>NC_056687.1:21337500-22043333 GCF_018350215.1 Panthera leo | reverse complement strand
TTTCATTGTATAAAATGTTTTATTAATTAAAAATGAAGAATCAGTTAACTCTAGAAAACAGAGGATTATATTCAGAAAAAAATGGGTCATCTTACTAAACATACTCTTGTCACCTGTTTGATTCTTACAGAAATACTGTGGGTCCCAACATTGGAAGTCAGTGAACTAAAAAATTCTTACAGACTCTCAAAAGATTATGGTTACACATCTTCATGGAAACATTTCCTCTTCTTTTTTCTCTTCTGTTTTAAGGTGTTGCTGATCTTTATTCCCCATTATCTTTTGAATGTGCTATTGACATTATTCTCTTTAATTAATCATAATTCAAAACCCAGAACTTATTTAGACCCATTATATTAACAAAACACCTGTTTTCTGAATTTAATGAGTTAGGTCCGAGACTTTATTCTAATCTTTTAACTGATTGCTTGAATCAAATGACAGGTATACCATTCTGTGGCAGTATAGAGGCACATCCTAATCCCCCCTAGTGAATATATTAACTATATAGTGATATTGAAATATTATTCATTTCCCTTTTGTGACCTCATGTTTCATGTGGCAGAACAGAGGGCAGAGATATATTATGAGATCAGAATCGTCATTAAACTAAAGGGACAGTTAAGATTATTCCTATTCCCCATCATACCAATTTGCCAATGTCATCTGACAATCAAAACAACCACAATCTTACTTCCCCACCCCTGCTTTTTTTTTTTTTTTTTTTTTTTTTGTATACAGCATTTCTGTTCATAAATAGAAGGTCTCCTGAAGGGAACAGCTTAATGCAATTAAAGGTGTTTCATCACTTCTTGATGCAAACATTGTGAGTAAGGAATTGAACAAAGCTAAGTTTGAGTGATTGGGTGAGAGTTTATGTGTCAGTTGTTGTAACTGAGAAAGTCTGTAATACTTTATGATAGATGTGCATGTAATGTCTGCCATTCTTTGGATCAAGAACCTTTGGTCATTGAAGGCATCTGCTCCTTGATGGATTTTCTGGTAGGTCTACAATCAAAACGAGCTTTTACATAGTCACTTTTGCAGCTTCTCAGGTTTTCCTTAAGGGCAAATAGATTTTTCATTTCCTATTCACATTCCTAGCACAACTATCATACTTCAACATTTATATTTCATAAAATACTATTTCAAAGTCCTTCTTACACTAGATTCTTTAACCCACCAGAATCCATCACTCTAATAATTTCAATAAATGGCAACACTAACATTTTAATTAACACTCAGTATTTCCAGTTACGCTTTCTATTTGTTTCTGGTTTTCTCATTTTATATTAATTGATCATAAAAGTCTTCAGTGACCCTCAATAGCTTTCTGAGTAAAGTTAAAATTTCTAATTTAGTGCATATGGTGAATAACAATGTGATATTTTCCTAACTCTCTACTTTTCCATCTCCATCTATCACTTGTACCAAGAAAATCAATCAACCTGAGTTTACCTAAATGAGAATGGTAATGAGAATAGCTTATATTCTGTCATAACTTTTTCTTTTGCCATCCATCTTAGTCTAGCATATATTCCTCATTCTTCAAAGGTACCTCATTTTTGGGCACCTCGGTGGCTCAGTCCGTTAGGCATCCGACTTCAGCTTAGGTCATGATCTCATGGTTCATGAGTTCGAGCCCCTCATCTGGCTCTGTGCTGACAGCTCAGAGCCTGGAGCCTTGTTGGGATTCTGTGTCATCCTCTCTGTCTGCCCCTCCCCTGCTCAAGCTCTGTCTCTCTCAAAAATAAATAAACATTAAAAAAAATTAAAGGTACCTCATTTTTTATCTTTCTATACCCACAAGTCTGATTTACAGACAATTTCTCCCTTCCTCCATAGGACCCTTAACCCATACATCTATACCAGGTGTTATCACAACACTCTTGCTATTGTTGCAATAAATAAAATGAATCACTCAACAGTACTTACTCAGAAAATGCCTGAAATACAACCCACCGCAAATGGAAAATGGTTTGCAGTTCAAACCACTTATTAAATCATGTAGGTAGATACATAGATATATGTATTACAAATACATATGTATATATAGATTGATACACATATAAAGATATACAGATTAAATAAAGTTAATGTATTAGTTTTTTATTACTGCTGTAAAATATTATCACAAAGTTAGTGGGTAGTAGTTTAAAAAAACACAATTTATTATCATACAGCCCTGGAGGTCACAAGTCCTAAAATCAGTATAGAACTGCCTTCCTTCTAGAGACTCTAAGAGAGAATCTGTTTCCTCACCTTTTCTAGCTTCTAATGGCTGCCTGTATTCCTTGGCTCATGGCTCCATCTTCTATTTTCAAAGATATCAGATTAGCATCTTCACATCTCTGACTCCAACCACTTGCTTCCCTCTCATAAAGACATATGTGATTACGTTGAGCCCACCTGGGTAACCCAAGAAGTCTCTTCATCTCAATATCTTTAACTTAATTACATCTGCAATGTTCCTTTGCCATGTAAAGTAATATATTCACTGGTTCTGGGAGTTAAGATATGGTCATCTTTGCGGGGGTGGGGGGCATTATTTAGTCAGCCAAAGTTAAATACCCATTGAAATAAATGAACAGAATACTAGATGATGAATAGATGTAAATACAGTAACATATGGATTCTCTACGATCTCTGAGTTTAACAGGGGAGGTAAAATATACATATGAATATTTATAAAAAAACAACAATACTATCATATGAGAATAATAAGGATAAAATGCCATAGGAGTCCTGAGAATGGATAGAGTATTTACAAGGAGGCAAAAATTATGACTTCATAATCTTGTGCTACAGCTGAAGAATTGGCGGACTTTGGACTTGAAGAGATAGAGCAATTGCTAAATTAGAGAAAAGAATAAATTAATGTATTAACTATTTCCACTATTGTTAAGATCATCAAAGCATTATACTCCTGGCCATTTGGGAAATATACTTATTTTGATCTAAAGAATTTATTCTGAGTAAATTTCTGAGTGGTTAGTTTGTACATAATGCTTCAGGGGCGTCTGGGTGGCTCAGTCCGTTAAGCGGCCGACTTTGGCTCAGGTCATGATCTCGCCGTCCGTGAGTTCGAGCCCGCGTTGGGCTCTGTGCTGACAGCTCAGAGCCTGGAGCCTGTTTCAGTTTCTGTGTCTCCCTCTGTTTGACCCTCCCCCATTCATGTTCTGTCTCTCTGTGTCTCAAAAATAAATAAACGTTAAAAAAATTAAAAAAAAATAATGCTTTATATGAACTGTGGCACTATTCAACCTTTGATACTATTCATGTTTAAATCATATAGCTCAGCTATTGAATCAGCTACATGAAATAATAGTTTCTGTGGTTTATATTTGTAATTATTAATAATATCACCTACAATTTAACTTTTAATTGTATTATCCTCAAATGAAGGACTATTCCTTATGCTTATCTAAAATGTTGATTATGGAAATGTTGAATGAGTTGATTGTTTTCATTATTAGCTAACAGTAATGCTCTAGCATCAATGCCTAAGTCTTCTGCTACTTGATTTAGCCATTTTTATAGGGCATATTTATCACCAAAAAATCATATATATAATATGTAACATAAAATATTAAGTACAAAAATATAACACCATTCCAAAACACTATACACTCAAGAAACAGGATACAGCAGATATCTTTTGCTACATTAGAAGCCATCTCCATTTACAATGTCTCACTATCAAAGGGAAATCATAAACATAAGGGAAGAATTTAATAAGTATGAATTCAGCATATGCTTATCAGCGTTTAATATTTAAATTTATATGCAATGTTATGTTAAAATTTAAGTTTTTAAACATGTTTAATTTTAAACATAAAATTTAAGGTTTTTAACATTTCAGAAACAACTATATTACTAAGTCAACTGAATAAGTAGCATATTTGACCATGCAAGCTGTTGACTGATAGAATTTATGCTACATCAGAAATTAATTCTTTGGAAGAAAAAATGGCCAATTTCCCCCCAAAATATTTAAATAATAATAAGGACCCAATGAAATTAGATCCCAATCTTGTTTTTTCCAGAACTATGATATATGTGGCATTATTGCTTTCAGTTTCCTATTTGTGGAATATGGAGTTTGGATTAATTTACTTTTATAAGACTTTATTTCCAATGTCTCTATTTCAAAGTTTAATGATTATTTACATAATATTTAAAATTGAAGCAATTTGAAATCATACTATATATAAATATGATTTAATATATAATATGCATCATCTGATCGATCATAAGCTTACATTTTACAATATATCATTTTAAAAATAAAATGATTTTCTCTACTACCACATAATATCAGAAGAGTTGGAAGATATTTCACTAAGCTGAAGAGTAATATTTTGAAAAATAATTGTTATTTCATACCAAATTCACATTTTGTGGAATTGCCGTAGAGTGAACAATTATTCTCTAACCATATGGTCAATGAAGCTTCTTTCAGAATGAACACAGTATGAATGAATATACACAACTTAACACTAAATTAGGGGTTGACTAAATATGGCTAGTGTGGGCCAAATCATGTCTGCCACCTATTTTTGCAAATAAAGTTTTATTTGAACACAATCATGCCTATTTGTTTACCTGTTACTAAGATGCTTCTCACACTACAGTGACACAGTTGAGTACTGCAACAGAGACTTTATTGCCTGGAAAGTCTCCTAGAGAAAACAAATGCCAACCCCCCTTTGAGAATAGCAAATATGAAACAAACATTTAAAACAGCATCATTGAATAACAAAAGACAAAATTCTAGAGTGTATATGAGTAACAAATGGAAGCTGGAAATTGAATAATAATGTGCAAGAGATTTTTTTTTGCACAAAGAATTCTCTGAATTGAGTAAACTGAATATGTTTCAATTGTAGAATTACATAAATAAATGTCATTTGTTTAATGTTTTTTTAATGTTTTATTTATTTTTGAGAGAGAGAGACAAAGTATGAGCAGGGGAGGGGAAGAGAGAGAGGGAGACACAGAATCCAAAGCAGGCTCCAGGCTCTGAGCTGTCAGCACAGAGTCCAACACGGGGCTTGAACTCATGAACTGCAAGATCATGACCTGAGCCAAAGTCAGGTGCTTAAACTGACTGGGCCACCCAGCTTCCTCTAAACATCATTTGTAAGTGCAGTTGTGCAACATTTATTTCATAAACAATCTAGGTCAATGAACTCTTTCTTATTGTCCTTGAGCTGGATCAAGGGTAAAGAATTGCAGCAGCATCCGCAAGGGCTTGATGTTTAAACATACAAGAGTGGTTGGTTATTGGCAATGGACGTATCAAAATGAAACAAAGGAGTTTTAAACCTGAGAGTGTGACATAGATCTCTGAAATCAGTAAATTGTTTAGCATGGCAAAACCCAATGACTTTGTAAATGTACATGTCAAGAGAGGTCCATGGCAACAGTCACGGATTTTGGAGGACTTCTCATCGCTTTACAGTAGCACACTTTAGAGTAGCTTCAGATCAACCAGTAAGGCCATTCCTTGC
Organism: Panthera leo; assembly: GCF_018350215.1. Classification (NCBI taxonomy): domain Eukaryota; kingdom Metazoa; phylum Chordata; class Mammalia; order Carnivora; family Felidae; genus Panthera; species Panthera leo. Next base: position 22,037,820 of record NC_056687.1, on the reverse strand, counting down.
TGAACAGTGTGTCTGGCTTTAATGGATCTCATTGGTTTCTGGCAGGGGTTTCTTGACAGAATGTAATCTGAGAATTGCACAGGGCCCTATCCCAGAGGATCTAGCATTCACAACACTAACATCCTTTCCTAAGGGGAAGAAATCTGAAGCTAATGCCATCCAGTGAAACTTACTGTGAATCCATTCTTTGATCCATTTGTGCAATTTTAATTATTTTTTGCTTCTATATGAGAACCCTAGTAACGAATGATATCTTAGATAGTTACTATAAGTCCACGTTGGTTTGAGCTTCTAAATTTTGTAATCGTGACTAATATGTCACTTCTATATGAAAAGTCTAAGCTATAATCAAGGAAGCATAGACCCATTAGGGAAAGGGAAACAGGTTCATTTTCTTGCATAACCCAATAGATATTGTGGCCCTGTGAATCATGGTTATTATTTATTAAAAATGTGGTGAGTCTACATGAGACAGCACTGCTTATGTGATGACTTTAGGAATACTCTAGCGCCTTGACCACGTTGCAATATATGAGGAAAAAGAAAATCATAAGGAAAAGAAAAGGTTAAGAGGTGGAGAGGAAAACTTACTTGCTTTCGGCGAAATTGACATATCATTTTTATGCAAATGTGGCTTCTTCTCCTATTCTGTGAGCTCTTTCTCTCACAAAAAGATTTTTAGACTAATTGTTGTATCTGCCACTTGCTAAATCTGTTTTCTAAATTACAAATTCAGCCTTCACTGCGGGCGTACTGGCAGCCACTTCTTTCACAAAAGATCTTTGTACTAATTGTTTTATCTGCTGCTTGCTAAATCTGTTTGCTAAATTATACCTTTCATTGAAATAACACCAAAACCTACTCAGGAAGCAATTAGCAGGTATTGACATTTTTTTAAAAGCAGAGCTTATATGTTTTAGATTGTGTGGGAGGGTCTGAAAGATAGATGTACAAATAATGTATCAGTCAAGGGACGACAGGGCTTTTAGGAGGACATGATGTTATATCACAAATGTCTTTTCTAAGAGATTTGTTAAAAGTAGGTCTTTTTTTATGCTCAGTGTGCCTAAAACCATGTAAGAATGACATGCTGCTTTGCTACATACTGTTATTAAAAGTAAATCTTATAGATATCTATTCTGAATATAAAATAGTGAAGCTCCTTCCCAGATTTTAAGTTTTATATATTGTTTTCTCCAGATCGCAATTAATATTTGCTGAGTATTAGAGTTTTGCCTCAGGAAGAAAAATAATAAGCATCATTCTTATAGTTAAAAAGCCATAACAGAATGAATCATATAAAAATAAGCTTTTATTATTATTATACCATATTGCCATGTTGAATTCTAGCCTTCATGAACTAGAATTTTAAATTCAGAACAGAGATCTATAAGATTTACTCTTAATAACATACACTTGTCACTCTTTAAAATTAATATTTATGAAATCATTCATTCTTGATATGTTTAAAATTCTCAGATAAACAATCTGCATCAGCATACCAAAAAAAGTTAAGGAGATTGGTCGTTAGATGCTGAAGTGGATTCTTATAAGGTGTGAACATGAGAGATTCATTGCTTCCTTAGAGAAGAGTTGAGGTTCTTTATGGAATATATGATTTATTTCATTTTGCTGATACTTCTCTAGTTTTTCACATAATGAAATATATACATAATTAATAATGTGGATTTTGTCAGTCTAACTGCGTTTTACTCATAGTCAAATAAATTTTAAATTTAGAATAAAAACAACCTTCTATCTTCTAGATTTGTCCTTCCAATGGAGATTTGTTTAGAATTGATGTTACATATTTCAGAACCTATATGGGCAATGATCTTTTTTTTTTAATTTTTTTTGATGTTTATTTATTTTTGAGAGAGAGAGAGCATGAGCAGGGGAGGGGCAGAGAGAGAGAGACACAGAATCTGAAGCAGGCTCTGGGCTCTGAGCTGTCAGCACAGAGCCTGATGTGGGGCTCGAACCCACGAACCGTGAGATCATGACCTGAGCCGAAGTTGGACACTTAACCAACAGAGCCACCCAGGCACCCTGTATGGGCAAGGCTCCTAAATTTGAACTTTTAAAAATTTTTTTTAATTGCTTTTTTTTTTTTTTTTTTGAGAGAGAGAAAAAGGCAGTGTGAGTGGTGGAGGGTGAGAGACAGAGGGAGACACAGAATCCAAAGCAGGCTCCAGGCTCTGAGCTATCAGCACAAAGCTGGCAGGGCTTGAACTCATGAACTGTGAGATCATGACTTGAACCGAAGTTGGACTTTTAACTGACTGAGCCACCCAGGCACTCCTTAAATTTGAACTTTAAAAAAATACAATTATGTCAAGGATTCCCACTATGTGATAAAAACTCTCTAGTGCAAAATATTATATATTTAAATGGAAATGGATAAAAATGGGATAAAAAGCTTCCTATTAGAGTATATCTGTTTAGAGCATGTTTGGCAACATAAATGATAGATTTATCAATTTATCAGTGTTATTTAATTAAAATGCATTTATAATGTACCATTTTCTAGGGGTTTTATAAGGGAGAATAATTATTTCTGTTATTTTAGAAAGAATATATAGTAAACTGTTATTGGTGGGCAGGTTAAAATAAAACAGGATTTGAATGATACTGGGAATATGAACACTATAAATGCTCAAAAAATATATATAGTCTATTAACAGTGTTTTAATTTAACTTCTTTTTTTTAATAGTTATTATTTTGAAAGAGACAGAGAGAGAGACAGAGCATGAGCGGGGGAGGACCAGAGAGAGGGAGACAGAATCTGAAGCAGGCTCCAGGCTCTTAGGTGTCAGCATAGAGCCCAGCATGGGGCTCAAACCCACAAACTATGAGATTATGACCTGAGACAAAGTAGGATGCTTAACTGACTCAGCCACCTAAGTGCCCCTTCCTTCTGATAAAATATCTGGAAATTGTAAGAATCAGGAGAAACCAGAGTACTGCTCTTATTTTTCTCACAATTTAGAAGTAGAATGACCAAATACACACACACAATAGATGTATAGATTGCATGTGTATTCATGTATCTATGTATATAAATATACAGAGAAGTTCCCATGTAATTTGCAATTTTTTACTAAAACACAAACAAAATTTTAACAATAATATTCCCCACACAAATTCTAATTCAAAAAAACCCTGATTTTTAAATGGAAGTGTAGTTTGAACATGTGAACCAAAATTAATTAATTAAATTATTTATTTATTATTTTAAGTTTATTTATTTATGTGAGAGAGAGTGCACAAGCAGGGAAGGAACAGAGAGACAAAAAATCCCACGCAAGCTCTGTGCTGTCAGCACAGAGCCCAATGAGGGGCTCAAGCCCACAGTGAGATGATGACCCGAGTCGAAATCAACAGTCAGACGCTCAACCAACCAAGCCACCCAGGCACTCTGTGAACCCAAATTTAACCTGTTACATAATTAGTAAAATATTACACTTTCTGTTTTTTATTGGGCACAAAATGATGCAACTCAAGTTTACTTATTCTATTATTCTTTTGTTATTTTAATCCATGTATTTTATTTACAACTAGAGTTTTATATATTTTTTAAAGTTTATTCATTGTTGAGACAGAGATAGAAAGCGTGAGTGAAAGAATCCCAAGCAGGATCTGCACTGCCAGCAGAGAGCCTAAATGGGGCTTGAACCCACGGACTGTGAAATCATGACCTGATCTGAAATTAAGAGCTGGATGCTCAACTGACTGAGTTACCGAGGCACCCTGAGTTTTATGTTTTTATATAAACTGGTCATTCTAGAATTTAAGGATTTCATTTTGTCATTCTTTATTCTAAATTACAAAAAACATGGGTGCCTGGGTGACTCATTAGGTCCTATGCCGCTCTTGACTTAGGCTTAGGTCATGATCTCATGGTTCCGTTCGTGAGTTCAAGCCACAATAGCAATGCAGAGCTTGCTTGGGATTCTCTGTCTCCCTCCCTCTCTGTCTTTCCCCCCACTCGTGTGCTCTGTTGATCTCTCTCAAACAAACTTTAAAAAGTAAATAAATATAGAAACAAGTATATTAAAAATTGGTTGCTCTTTGATGTTTGTTTTTGTTAATATAAAAGTTTCATTTATCCCACTAAATTGAAATGAATTGAAATATAAAGAGTATATAATCAAAAAACCCAGTATTTCTCTGAAGTTATTTATAATGTATCAAATTATTTAAAAAACAGTCTTTCCTTTAACTGTTGACTGTAAATGTGTTTTAATTTTTACCTGTTCCACCAACACTTTACTAAAGCTACTATCTAGGAGGGCACAGGGACCAAATCGTTGGCCTATCAATCTCATTGAACCTTATGATCCTGCTTTAGTTTTCATCTTCCGTTCACCTCTTCTATCTTGAACTCTTGCCTCCTTTGTAATTTGCGACAGAATTCTTCAAATGATTATTACCCTAAATTAGTAATAATTGGGCTTCTGTATTTTTGTTGATATATGCACATCTTAAATCTAAGTATTTTCTGAAGTTGTTGTTGTTGTTTTTTTTAATGTTTATTCATTTTTGAGGGACAGAGAGAGAGACAGAGCATGAGCGGGGAAAGGGAAGAGAGAGAGGGAGACACAGAATCAGAAGCAGGCTCCAGGCTCTGAGCTGTCAGCACAGAGCCTGACGCGGGGCTCGAACTCATGAACTGCGAGATCATGACCTGAGCTGAAGTCAGACGCTCAACAAACTGAGCCACCCAGACACCCCAAGAAGTTGTTGTTTTTTAATTTCACATACTCTCAGAGCTCTCTACACAGATGATTCTGAATTCTAAGATTTCATGTATTTATTTCCTCATGTCTCTGAAACCCAGCCCCATATTAGTATTTGCTTGTAGATACACTCACATGCTAACTTGAAACTTAATATCCTCAAAATAGAAACTACCATCATTCTTTCAAGCACAGCCCTTGTAGACATATTTATATCACCAACAGCATTTCACATAAAGGCTATGTTTCTGTCTGATTAGTCTAGCAGCTGGATGATTACTAGGTCTGGGTCTGTTGACTACTTTAGCTCTTGATCATGGTATCTCTCACTTTATTATATAACACAACTTTTTAGATTTTATGATGAAAATTATGCATAAATGAAGAAAAGAGAATGTGGTAAATACTATTTACCCTTAGAAATGGAAATGTCTTTTCTTTTTTCCTATCATGATTGTGAGGTGTTTAGCAATTTTATCAGGAGTCCATTGGGGTTGGGTTTTGTCGTTTGGTATATTTATCACCTTTGTATTAAGACTTTGAATTCTTTCCGTCTGGGCGGTGAGTACCATGTACTGAGTGTGGGGCTTGGAGACGTCAGTCTTCCTACTACATTCTCACATTTCAGTGATCCATGAACATGCATATGCCACAGAAAATCTATGTATGTACTTTTGACCCTCATCTAATGAGTGGTACATCACTGCTCATGTTTCTCAGTGCAAGCATCAGAGGAATGTAGGGGTGATTCTCTCTTCACCTTCTTTAGCCTCAGTGCCCTGTCCTTCAGGAGTGGGGCTTTGTCAGTGCTTCTTTGACAACCAAAGTCTGCCTTGTGTCGAGAAGATTTTAGGTAGGAACAAGCTCACTCCTTACCATAGGAATCCAGATCTGTCTGGAATCGGTACAGAATTTTCAGCTAGTTTCCTAGATTTCCACCAGAGATTAATTTCTGTTTCTATTCTTCCCTTAGAAGAGTGTACCATTGCCTGGGACAAGGGCCAGCGTGGTGGTCTCCTGACTTTTTCCCAATGATATTGCTTGCTTTGGGCAGCAGGGTTAGTTCCTTACCCCCTCCCCAGGGGTAGATAGATGGCTTTTGTTCCTACCTTGAGTCAGTGGATCTAGGCTGTATAGTCCTTGGACAGAAAAGTTTCCTGTCCTTAATCAAGTCATTTATAATGTTGATTTTTTTTAATGGCAGAAGGGTCTAGACATTGTCAGGGCTTCGTGCCTTTGTCCAATTGAGGGTGGTCTTCCAACTTTCTGCCCTGCCCATAATCTATCTCGTGATAGAAGTGTAAAAGATCTCAAAAGTGAGTGTGAACTCCCCTTGTATTTGGAGATTCAAATAACTTCAAACTGTCACACTATATGCAGCATTTGGCACTTAAGAATTTGTTAACTTTCAGGGTTTTTGTTCGTTTGTTTGTTTGTTTTTTCACATTTTCAGGACAGCTCCCACTTTCTACCATGCTCTCTTCTCTCTCCTTGGGGAGGCTTCTCATTCTGGTTCACTTGATAATCCTGCAACCTGACCTCTCTGATGGACTTGAGAAAAGTTAGGATTGTACTGATTTCCTGTTTTCTTTTTTTGTAGTATGAACAATGTGTCTTGTGGCTTTTTACTTTCTAAGCAGAAACAGAATTTGGGTTCAAGTAATCTCTTCAGGAAATAATTCCTGGAAACAATGTTGGGGTAATGGAAAATGAACAGTAAATGGGAAAAAAATGAAACGCAGGTAGCATCAGTGAGCAGATATCACTGCATAATTGGAGACCTCCAGAAGACTGTGGAGCACCTGCCCCAGAGCTTTCCCACCTGAAGGGGGAGGAAGCTGGAAAACTTATCCACCAAACATTATTCCCCATCGTTTGAGGACTGACTCCGTGGCATTCCATTTGGAAGTATCCTCTGCTTTAAAAATTTGGTGTCTTATTTTCCTGAAGATAGATAGATGATAGATAGATAGATAGATAGATAGATAGATAGATAGATAGATAGATTATAGATAATAGATGACAGATAGGTGACAGATAGATAGATGATAGATAGATGATAGATGATAGATAGATAGATAGATAGAGATAAATGTATGGTATAAGCATGAAAGAGCTGTACAAAGCAGTGGTTATACTTGATTCCCTTCTAAATGATCCTGAAGTATAAGAGCTCATTACAAAGCAATTCTATCATTTTTCTTCTTGTGTCAATGTCAAAAAGTATGCTGGTTACCACATTTGAACAATTTTCAAATATTTCTGGGTTTTCTACCCAAAACAAATTAGTTTCTAAAGTTATTCTGACAAGCGAGTTATTTGTTGCAGAGTACAGATTTACCTATTATTTGTCATTCTGAGACTGATGATGTAAAAACTTTGTTCCATTGCTTTTCTTCAAAATTGTAATCGTTTTTCATAACTGTAATTAATACACATATGTTTTATGTATGTTTTCTACTAGGGCAGAAAATTTTGAGAAAAGTATTTAATTTTAATAAGTATATATTACATTTATTTTGGTACATATTATGTACTAGAGGGTTATAGTTTATTTTACTTCCTTTATTTTTGCGTCTATTTTCTTTAACTCTGGGAATATGGATGGAGCCTAGTGCTAATTTGCACATATCTGTTAGTACATTGTCTGTGTTATCAGCCTTCAGGATAAAGCATAAACCTGTCTGACCTCACTAGAATTTACAGTTTAATTTAATCAACTCTATTGGGACGAATGACTATGACTGGAAATGTGACCATTGGCAAATCCGTAGTAGGAAAAGAAGGCTGCGTTTACTGCTTATATCTTAATTTCACCTTTCCGAGAATCTAGGACTATGTCACACTCAAAATTCCAGGTATGATCCTTGTTACATCAACATAACATATTATAGGATTCCCAGGAGATTAGATAACTTAAATGATTAAATGAATGATTTCAATCAGGAGTTATCACAGAGGTCAGTAGTAGATAGAGTTTCAAAATAAGAGATCAAATGCTAGTAAGAGATTAGATAAAATGATCCCAGAAAAGGAACTGTTAGATTTGTCAATATACAACTCAAACAAATGCAGTTTCTATGCATTGCATTGGGGTCAGGGGGCTGTAATCAAAAGCACTACAAGAGAGAATCTGAGGCAAACGATGTAGTGGAAAAAGCATTTTTTTTTTTTTTTTTTTTTGGTGAAGACAGGAATGGAGTGGTGGGTAGTGTGGGGTGCTTCTGTATGTTTACCATTTTGTTTTGGAACTCCTAGAGCATGTTCATATGCTAATGGGAATTTTCCACTGAAAACAAGCCATTGGTGATGCAAGTTTGTGAGGGATATGAAATGCTGAAGTAAAGTTCTTACAACGGGCATAGGGTGTTTGGAGCAATTGGATGAATGGGTTGTCCTTACGGAGGGGCAAGAAGACCGTGATAGCTGAGAAACTTCATCATTTGCAGAAACAGAAAATTACAAATGCATAGGTTCAGGATCTGATGTGTCATGAGGAACAAAAGCTCCAGTTTGACAGCTTCTGTTTTCTCACCGAAGTAATGGGACTATGGGAGTAATGACTGTGTACACACATTAGCAAATTCAAAGTATTATTTTAGAATTATATATCGTGTGCTTGTTCTATACATGACCAGAACTTAAAAATATGAAAATATTTAACTAAGAAATATTAATTTTCACCCTCTGAAATAATTTCCTCTCAGCTCTGAAACAGATATAATTACGTCCCACGGAAAGAGTTCTTTGCTCATATAAATGTAGATAAGAAGATATCCAGGGCTTTTGTAGTTCCCTTATTTTCTCTTAAAAATAAAAACAAACATGTAGCATTTTTTTCTGAATCTTTTCTACTAATAAATGGCAGCATTCCTTTGATTATAAAAATAGTCAATGACGACTTACAGAAGATACTTAAACACAGGGTCATTGGTTACATCATGAATAATCTAGACTGTTTTCATAAACTCTAAAGCAGCAAACACAGGCATATATTTATAAGAAGTGAAGCAGGTAAGAAAGCTTAGGCAACAATATTTTCAATTGAAATATGTAATTTGATGATATTTGAGTAATTATCAGAGACTGACATTGAGAAATATTCTGCTAATCAGAGAATGTTGATTAATCTAATCATTCCTTCACTGTGTCTATGCAAAAAATATCTCCATCGGTGTTCTAATTTGAAACAACAGGTTTCTTTCATTAATGAATAAAAGGAAGTTACCAGTGATAATGGGCAGCATTATGGCTAATATTAAAATCTGAAAAGCAATGTAACAGGAATAATGAAGTTGATTACTTGAAAGAAAGAAAGTTCAGGGGAACCTGGGTGGCTCAGTCAGTTAAGCATCTGACTTCAGCTCAGGTCATGATATCACAGATTGTGAGTTTGAGCCCCACATGGAGCTCTGTGCTGACAGCTCAGAACCTGGAGCCGGCTTTAGATTCTGCGTCTCCCTCTCTCTCTCTGCACCTCCCCTGCTTGTGCCCTATCTCTCTCATAAATAAATAAAAAACATCTTTTTTTTTTTTTAAATACAAAAGCTCATTGACAATGTTTACTCAGGCAGAATTGTAGTTATCACTAGGGAGGACCATGCCGATAATGGAGAAAGACATTTTCAAGTTGCATATGCTGTTCTGATTCTGAGTCTTTTGAGTACTCATTATTTTCATACCTTTTATAAATAAATCACGTTAGTAAATAAATAAGTTATTTTGAAGTAATTTTAGACTATCACTAACTGTACATTATTTAACACATTGTCAACTTTGTCTCCCTCTCCACCCACGGCTAGAATTTATCTTGTTTCCATGTTATTGTTGTTAAATATAAAGGTGCTCAGAATAAGTTAATTCCAAAAGAGAATTACAGCTATATGGCTCTCTTTTTAATCTATATATTTTAATGATATATATTTATATGTGTGAACTCTGGAAAGCACAATCATTTATACACAATGAGAAGTTCAAGTAGGATCTTGAAAGTATAGGCAATCCAAGATGCACCAAATCCAATGCTATCTGCCATTTAAGAGTTCCTGGTGCTCCATTTCTTGGCCACTAGCTGAATATTGTTGGGGGGAGATATAAACTAAAGTCAAATGGAGATGTAGAAAGCATCATTTTGAATTAGAGGTGATGCACAGGAACTAGGAAGCAGGAAAGGAATTCTTTTCTTCCAGAATCTCTAGATTGGCAAAACCCTTACCACTCACATGATTTGTCCCATTCCATTTAGCACAACAAATGGTATGTCTTTCTCCACCTTATCCATGAGTGCTTGGTTTCCTGGCAATGGTTTCCAATAGAAATACCCCATCAGGTCCATTCTGTACAGTCCACTTTGTCCAGACTGTAGCATCAGCATATTGCCTACTGCTTGCAGGACCTCTATCTGTCTCTCTAGAGAACACGTGTTTGATGGTTTTGGCCTTCCCATCAAACATATAAGCAGTTACAAAGCCAAAAAAATAATATTCATATCTTCTCATTTCTGGATTTAGCTTCCACTTCATCTAAACATGGATATATAAAGCTCTATGTTGTTAAGTATCCAAAGGAAAGTAATGCCATTCAACTCCAAGGAATGATTTTATTGACTTTGCCATCACATTAAAAATCAACTGGTTCCTGTCTACATATTTCACTGTACTCAAGATGGATGGATAGGGTTTCTCTGGGCACTTACGAGCCCTAACAAAGAAATTCAGTTCCTTCTTTCTCAAGAAACCACCTGTCTTCTACAGCATGTTCATTCCTACCACGAAGCTGTGGCTGCATGAGTACTATAAACATTTTTAAATAGGAGTCACCTGTGTTTGAAAAGTGGGGCCTGGAAAGCTTCTATTTTGGTTAATTTCATTTTATCTTTATTTCTGGAAGTGTTTTTGCTCTTTCATTATTATTCTACATGGCAGCAGAAGTTTTTCAGCAGGATGACAAAAAAGCAGCTAAGTCAACAGAGTATTTCTTCGTTTCTGGGCCTAATTAATCCTATGAAACAGAACATATTTGCTTAGCGGAGTTTTGAGAACTATAGCAACTGGTTCTAGGGAATACTCTTTAGGCATCATAAACTAGATCCACCAGATTAATCAAAGCAACTAACTTTGTCTATTGACCCCAAATATTTGAAACAGAGACTTTATCCTTGAGTTTGATTGCAATAGTTTTTCATAATCTAACTAATATTTGCTTTTATCATGACCTGATATCCACTCCAAACTTGTTTGCAAGTGACACAGAGGCATCTATGCTGGTAATGTTTATGTATGTAATATTTATATAAATATTATATATACCCATATTAAATACATAAAGTGTATATTCATTTGTTCTTACACAATCCAAAACAGCTTTAGTATGCCTATAAAATTTTGTTACTTTTTTTCTTCTTAATTCAAGTGACATATTCATTTGAGATACTATTTGAATACTACATGGTTACTGAGTAAAATAGATTGTTACAAATAGAAAATGTTACATCAATCATATTTGAAAATGGATCAGTTAAAAGAAGAATAACCATATATCTCAGCCATATATTTCCTGGCATGAAAAGAATTATTACAATTTTTATTCTCAGAAATGTTCCAGTTTAAATGATAAATGAGATGGACTAGCCCAATTTATGTCATGTAGTTTTCCAAAATGTGCCACGAGGCACAAGTGAATGAACTGAATTGACCAGAATTCTAGGATTTTGTTTTTCAGTGTTATATTGGTCATCTTTAAAGAGATGTCTACGACATCCGGATGGCCAACAGGCACATGAAAAGATGTTCAACGTCGCTCCTTATCAGGGAAATACAAATCAAAACCACACTCAGATACCACCTCACGCCAGTCAGAGTGGCCAAAATGAAGAAATCAGGAGACTATAGATGCTGGAGAGGATGTGGAGAAACAGGAACCCTCTTGCACTGTTGGTGGGAATGCAAATTGGTGCAGCCGCTCTGGAAAGCAGTGTGGAGGTTCCTCAGAAAATTAAAAATAGACCTACCCTATGACCCAGCAATAGCACTGCTAGGAATTTATCCAAGGGATACAGGAGTACTGATGCATAGGGGCACCTGTACCCCAATGTTTATAGCGGCACTCTCAACAATAGCCAAATTATGGAAAGAGCCTAAATGTCCATCAACTGATGAATGGATAAAGAAACTGTGGTTTTGGGGCGCCTGGGTGGCGCAGTCGGTTAAGCGTCCGACTTCAGCCAGGTCACGATCTCGCGGTCCGTGAGTTCGAGCCCCGCGTCAGGCTCTGGGCTGATGGCTCGGAGCCTGGAGCCTGTTTCCGATTCTGTGTCTCCCTCTCTCTGCCCCTCCCCCGTTCATGCTCTGTCTCTCTCTGTCCCAAAAATAAATAAAAAACGTTGAAAAAAAAAAAAAAATTAAAAAAAAAAAAAAAAAAAAAAGAAACTGTGGTTTATATACACAATGGAATACTATGTGGCAATGAGAAAAAATGAAATATGGCCTTTTGTAGCAACATGGATGGAACTGGAGAGTGTGATGCTAAGTGAAATAAGCCATACAGAGAAAGACAGATACCATATGGTTTCACTCTTATGTGGATCCTGAGAAACATAACAGAAACCCATGGGGGAGGGGAAGGAAAAAAAAAAAAAAAAAAGAGGTTAGAGTGGGAGAGAGCCAAAGCATTAGAGACTGTTAAAAACTGAGAACAAACTGAGGGTTGATGGGGGGTGGGAGGGAGGGCAGGGTGGGAGGGAGGACAGGGTGGGTGATGGGTATTGAGGAGGGCACCTTTTGGGATGAGCACTGGGTGTTGTATGGAAACAAATTTGACAGTAAATTTCATATATTAAAAAAAAATAAAAAAAAAAAAAAAAATAAAGAGATGTCTACGAGAACAGTTAGGCCTGAAGTGAAAAAAACACAAAAGCCATGTCCCTAAGTCTTTAATCAATGATAGGTAGTATCAGTGAGATTTGTATATGTCAAGTGGATGACATAGACTTAAAAGTTCTCTATTAACTTGATACAGGAATGACAGTTATCACATGACAATAGTACACAGGTAAAACAACAAAGCCATGTAATAATCCTCAGGTGTATGAGATAGGGAATAAGAGAAAACTACTTGGGGGAGTTTCAGGGAACTGGACTTCTTTGGAAGAAATTTAAGTTTCAGTAAAGGTGAAATGATGAAGCATCATTTTAAAATCACAGCTAATGATATTACTGTATTTCCTGGATATGGAGTAGTGGTTCCAAAAGCCACCATGGAAGAACTTGGTTTTGGAGAAAAGATGAGAGAGAAACTAGTAGTACTCAGATTAAATTAGTTTAGCAAAAATCAGTTTGCAATTAAAAAGCTAGTAACAGATTTATAGACAAAAACACGTAGGATGATTTAATTTGCTTGGTGTGTATAAGAGATTATAGGAATTAAATTTATGATTGTTTTTATAGTTTTGATCACTATTACAATTTATACACATGTAAGAGAAAACCAGTTGGTAATTGGTCCAAGAAAGAACTCAGTAGGCAGTAAACAAGATTGTCTAAGGTAATAAAGCCTACCAAATTTAAAATGAAATGATAACAAAGGGCATAGAGACGGTCCTGAAAAGTTCCCCTGAGGGGAGAATGAGTGTGAATCTAGTGAAATCTAGAAAGATTCTAATGATGATGGTGATGATGATGATGATGATTACTATTATTGTTGTTGTTATTTGAATGAGTTTTTAAAGCCTCAGAGTGTGTCTGAGACTGACAGAGTTGTTTCTCCTGAGTCTTCTGATCATGTCTGTGAACTTAATAAACCATATAGTATCATAAATTTCTATTTTCGCCTGTTTCTGCTAGCTGATACTCTTCCATTCAGGACATTGTATAATGGAGTAGAAAGAAAAGCAGACTTCTGGTGGTTTCTGTTGGATGAGCTGAGTTAAATGTTCAAGGAAGTCAACCTTTAAATTGCTGTCCCTTTCCATATCCCTGCTGTAAAAGAAATGTTATTTCTTCTGATAACCTAGTTGTAGATCTATACACAAAACTAAGCATTAACTCATTTCCATCCTGAAGTATCACTTCAGGGACTGGGAGACTATAGAGTTATTTTTGATGATACATATGTGTTACATTGACATTATTCCAGCCATTACAGCCTATAGCTGTGAACTCTGTCCGTATGTTTTACTTCTCTTAAGAATTGATGACATTATTCACAGGAGAAATCGAAAGGATCAAAGTCATGATGATACATTTGGTCCCAAAAGTCTCTTGGAGGAGGTGGAGCAGTCGTCAAAATACTTCTTTCAGGTGACCCAAATCTACCTATATGGAATGCTCTTATAACCCAGATGCACTGTCAGTAATTGCTTTGAGAGAAGCATAGAAAAGTAAGATAGCAAAAAAAAAAAAAAAAAGATATTGGTATTAGAAGTGTTTTGAAACATATGCTGGAAGCACTGTTACCTTTAGTTTAGAAGAACAGATAAAGTAAAGTATCTAACTGATTAAACCCTTTGTATAGTAAGAACAACTTTTCCTTTACAAATAGATGTAGTCCTTGCTGAGTCTACTCATGTGTATCTTATTGAATAAGTCAAAATAAGACCATGTTAGGTTGAATAACAGTAAACGATAGGGTATGAAGAAAAATCCACTTTATATAGATACATATTAGCTTTAACTAAATATCTTCCTTTAAATAGAAATAAGATAATTTTAACAAATATCATTGACCATCTTATATTTAAAATGAGTGTCATGTAAAATACTTAGCTTTGGCAAATGCTTAATGGGTTGTGTGAAGTGCTAAAAGAAAAACAGTATATCAGGAGTAAACTGTGTTCTCTAACTCTAACTTTCTAACATCTCAAACAGCATGATGTGGAAGACAGCGGGCCATATCATTATAGTATGAACTAAGGAAAATCACTAAATGGGGGCTAGAAGGTAGAAAATGTTACCAGTAAATCTGAAAATTCTAAGGAGTAATAAAAAATTTATCGCTATTTAACAAACCAATTAAAATAAATTTTAAAGCCAAAATTAAGCACACTTTAAATGTTTAAAGGTAAGCAAACTGACAAAGCTCTCTGTATAGAAGGAAGTGCTCTCGCAATCTCACTCTTTCTCTGTGTGTGTGTATATAAATATATATCATATATATATGATATATCATATCATATATATAACATATATCATATATATATGATATATAAATATCATATATATGATATATATATCATATATATGATAGCATATATATGATATATATATCATACATAATAATATATATGACATATATATAAATCTCAACTTTTAAAACAATGTTAGCATGCAAAACACATGAGTTCTAACATGTTAACATATCCATAATTCATTTAAAAAATGATACACCAAAGGAGTAACTTATTAGAATAGTGGGACATGTGGAAATGCTACCACTCTGTATTTGCAAGTTTGCACTAGAAACATATTGTATTTATTTTTTGAAGAAGATTTAATTCGAATAACTCATTTTTAATTTATATCAAGGTAATATATATAACCATTACATAACAGATTGCAATTCCACTGCTCAACCATGCTTATAAATCCAGCCTGCATTCAATTTAGAAGAAATAATAGCCAAATTTTGATTGCTAACAGCTCCAGGCTTCCATATATCATAAACAGTAAGAAAATATTTTTCTTCACAGTCATTATTTGACTAAACAAAATGTACCCAGAAAATTTCTTTAGTTCTTTCTTTGAGTGAATTTTCTGTATTTTTTTCACTGATTACTATTGCTTCTGTCAAAGGATAAGATTTTTTGAAATGCAAACCACTTAGCATTACCTTTGAGAACAAGAAATCGAAATCTGACCCCCTTCACTGTAACTGCATGTATTTTCTCTACAATAGCAGTTGGTGGCAAAATTATAATACTTATCATGATTTCTCCAAATTTTACATAAAAACTTGAAGCTGCCCTAATTAGTTAAAATAATATATTATTTTCATACAGCTTTAGAATCTTGTCATGACAGTATTTTTTATTTATAAATAAATTAGTTCCCAAGCAACAGAGTACATTTGAGTAATGGTTGTTAAAGCTTAAGCTACTTATAGTTTTATTCTCTGATTAGGAAGAAGAGTGATCTGGTGACCAATAAGTGGTAAATGAGGAAAACTTCAAAAATAATTAATGAGTAATAAACATAATAATAAAAACTCTATTACCAAACTCCAATGAAAATGTGTAGATACATAGACCAAATGTGTATGCCTGTACACGTGTGTGTGTGTGTGTGTGTGTGTGTGTGTGTGTGTGTGTGTAATATTGTATTGAAAATAGTGAAACATAGTGATAAAATTTGGCCACATACCTAGAAGCTGGAAGTGCTTCTATATATTGATTGAAATGACAGGGGATTACTACTGCTTTGCAAAATATTAGTTTTAAAATAAAGACGGTATATTTAAAATGTAAGATGATGGACTGATCTAATGGATTCACTTCCCTGCTGTTTTAGAATATTAGTAATATGATGATTACAAAGAAAGAGGAAAACAGTCAAAATGAATAAGGAAGGGTAGCTCAGTTGCCCAGGGATTGGTGATTTTTTGGAAAACAGAACTATGAGACCCCAGGATCTATAAATTAAAGCTAAAAAAATAAATTTAATAAATTTTTAAAAAGTGGGGGGAGGCTGGGTGGCTCAGTCAATTAAGCATCCAACTTCAGCTCAGGTCATAATCTCCAGGTTTGTGAGTTCAGGCCCTGCGTGGGGCTCTGTGCTGACAGCTCAGAGCTTGGAGAAGCCTGCTTGGGATTCTGTCTCCCTCTCTTTCTGAACCTCCCCTGCTCCTGCTGTGTCTCTCTCTCTCTCTCGAAAATAAATAAACATGAAAAAAATTAAGAAATTAAAGTTGAGGATGCTTCATTTCATAACATGTAAAGGAAAATGATATGCATTGTGACTTGGGGAAAACAAAAGTCACAGAAATCATGATAATAGATCCAAGGAATGTTAATGATATTTATGTTAGTCCTATATTTAAATTGAAAAATAATTTTATAACAGTTAACTATTATGAAATCTAACTTGGATTGGCGTATTTTGGTTGGAAAGTCAGTTCCCTAACTGTGTTCTCTCTATTTTGACACATTTATTTGTTTGTGACCCAATTTACACCCGTAACTGAATTATCATGAAAATGCCCTGGGCACAACACAAGCTGAAAGTGAACTATTTAAAGGAAAAGATTTAGCAGAGGAATGGAAGTGACAGCCAGTATTTCTATTAATCAACTTATCCTTTTAGATATAAATTAAGAAATACCTAAATTTTCTAAGATATTTTAAGGAAGTAATTGACAAAATAGGGAAAGGACAAAAAGGACTAAATAGGAAAAAAATTAAAAAACAAAACATAGGCCTTAAATATTGAGATAAAATTCAAAAGTAAGAAAGTAACTTAAAAGTAAACATATAAGCTACCAACAAAAGAACAAATAAAATGTGATTAACAATAGACCTCTTTTCAAAAGTGGATTCTAGAAGTTACTAGAAAACACAAGTTTTGAGGGAAATGTTTTTATAATTTTAAGACTGGAGTAAATAAAGAAAATATATATATATTATCCACATTTCCTGGGAAAGT
The DNA here is from genome assembly GCF_018350215.1 of Panthera leo. NCBI lineage: Eukaryota > Metazoa > Chordata > Mammalia > Carnivora > Felidae > Panthera > Panthera leo. The sequence continues at coordinate 22,020,448 of NC_056687.1, read as the reverse complement.
TAATTACTTATGTACATACTCTAGCAAACCAAAGAAGAAATCTGAGATGGAAGAAGACATGAGATGAATTTAGAAAGAATAGATGTGAAGCAAGAGAGAAAAATAAATAAATCCAACCCAACACGACAAAAGGTCAACACTGTCCTCATCTGTGTTAGAGGGTTTAACAAATAATAGGATTAAGAAGCTGTATAGAGAACACATAAAGTCAAATATTTCTCTTGTAATAATTACAAGGGAGAGAAGAATTAAGTTAGCTCAGTGTGTAAGAATAGGAGATAAAGACTACAAAAGAAATTCTTGGTGTTAACCTGATTTTGGACTTGTGATGATGACTTCTGATAAGGAGATTTAAAACATTCTGGATGAACTTCTGCTGTTATGTTTATTATCTTCTTAGTTTTATTTTATTAGTTTGACTCAGTCATTTCCTATTTTTTAAGGTAGTTGCTCAACTTACTAATATTGAATCTTTCCAAATACTTACATTAATGGTAAGTTCTTTCTATTTACTCCCCTGCTTCATCCCATAGATCTGTTCTATGTATATTGTTTCCAGTTCTAAGTTGCCTGTGATTTTCATCTTAATTTGATCTTTGTCCTTTTATTTATGAGTATATTGTATTTTATTTTACTTTATTTTATAAAAAAAAAATTTTAACATTTATTTATTTTTGAGACAGAGAGAGACAGAGCATGAATGGGGGAGGGTCAGAGAGAGGGAAACACAGAATCTGAAACAGGCTCCAGGCTCTGAGCTGTCAGCACAGAGCCCAACGCGGGGCTCGAACTCACGGACCGTGAAGTCATGACCGCGAGATCATGACCCCAGCCGAAGTAGGCCGCTTAACTGACTGAGGCACCCAGGCGCCCCAATTTATGAATATATTTTATACTTTACACTGGATGATTATGAATTATAATCAGGTTTTCATTGATGTCAAAGAATGTGGATGATGACACAGTTCTTTGATTTACATCGAGCCTCCTTTTGTGGCTCCGTGTGTGGGCAACAATCAAAGTAGACCACATATGACCATAATAAAATGCACATACTCTTGTTATGAAGAATTTGGTTTATATTTATCATTTGTTAATATCTTAAAAATTATCTATATCCTGATTACTTTGTACTTACTTAATTTATCGCCTTCAGGGAGAATTAAGCTAATCTATCAAATCATAGATTTGAATATATCAATCTGTCTTTAAAAATTTGCCACTTTGGGGGCCCTGGGTGGCTCAGTTAAGCTCAGGTCATGATCTCACGTTTCATGGATTCAAGCCCCACATTGGGATCTGTGCTGAGGGCTCAGAGCCTGGAGCCTGCTTCAGATTCTCTCTCTCTCTCTCTCTCTCTCTCTCTCTCTCTCTTTCTCTCTCTGCCCCTCCCCCACTCATGCTCTGTCTTTGTCTCATAAATAAATAAATTTAATTTTTTTTAATTGTCAGGGCACTTGGATGGCTCAGTGAGTTAAGCAACCTACAACAGCTCAGATCACAATCTCATAGTTCATAGGTTCAAGCCCCGCATCAGGCTCTGTGCTGATAGCTCAGAGCCTGGAGCCTGCTTTGGATTCTGTGTGTGTCTCTCTCTGCCCCTCCCCGGCTTGTGCTGTCTCTCTCTCAAAAATAAATAAATAAACTTAAAAAAAAAAAAACATTGTCCAGGATCCTGGATGGTCAAGCTTAAGCGTCAACTTCAGCTCAGGTCATGATCTCACCGTTAGTGATTTCAAGCCCTCAAAAGGATGTCTGCTCTCAGCACAGAGCGAGCTTCGAATCCTCTGTTCCCCTCTCTCTTTTCCCCTCCTCCTCTTATGCTCTCTCCCTCTCTTTATCTGTCTCTATCAGAATAAATATACAAACTTAAAAAAATAAAATAAGATGGGGAAATTAAAATATATTATGAACTTGATATAAATAAAACAACATATCAAAATGGGTGCAATCAAAAAAATATAATACGCCTATAGATTTCTATCAAACAAGTCTAAAATCTAAAAAAATGATTTAAGTTTCCCTCTTAAAAATTTACAAATAAGAAGAGGAAATTAAATACAAAGCAACAAGAAAAATAAAGATGAAAGTAGAAATCCCTGGGCACCTGGGTGGCTCAGTTGGTTAAGCATCTGACTCTTGGTTTCGGCTCAGGTCATGATCTCATGGCTTTATGGGTTTGTGGCTGGCAGTGCAGAACCTGTTGGCGATTCTCTCTCCCTCGCTCTCTGCCCATACCTCACTTGTACTGACTCTGTCTCTCTCAAAATAAATAAACTTAAAAAAAGTAGAAATCTGTAAAATGGAACACATGGTAAATATAAAAAAATCAATGAAATCAACTTCTGTTTACTTAAATAGAACAATAATAAAACAATATCTAATTTACCAATATAAAACAAGAATCAATGAATTACAAAAGTCATTAACAAAAGAAGTCCATGAGTATGTATTAAATGTAGAGATATTAAAATGTTAATAATGAAATTCTTTTTATACCAATGATTAGACAATTTTATGAAAGACAAATTCAATAAAAAATAACCAAAATGTCTAAAGTTACAAAGTGTATTTGGTCATTTATCTAATGAACATATTAAATCAATAAAAAAATATTTTTTTCACAGACTACTCCAGATTCAGAAAATTTCTCTGCTAGATTTCACTGAACATTTAAGGAAGAAAAAATACCAACACATCCTAAGATCTATCAGAAAATAAGAGGAAGAAATATGTACTGATCCATTTTCCACTATTTTTTATTTTGAAGTAGTTTATCATGCAAATATTTGCAAGTGTAGTGCATACATTTCCCATAGATTCTTCATCTAGGTCTCCATAATCACAGTACATTGCCCAAAACAAAACTGACATTAGCATACAATTTAGCTCAGAAAACCATGCTTGGATTCCTATATTTCATCAGTTTTGAGCAAAGTTTTATGAAGTTTTATATGCATAATTCCATTTATATGCATAATTCCATAAATACTGTCAGCACACAAACACTGTCACAATACAGAACTGCTCCACCACCACAAAGAAATCCCTTTGTATTGTACCTTAATAGTTATATTCTTATTCCAAGCCTAACTCCTGGCAACTATTGAATTATGTTCCATGTTTATAATTCTATTACTTGGAGATTACTTTAGAGGTAAAATTATTTATTATCTAACATTTACAATGGCCTTTTTTTTCACCTAAGCATAATGCCCTTAAGATTCACCTAAGTGTTTGCATACATCAATTTGACTTTCAACTGTTAAATACAGTTGAAAAATAGAAGAGAAAAGCGTAATTTCTTCATTTAATATATATTTATCCACAACTTTCTCTTTCCTCTTCCTTGATGTTTCAAGTTCATTCCATAATCAGCTTGTCTTTGTCAATTCTTTTAGAGACAAATATGCTGCTGTCAAACTCTTCATTCTCTTTCCATCTAAGAATGTAGTAATTTCACTTTCACTAGTGAAGAATAATTTTACTGGGGATAAAAGTCTAGGTTGTCAGTTCTTTTCTTTCAATACTTGAAAAATATTGTGCCACTTCCTTCTGATATCCATATCAGAATGCACTGTCACTTGAATTGTTTTTCCTCATAGGGGCACCTGGCTGGCTCATTTGGTGAGGCATGTGACTCTTGATCTCAGGGTTGTGGGTTCAAGTCCCACTTAGGGTGTAGACATTACTTAAAAATAAAATCTTAAAAGTTGTTCCTCATAAATACTACATTTTTTTCTCTATGATTACCTACAAGATTTTTTTATTTATCTTTAGTTTTCAGAATTTGATTATGATATCCCTGACCACATATTTCTTTATATTTACATTACTGGGTATTGTTAATGTTGCTGAATCTGTAAGTTTATGTCATTCACTAAATTTTGGAGGTGTTCAGCCATTGTCTCTTCAAATGTTTTTCGCTGCCCATGATCTGCCTCTTCTCCTTCTGGATCTCTAACATTTTTTTACTGTTGCACATGTCTTGAGACTCTGTTATCTTTTTGTCAAGTTTATTTATTTTGAGACAGAGAGAGAGAGTGGAGGAGGGACAGAGAGAGAGGGAGAAGGAGAGAATCCCAACCAGACTCCACCAGGGAAGCACAGAGCCTGATGCAGGGTTCAAACTCAGAAACGGAGAGATCATGACCTGAGCTAAAACCAAGAGTTGGCTGCTTAACCAACTAAGCCACCCAGGCACCCCGTCAGTCATCCTTTAAGTTATTTTTCCTCTCTTGTCCACACTGGATAATTTCTATTAATCTAAATTCAAGTTAACTTGTTCTACTTTTAAATAAAATAGAGAGTTTTGGGGGGGATTTATCTTTATTTAAAAAAAATTTAATTTTAATTCCAATATACTTAACATAGAGTGTCATATTAGTTTCATATGCACAATATAGTGATTCAACAATTCTATATATTACTCAGTGTTCATCACAATAAGTGTACTCTTCAACCTCATTCTCTTATTGAGCCATCTAGTGAGATTTATATTTGAGCTATTGTGTTCAGTTCTAAAATTCCAATTTGATTTTTCTTTATATGTTTCATGTCTTTGTTGAGATATTCTATTTTTATCATTTGTTTTAAGAACATCCACAATTGCTTCCTGGACAATTGTTTTCACTGGTTTCTTTATAATCCCAATCCAATAATTCTAACATCTGTGTTACTTGCTATTGATGTCTATTGATTGTCTTTTCTCACTCAAGTTGAGATTTCTTTGGTTCTTAGTGTGGTGAGCAATTTTGACTATGTCCCAGACATTTTATATGTCATGTTATAAGAACCTTGTTTCTATTTAAATCTTCTAGTTTAACAAGTAGTTATTGCATTTAGGTTTAGAATGTATATCCTGGCATAATTTTGTTGTTGGTGGTGTTAAGTAAAATTTGAAATTACATCAAATAGTACTAAAAACACAGGATGAAATAATTTAAAATATGTAATTCTGGCACACTGAATACTATAAACTATTACTAAAAAATACAGAATACTTAAATGGAAATATATGACATATTTAAAGATTGGAAGTCTCTGTATTGTTAGGATGTCAATTCTACCAAAAACTGATCATAGAATTTTGGACTAGAAATCAAAATCCTGCAGTTTGTGTGTGTGTGTCTGTGTGTGTGTGCGCGCGTGTGCGTGTGTGTGTGTGTGTGTGTGTGAAATTAACAACCTGATTATAAAACTTTTAAGGAAATAGAAAAGACCTATAATTACCAAACCAATTTTGAAAAGAATATCAAAAGTATTAATCTCAGATTATCTGATCTCAGGACTTACAATAAAGTTGCCAAAACAATGTAGCATAGTGAAAAAAAAAAAAAAATACTTAAAGATTAGGCAAACTGACTAGAGTCCAGAAATTGGCCTGCACTTTCATGAGCAATTTGTCTGTTTGACAAAGCTCCCAGGAAATACATGGGAAAAGTGCAGTCTTTCTAATAAATGATTAATATTTGTATGATGCCTTTCTATTCCCCTATATCCACATCTTTATAATTACAGTGAGTTTTTGTAGAAAGTGTATAGTCAGGTCTTGCTTCATACTCAACCATATCATCTTTTCTTTCTTCACAGTGTAATGGATTAGACATTTACATTTAATTCAATAATTGATATATTTAGTTAAAACCTACCATCTTTGTAGTTGTTTTCTATTGATGCTATCTCTCTTTTGTTCTTTTTCCATTTTATCTTTCTACTTTGGGTTTATTCAGCGTTCTTTATCATTCCCTATGGCTTCAATTGTTGACTTATAATTCACACCTCTTTAAAAGAATAGTGGTTGGGGGCACCTGGGTGACTCAGTCCCTTAAGCCTCTGACTTTAGCTCAGGTCATGATCTCATGGTCTGTGAGTTTGAGCCCCGCGTCCAGCTCTGTGCTGTCAGTTCAGAGCCTGGGGGCTCCTTCGAATTCTGTGTTTCCCTCTCTCTCTGCCCCTCCCCTACTCACGCTCTGTCTTTGTCTATCAAAAAATGAATAAACATTAAAAAAATTAAAAATAATGTGGTTGTCTTAGGGCTTACAATATTATTATTAATATGAGAAGTCCTTCCTTATGAATTTGGCAAAGACAATGTTCTCTATTTAATAACTCATCACAATGTCTTTTACTATAATTATAGATACAAAAAAATGAGCTCTTGCATACATATTTAAATCTACTCATACCTGTATGTTTTTATGACTTTACATTTGTTTTTTGATGTTTATAATTCCATCCAAGAGCTCTAAGTATTGTAATCCTTGAGTCATTTCAACATCAGACTAGTTAACCACTTGTTTATAAATTCCTCTTGAACTATTCCCAAATGGATATCTTTGTTGAATGTTTGCAAATAAATTTTAAACCTGTCAAATAATTGAACTATACTGCTTTATATTTAAATATTACATATAGATAACCATTTTGAAAAACAAATATTTTGGAAATTTGTCCAAGATGGGATGGAAAACCTTAGAATCTAAATCCTTCTAAAAAGATTTGCTTTATGTTCAAAATATTGATGAAATAAATAATAATTTCATATTGATATATAACAGCCATTAGATATCAAAAATTTTAGATATTCATTAATTCATTCATCAACCATTTACTGAAAATTCTTCTCGTCATGCTAGGAACTAGTTAAATATCAATATAAAAAGAAAAAGATGTGGCTCTTGGCCATATAAAGCTTTAGTCAATAGGAACAAATATTTAAACACAAGAAAATATGTAAATAATCATGCTTATAAATCATAGGGGATTGACTTTAAGATGATATTTCCCAAACTTGGCTAAAGAATAGGTCAGAATTCCTAGCTCATAGTTCAGTATTCCGTTAACTGAATCATGAAGGTATAATGATCTTGTTTAATTCTGAGGTTTTTACATATCAAATGTAACAAAAAGAAACACTAGCAGCCTTTTGCAGGTGGATATTATCATCATCATCATCGTCACCATCATCATCATCATAGCTGTCATCTTGGCATTTTGAAATCCTTTGTGGTAAAGTGACAGCAGTTCAGTGTCAAGTGATTCAAAAGTCTAACCTTCTACTGGAAAAGATAGCCTTGTATCTTATTGAAAATGCTGTCAAAAGAAAAATAAGTAAGTAGTCATGATTTTTTTTAGTTATTTCCATCATTGTCTGGAAGCCATTCATCTCATCTAAAAATAAGTTTCATGCATTCCCTCTTTAGAGAAACTAAGAATATATGTTTTGTTTTGTTTTTCAAAATCCACGAGCCAGCATTCTCTGACAAAGAAAAACAAGGCAATACTTACTGCTGCATTTTTTTAAGCATGGAAACATAAGACATCTAGAGACAACTTAGAAGTTTGTAGGAAATTTTCATTTTTAAGAAAAAAAAATCATCTTGTCTTCTTAAGAAGAGAAAATTGAAGCTCCTATGTCAATCCAACAATAAAAAATAAAAGGCAGAGAAAGAGCCCAGATGTGAGAAGGAATGCAAATCACCACACTAAGAAGCTGAGAAAATTACTCAGCAGGATCCAAAAATAATTAGGAACTGAGTGAGCATATTGGTAAAATATTAAAAGTACTTTGAAAACTCTTAAGTGACAATACATTTAGAAGAGTTTTTTCTTCCTGGACAGTTTGATGAGACTTTTCTGAAAATAGATTACCGGTGGGGGTTGACAAGATGTTGCAATATTTATTTTTCTTTTTAAATAGAATAGAACCAAAAAGAAAGGTTTTGGTGAAGTCCTAATACAGAGAAATGTTTCCATGTGTTTGGGTACTATCTACACTAGAATTCAGGGCGGAAAACACAGAAATGTCAGTGAAAAATATGCTTGGTTTACCTAGATTTCTAGATTTCAAAAAAAAAAAAAAACAAAAAGAAAAATACAAGACAAAATAAACAAAAACATAAAACATGAGTTCTTTTGGGCAGACTTATAGAAACTTGTTGCCACTTCCATTTTGGTTTAATTTACTTTTTTGTTTTCTTGTCTTTTTTTCCTTTTAATGAGAGGCTTGAACTCACAACCCTGAGATCAAGACTTGAACCAATATCAGAAGCCATCTGCTTAACCAACTGAGACACCCAAGAGCCTTGATCCTTCTATTTTAATAGATTTTTGCCTGTTTAAATTTTCTATAATCTGATGCATTATAAAAATAATATTTCTTGTGTAGGATATTAACAGCTGCTAAAATGCCAACTATTTTAAATCCTAATTATAGCAGCAGACTAACTTTTCAAAATTGTCACAGGGTTAAAGTTTGGAGTGATAATGGAACTTGAATTAATTTTAAAAGCATGTGTTAATATGTACCTTTTAGTAATGAAGATATCAATCTAGAAGGTAATTACTTTCCTCAGTTTTGAGGAAAGACAGGAAACTAAAATATCAGGGAGTAATCAAAGAATAAAGACCAATTGGATAGGGCACAACTATGTGTCTTAGAGAAAAGTGAAAGCAATGATAACTAACATAAATCATACCTATGTAAAAGATTTTACAAACAGATAAGGAAGAACTGAAGACAGGCCATGAATATCTTCAACAGACCAAATAGATGGAGAAAAAGAAAAAGCAACAATGGGTATTTAGAAACCTTAATGCTCTTTTGAGAATACTGAAGTTAAAAAGTTGAAATATAGTAGAGCCCATGTTTCTGTGTCCTTCCCTTTTAATTCTACCCCAATTCCTCTAATTATTTCTAAATTACTGAATTATACAGTTACCTAAAATATATACCGTGTCGATTTTTCCTCCATTTCTCCTCAGGATGCCTTTTTTGGTATTGCCAGGAAACCATTATAGGTGACTCAGTACTACTCTCCCGAATTGTGTTGTTTCTTATATCCCACTGACACCTCCCCGAAAACATTTTGCCACTGACACTTTATACCAAAAATGCACCACTAAAGTGTGGAGAATCTTTTTCTACCACTGAAAGTATATATGGGTGTTTGGTGTCACTTTCTCTAGTTAAATAAGCTGAGTAATGGCTTGAAATTGTAAATATCTCTGGATGATCACTTTTTAAAATTTCTTTTGTAAGTGTTTACTATTGAAGACTTGGACAGCAATTCATGTTGGATGGTTACTAGACCAATGTCTCAAATTCCGTTCTGGCCACAAAATTCCTCTCATCTGGCATGTGGACATTTTCGCAGGTGCGTGGCCCCTTCCTGACAAGGAATCTCTTGCATCCGTACACCCCTATGTTCAGTAATTAGCTTACAGGAGCAAGACTAGTGTTTTGTTTTGAACTCTCATTGCATCAGGTTAATTGTCCTTTATGCTACTAGCAACCATTTATTTTCAAAACCTAGACTAAATAGAATAAAAATATATCTTCCTTTTTGGTTGCTACACCTGAAAAATGAATTATAATGTCTGAATTATAATTAATAGGCAGTATAATTCAACTTGATGCAATGACCAAAAATATCTAAGCAGAAAATATCAATTTTTGATGTGCTATGACATCTTAAATCTATAAAACATAAGATAGCCTTGCAGCACAAATCAGTATGAATATTTTGAGGTTGTTCATATACTAAAAACTAAACTATTTGTGTGTGTGTGTGTGTGTGTGTGTGTGTGTGTGTGTTTTATACCACTTCTTATCTGAAAGATTATTCAGAGCAGTCACAATATCAATTTTATAATTGTAAATTCCAAAGAGCTTATCACAAGGTAGTAGATATAAAGAGTTTTTAAAACCTAAATTACTACCAATATTAGTTTAATCAATCCTCACCAATGAGCTGATATTAATTCAATGCAGAATTAAGCAAAATAAGGCCTGTGAACCAAATCCAGAAAGTCACTGGCTATGGATTTATCTTTCCAATATACAAAAGACTAGACAGAATAGAATAATGGATTCCAGTTAGCCACCATCTGGCTTCAAAACTGTCAATATATCACTAATCTGGTTTTATCTATTCATTTCCATTTCAAAGCATTATTATATTACCTGTAAATTCTTCAATGAGTAACTTTAAAAGGTAGAATTATTACCAACATAAAACATATGTAACAAAATTCAAAATAAGCCCTAATATCTAATTATTTTCCATGTTCAAATTTTTCTAATTATCTCATAAATACATTTTTATGTTTTGTTTTTGAATCAGGATCCAAAGTAACCCATACACTATATTTGGTTGTTGTCTTAAAAAATTTATTTCAATTTTTATTTATTTTTGAGAGAGAGAGAGACAGAATGTGAGCCAGGGAGGGACAGAGAGAGAGAGGGAGACACAGAATCTGAAGCAGGGACTCGAACTTACAAAGTGTGAGATCATGACCTGAGCTGAAGTCAGATGTTCAACAGACTGAGCCCCCCAGGAGCCCTTGGTTGCTGTCTTTTAAATATCTTCTAATTCATAGAAATTCTTATCTCTTTATTTCTTATGTCACTTTTTGTGGAACAGATTAATCTTTATCCTGTTGACCATCTCACATTTTTTATTTAGAAATTTGCATCACCATGGTGATCCCCAAAACCCCATATTTAGACTTAGGGACTAGATTTTAGTCAGGTCCAATTCATTGGGAGAAATAAATGTGTAGGCTATCTTGTAAAATCTCTACTGCATCATTCCGAAGACACATACTGTGTGCTCATCCTAATTTTAGTGCCATTAATGTGGATCAGTATGACTTAAGGGTTGTCAGCTTTATCTGTTGACAATTTTTGCACAGATCTTTCAGCAACTAGTTTTATAGTGGTTAATGATAGTTTCCTAGATTATCTCATTAACATTTACAAAAAGGTAACTCTCTAATTCTGTCATTCTTTCTGAATTTATTACTTGGAATTTTTCAGTAAAGAACCTCCTATCATCGGCTCTTTGGTTACTCAGAAAGTCAAACTGTAGATGATAGGTAGAATAAATACTTGCTTGTTTCTTTCACTGTGTTTGTCAATATTCACTGAATATTCAATATTCACTGAATTCCAAAGAATTCACTGAACTCCTAGGAATCTCCAGAGATGACAAATTAGTTTTTTAAAGTATATTTATGCTCTCTTGGTTTTCCTTATATGCAGGTTTGATGTTTTACAGGGAATAATTCTTGCCTCCAAATTCCAGCAGGGAGATTACTTAAATGACTATGATATGCCTATACCTTGGTACACATGTCCTGTATAATCTCTTCCTCTTGAATGTAGGTAAGGCCTGTAAATATGGTAGGATATCAAGCACTTTATAGTAAATGGGATTTTGCATAAGTAATTAAGTTCATAATTGGTTGACTGAGTTCATAAAATATGGAAGCCTTCCCTAGTGGACAACCTGTAAAAGAGATAGCATGAAGCAGCAGTCACCAGCTGGCTGGGCTGGAAAGAAGCAAACAACCGTACTGGGGTTTGTTTATGAGGAGGACACATGGCAAGGAGATGAAGAAAGCTTTTAAGACCTGAAAGCAGTGCTCCAACAGGCAACCAGCAATCAAACAGAAACACGAACATCCATCCTATAACAAGAAACACATGAATTCTGCCAACAACCAGGGAACTTGGAAGAAATCCTCAAGCCTCAGATGAGAGTTCAGATCCAATCGGCACCTAAATATCTGCCTAGTAAGGACTCTGAGTAAGGAACACAGCTAAACCTTATACGGATCCCACAGAAACTAAGTTTTTTTGTTTTTTTTTTTTAAAGTGTCATTTAGTGTCATTAAATTTGTGATCATTTGCTATTTGACAAAATTTCACACCCTTTCATGATAAAACCATTCAACAGACTAGGAATACAAAGAAACTACCTCAGCATGGTAAGTCACATATGACAAACACAGAGCAAACATATTCAGTGGAGAAAGACTGTTTTTCCCCAAGAACAGGAATAGGCAGGGTGCCTGGGTGGCTCAGTCATTTGAGCATCAGATTCTTGACTTCAGCTCAGGTCATGATCCCATGGTCGTGGGATCCAGCCCTGCATTAAGCTTTGTGCCGAGAGAGCAGAGCCTGCTTGGGATAATTTTACTCCCTCCCTCTGAATCCTGAGTGTACTCTTTTTCTCTTTTTCTCTATCAAAATAAATAAATGAACTTATCTTTTTTAAGAGAAGGATGTTTGCTCTCAGCACTTTTATACAACATAGTGCTGGAAGTGCTAGCCAGAGCAATTAACCAAGATACAGATATAAAAGAGTCTAGACTGGAAAGGAAGAAGAAAATTTATACATGTTTTCAGGTGATATGATATTATATGTAGAAAATCTTCAAGCTTCTAAAAGAAAATTGGTAAAACTTAATAAACAAATTTAGCTAAGTAGCAGGTAACAAAGTGAACATGCAAAAATCAGCTGTATTTTTATATACCAACAGTAAACAGTTTAAGAAGGAAATTACAAAAACAGTTTACAATAGAATCTAAAAGAATAAAATACTTAAGAATTAACTTAAAGAAGAAAGGCTTGTTCAATGAAAAATACAAAACATTGCTGAAAGAAATTAAAGAGGACATAAATTACCATGTCATTCCATATCACATCCCATGTTCATGGACGGGAAGATTTAATATTGTTAAGATATCAATACTACTCAAAGTAATCTACAGATTAAATAAAATCCCTATTAAAATCTCAATAATTTTTTTTGGCAAAAATAGAAATACTCATCCTAAAATCATATAGAATCTCAAGGACAACAGATAAACAAAGAAATTTTAAAAAAGAATAAACTTAGAGGACTCAAACTTCCTAATTTCAAAACTTACTACAAAGTTGCAATGGCCAAAATAGTTTGGTAATGGCATAAAGAGAGATATATCAGGCAATGGAATAGAAAAGAAAGCTCTGAGTTAAACCCTTGCATTTATGACCAAACTATTTTTGTCAGTGGTGCTAAGATTATTCAATGGGGAATGGATAGTGTTTTCAACCACTGGTGCTTGGAAAACTGAATATCAACATACAAAAGAATAAAGGTGAGTCTTCTCTAACACTATATGCAAAAATTAACTCAAAATGGATCTATGGCCTAAATGTCAGAACTAAAACTATACAGCTCTTAGAAGAAATCATAGAGAAAAACTTTACAACATTGACTTTGCAATGTTTTCTTGTAGGTAATACCAAAAATACAAGCATCAAAGAAAAAGTAGACGAATTAGACTCATGAAGTTTTTAAATATTCATCAGAAGATACCATCAACAAAGTAAAAGGGAAATCCACAGAAGAGTAGAAAATATTTGCAAATTTTAAATCTGGTAAGTGGTTATTATCCAGATTATATAAAGAACTTCTAAAACTCATAAGAACAATAAAACTCAGTTCAAAAATGGGTAAAAGACTAAAATAAGTATGGGGAACCTGGGTGGCTCAGTCAATTAGGCGTCTGACTTCAGCCCAGGTCACGAACTCATAGTTTGTGAGTTCGAGCCCCATGTCGGGCTCTGTGCTGACAGCTCAGAGCCTGGAGCCTGCTTCGGATTCTGTGTCTCCTTCTCCCTCTGCCCCTCTCCTGCTCATGCTCTCTTTCTCTCTCAAAAATAAATAAAAACACTTAAAAACTTAAAAAAAAAAAGACTAAAATAAGCATTTCTCCAAAGGTGATATACAAGTGGCAAATAATTACATGAAAAGATGCTCAAAGTCATTAACCATGAAGGAAATGCAAATCAAAACTACAATGAGATATTGTCTCACATTCATCAGAATATGTTACTATTAAAAAATAAGTAAATGACAAGTGTCAGGAAGGTTGTGGAGAATTTGGAACTGTTGTGTACTGTCGGTGGTGTTGCAAACTGGTGCATCTACTGTGGAAAGCAGTACAGTGGTTTCTCAAAAATGAAAAATAAAATTACCATATGATCTAACAATTACACTTCTCAGTGTATACCTCCCAAAATTAAAAGAACAATCTCAAAGAGATATTTGTACGCCCATTTTCTCTTTTATTTAAAAAAATTTTTTTTCAACGTTTATTTATTTTTGAGACAGAGAGAGACAGAGCATGAATGGGGGAGGGTCAGAGAGAGGGAGACACAGAAACTGAAACAGGCTCCAGGCTCTGAGCTGTCAGCACAGAGCCCGACACGGGGCTCGAACTCACGGACCTCGAGATCATGACCTGAGCCGAAGTTGGCCGCTTAACCGACTGAGCCACCCAGGCGCCCCTGTACGCCCATTTTCATCGCAGCATTGTTTACAATAGCTAACATGTAGAATCAAATCAAGAATCCATCATCAGATGAATGGAGAAGCAAAAGTAGTCGATATGTATGATAGAATATTATTTAGGCTTTTTTTTTTTTTTTTTTTTTTTACTGATTCCTTCATTTATTTTTTTTATTTGTTTTATTTTATTATTATTTTTTAAAATTTACGTACAAGTTACTTAGCATATAGTGCAACAATGATTTCAGGGGTAGATTCCTTAATACCCCTTACCCATTTAGCCCATCCCCCGTCCCACAACCCCTCCAGTAACCCTCTATTTTTTCTCCATATTTAAGAGTCTCTTATGTTTTGTCTCCCTCCCTGTTTTTATATTATTTTTGCTTCCCTTCCCTTATGTTCATCTGTTTTGTATCTTGAAGTCCTCATATGAGTGAAGTCATATGATATTTGTCTTTCTCTGCCTAATTTTGCTTAGCATAATACCCTCTAGCTCCATCTATGTAGTTGCAAATGGCAAGATTTCATTCTTTTTGATTGTCGAGTAATACTCCATTGTATGTAGAATATTATTTAGACTTAAAAAAAGAAGGAAAGTTTGACATATCCTACAAAATGGGTAGACCTTGAGGACATTATGCTAAGTGAAGTAAACTAGTCACAAAAAGACAAATACTGTATAATTGAACTTATATGAGTTAATTAGCATAATAAAAATCACAGAAACCTGAGATAGTTTGGTGGTTGCCAGAGGCTGGCGGGGTACAGTAAAGTAGAAATAGCTTCATGTCTATAGAGATGCAGTTTTGCAAAAAAAGATAGTGGCAATGATTGTATAACATGAATGTACTTTATACCATTGAATAGTACACTTAAAAATGCTTCAGGTAGGAAATATGTTATATACATTCATCACAACAAATTTTAAAAAATAAAATGAAGGCATTATAATATTATTATCCACCCAGTTTTTTCCATTATCAGTTTATTACCAAATCATTATAATTTGTTTTTCAAAGGAGCACATTTTTAAAAACATGTCAAAAAACACTGGTGAACAATAATTCAAAAATTTGGCAAAGACAGCCACAAAACATTTCTATTTTTTCAGCAAGGGTAGGTAAAAGAGAGTAGTATTTATAAAATTAATGAGAACTGAGTTTTGAATATTTTTATAGTAAAATTTTCTAATTCTGAATTTAAAATGTGCCCATGTCCACATTTGTCAGCATCTAAGTTTATTGCGAGAGATAATTATTTAATAATATGTAATATTTTATTTGCTCTTTGCAAATTTAGGCTAATTTATCCATTTAAGTAGTTCTTCCTAATGAATGGCTGCTTAAATATGAAAAATAAAAGGAAATTCATGTCAAAACTCCATTTTATATGAAAGAATAATATACCATATGTATTTAAATTTCTATCCTTACATATTAATACATATGCATTTATATATATATATATATATATATATATATATATATATCATTCAACAAAATAATGAAAAGGATATTTTAATGAAAAACATCTATAGACATATACCTCTCTATCCTTAAAAAAACACTACTTTCTAGATAAAGAAAAGTATAGCCTTGGGGTGCCTGGGTGGCTCAGTCATTTAAATATCTGACTTTTGATTTCGGCTCAGGTCAGAATCTCACAGTTTGTGGGGTTCAGCCCCAAACTGGTCTTTGCACTAACAGCACCGGACCTGCTTGGTATTCTCTCTGCCTTTCTCTCTCTCTCTTTTTCTCTCTCAAAATAAATAAATAAACTTAAAAAAAAGGTATGGCCTTTGTTTTCCATTTCTATTTTCCAATATCCAACTTTCACTTCATTATTGTTTTCTCTATGGCTGCTTTTTAAATCAAGATTTGTGGAAAACAATACCATAAGGATGTCAAAGAGAGATGTATTCCTTTCCTGTTTCTAGCATTTGAAATTTTCAAAGAATTAAATGTAGTCAACAAATTCTTCCTGTTACAACCTGTAAAATAATTTCAGTAATTCATTTTAACTAATTTAAAATAATTAAAAGGAAAAATGATTTCCTAGTATTCACTGAAGACTGTCATTTTTGCTTTCTTTTGGCTTTAAAATTATAAATCTAAGTGGCAAGAATAGTTTATAAAAGTGCTATCATCTGAATGTGTTTTAGAGATCATGATATACACTATTTTATGAACCATAAACATATTTATTTGTAAGCAAATACATGCAAGAATTATGTATGACACATTTAACTATCTTCATGGGCAATAACCCATAGCAAATCCATCACTACATTCAATGACTACGGGAAAAGAATAAAGGTCTTGTGTGGTTAACTAACTGCTAAATTAATGATAGCCTCTGTCAAAAATTATGTATATTCTGGAGCTAACAAAATGTAAATAGCAAACAATTATTCCCAATCTTCCCAGTAAAATGTGCTGTCTGAATTTTTAAAACTAAACCTAAAGAGATCATTTCTATATTATTACTGCAATTAGAAAATAATGTTTATTTATTTTTGAGAGAGAGAGAGAGAGACAGAGCGCGAGTGGGGGAGGGGCAGAGAGAGAAGGAAAAACAGAGTCGGAAGCAGCTCCAGGCTCTGAAAGCCAGACATGGGGCTTGAACCCATGAACCTTGAGATCATGATCTGAGCCAAAGACAGACACTTAACTGACTGAGCTACCAGGTGCCTCTATTATTATTCTGTAAACATCATACTTGTGATTTGTTTTTATAAAGCCTTGTTCATGATTCTCAATTGCTTTTGTGTTTTATTGGCCTCATATGGTTTTTAAAATGTTTTTCCTAGTGAGCTTTGTGATGAAGAAAATTTGGATAACAATATAAATGTGGATTGAGTTAAGAGATGTGACTTAACATTTTAACTTCTTATTTGTCATTAAATAGCCAAATTAATAGGGATAGCATGATGAATGATATGAACTACTGAAGCTATACAGCCTATTCCAATATCTTGTATTAGATAGTATATTACTTTTATGTTACCAAACGTGATGGTTGTTTCTCAATCACATCTCACTTGACCTATTGACAGCATTCCAAAAACCTGATAATTTCCTTCTCTTTCAGTTTCTCCATTTAGCTACCAAGATCTCACAATCTTGCTTAATCCTTAACCTTCACTATCCACTCCCTCTCTTGCCTTTATCTCTTCTGTTGGTTCCTCCTAATCCCTATGAAATATTAAAGTGCCTCATCAGTAACTCCGCATGCAATGACTACCTAATTAATCTCATTTTGTCTTATAGTGTTTTTTTTTAATGTTTATTTTTGACAGAGACAGAGACAGAGAGACAGAGCATGAGTGGGGGAGGGGCAGAGAGAGAGGGAGACACAGAATCTGAAGCAGGCTCCAGGCTCTGAGCTGTCAGCACACAGCCTGACACAGGGTTCGAACTCACAGACCACAAGATCATGACCTGAGCCGAAGTTGGACGCTCAACTGACTGAGCCACCCAGGCGCCCCTTTTCTTATAGTTTTATATAAGCTACATATATATGTATATATATTTATATGTATATGTGTATATATATGTATATGTGTATATGTATATATATATTATATATATATCTGTGTATGTATATGTGTATTTAATATATATGTATTATATATAAATATATAAATAAAATATAATATATTATATTTTTATAAATTATTATATTATAATAATATAATATTAATATAATAAAAATATTATAATATATAATATATTATATATAATATATAATATATATAATATATTATATTATATTATATAATTATATATATAATTTTATAATATAAAATTAATATAATAAAAATATTATAATATTTATATATATGTATTTATTTATAAAATAAAATATATAAATATATATATATAAAAAGACAATTATCTCAGGATATTTTCACTTTATTTAACAGTTTGGGCTTCCTGAGTAAAGAGTGCTAGCAAATTTGACTTAAAGGTAATTGGATAGCAAACCCTCCATGTGTGATAAGTAGAAAGCCTTCCAAAGATGTCCATTCCCTAACTCTCATATTTCACAATTATGTTATATTACATGGCAAAGAGGATTTAAAGATGAAATTGAGGTTGCTGATCAGATTACCTCTAAATACACAGATTATCCTGTCTTATTGTGCTCAGCATAATCTTGAACATCCTAAATGAATAAAAGGGACACAGGAAACTCAAGGTCAGAGCAATGCAATAAAAGAAAGCCACTGCCTACTCTGAAGACAAAATAGATCCATGAGCCAATGGTCAGACACTAATAGCTAGAAAAAGCAAAGAAATAGAATCTTCCCTATATTCTCCAAAAATGAATGTAATTTTGCTAACCTTTGTTTTATCATAGTAAAATCTGCATTAGGTTTTGACCTACAGAACTGTAAGATATTTGTGTTACTTTAAGCAACTGAACATGTAGTAATATGTTGGAGAAGCCAGAGAAATCTAATACACCTTGGAAGCTAGAGATGTTGTATGGTTTCAGAGAAATTTAGAGAATTAACTCCTCTGGATCTAGTGTATTACATTCTAGGTTGGTGAAGCTAGAGACACTTCCCTCCCCTCCTAGGGAAGATTAGTTTACAGGTAAAGTGTTGAATCTCTTGCTCTTTCTCTCTTGAAGGAGAAGGGGAAGTTATGCCAGACGAGACTTACATAAAGTCTGAGGGTTAGAATTTTGGAGTTCCTCTCTTGTTGTGCATATTTGCTGCATGTGACAGGTGGCATCATGCCTTCGTTACATTGAGATGCTCTATGAGTAACAAATGGGCTGTTCTCTGATCCAGAGGCCTCATGTTTCCTGTAAGAAGGAAGGGATCAGGTTGGGGAGAGGAAGAACTCATTATCTTTATCTTGAAGAACTCAATGTAAATATTTCTGTCACATCACAAAGAAAGAAGAATGCTGGTGACCCAAACTTGCATAGTAATCCATTGCTGCTCTGAGGCTCACAGGGGTTTCATCTGTTTTTAAATAATGATCCCTTGGCTTGGGGCTTTCTTCTTTTTGTTCATAAGTTGGTGGTTCTATCTCTAGCACCATTTTAACATTTCAGGGAAGATTAAAAGAGAAGTATGAAAATCAATAGTTTCAGGTAGGTGAGTTGGCTTTTTGTTCATTAGGAATACAATTTTTCTAAAATCCTCATCTGGAACACACCTTCTTACAGAGCATGGGCTAAAATTATATTACACAGTTATTTTCATTTGAAGGGACCATGAATCAGCTCTTCTTAGCATTATTTTTGTTTAGTCTAGAAAATGTATACTTCATATTAAATTTGGATTATTTTGGAAAGAAAATGGACAGAGAACAAGGAGTACCTGTCACTTACATTAATGTATTAGTCTAGTTCTGTTTTTTCTATCTTTATTAACTCTCATTAATGTAAAAAATTTCTAGTTTTTCTAAGTTATTTTATTATTAACTCATTGGGACATCCTTTCATGGTATAGACTTATAATTGTTGGTTATGGATGTAAAAGTTTGAGCCACTACTTCAAACTCAACGTATTAAAAGTTAACAACATTTCCATTCTTTCTCCCATTCTCCTGCCACTTTATGTGGCAGCTTCATTTTTAATTTCCAGGTGAACTTAGTAACACAATTGTATACTCAAATCTTGAAACAGGATTCCTTGGGTGGAAACTTGAATGCCATCTCTTTTTAATCTCTACCAGGCAGTCAAAAATCAAATTTATCAGCTTTAGAGATGGAACATCTATTGATTGTTTATTTTCATTCCATTCTGTTAATGGTCTAGGATCTTTTATAGGATGAAGGCAGTCAATATTTTTCTCATTCCTTACTCTGGCCCTACATCCTTTTCTATCTAGTTCTTTATTGATATTGCTTCCAGAGTTAGTTTTTCTAGATGAGATCATGTCTATCCTCTGTATGCGAATTACTGCAGAAGCTCCTATTGCTGGCCTTTATAATAATGTCATATCCACTTAGCATAAAAAACTAAGGCTTATCACATTTTTGCTCCAGTTTATGTTTTCAGTCTGATCTATTGCTGTCCTTCTCCCTACCATCACCATATTGTATACCAACTACTTAACACTCTAGCTATATAGTATTTGGTGGTCTTCTCAGCACATAGTCTTAGGTTCTGGGCCTCCGTTTCTCTACCAATGTACTTCTCTTTACCTGGTCTTTCCTTGGTAAAGGTCGGCTTTCCCTTAGGCTTCCTATGAAATCTGAGTCATATGTAATTGTCGTCTCTTTAGCACCTTTGCAAGCATTTTGTAATGAATCTAATCACTTATTTCTATAGGTGTCTGTCTCTCTCACATTCTAGTAATTCTTTAATCAAAGTAAATCATATTAAAGTCTTTCTCTTTGTTTCAAAAGTACCTAAGTATATGGCCTGGCAAAGAATAGAGCTGCATTAAATATGTACTTATATAAAGTGATAATAGAATTACAGATGGAAAGTGATCAGAGTTCAGACAGAATTTGGCATTTTTTTCTTCCTTCTATGATATTAGGCATATTTTAAAAGACAAAACAATATTTCAATTAATCCAACAAGTTAACTTAGACAAGGAATTTTGAAACTATGATATAAGCTAAAGAGGAAAGAAAAATTCCAACTGAGAAAAGGCTAAGATGAGTAAAAGGTGAACATGTGAAGTAAGACTGTACTTTCATGCTTACATGCACACACACTTCCATTAGATTACTTAATTTAGATATAGTAGCTATTTCAAGATTTTTTTTACAGAGACTAATATGGTCAGTAATGTTTTTAAGACAGTCTAAATCTTGAAAGTGGAAAAAATATGTAAGTATATAAGATTTTGAATTAATAAGAAAAACATCTTAATTTTTAGTTATTTTATAGTAAAAATCATTACTTTGGCTGAAAAAATGTGGAAAAATGGTTAAGGAAACAGCATCATTTTCATTTAGTAAACTGTATATTTCTTAGTTAAAGTATTTACCATAGAGTACTTTTCTTATATTATATTCCTTATTTTATCTGGAATATTTTGTATTTTAAATGTCATCTGAGAAAATGTACAGGTTAAGAAGAATGTTAGACAGAACAAGCAAGGTCATGCCTGTGACCTCACCCTTTCATTTTATTTTCTGTGCCATGGTGATTAATAGCTATAAAAATGAATAGTATTATTACTTTTGATAATGAAATCAAGGCAGTTTGATAAGAATATGGAAATGCATGACATTTTGTGACAGACATTTGATCTAGGAGCCTTTATTCTTTCCTGTTTCAATGAGTGTATTGCATTATTTGCATATTTAGTGTAAAGATAATAGGTTTTCTCTATGGCAAAACTCTTTTGGTAATTTATCCATAATTGAATTGAGTTCTTAGTTGGTATCTTGTGTGTATGTGAGTTTATGCACTTTAGCATCCTTGTATTATATTGCATGGGTTACTGCTTTAAAAAATTATGCACCAAGGAGATAAATGTCAAGCTCAAGAAGTTCAGATTCATAATTAAACCACCTGCCTTTCTCCTCTTACATGACACATAACAAATAGCCCTTTCATTTTTAGCTAACACAGAGTTATCCTATTCAATTTGACTAGCATTATCTTAGATCTGATATTACTTATGTGATTAATTTTCCTTTGTCTTGAAAACAACACTTAACAGAAATGTATCACATGTTATGCTTATGTTGAGAAGGTGTGATAGTTTTCAGGTATATGAAATTTCTCACATTGTTGGGGGCTGTTGTATAGTAACAGTGATTGGCCCTTTCACTTCAATGCTACATTGTCTTTTAGGAATGGGAAATAATTATAAGCTGACACATACCAAAAGCATAGACAAGCTATTCAGAAGCTACTCCATGTGTTTTATATAAATATTAGACACCTCTCCCATTTCAATGTCAGTGTAAGTAAACGAATACTGCTACCCTCATATATTTTAGTTACCTTAGATTCTGTGATATTAAAAATATAGCATTTTAGACAAAGCACAATTAGTTATTTTGATAAAAGTAGTATGGCCTCATCAAATCTAGCTGGGAGTAATCTGTTTCTGTAGTCATTTAGTGCATTAAAATAAATCTAGGCTGGGGCGCCTGGGTGGCGCAGTCGGTTAAGCGTCCGACTTCAGCCAGGTCACGATCTCGCGGTCCGGTGCGTGAGTTCGAGCCCCGCGTCAGGCTCTGGGCTGATGGCTCGGAGCCTGGAGCCTGTTTCCGATTCTGTGTCTCCCTCTCTCTCTGCCCCTCCCCCGTTCATGCTCTGTCTCTCTCTGTCCCAAAAATAAATAAAAAACGTTGAAAAAAAAATTAAAAAAAAAAAAAAATAAAATAAAATAAATCTAGGAAGTTATCAGTTTTAACCAAGGTCTGAAATTGGGAAATGAATGCATTGTCTGTGTTTTGGCTCCTCTGCATCCTTCTTTGACAAGCTTCCTCTCCGTTTTTCTCCATTTGATTAAGGTGAGGGTGTCACAGCTATGATCCTGCCTTTCATCCCATAAAGACATATATGAGGCCCAAACTGTGTGCATACCTACCCATGAGGCCTATCTGTGTACAATCCCTCCTTGGATACAATGATTGTACCAGGGGGGTGCTAAGATTCTATTTCTGATGGGGAGTTCTACAGATGTCATATGCCTAATGACAAAGGGTCATTTCACAACATGGAACAAACTGGTGAAAAAGAGGCTAGTGTAAAAAAAAAGAAAGAAAGAAAAGCCGAGATGATGGAGAAAAAGGTATGAGGCTGTGTGTTTGTGAGAATATGTATACAGTATGTGTGTGCATGTGCGTGTAAATGTGTATTAAAGTTTGGCTTAAAGAAAAACACCTGGTGATCCTATTTTTTTTGAATTCTGTTTTGAATAAAGCCCCCTAAACTTCCCTTCATGAGCCAAGTTTTTGTTTTGTTTTGTTTTGTTTTCAGAAGTTTATTTGAGTTGATATACATTACTCACAACCTTCACTAATTCAATGATGTGTCTTAAAGAATATCTGAAAATCAAGTGTTTAGGACAATAGTGTTTTTATATAAAGTGAAACTATACTGCATGTAAAATACTGTACTCATTTAGTTTGCCTCTTAAATGTCATTGGAATAAAGAACACTTTTGCTTCAGAATGTATACTTATATGCTCTTTCCTTCTTTTTTTTTCATTTAAATTAAAACTAATTAACAGGCAGTGTAGTATTGGTTTTAGGAGTAGAACTCAGCGATTCATACGTACATATGACACCAGGGCTCATGCCAGCAGGTGACCTCCCTAAGGCCCATCACCCATTTAGCCCATCCTTCCACCGACATCCCCTCCAGCAACCCTCGGTTTGTTCTCCGTATTTAACAGTCTCTTGTGGTTTGCCTATCTCTCTGTTTTTATCTTATTTTTCCTTGCCTTTCCCTACATTACCTGTGTGTTTCTCAAATTCCACATATGAGTGAAATCATATATTTGTATTTCTCTGACTGACTTATTTCACTTAACATAATACACTCTAGTTCTATCCACGTCATTGTAAATGGCAAGATTTCTTTCTTTTTGATCCCCGAGTAATATTCCATTGTATATATATGCCACTCTTCTTTATCTATTGAACAGTTGATGGACATTCGGGCTCTTTCCATAATTTGGCTACTGTTGATAACACTGCCATAAACATTGGGGTGCATGTGCTCCTTCAAATCAGCATTTTTGTACCCTTTGGATACATGCCTAGTAGCACAATTGCTGAGGTGTAGGGTAGTTCTATTTTTAATTTTTTGAGGAACCTCCATACTATTCTCCAGAGTCACTGTACCAGTTTGCATTCCCACAAACACTGCAAGAGGGTTTCCCTTTTTTCACATCCTTGCCAACATCTGTTGTTTCCTAAGCCATTTAGCCATTCTGATAGGTATGAGATGACATCTCATCATGGTATTGATTTGTATTTCGCTGATGATGAGTGATGTTGAGCATCATGTGTCTGTTAGCCATCTGAATGTCTTCTTTGTAAAAGTGTCTATTCATGTCTTTTGCGCATTTCTTCACTGGATTGTTTTCTGGGTGTTGAGTTTGACAAGTTCTTTATACATTCTGGATACTAACCCTTTATACGATATGTCATTTTCAAGTATCTTCTCCCATTTCTTTGATTGCCTTTTAGTTTGTTGATTGTTTCTTACACTGTGCAAAAGATTTTATCTTGATAAAGTCCCCAAAGTTAATCTGTGTTTTTGTGTCCTCTGCCTCCAGAGACATGTCTAATAAGAAGTTGTGGTGGTCAAGGTCAAAGAGATTTCTGCCTGTTTCCTCCCCTAGGATTTGGATGGCTTCTTGTCTCAGATTTAGGTCTTTCATCCATTTTGAATTTATTTTTATGTATGGTGTAAGAGAGTGGTCCAGTTTCATTCTTCTGCATGTAGCTGTCCAGTTTTCCAGCACCATTTTCTGAAGAGACTGTCTTTTTTCCATTGGATACTCTTTCCTGCTTTGTTCTTTCCTTCTACTAAGTCATTTTACAATTGCACTCTTTGCTCTAAATAAAAATATTAGTATATATGTTTATACACTGTAGGTTTTATAAAGATATATACACACATATATAATATAAAGATTTTATCTAGATCTTTATCTACATATTTAACACATCTATTAGATTCAATCTACTTAACACATCTATATATCTCTACATATACAATATATCTATATATAGATCCAATACAAACATATGCACACAAAGATGTTCTCTTTGACCAAACTCCACTCAGGTTCCTCTGAACTCTTTTATTAATCCTTGACTTTTGGGCTTCCATGTTAGTCTCTGCATTGTCCAAATTTAGCATAAGTCTTGCCAAGTCAGTTTATTCGGAATCCTGCATCCTCCATACCTGATCACCCTCTCTCTCTGTTTAAGTCTCTCATCCTCCACCATTATCCAGGTGATGTCTGGTCACCCTAGCCTGCCTTCGACAGGAACCCTGTTAAGTCAGGGTTAAAGTTAAATCCCTCCTTACTTCTGCTGTTTCATCCTTGTAATCTTCCATTCACCAGACCTGCTTCTGCTCCTCAGCTACAAAATTCTCACTTTTTCTCGTATTTGGAGAACCCAACTTCTCTCTCTTACTTGCTACAAAACCCCAGTGCAATGTTCCCTAAACCTATTAAGATAGACCACTTAAATAAAGTCTATTTTACCTGTAGGTAACAAGTGTCAAAATACTTTATTTTCTTTAATAACATATATAATCATAATATATATTATCATATATGTAATAAAGGAGCATGTTATTAAGAATTTATTATGTCCTTATGTACTAGAAACCAAAAAATCAAGGATGAGGCCCAGATAAACTCATAAGAGAGAGAGAGGCAGATAGATCTATAAACTTTCAAGTATTATACTCTGTTATCCATTACCCTGGAGGGAAAGAAGTATCCGAGTATTCTTACCAAAAAATATAACACTTGATATCAATGTGAAAATATGAATTCAGGATTCATATGGTTTAAATAGAGACAACAGAATTGTGGAGAGAATTCCAAGTATAAAAGGCAACATTTGCAAATATATGAATGTACAGCAGAAAAGAGGTTTCAGGAATATATAATTTAACAAGGGGTCAAAAGGATGAGGTTTACAGAATTAAGGGTCCCAATTATGATGTATTTTTCAGGTTATATTGAAGATGTTTGAAGTAATTGGGCTGAAATACCTTTTAGCAAATATGATAAATTTTGTGATGTAGAGACAGCATACTGGTGATGATATTAAGAATATTAAGCTTGGATAATATTAGAGGCCATGAAATTAGTTTTAAAATTTGTTTTGATAATAAAGATGAGAAAATAGCTTTCTGAGATATTTTACAAGATAAATAGAGAGAACATGGCACCCACTTAAAAAAATGATCAGCCAGTATGAAATCTACATTTTCAGCATGTATTCAGTTGGCCATGGCATTCATTAGAACAGGAAATGCAGAGGAGACAGAAGGCTGGTGAGGCAGGAGGCAAAAATAATGGGGTTTAGGTATTATAATCTGGATATTTGAAGGTCAGCAGGACACACATGGTAGCTGGAGAAATAGGAATAGAGGTCATGAAGAGAAAGTGTTTAATAAACAGACTGACCTTCTAAGGAATTGCAATCAAAGCCATCAAAAGAATCTATCTGCAACCTTGAAGAAGAACCAGAATATAGCAGTGTACTGGAATCTAAGGTAGTTACAGAAAGAAGGCGATCATAATGTTGGGGTTAAGAACATGCTATTCTAAAATATGGTGCCTTGGTATACTAACTACTGTAAGCTGAAGGATTTTGAGAAAACAGCAGAAGCAGAAAGTCACTTTGACCTTCTTTCCTGAAGGTCACATGAGAGGTGCCCTCTCTATATCCTGAGGAAAGAAGCATCCATATCTCTGAAACAGAGGAAGGGCCAGAAGAATCCTAATAGGCCTTGCTAAGTTTCTCCCAGTTTACATACTTACCTCATACTCTCTGACCTATCATATTCCTCTCATGATGGTCCCCATTTCATCAAACCTAAGCATAAAAATACTCAGTTTTCTTTGGGTCCTCATTTCATCATGAAGTATCCACTGTTGCTAAAACTTATCAAATACCTTTGTATGCTTTTCTCCTGTTAATCTGTCTTTGTCTGTTTAATTTTCAAACCCAGTCAGGGATGCAGAAAGGGTTGAGGAAAACTTTTTCCTCCCCTACAACCAACATTGTTAAATATCATAGAATAAGCAGGCAAATGTTTTGTTGATAAATACAGTACACCAAGGAGGTAACAACTCATCTTAGTATATTTTGAGAAGTTGTGAAAAAGAAGTCATTTTGCAGTAAGGTGAGGGGGGAAATGGGAATGGTTCTAGATAAAAAATTTTCAAATTGAAGGTGTATCAAAAAAGTTTCCAATGGGCCTATTATTCACCTGTTATACAAGCTAAGGAGAGAAGCAACAAAGCCTTACTGTGCACCCCTGGAGTAGTGAGGAGAATGATACAAAGAAAGGTTCAATGGACTAAAGTCCTAGATAAGAATGAGGAAATAGTTTGTACCTAAAGATGCTCTAAAAGTATTTTGAGGGGTACCTGGGTGGCTCAGTCAGTTGAGTGGATGACTCTTGATTTCAGTTCAGGTCATGATCCCAGGATCATGAGATGGAGCCCTGAGTGGAGCTCCGTGCTGACTATGGAACCTTCTTAAGATTCTCTCTCTCTCTCTCTCTCTAACTCTTTCTCTCTCTCTTCCTCTTCCCCTATTCTCCCCCCCCTTAAGGTTTCTCTTTCTCTAAAATAAAAAAAAATAGTAATAATAATAATAATAATAATAATAATATGCTACTCAATCTTTAAAAAAGAAAATAAAAATATTTTGATGAACACACATTTGAGCACTTTAAGGAATAAGCAATTTCTATCAAAGAGTTGTGACAGCCTTTGTTGTGACAGTGTTTACATAAACAATATCTAAAACACAACACTTAAATATAGAAAAGCTCTTACACAAAAACCAGCTTGACTTATTTCCACAAAAATAAATCTATTTCGGGAGAGATTATCTCATTACTGGATTTCACACTGATTTGAGAAAAATGTTCATTATGAATACAATTGAGGAAACCTTACTTTTCCATCTTAAAAGTAACATCATCGTGAACAGAGATAAACCAAAGTTCCAAGAAGACCTAGGTGACTGGTGAATGTCATCTGAGTTTGTAGTAGGAGCACAAGGAAGGTAGATCAATGGTTTCTATTTTTTTTTTCTGTAAAGTTCAAGTAGATAAATGAGAAGTTTTGCAAAATGCCACTTGACAGCGAAGATGAAATAAAACTTATATATGTATTTCTCAGGACAGTAAGAGGAATGAGACAATTTCTCCTTAAATTTTTAAACTAAATTTATTAAATATAAAGACATAGATACAGTAGTCAAAAATCAGTCAGAAGTACCATTAGGTATCTTCTTGTCACAAACTTCTTGTTGTTGTTCCCCACCTCTACTAAGCAGGAAAAGGGGGTTATTTTCTCCCTGATGTGAAAAAGTTAAATATTTTTTTACCTTAAAAGAAGTTACTGTGTCACTAGAGTCACCAATGCATTTGTGACTCTTACAGGTGATGTCTTATATGTGTTTCACCTTACACTCATTTGTGCCTTCATAGAGAAATTAATTTTTGAGTAATATAGATCAGATGCATTAAACAGCCTCATTTATATATATGTATATACACACAACACACACATACACATATACATATTTGTATATGTTTATATGCATATATGCATATACATATGTATACATGTATATATATGTATGCATGCATATATATGTATGTATGGCAAGACTCTATCCTCACTGAAGATCTACTTAGTAATAATACAATAGATATAATAACTAGGGTCATGATACATGTAATACAAATATATGACACTAATATTCCTTATTAATCTTTTTTTTTCATTTTAGTAACTAATTTTTTCCCGACTCTGTTAACATATATTACATGTTGTTATATTAAGGAGTGGTTCTGTATCCTTGGATAGTGCTAAGGGATTATGATATGGTAAATATGGGAGTATTTTGAAAACAAAACCAAAACAAAAAACAAGCTTTGGAAATATATTGTTTACTGACAAATATGTTTTTCAAAAAACTCAATTGAGTTTAAATATACTTTCTTTATTCAACTTAATTCAGTACATTTTAAAACCAGGTGTTTGTTTGGACTCCCATATAATTGCCTACTTGTTTTTTCCACCTGAAAGATTTTTCTTCAAGTGTTTTGCCAAGATCCAATGAATTTTCTGCTTATAGGCAGCTCTTGATTATCTGCTGGGATTACTACATCAGAGATTACCTGGAACAAATTTTGCTTTTCACAACTTATTGACATTGCTATCTTCTCCACTTGCAATTGAATCATTTCCTGACATTCTGGCTGTGTCTCCAGCTAGTAAAGTGTGTTTTAAGAGTAAACTCTTTTATGACTGCATGTAAACATTTTAAATAACACTTAGTCATCATCTTTTAATAAATTTTTTAATGTAAAAAATACATCAGATGATATATTCTTCTATCCAAGAAGGAAGATAACACAAATCAGAAAGGTTGGTTGCCATATTCAACTCCAAGTAATTATAAATCAGAATGATGGCATTTACTGAGAGATACAAGATCAAAAAAGAGAAGATGTGCAGAGTCCTTCATGTTGGTATGTGTGAAAGATGTCAAGAGATACTTTGATTATTTGTTCAAAGATGCTCAAAGCATCTTTTCTACCACCCATCTAATTTTTAATAAGAAATAGATTATTCCATTCCATAATTATATATAAAATTCTAAAACAAATGAATGATATCAAGAAATGTTCATTTCCAATATCAGGAAAAGTTCTAAGCCCCTTAAGCTAGCACTCTCGAGAAGAAAATAAACATATTCCCTCTCAGTTTTTTTTAAAAATTTTTTTTGACATTTATTCATTTTTGAGAGTGAGAGAAACAGAGCATGAGCTGGGGAGGGGCAGAGAGAAAGGAAGACACAGAATCCGAAGCAGGCTCCAGGCTCTGAGCTGTCAGCCCATACCAACGCGGGGCTCGAACTCAGAGACAGAGAGATCACGACCTGAGCCGAAGTCAGACGCTCAACCGACTGAGCCACCCAGGAGCCTCCCTCTCAGTTTTTTACTAGCCTACTTTCCCAGGCCTCCCTAGGCTCCACAACCCTCATAGCCAGAGCTGTTATCTTATGACTAACTCTATCTTCGTCACTGTGGGTATGACAACCTTGTAATGTCCCTTAGGCCCTCTTGTTTCCTTTTCCAGAATCTCTAGAGTTGCCCATTTTCTCATGAACAAATTCTATAATTCTGTCTCACGGAAGCCTACAAAATTGCATAATGATTAGGCTTTTATTTCTTGCCCCTCCACGTGCTGCTTTGTTCAGAAATATCTTACTTCTCCCCAAATGTTCACACCAGTATTCATAACGTAGTAACATCTGGAAGATGGCAAACAGTGCTATCTATATATGCCAGTGAGTTACCACTGATGTGGGACTACATGGAAACATACATAAATACAGGGAAGGTGGCTTTTTCTCATCAACTCAGACTAAGGGCCAGAAAAACACAGTTTAGGCTCAGGTAGGTAGATGCCCTGCCCAAGTTAATAGTATGTATCATTGTTAATACTATGTTCAATAATAATATATATGACAGACATGTGCATATAGGTATATTACATAATTATATAATAGATACACATGTACATACATATATACATATATACATTATATGTATGTATGTAAACATACATACAAACAGTTCTAATACCATGTGTTAAGAGTATAACTGGCAGTACACATTATATTTTAAATAATGTTGAGAAATCATCAAGTTTTGGCAGATTTTTTTAATGTTTATTTATTTTGAGAGAGAGATGAGAGCAGGGAAGGGGCAGAGAGAGAGAGAGAGAGAGAGAATCCCAAGCAGTCTCTGTGCTGTCAACACAGAACCCGATGCAGGGCTTGATCTCACAAACCATGATATCATGACCTGAGCCTAAATCAAGAGTCCTATGCTTAACTGACCGAGCCACCCAGGTGCCATCCCCCTCTCCTTTTTAAAAAAAATAATAGTTCTTTTGCAAGGAGTTGAATAAAGGGAAAAGGTTTAGGCAAGTGGAAAGAAGTTTCTTTTTTTTTTTTAATAAATGAAATTTATTGTCAACTTGATTTCCATACAACACCCAGTGCTCATCCTAAAAGGTGCCCTCCTCAATACCCATCACCCACCCTCCCCTCCCTCCCACCCCCCATCAACCCTCAGTTTGTTCTCAGTTTTTAACAGTCTCTTATGCTTTGGCTCTTTCCTACTCTAACTTCTTTTTTTTTTTTTTTCCTTCCCCTCCCCCATGGGTTTCTATTAAGTTTCTCAGGATCCACATAAGAGTGAAAACATATGTTATCTGTCTTTCTCTGTATGGCTTATTTCACTTAGCATCGCCCTCTCCAGTTCCATCCACGTTGCTACAAAGAGCCATATTTCATTGAAAGAAGTTTCTTAAAGAGTACAAATGGTTTGTTGTTGGCTCAGGTAGAGGTAGAGGCATAGATGATTTCCTGCACTCTAGTAAATCAGGCTCTGGCTTTCAAGTTTTCTCCCTCTCTGTCTTTTAAATGTCCTTGCCTCCTTTACTCTCTAAAAACATATTCTTCATTCCCACTAAGACACCAAATTCTTCTACTCGTCTTTGCCCATCAGTCTGCCTCATGGTAGTAGATATTTCCTATAAAGATTAGAAACAAAAAAATACCAATATGCTCAATGTTCCACATTCGGTGACCCACCGCTGTCCATCCCTGAAATAACTTCTTCACTCTGCCAGGCAAACTCGATTAGTATCAATTATTCCTCTGGGGTCATAACTCTACTCTCTGGGCTTACGTTTTCACCCACACAGTCATCTGGCTTTCACCACAAGGAGAGGCTCATGTTTGCCACTGAATAGGTTTATCAGCATGTTTTTTGCCTATAGAATTTTGGAAATCTGTCTGCTTTCTTTCCTTCTGCCATCTCTCTGTTCCTTTCAGTCTAGGCTGGCAATTCTGATGATACAGAGTTTTTTAAAAGATTTCCTCTGTTACACAAAAGGGTCCCCCACAGGTCTTTCCTACATAATCAACATCTACTTTAGGCTTCTCTGAAGATATCTGAGGAGATCTGTGAGTCACATCTCATTTCTTCTAAGAGCCTTCAGTTTAAATGAAAATCATGACCTTTTATTGCTTTTGAAGCAATAACAAAAGGTCGTTTAGCCACACCCCTAGCTTTCTCTTCAGAGCACATTTTCCTAAAAGTAATTCTAATTTTAGTATCTTTTGCAATCTGGATAGGCTGAAAGTTTCCCAAAATATCAGAACCTGGTTCTCTTTTGCTTAATATTTCATCCCTTGATTTATCTTTTCCTCTCTCATTTTACTATAAGCAGCAAGGACAAAATTGGGTGTCTTCAACACTTGCTTGAATTTTTTCTCTGCTAAATATCCATGTTCATAATTTACAAATTCTGCTTTCCTTTTAACTGTAGGTTGCAATTCAGTCCCTACCACAAATAGGATATTGAGAGTTGGATAGAGTACACATTTGGCTTCAGAGCTGGAAAGAAGACTATAACAATTTCAAGTTCTCAGTCATTACTTAGGAATCAAGTATTTGGCACAATTCTTTTGAAGTGAATCCCTTCAAATTAGAATAACTATGCATTACTCAGTGCTCACCATAGTAAGTGTAGTAATCATCTGTCACCAAAGAATGTTATTACAATCTTATTAACCATATTCCCTATGTTGTCCTTTTCATCTCTGTAATTTACTTCTCTCATAAAAGGAAGTTAGTACCTCTTAATCCCCTTTATCTATTTCATCCATCCACACTACCCATTTGCCCTCTGGCAATGCCCCAGTTTGTTCTGTGTATTTAAGAGTCTGGTTTCTTTTTTTTTTTTGTTTTTGTTTTTGTTTTTGTTTTTGTTTTTATTTATTTTCTTTGGTCTGTCTCTTTTTCACTTTGTTTGCTCATTTGTTTTGTTTCTTAAGTTCCACATATGAATGGCACCATAGGGTATTTGACTTTCTTGGTCTGACTTATTTCACCTAGCTTAATACTTTCTAGGTCCATCCATGTTGCAAATGTTGTTGCAAATGGCAAGATCCCATCCTTTTATGTGGTTGAGTAATATTCCATTGTGTATATAATTTTTTTTTAACGTTTTATTTATTTTTGAGACAGAGACAGAGCATGAATGGGGGAGGGGCAGAGAGAGAGGGAGACACAGAATCAGAAGCAGGCTCCAGGCTCTGAGCCATCAGCCCAGAGCCCGACGCGGGGCTTGAACTCACGGACTGCGAGATCGTGACCTGAGCTGAAGTCGGACGCTTAACCGACTGAGCCACCCAGGCGCCCCTCCATTGTGTATATAAACCACATCTTTATCTAGTCATCTTCCAATGGACTCTTGGGCTGCTTCCCTATCTTTCCTATTGTCAATAATGCTGTAATAAACGCAAGAGTGCCTATATCTTTTCCAATTAATGTTTTTGTTTTTAATTTGAGTAAACACTCATATCATATGATATTTCTTTTTTTAATATTTTGGGGAAACTCCATACTGTTTTCCACAGGGGCTCGGCCAGTTTGCATTCCCACCAACAGTGCATGAAGGTTCCTTTTTCTCCACATCTATTCCAACGCTTGTTTTCATAATGTTTAGGGAATGACGTAGAGAGGGCCAGAAACATATTTTTGTATTACAGTTAGGGGACAGCTTTTTTCCTATGAATGTTTTGGGAAGGACATTGTATTGAAGAGGAAGAAAAAAATGAGAAAGCCAGAATAACATTAGTATGATTGCATCACACCAGCTGGTGTAGTTGAGGAAATAGGACAGTTATAGAAACTGGAGCACAGAGGAAAGTGGTAGAAGATGAATCTGCAGAATCAGGTAGTGAATGAGTCCTGAGCGCACTGTAATTATGGCAAGGGTTTTAAAGTGCAGTAAATGGGTAAAGATGTAGGTATAGTGAGAGAGAATTACAAAAACAGATTTGTATTTTAAAGACCTGTTCGGGGGCGCCTGGATGGCTCGCTCCGTTTAGCGTCTATCTCTGGAGTTCAGCTCAGCTCATGATCTTGCAGTTCATGGGATCGAGCCCCATGTCGGGCTTCGTGCTGACATCACGCAGCCTGCTTGGGATCCTCTCTCTCCCTCTCTCTCTGCCCCTCCTTGTTTGTGTGTGCACACACACACTCTCTCAAAATAAATAAATAAACTTCAAAAAAGAAAAAAAAAGGAAACCTGTTTGAAACTGCTGCAGTGGAATGCACTAGATTGAATTCGTTTATTGACAGATGAGAAAATACACACATTTTCCCACAAAGCACTTTACCTGCAAGAACCAATCTATAATTAAAAAAAAAAAAAAAAAAGGAAAGAAAGAATATTTTCTCTAGAATTGATGATTTTGCTTTATTGGAAAAAAAAAACACAGACTGAGAAGCCATCGGGCATAATGTTCTGAATAAGTAAAATGGATGAAGACTTTAAGAAGATGAACATCCTTCTAATGTGAAAAACCAAATATTTGCTAAGTTGACTAAATACTGGCCCTAACTCTTTGCCCTTCCCTGTATCTACATCTTGTAGTTGGTAACCGTACCTGAACTCTGCACTGGGCAGGGTCTTCTGCACTACCTCTGGACTCCAAGTATCCCATTTTGAACTATTAACAAACATGATACAACAGACATGAAAGAGCCCTGGAGTATTTCTGTTCCTGTTCTTTCCCTCTGCTATCAACATCAGCAGGATGTGTCCAGGCTTGTTCTTAATGAAGTATGAAAAATAAATGGACCAGACTCACAAGGCTCCATGTATCTAAGCTAAAATCATCATAGATCAATAGAAATACTACCAACACCGGGAGAGCAAAGCCTCCCCACCAACATAAACCATTTAGATTCCTGAGGTAAGCAAACTATTCATTCCCTACATCCCTGGAATTTCAGGATTGTTTGTTATACAACATTTGGCAATATATAATTGATATAGATGATAAGGAAACACCAATGTGTTTAGGTTAAGAAGCTCTCTGATATGACATTAATCCATTCTGAGACTTGGAATCTTAGATTAGGAAGTCTTTGTTATTAAAAAATATCACAAATCGCATGGGCTTTTGAATTCAAATACAAAAGAGAATAATTTCTCTTCTTCCTTTGAAGTCTAGAGGAAGTCAGCCTCACAAAATGGAGAGCTCTAGGAAATACAAAGCAGTTAGGAAATAGCATTAGAGAGATGCTCCAAGCTTGTTAAACTCCCCATATCCCGCTACAGCCTACTCTTCTCCCCTTTCCATTACATTCACTGCCACTCTGGCTAGTACAGAACGGTGGGGGGGGGGGGGGATTCTGAAGTTCTTGTGTGTCCCATAAAGGGGCATGGAAAAGAACTCAAATAGCACATGGTGCTGATTCAGTGAGTCACCTCAAGTTCTATGTACAAGTTCACATGAGGTTGTGAACAGGGTGTAATTTAAAGCAGGTGCTGTGCCAACTGAAGATACATTGGATACACCAGCAATAGATATTGTAAGGATAGAGACTGAAGCCTAAAAACATGGCAAAGAGGAAATATTCATGAACCAGGATAACCTAGAATAAAGGATTCTGGAAGACCAAGTATTTAATCAAAAGAGAGATGGAATAAATTTATAGTTACTGACTTAATCAGAAGTAATTGTTATTCTAAATAGGCCTGACTAGGGGCGCCTGGCTGGCTCAGTCAGAAGAGCATGCAACTCTTGATCTCATAGTCATGAGTTTGAGCCCCATGTTGGGCTTAGAGATTACTTACCTATGTACATACATGCATACATAAAACAAACAAACAAATAAATAAACTTTAAAGGGACATGATTACTAACAATAGTGTTTGTTTTGCTGGGTACTGAGTATGTGAAATCGTGAGAAGGTTGAGTGGTGTACATGAAAAGCAAAAAAACAAAAGTGTATTTCTACACATCTGAATTAATGCTGTAAAACTGAAACCAATGCCAAGAATATATTATATATTGTATCTTTTTAATGATATCTATTACCATGGTTATGATAAGCATATTTTACACTCATTTATCTATGTAGAGGTGTAAATTTGAAAGAAATTTAAGAAAAGCAACATAAATTTAGAGAACATTCCCTAATAGGACATATACTGTGATTCAGCACCTCTTTACTCCCTTTTTTTAAATGAACAAACAAAAATCACCTAGTTAATTCAGTGAAACACTGAGCCTCTGTTTCCTTCTTGTTACCTGGATATGACAGCCTGAAATACCAAAAATGGTAGTTTTATGAGAAGCAATATAATGTAAAAATTTTACAAATATTTAAAATGCATAAAAGTGCATAAAAATTAGGTTTTGGTTTTTCAAAGTATAAAGCACCTTCCCTATTGATACTCATACCTGGAACACAGTAGAAATACTATTTTCTCACTTTTTAAATAAGAAAAGAACAGTCTAAAACAGGCCTTTAGCTGTCCCAGAAAAGCCTTCGATCAATCATGTTTCTGCGATATCTAATTTTCATTTATCTAACTGGGAACGGATATTGCCAGTAAAGAAAACATTACAAAGCATTCGACAATAAGGGTTGCTGACCACTTATTTCTTCCACTAAGGGAGACATGGCGACTAAGTTGAACTGAATGAGTCAAATAGCCAGATTCATTAAACACAGAGCATGACAAAATGAATGAAATTGAAGCAAAGATGTATCTGTGGCAACTTTGAACATACTGATACATGACATTATAGTATAGTTAGTATTATCTTTTTTTTTTCTTCCTCTATGGGTTCTAGGTTCTTGGCTGAGACCTCCATAGTAAAAAACAGATTAACAGGAGAAAAACATGTTTAATAATATGTTTACCTCCTGGATACATGGGAAATACCAGGAAAAGTGAGTAATTCCCCCAAAATGACCTAAGCCACCACTTTAAATACTATCTACAGTGGGGTAGATGACAAAGACAAACGATGGTAGAGTTAGAGGGTGAGACCAGTTATGTGAGGTTACCAGGAAAGGCACAGTAAACAAGACACAGGTAAACTTAAATCTGTTCTGCAGATTTAAGTCAATGCTTTCTCCAGAAATAAGCATTTCTAGAGATTTAGAGTCACTGGTTCTTCTTTGTACAGAGCAGGAGACACTCTCACAAATGGAGATTTCCTTTATA
The DNA here is from genome assembly GCF_018350215.1 of Panthera leo. Lineage (NCBI taxonomy): Eukaryota > Metazoa > Chordata > Mammalia > Carnivora > Felidae > Panthera > Panthera leo. The sequence continues at coordinate 21,983,545 of NC_056687.1, read as the reverse complement.
AATATCTCTTACAAAAGGACAACTCTTATGCAGTTTTTAGAGCATTTCTCCCTGTCTGCTGTTTCTTAAAAATGTTCCACATAAAAATAATCCCTTTGCCAAAGAGACATATTTAGGAGCGGCAAATTCTGCTCCCCTTCATTTGCATGAGCTTTTGTAAGTTGAAATAGTATTGGTCGGTATAGCCAACCTCTCATGTATTCATCATTTTTACATCCATTTTAAAAGAAATGATCCCTATTGACTCCTTTGTGTAATAAAATATCATGTGGCATTCATAGCTGTAAAAGACACATTAATAATTAACATAATTCAAATTCCTACTTGGGGGACAGTGAATCTATTGCTGTTGAAGATACTGCTCTGGCCCAACTATCAACTTAATTGCATTCAACTGGGAAGACATAAGTGCTGAAGTACAACAGGGTCCACTTAGTAGGTGAAACCTTGACCCTGAGACTGTTAGAGGAAGCACATCCTGGTTCCCTTTTCCATCATTCTATTCATGGTAGGTGGACAACTTTCACTTAAAGTCCATAAAATTGTTGCAGCTATCATCAGTTCACAGATTACTCTTTTTTCTGACAGCTAAGATACTTTTAGTTTTCAGCAAGTTGGTGGAGACTCTTCATGGAATATAAATTGGGGTTGTCAGTGGGGGCAGGGGGGAAGTATGTTTTTCCATCAATCAGACCCAATGGAAAATGAAGTCTACTGTGAAATTGTGCCTCTGTCATTCAAGGTCAAGGAATAGTTAAGTAACATCACTCAAAGAGTGAATCTAGTCTACTGTTCCCTGTTCCTTCCAGAATCTAGAAGATTGCTTCTACCTTTTCACACCCTTCACCCAGAGGAGTAGGAATAAAATGACTTTGGAAAAAGGAGAGTTTATTACTTAGGAGAAGAAAATAAATTTCATGACAAGTGTTTCTGTTCCTACCTTGGCCTCCAGTTTTCAGCTCTTCTCACTCAATTTTACTCTAATCCACTCTGCTTTGTGTTCTGGGACCCTGACTTTTATATTCTACTAAGTTCCAGAAGGGGTTAAAAAAAATTTCCCTGAAATATGTCACTGTGGGACACAGCCTATTTTGAGCTGATGGAAGAAATTTTGCCCCTCCCTTAACTACCTAGAAGAATGTAAATTGGATCTCTTTCCCAGAATAAGAGTAACCAGAGATAAATTTTATCTGAGATGACCCATCTGTATGGCAGGGTAAACATCTGATTACCAAGTATCTTGTGAATTGCCCTCCTCCCCTTTCAAGCCCCAGGCCCCTAACCCATTCCTTAACTTAGATGGAATATATATCTCGTTTTACTTTTCTGTCTTTGAAACTCTCATGTATGTGGGGTTCCCATAAGTAAAAGTTAAATTTGATTTTCTTATTAATCTGTCTCATGTCACTTTAACTCTTACACCAGCCAGAAGAAATTTAGAAGGGTCAGAGAAAGTTTTTTGTCCCCAGCACTATCTTTATCTTTATAATTTTAAAAGAACTACAACTAAAAATATTTCATAGAAAACATAAGTATACCTTCAATTTCTCATTCGATAATATAATCTGCTATTAAAAGGCTATGAATTTTTTCGCAGTCTATAATAAAACAATGGATATAGGCTCTACTGACAATAGATGGCACTAAGACCTTTTTTCTCTGCAATCTTGGGTACAATGCTGACATGAAACCTCAGTGAATGATTTTATGCTTTACTAAACATCTGTCTTCTCATTCATATTTTTTGCAAACAAATTTTTTGTTTGTTTGTTTCATTTGATTTTAGAAAATATGTCATTTTTTTCTCTGGGAATAAAAAAAATATTCTTTGTAATGCACATGTTTACTAGAAAGTACTGTCTTCCCATCATGAGTTATTGAAGTTTCCATACGTGCAGTCATTATTCAATCTCTAAGTCCTCGTACATATCCATTTTATTTCATCTATTTCTCAAAATCGCTTGGGTTAAACAAAACATGGAAAGAAATGTCATATCTAATGCCATCCTTGAGTTACATTACAATAATATGCACGGAAGAAAGCAGTTTGCTTACCAAGCCGTGAAAACTGCTTCTCTGCTAGAAATACATACGTTCTCCTTGATTGAGTTTTAAAGAACATAGATGTATGCATCTGAAAGTGCATAGAAAGGGAAAATAGGGAAAGATAGAAAGTAGAATGCAAGTGGGTGCACTGATGAGCAACCTGCTGGCTGCCTTTGTCTGATGCAACCGTTTCCCATGAGTTTGAACGTAAATGAAAAGTTCGTCTTGTAGAGCAACTTTTCCTATTACTCCAATTTCGTATCTTGTCTTCTTTTCAGCTTAGTGTAAAGCTATTCAAATCAAGCCCCACTTTTTCTGGTTTTCTAACGTAATTATAGTAGCTTTTTCTTGACAATCAACATCAATGTTACATTCCATGAAATTGCCTTGTATTTTAAAGACTGTATGTGCCACCCATATTTACTTTCTCTTTCTTACTTAGCCTAAAACGGCTGCTATATAGAGTCCTTATAGACCATTTATATCCCTCCTGCCATGACTGGATAGGATTAGAGTTCGAATTTCAACATAGCAATTGTAACAGCATCTTTGTACAGTTAAATATGAGTCATTGGGGCACCTGGGTGGCTCAATTAAGCGTCCAACTCTTGCATTCGGCTCAGGTCAGGATCTTACGGTTCCTTGGATCAAGCCCCATGTCAGGCTCCATGCTGACAGAGCAGAGCCTGCTTGAGATTCTCTCTCCCCCTCTCTCTCTGCTCCTGCTCACACATGCATGCACACTCTCTCAAAATAAATAAAATAAAAATAAATATGAGTCCTGTCTTTGAAAATATTGCACAAGCCTGACAACAAAATAGAAAATGGACTCTATACTATACAGTGCCATTTCTTAGACATACACACACATATGCATTGCACCACACTTAATCATAATAGAATTATATTTGTTTAGTTCAAAATCTGTCACAAGCGTGACCACCAAAATCATTGGTGGTTATTAACACTGGTGAATAAAATAAGGCAAGTTAATACTTAAAGCTGATGACTTTAATTTTGAACATTTTGTGATTTTCCCCCCTTGGCAATCTAATGTCTCCCTCACAGTTCACCAAGGCTGTAAAGTGTAAGTGGAAGGGAAGGGCAGGGCAATCAAAATATGGAATACTGAAAAGGTTGAAGTAGTAAAGTATCTTTCCCAGGATATGTAAGACATTAAGATTTTGATATTTTATATTAGTACAGAGATTACATTGGGAAAGGAAAATGGCACAACAAAAAGTCATTATTTTTAAATGACTATTTCATAAAGATTCTGTAGTAGAAAATTGATCTCTTTCTTTTATTCTCAAATCTTAACATTTTTTGTCATAATTTTAAGCTACATTTATTTAAGCTCACCTAAAACTTATACATATATATATACATATATATATGTGTGTGTGTGTGTGTGTGTGTGTATATATATATACATATATATACACACACACACACACATATATACACACACACACACACACATATATATATATATATATATATATATATATATATATATATATATATAATATAAAGTTACATAAAGGTTTGGAAGTTTCTATGTTGGAATTCTGTGTACTTATTGGCATTATAGATCCCAAACTTTAAAATAATGCCTAACGATATGTACTGTAATATACATAGAGTTGATAGTCAATAAAATGTTATTTATATTGAAATAAGGCTTTTGAGGGCTTGAGGGTTACATCCTGCACACTGAAATTCTAACTAGTTATATTATTAGAAGTTCAGAAAATCTTTTAGCTGAGTAACTTTCCTTTCTGCATATTTGTGTTAAGTTTTCTGTCACTGCTCTTCCCTTTAGTTGTTTTCTCTTACTTTAAGATTCAGGTCATTAAAACAGACGGTAGTCAATTCTCTCAAGAGTTCTCATCCTGTAGAGTTTTGATGAATGTATCAGTCTGAACACAGGGATTTGCCTAATTTATTATTTCCCAAGATGACACAATACATTTTTAGGACAACTTATGGCAAGTTGCAAATCAGGTGCACATTCATTCTATCAGAAGCAATATTTAAACATCCACTCTCTCCTGGAGTATTGTTCCAGACTAGCAATTCTTAGTGTGGCCCCTGCTACATTTCAGGGATCCAGGAGGTGAAATAATTTTCATAATTATACTAAGATGGTATCTGCCTTTTTCACTGTTAATCTCTCAGGAGAGGGTGGTGAAGTCTTCTAGGAGCTTTAGGATATGAGATATCACAAAAGATTGACTATAGAAACATCAGTGAAATCCAACTCTCATATTGTCAAGCATTAAAAAGATGGGCAAAAATATACAATAAAGCCACTTTTTCTTACTAAACATGTTTTGCTTTAGAAAATGTATTTTTAAAATAAGTTACTTTTTGTTAATATGTTTATTATAGTTACTTAAGGGGCACCTGAGTGGTTCGATTGGTTAAGCGCCCGACTTCTGCTCAGGTCATGATCTTGCGGTTCATGAGTTTGAGACCCGCATCGGACTCTGTACTGACAGCTCAGAGCCTGGAGTCTGCTTTGGATTCTGTGTCTTCCTCTGTCTCTGCCCCTCCCCTGCTTGTGCTCTGTCTCTCTGTCCCCAAAATAAATAAATATCAAAAATTTTTTTTAAAAATTAATTAGTAATGAAGAGAGACTAAGTAGCTTTGCATAGTTTTAAATTGTAATTCCTATAAAGGTAAATTTGACAGGTATTACATAAAAAAAGATGTTTGGGGTCCTTAATAATATTGAAAGATCCGAAGGGACCCTGACACAACAAGGTTTCTAAGTTCTTGTTCTAGATTCTAGACTCTAGAGTGCTAATGAGGCTTTTCCATCATATTTCTGACAATTCATATCACAGTAGTATAGCCCACATTAAGATGGGTTGTGGCTATCTTCCTGTTGTTGCTTGTTCTCACTTTTTGCAAAAACATTGCTTCCAGTCCTCAAGCAGCATATGCCATTAGGATGATGAGAACACCTGGAAGGAATGTCTAATAAATAGTGATGTTTCGTTGCTCCAGTTCTCTCATTCCCAATGATTCTTTAGGGGTGCAAAAGAAAGACCTCAGATTATAGTTTTTAAAGTTTTCCTTATCCTCTTTTTAGCTGCGGCTTGGGTAAAAACCTAGCTCCAGGTAGAAAGCTCTACATCTTGAAGGGAAGAAGTCCCCGCTCCGGAATACACCACTTGAGCATGTGAAGAATTTCTAGAAGTCTTGTCTGAAGACAGTCAAGACCCAACAAACTCAGAAGAGCTGTCTACCTTCCCCTTAACTGCTTGAAAGGAGTTAGGAGGCCCATACCTGGAGAGAGATAATACCAAAGAAACTTTATCACAAAGACTTATTTGCATGGCTTGGCAAACATTTGTTTACCAAACATTTGCTCTTCTCATCTTCCTGTGAACTGCCTTCCTCCTCTTTGACATCCCTGACCTACTGTACCCCCTTCTTCGCTCAGGATGACATATAAGCCTCAATTGCTTGACTGCCTTGGATCTCAAGTTTTTGGGACTCCCATATGTATGAATTTTCTTTTCTCCTTTTAATCCATCTTACTTCTAATTATTAGACCAATCAGAGAATTTAGAAGGGAAGAAAAGTTTTCCCCCCTTACAGTATGATTATACAGTACTCAACCATCTAGCTTGCCCAGCTGTGTAATTAAGCATGATTCAATATACATTCTAAGACCCTTAAAACTAATTATGTATTCTCACTTCTTTTGCACTTTTTTGTTTAGTTTCTGCTGCCTTACATGACAATTCATATCCACACTGCACTAAACAAATTATATCATTGCATGTCTCCCATTTTTTTCTCTTTGTGTTTACTGGATCAAAAACTGAATTGGACACATGTTTATTACACAGAGTTTTTCTCATCTAGCATCGAGTATAACTCCACAGGCTTTGGATACAGACTACTTGGTTAGAACCTTAGCTCTGCCATGAGTTAATTTATATGACCTAGAGCAAATCAATAACTTCTCCAGATCTCTATTTGTTCATCAGTAATACTGTGAAAAATAAAAGTATCTGTTTTATGAGGTTATTGTTAGAACTATATGGGTTGAAACATGGAAAGTTCATAAACATGCAGGAACACAGAAAACTTTGAATTACTGTTTGTTATGATTTTCTTATTTTATTGATTTCTCTATTTATCCTTATTGATGACCCTCATTTCTTCCCCTGCTTAGTTTCATTGAATTTTGACATAATCTTTCAGTCTAATGTGATGTGGGAAGCAAAGGCAAAAGAAAAAATTAACTTTCCTCACTATTTACAGCTCATTGACAAGTCCTTAAAACAGGCAAAGAGACCCTCCTTTGGGAACTCAGTTGCCTGGATGTTGAGACTTTGCTCAGGGTAAAAGGCAATCTTAGCCTGATCCCCCAGCGTCTACTTTAAACATATAAAAATTCCTCTGGAAACTTCCTTTATCTCTAACCTCCTAAATATATGTTAGCAATCATCCCCCACGCATATAGCCCACTGAAGGGTCTAGTGACTGAGGGTTTACTAACTAGTAATAAATGACTTTTTCTTAACAATAGCTAGCCCCCTCAAGGTCCTGGAAACATTGTTTCCAAAATACCTTGGAGGCTTGTGCTGTCCCTAACCCCTCCCAACTTGAAAATATATAATCAGCCATTCCTCATGATGCCTCTGCAGCACTTTCTGCCCACGAATCCTGTCCCCGTGCCTTAATAGAACCACCTTTTTGCACCCAGCGCTTCTCATGGATTCTTTCTTGGCTGTCCGCTCTGAACCCTAACATTTCCACATCATAATGAATCCATTAGTTTTCTTTCTGCAAACATGCAAACAAGTTACTTGAGAGACAGAAGTCGGCTAAATTCACATTGTATTGAATTGTCTTTTTTAAATTAAAATTATAACTTGAATTTGTCTTTTCTTACTTTCAGATACATTTTTAATTTTGTTTGAATGTCTATTCATTTTTGAGAGAGAGAGACAGAGCATGAGCAGAGAAGAGAGGAAGACACAGAATCTGAAGCAGGCTCCAAGCTCTGAGCTGTCAGCACAGAGCCTGACACGGGGCTCGAACCCACAAACCCTGAGATCATGACCTGAGCTGAAGTCGGACACTTAACCGACTGAGCCACCCAAGTACCCATAAAATTTCAGATATTAACTGTGCCCTAAAAGCTGACATGCAAACGATATTTTGGGCACTTAATTTTTTCCAGTTTTATTCCGATATAATTGACATATAATATTGTATTGGTTTTAGGTATACAACATGACTATTTGACACAGGTGTATGTTGCAAAATGATTACCATTATAAGCTTAGTTAACACCCATAACCTCACATAATTACTTTTTAAAAAATTTTTTTTTCGTTCTTATAGGTTTCTTCTCTTTCTCTCTTTCTCTCACACACACACAGTTATCATTTTTTAACTTGAAAGCTCATATTAAGAATGAAAATGCTTTTGAGGAAGAAAAAAAGATATGTGGTCAACAAAATATAATGAAACCTATACCATAGTTCTAGGTATGAAATACTTTTCTAGGAAAAATCATAATTCCAATTTTGTTGTAAACCAGAGCTATCCATTCTAATATGAAATTATATTAAAACACAAATTAATTTAAAACCTGAAGTAATCCAAATCCAGAAAAATTATAACAGCTATGAAGAGAAAGCAGATTAGAATATTTTCTTTATTGATAATAATGGCATTAATCTCTCACAAACTCCAAACTTGTTTGTTTAAACTAAGCTCAGTTGGATAAGAAAGTAATTTTAGCAGCAACAACCTTTGTCTAAGAGGTGGTCTGTTTTTGAGCCTAAGCCCTCATAGAGTCAAATACAATGTGCATCAGTTTTTAAATGTATATGCAGAAAAATAATGCACTCTATTTTATAGGTAAGTTAGGTGGTTAAGTCATGTGATTATACATGATGATAATTTTTTTTACTTATGCAATTCCCTTTTTAAATATCATATCCTCAGAGAGAATTTATTAACTATGTTTTCTCTTATCCTGACCTATTTTTTCCATAGCAATTTCAAATCCTGGAAAAACTGTATTTCTTAATTTGTTTATAATTTATTATCTATCTTCACTAGAATGTAACCTCAGTGAAACCAAGGATATTTTCCTGTGTTCTGATGTATGTATTTCCAGCTTCCAGAAGCATTCCTAGTTCATACTACAATGAATATATTTAGACATAATATTTATAAAACCTCTTCAGAATATTTAATTTCATTTAAAAATACACTTTAGGGTATAATTCAATTATTACATTAAATGAACTTTGCAAGAGTCTACAAATAAATGAAAGCAATGACTATACACACACATACACACACACACACACACACACACACACACACACATATTAAAATTTAGTGTCATTAGTTATTAATTTGATTGATGTGACCAGAAATCTATTTCAGAGATCCTCTACGTTTAAATGTCTTTTCTCACTAAACACAAGGTGATTTTTAAAATTATAGCTCTACCATATACATTTTTTTAATGTTTGTTTATTTTTGAGAGACAGAGAGATACAGAGCACGAGCCGGGGAGGGACAGAGACACACAGAATCTAAAGCAGGCTCCAGGCTCTGAGTTGTCAGAACATAACGGGGTTCGAACCCATGAACTGTGAGATCATGACTTGAGCTAAAGTCGGCTGCCTAACTGACTTAGCACCTAGGCATCCCATTGATCTACCGTATTTTTAAATATTTGGGGAAAATCAAGAAAGTTATCTCATTTATCCTAACAAAATGAGTATGTTCCAATTAACTAAATATGAGTGCTAGTGATTAAGGATCAGTTATTTTTTCCATCTTGGAAACTGAAATAGAAGTTTGAAAGGGATTCTATCATTTGAAGATTTAGTTAGCCTCCTTATAATAAGGAAGTCATTGATAAGCATGTTATTTTTAGTTATCTAACCTCACTACCACTGTAAAACTCTAAAATACAGACATAGTGACTACACATCTACAGGATGAAATTAATTTTATTTTTATTTGTCATAGAATCAGGTTAAAAAATGTGAATAAGCTTTTATAATTTTGGATAGTATGTTCATACCATCCAGTGTAATTTATAAGCTAAACAAAATATGGTAAATAAACTTTAGAGAATAAGGGGGTAGGGGCATTGTTTATATGAGCTGTCACTCTCCAAAACAGTTAAAGTGTGGCATGGTACAAATCCTAAATTGCAGGTATTTAGGACAAATGTCATAAACATGAAGATACTTGGATAAGGGAAATCAATCAATAGTTGCAAATACAAGATCAATGACAAGACTGCCAGTTGTTCTGCTGTATTGACTTATTACTTATTCTGAAGTAATGGAAATTTTAGGGGCATCTGGATGGCTCAGTTAAGCAACTGACTCTTGATCTCAGCTCAGGTCTTGACTCACAGTCATGAGTTCAAGTACCCGGTAGGCTCTGTCCTGGGTGTGAAGCCTGCTTAAAATAATAATAATAATAATAATAATAATAATAATAATAGTAATAATAATAATAGAAATTTTACCTAGTGCCAGCTAAAATGTAGCTAAAGCCTACATGTCCCAGATTTCCTCGCAGTTTAAGGTTGCCATTTGACTAGGTGCCAGTCAATGGGACTTGGAAGAAATATGGTGTGCAACTTAAAAATCATGCCCTTAAAGAGAAAGACCATGCCCTCCTTTTTCCCTTTATTACTTTTTGCTGTCCCGAAAAACATCATTGTGGCAGTAGCTATAAAATCCATCACAAAACACAAGTTGAAAACCATAGATCAATGAAGCAGAACACAAGGAAGTAAGAGTCTTAGTCACCTGATGTTTTCATCAAGTATGTTGTTCTACTAAACCTTGATAGTCAACCTCTCGATTAAAAGACAGAAAAATAAAATTGTGTATTTTTTATGTTCACTATCCTTCATAGATTCTTTATTATAGTATCTTGAAGTATATTCTAATACAAGTTCAATCCAGAAGTTATAAGGATAGATAATGCTAACACTGAAAAATTTTCTTCTTAAATGGGTGATTCAGTAAAGTGTATGTTGCTGCAAGATATTATCATATATACGCTCCATATGTGTCCACCTAAAACATATGCTGAGACTTTGGTACAGAAAGTTTTTTAAGGAATGCTTTAACAACAATGCAATAAATACTCTTGCAACAGTAGCTCTGCACAGAATGAGGATGTGAATTGGATACAGTTGCTTAGATGCTCTCTCAGGGAGCTGAGAATGTGAATTGGATGTAGTCGCTTAGATGGTCTCTCAGGGAGCTCTGGCACTGGTTTGAATTAAGGTGAGGGAGTCAGATACTCATGCCATGACATCAACCACTTAATGGATATCGTTTGTCAATTTCCACCGAGGGACCCACCTGTAAGACGTCATGAGCCAACTCTGCAGCAGCCAGGGAAAGAAGTCCTTCTGCTCTGAAGGGAGTTTGGGGGTGGCACAGTGCCCAAAACGTCCACCACTTGCACCACTAAGATCCACCCCTTTCAATTAGTATATACATTCCATCTGGGAATAGTTCTTTCAAGACTGTCATTCCTTTGTCTTGATATTACAACTGATATTCATCACTTTTGGTTCCCCTTGCCCTTAGCAAACGCTGCTCATGGTCTTGGAGATTTATTTAGCGAAGCGACCCAGGCTTTCTTCTGTGAGGGTTCTGAGCCCTTGTTCCATGTACCTTTTCTGGCTCCTGCATTTCAACAATTATCATAAAAACTGAGTAAAGGTGTACCAAGAGAGACAAACCTGTCACTTAATTCAGTAAAAAACATATTCTTCCCATTACCAGTTTTGTAATAGTAACTCTACTCCTTTACAATTAATGCTGATTGATTAATCAGGATCAATTATTCCTGCCAGCAAGATGACTCCTTTCCTTGCCTGTTATTCTAGTGGAACAAAGAGTGTGAAGAAGCTGGTTGTACGTAAAGCTTAATGTTTAATGGAACTCTCCTTCTGTTCCCTGATGGAAGTGTTCTGGCTTTATGAACAGAACCTCTGGACCTGTCAAGCTGAAAATTGCAAGAATGGAGAGCACAGATTTCCCGAGTAGGCAACTAAGAGTGATAGTTAATGGGGCCACTCTTACTTTCACTCCTCTATCTCCAGACTCCTATAGTTTACCTGATGGGTATCCAGAGCCACGTCAGAAGAAGCCTAAGATGAGTGCTGAGTTTCTGGTTGAATCACTGGAGAGTTGGTGCTGTCAGGAATGGTGCTATCATCCCTTGAGAAAGGAACAGCAAGACAAAGCAAGTCCGGGAACTGGGAAATGGTAAGTGCTAGGTTTAACATGCTCTAAGACCTACAATCCGTCAGAGATTTACAATTGACAATATCTGTCCCCAAATTTCAAGAGATATGTCCATGCATATGTTATGTCTATATTTTTGTTTAAGTTTGTACGTATGAGTTCGTCCATATACTCGAACATGCTAAAACTAATCTCTGGCATTTCTTTTCACCCCAAGAATAGTATTATCACTTTTATATGCTATTTCCATATATTTTTTTTAGTTTTTTTCTGCATTATAATTACTTCAAACATCTTTTCTTCAGTCTGTCTTATTTTTTTTATATTTCCAGTGTATTCTATTTTATATTAATTTATTTTAGACACTTTTTCTGGATGACTGTTTTTAAATAATCATCTATCATTCAAAATGTTATATCTATTTTACATTCTAGAAATCATTTTGAAAAGATATTGATACCCAATTTTCCTCTACTTCTTTTTAGATACTTTACTTCAGTGAATTTTGCGACTACTTCAATTTCCTTAACCTGTTTCTTGCACCTGTGCTCCGTGCATCTGTTGTTTTTATCACTCTATTTCCCATCCTATTACCTAACTCTGCATCCAATTAAAAAAAAAAGTCAAGTGCAAATGTTATCCATTTTCTAGAAATATAATTATCTCCTTTCTCATTTTAATTTTAAAATATTTTAAAATATTAAAAATTTAATATGTAAATTTTTATGATCTTTCTGTTAAAAAAGTATTTTTTATAATTTTGAAGTATTTAAATTTTAAAAATAGACTTATTATAGTTTTTAAATAATATTTTAAATTTTATTCAAACAAAAATATTTTTTATATATTTCTTGGACTCATCTAACTCTGGTTGGTATAAATACTAATTATTACATGTTAGACAACATGCTTTGTACCTCAAATGTAAAATTGATTTAGTTTCCAGCAGCCTGGAATATTGTTACAGAAGCATTTAAACTATTTTTCATCCAAGGTGTCTGTCCTTTCACTTAGTTTTATGGGCAGAAACTATTATTTTAACTTGTTTGAATTCTCTGTGGATACCTTGGGTACACCTTCCTAATGTCTCTCTAAGGTGTGGGCACCAAGAAAAATCATTTCATAATTTTCTCCTTTCTAGGTTATGTGGTCAGTTAAAGTAGTTATTTCATCCAGAGTCATGAGCCAAGGTTTGTGTAAAATATGCTATATTCCGTTTCTAAAATAAATCACACACATGGTAAGCATTGTTTTTTGCAAAGAGTGGAGAAAGGATCTGGGGACAATTAAATATTTCTTCACACAAGTATATTTTCACTGCTTACTATACATCAGACACAATTCTAGTCCCTGAAACTAGAGCACATAATAGGACCAAAAAGTTTCTCAAGATTTTAGAAGGAGAAAGAACAAAAATATATAATATTGTGGATGGCAATAAATGACATAAAGAGAAGGAAATCAGGGTGTGGGAAACCAAGAATGGCAGAATACCGTGGCTTCGTCAGTGATCTGAGAAGGCCTGTGGGTAGTGGGGGGTTTGAGCACAGAAAGCGAGAAGCAAGCCATTGACCACGTGATGAAAAACTGCAAAAGAAAACCATATGCAGGGGCTCTGAGGAAGAAGAAGGCCTAGTGTGGCTCTTAAGGAACAGATAGTTAAACAGTGTGACTGAATTAGAAAAAAGATGAGGAGAGCAGTAAGTGAGATAAGGTTAGAGATGTAGAAGCCTGGGCAGTGTGAACCACTGGAGAAATTGGGTTTTTGCTCAGAGTCCAGCAGACACTGCGTGTGAGGAGAGGAGAAACGTGCTTTGACATTCATTTTAAAAATATTATGTGGTGATCATGTATATAAGAGACTACAGAAGATTAAGAGTCGAAGCAGGAGACCCACTAACTGAATAAACTGTAATGGCGCTCACGCTAAGGAGGTAAGGGTGGAAAGTGTAGGGGAAGAACTCAAACTTTTGATTTGTTTTAAGGTAGACCTGATAGGATTTATGGATGGATTCAATGTCGAATGAGAGAGAAAGAGCAAGTACAAAAATGACTTCAGAGTTTTGTCCCAGGAAACTAGAGTGGTAGAGTTACTATTAAGTGAAACACAACAATTATGCGGGAAATAGGCTTGGGGAGAGAATATCAAAAGTCCAGTTCCGAGAATGGGAAACATGAGGAGCCTGGGAGACTTTTTGTTGTTGTTTTTCTTTTTAACATTTATTCATTTTTTGAGAGACAGAGAGATCAGCGTGAGTGGGGGAGGGGCAGAGAGAGGGAGACAGAATCCCAAACAGGCAACAGGCCCCAGGCTCTGAGCTGTCAGCACAGAGCCTGATGCAGGGCTCAAAGCCATGAACCGTGCAAGGTCATGACAAAGCCAAAGTCAGCAGCTCAACTGACTGAGCCACACATCTGCCGGATCCTGGGAGACTTTTAAGTGGAAATTTTAATTCAGCTTCTGGATTGAAGGGTCCAGGGCTAAAGGCAGTAGTTATGGCTAGTAATCAATATTTTTTTTCTTGGTTCATAGAGAGCAGATCTACATCTTTACACACAAATATACAGACATCTATGCAATATGATAAATAACACGATAGCTATTCTTAATCTAACTTTGCTTCATCTTCCTACAATTTTAATTTATACATATATTCAGAACTAGAAAACTTTAGCAATCATAATAATTAGCTGGTTAATGAAGAAATTAAGAAAAACAGATGACAGCCCACTTCATTAAAATTGTATGATGTGGGTGTCGGGGGGAGGTAATTTCATAAGTAAAAACTATTTGTAATAATAATGATTTAAAAAAAAACTATAGAAACGAAACTCTTCTGAAAATTTAGTTTATACTCCAACAGACTTTTTCTTTCTCCAGATAACTGCCTAAATTTCTGTCACCTCTTTTAAAAATTTGTTTTATCTATAACAAGTGTTGGGAAAAATTGGAGGTAAAGGAAACCTCGTGCACTCTAGTGGGAATGTAAATTGGTGAAGTCACTGTGAAAAACAGTGTGGAAGTTCCTCAGAAATTTAAAAATAGACAAATTAGTAATTTTACTACTAGGTATTTACCCAAAGAAAACAAAAACACTAATTCAAATATATATATATATATATGCACTTCTATGTTTATTACAGCATTATTTACAATAGCCAAGATATGGAAACAACCTAAATGTCTCTCAATAGATAAATGACTAAGATGTGGTGTGTGTGTGTGAATATTACAGGCGATAAAAAAATTATGAGACCTTGCCATGTGCAACAACATGGATGGACCTAGAGAATATTATGCTAAGACAGATATCCCACAAAGAAAGACAAATACCATATGATTTCACTTATATGCAGAATCTAAAACAAACAAACAGTCTCTTAAATACAGAGGACAGACTGGTGGTTGCCAGAGGAAAGGTGGGTGAGGGGATGGGTGGAATAAAGGAGATTAAGAGGTATAATCTTCGAATTATAAAATAACTAAGTCACAGAGATGAAAAGTGTAGCATAGAGAATATAGTAAACAATATTGTAATGACCTTGTAATAACCTTTGTAATGACAAATGGTGACTACACTTACCATGGTCAGCACTGAGTAATGTGCACAATTGTTAAGTCAATGTTCTACACCTGAAAGTATTATAACATTGTATATTAATTATACTTCAATTAAAAAAATTAAATCTATTTGTTATTGCCACTAACATTTTCTGGATTTCTTTTCATTTTCTCTACATTCTTTCAATAGATGATAAATAAACTTGAGCATATGTAATGGAGTGAGTCCACTGAACTTAGTCATTGTATATCAACCACCTACTACAATTCAGGTATGATGTTGACTTCTAGAAAAGTTACCTCCCTTAATCATTTCTATATTTAATCTCAAATTTAGTTTAAACTTAGTAACTCCTTGTTATTGTATGAAAAATCAACAATTTTTTTGGTGTTTAAACTATTTTTTTTACTTTTTAAATTAAATTTTTGTTTCAAGTTTTATTTAAATTCTAGTTAGTTAACATATAGTGTAATATTGGTTTCAGCAGAATTTAGTGATTCATCACTTACATATGACACCCAGTGCTTATCATAACAAATGCCCTCTTTAGTACCCATCACCCATCTAGCCTTTCTCCCACCCACCTCACATCCAGCAACCCTCAGTTTTTTCTTTATTAAGAATCTGTTTCTTCTTTTGCCTCTTTCTCTCTCTTTTTTTCTTCCTCCCCCTATGTTCATCTGTTTTGTTTCTTAAATTCCACATATGAGCAAAGTCACAGGTCTTTCTCTGGCTGACTTATTTCACTTACACTGTCATTCAATCTACATCATTGCTAATGGCAAGATTTCATTCTTTTTGATGGTTAAGTAATATTCCATTATATATGTACATATATACATACATACATTCATACATACACACTACCTCTTCTTTATCCATTCATCCATTAATGGATATTTGGGCTCTTTATATAATTTGGCTATTGTTAATAATGCTATCATAACCATTAGGGTGCATGTGCCCCTTCAAATCAGTATTTTTTGTCCTTTGGATAAGTACTTAGTAGTGCAACTGATGAACTAGAGGATAGTCCTATTTTTAACTTTTTAAGGAACCTCCATACTGTTTTCCAGAGTGGCTGCACCAGTTTGCATTCCAACCAATAGTGTGCGATAGTTCCCCTTTCTTCACATCCTCATCAACATCTGTTGTTTCCTGTGTTGGTTAATTTTAGCCATTTGACAGGTGTGAGGTGATATCTCATCATAGTTTTGATTTGTATTTCCCAGATGATGAGTGAAATTGAGCATCTTTTCATGTGTCTATTAGCCATCTATAGTCTTCTTTAGAAAAATGTTTATTCATGCCTTCTGCCCATTTATTTTTTGTTTGTTTTAAGTGGGCTCCTTGTGGGCTTGAACTCATGACCCTGACATCAAGACCTGTGCTGAGATCAAGAGTCGGATGCTTAACCAACTGAGCCACCCAGGCACCCCATCTTCTGCCCAATTTTTAACTGGATTATTTATTTCATGGGTGTGGGTGTTGAGTTTGGTAAATTTTTTTTATGTTTTGGATATTAACCCTTTGTCAGATTTGTCATTTGCAAATATCTTCTACCATTTCTTTGATTGCCTTTTAGTTTTGTTGATTGTTTCTTTCACTGTGCAGAGGTTTTTATCTTGATAAGTTTCCATAACACATTTTTGCTTGTATTTCCCTTGCCTCTGGAGACATGTCTAGTTAAGAAGTTGCTGTGGCTGATGTCAAAGAGGTTGCTGCCTGTGTTCTCTAGGATTTTGGTAGTTTCCTCTCTTACATTTAGGTCTATCATCCATTTTGAATTTATTTTTGTGTATGCTCTAAGAAAGCGGTTCAGTTTCATTCTGATAAAACATCAGCAATTTTAATTAGTGATTATATATTCCTAAATACTTATAAATTTAGACAATCCTAAGATATGTTTCTCGTATTCTAGAAATATACACATATATATCTGTATGTATCACATGTACAAGCATCTATGCGCATAAATATTTTCACAGGCTTGGCTAAAGGGGTAACAAATGAAGAATAATTTCAGGAATATTGTGAATTTTTAATGTAGAACCACCAGAAACAAACTTTTCATAATGTTCAATCCTATGGACATTGACATAGTATTGAAATCAGAAAAAGTCGTGAGAAATTGCAATTTATTCTTATATATATCTAGACAAACAGTATAATTTATTTTCTTAAACTATATGTAATCTTTTGTTATAAAATTCATCTATATAAATACCAATTTAGCAAATAAAATGTAACACTTTTACTAAGGACATACTCATGTAAACTTCAAAACAAGGGAAAGTCCTTCTTAGCCTCACTAGGTTAAAACTAGTTGACTTCTTTTACTATTCTCCATTAAGTTCTCTGACATAATTCTGTTAATTGCTATAATATATGTTTCTTCCCACACTACTGTGAGCACAGGGTAATAGACTGAATGACAAGAGTGATATTTTATTCACTCTGTTATTTCCTACTCTTACCGCTGGACAATGAGTGTTTGGCTCTTGATAAGTTCTTAAATGAATGAAAGAAGTAAGTACTTAATATATTTGTTTATTTACAGTTTTATTTTTTCAATCATTTAAAAAATATCTCTGCTAATATACATAGTTTTTCAGTTCCTTTGTTCTTAGTAATATTTACTTTAAAACCTGGCTTTTTCAGGGCACCTGTATGGCTCAATCAGTTAAGCATCAGACTCTTGATTTTGGCCCAGGTGATGATCTCGCGATTCGTGAGACCCAGCCCAGCCCAGCATCTGACTGTGCTGAAAGTGCAGAGCCTGCTTGGGATTCTTTCTGTCTCCCTCTCTCTACTCCTCCCCCACTGACGGTCTTTCTCAAAATAAATAAATAAACTAAAAATAAAATAAAATATAAAATAAAATAAAATCTAGCTTTCTCTGGGTAGCATAAATATATTCTTTATCATTATTTTGGAGCAAAAATAGTTGAAAATAAATACATATTTTCTTCAGGTTGAGATGTATCTAAATTTTTTCTCTCCCTTTTTGCTATTTTTTTTTATTTTTTATCTTTTATTTTTTCTAGCTTTGAAAAATAACTGACAAATAAAAATGGTATGTATTTAAGGTGTACTACATGATGATTTATGTATACATTATAAAATGATTACCATAATCAAGCTAATTAACACATCCATCATCTTAAATAGCTGCCTTTTTTGTGTGTGGTCAGAATACTTAAGATCTACTCTTTTAACAAATTTCAAGTCTATAATATTATTGACTATAGTCATCATGCTGTACATTAGATTCCCAGAATTTATCTTATAACTGAAAGCTTGTACCCTTTGACAACATCTCCCTATTTCCCATTAATGACAGCATGAATAAACCTGGAGCTATACCAAATATTTTTTTTCCTTCCTTCCTTCCTTCCTTGCTTCCTTCCTTCCTTCCTTTCTTCCTTCCTTCCTGCCTCCCCTCTCCCTCCCTCCCTTTTTCTTCCTTCCTTCCTTCCTTCCTTCCTTCCTTTTTTCTCTTTCTTTCTCTCTCTCTCTTTTCTTTCTTTCTTTCTTTCTTTCTTTCTTTCTTTCTTTCTTTTGTTTTCATTTATTTTATTTTAATTCCAGTATAGTTAACATATAGTTATATTCATTTCATGTATATAATATAGTGACTAAACAACTCCATACATTGCTCAGTGCTCATTCTGGTAAGTGTTCTCTTAATTTCCTTCACCTATTCACCCATTGCCCCACTTACTTCCACTCCACTAACCATCTGTTTGTTCTCTATAAGAGTCTGTTTTTGGTTTGTCTCTCTTTTTTTCTCCTTTGTTCATTTGTTTCTTAAATTCCACATATGTGTGAAATTGTATGGTTTTGTATTTCTCTGACTGGCTTATTTTACTTGGCTTTATACTTTCCAGATCCATCCATGTTGTTGCGAATGGCAAGATTTCATTCCTTTTTATGGATGAAAAATATTTGGGATATTAGGAAATTTGCATTTCCCTGATGATGAGTCATGTTGAGTATCTTTTTATGTGTCTGTTGGTCATATGTACATCTTTGGAGAAATGTCTGCTCATATCTTCTACCCATTTCAATTGGATTACTTTTTGAGTCGTATAAGTTCTTTATATATTTTGGATGCTAACCCATTATCATATATGTAATTTGCAAATACCTTCTTTAACTTTAAAAGAACAATCATTTTTCTATTTCCTAAGCTACTCAATCCACAGAAAAAAGTAGAAGAGATTTCAATTTGTTTTATGAAACTAATAAAAGAGTTTACTATTAGCAATAGATAAAAACAAACTCTGAGAGGAAAAATCAGTTCAGAATTCTATATAAAATTCCAATATTAATGATCAGAATCCGGAAGTGTAAAAAATATCAAATACAGTTCAGCATATGCATAGAAGTGTTATTTAAGGGCAAAAATAGTAAATATAATTTGCTTTGTCACTATTTAGGTGACAGAAAAATATGATTCAATTTATAGTTAATAAAGAATTATTCAGGTGCTTGCCTGGCTCAGTTGGTTAAGCATCCAATTCTTGATTTTGGCTCAGGTCATCATTTCCTGGTTTGTGAGATCTGTGTTGGGCTCTGTGCCTACAGTGCAGACCTTGCTTAGGATTCTCTCTCTCCTCTCTCTCTTCTCTGCCCTTCCCTCACTCTTGCATGCTGTCTCTCTCTCTCTCAAATTAAATAAACTCTTAAAGAAATTTTAATATGGGGCGCCTGGCTGGCTCAGTCAGTTGAGCATACGACTTCAGCTCAGGTCATGATTTCACGGTTTGTGGGTTCAAGCCCCACGTGGGGCTCTGTGCTTATAGCTCAGAGCCTGGAGCCTGTTTTGGATTCTATGTCTCCCTCTCTCTCTGCCCTCGTCCGACTTCTGCTCTGTCTGTCTCTCTCTCCAAGATAGATAAAAACATTTAAAAAATAAAAAAATTAAAAAGTTTTAATATTTAACACAACTCAGGCATTTTTCTCTTACCAAATAATGCAGAATAACATAAATGTGAAATATATCTTTAACATATAAAGACCATTTGTGAAGACAGAAAAGAAAATAGCTGCATCATAAATGCAAAAATAATAAAATATTTCAGTTGAAATCACGAAAGATAGGGACTTGCTTAAGATCTTCATTATTGAACTTTGTCTTGGGGCATCTCAGCAAACATAATTTTTTAAATGGAAATAATACTAATATACAAATTTGGGAAATTTATATGATTAACATGTCTTATTGCTGATAATACAACTTTGCTCTTTGAAAACCCAGGAACCACAAGTAAAAATATATATATATACTTAATAAGTGGATAGTGTAAAGCAGACAAACACATGGGAAATACAGGGAAATTAACAGTCTTTGCTATTAGTGCTACAAAGATATAAAATACAAGTGAAATAAACACAAGACTAGTGAAAGCTTAAATTTTTGTAAGATTTTAATGTAAATCCAATATACCTAATGCAATTTCAAAAGAGTACGATTTTCAGAATCAGATAAAACCATACTTATATATATATAGAAGAATAAGCACCGTTGAAAAGAACAAGAAAATATTTGAAAAATAAGTACGAAGGTGTCCTATCAGATACCAAAACAACAACAAACAATGCTATAAATAAGTCAAGTTGATGTTGAGATCAGAGTAGTGAATATTTTAACAAAACTGAAGAAAGAATTTCCAGATATAATCTTAGGTTGGTAGCTGAAATAGATATAGATCTACCTCTCTACATATATATGCTGTGTGTGTGTGTCTGCATGTGTGTATATATATACTTTTTATATAGAAATGTCTTTCAGCACAATTGGTAAAGTAAATGCTCCTGACAAATATTAGATAGTACTGGAACAACTGACTATCTGTCAGGAAAAAAAACAAGCTCTAAACGCCAAGCTTATACATTGTATAAAAAAAAGCCTTCAAATTAAGACATTAAATATGCAAACACAGTTATATATTTTAAGAACATCTAGAATTTTCATGGACAAGGCAAAGGAACTTCTTAATAAGACAACAACACTAATGTTAGAAAATAAATGTGAAAAATGTATTTTTAATTACAATGACAAATTTCTCAGTGGGAAAATAAGTATTATAAACTCAGTCAGTTAATAAATGACTAATGTGGGGGGGGGGGTAAGGCTTAAAACAGAAAGAGAAGAAGTTACTATCTATACAGATCTCACAACTTAACAAGGAATAAACAACCTAATAGAAAATAGACAAAGGTTATAAATAATTGATTCACACAACTGAAACCCCCAAAATTGCTAGTCTAACTTCAAGAAAATAAAGTATGAAAGGTTGTATAAAATAAGGAGAGTTAAGAGAATTGCGGAGTTAAAGCAACTATGTGCTTTAATGAATAAGTGAGATAAAAGTTATTGTTATTCAGTCCTAGTATTATAAAATTTACAAACAGCATCATGGTAACAAATCTTAGGATTAAAACTGCAAATGTCCTTTAATCCAGGAAATCCACTCCTGGGTATCTTTAGAAATAAAGGACTCATTTCAAGAATACATACCCACTCAATTTGTGGTAGGGAAAAAAAAAGGAAAGAAAGAAAAAGGTAACAAAGTGAATACCAAACATTAGAGAGGTAACTGAAAAAAAATACAGCATATCCACTCCCAAGAAATATTAGACAGCCCTCAAAAATAATTTTGAGTTTTTCTTATTTATTTGGAATAATAAGCAGTATTTTTAGTCAGTAGATCAAAGGGGATGAGGAAGTTGAGCAAAAACTGAAAAAAATGCATTTAAAAATAATAAACCTATTTATAATATCATACTAATAGAATGATATAAAACTATGTATACACAAGTGGTTACTAACAGACTTTATTTTTTAGAGCAGTTTTCATTCCCAGCAAAATTGAACGGAAAGTAAAGAAAGTTCATGTATATCCCCTACATGGTCCCACATACACAGCCTCGCCACAATCAACATCGCTCACCACAGTGGGATATTTGCTACAAATTGATTAACCTACATCAACACGTCATTACCTACAGTTTATAATTTGCATTAGAGTTCGCTTCTGATGTTGTACATTTTATGGAATTTGACATATGGTGGCACATACCTACCACTACAGTATCATGCATAATAGGCATACTGACCTCAAGTCCTCTGTGCTCTGTCTATTTGTCCCTCTCCTGCCTGTTGTGAATTTACAATGTAATTGGGGTGACCATCTGTGTTAGTCCATTGGATTCATACAAAGAGAAAATAAACATCTCACATCTTTATGAGGGGTAGTTTTGCAGTTTGGGTGAGTTGCCAGCTGAAATTAGGGTCCTACCCTCTCTGAGAAACCATGTGATGGGGTGCTCTCTTCCTTGATTACATTTCAAAGAGATCATCTCCAGGTCCCTGAAAGAGACATGCCTGAGTTCTAGAGCTGGCGAGAGGCTTATCTAGCTTTCAAAAAGATATACACATGCATTGGAAAGAGATGGAAAAAGAACTTACAAGTTGTCTAAAGTCAATGGTGTAAGAAAGGGAAGAGGGAAGGTATATTCCCTCATTTTCAACAACAAGAATCAGGCTTTTTATTTGTAATTTGTATTTGCCCTTACACTAAATCCTTATGACAGGATTCCAGAATGCTTCCAAGGACTAAAGACCAGTACTTGTCCTTGACCACAATGCTCCACTGAAACATAAAAGCACCATTTCTTCAAAGCCATATATTAATTTATAAAATGTGATTATAGATGCACTTTTTGAGGAATAACATTCAAAATCTGTTATTTGTACATTTTAAATGTGAATATAGATGGTCACTTTGAAAAATAAAATATTCAAAAATATAGGTTATTTACAGTTTCTAAAATAATAAAATGCAGCCATGCAGGAAGATAAAGAATAAAAACACCAGGAAACCTTTCTTGTGTTTCCTTGGAATGGTATGATGATAACTGCATATTTTTTAAAGTTTGTTAGGGAAGATCTTTAAACCAGTGATTATGGGTATATATGTTAGTGTGTGTGTTGGTGGGGTCATGAAAAACATATGAACAGCTATATCAAACTACATTGTACCCTATCCTAAATGATGTTGTCATTCACTTGATGAGTTCACATGAACTGAACTCCTATGAGTCTTATAAAGAAGGAAAATTTATTGAAAATATTGATTTAGATATGTAGTATGTCACACAAAAGCAATTATTAGTGTTGGAATAAAAAACCTAGAAGCCTAGGCAGTAAAGCACATCAGAAACACACATACATACCATCTAGCCGAGAAACTTAAGAATTTAGAAGAAATAAAATCCACCAAAAATGAATACAAATTTTAACTTGCAGAAACGTGAAACTTCCGAATGTCAAGTAGTGGAAAATGATAAACTGAGAAAATAAAGGCAAGGAATAGACCAGATATTGGATTAAACTTTTAAAGGTGATATTATGGTTGAATCTAAGGCACTTGGCTATTTCTTCGTCCCTTTACTTATATCTTACTCTGGTCTTATTGTACTATCTGTTGCTGCAGTAATATCTGAAACCCAGTACCCTATGAAAGCACCTTATTTAAAGTACTAGCAGCCAGATTTGGGTGAGGTGCTGCTCAGTTGATGAAGTATCAATGTTGAGAAAACTAGTCGATGTCACAATGATACAGCTGTCTTCTCCAAGGGCACAGCTGAGGACGGAAAGAAATTAATGGCTCACATTTGCAGAAAACTTGCTGGATTTACTGTATATCAGTCACTGTGTTCAACACTTTGCCAGGATCTCCTAACAGCTGCCCTGGGAGGCATATGCTATCATCAATTCATCATCAATATATAGATGAAGGAATTGGGGCTCATCCAAGATCATACTTATAACACTTCCCATCCAAGGGAAGGGTCCAATTGATATGGGCTGAGCCTGTGCACTGTGCTGCTCTCAGAGCTGCTGTATGTACTAAATCTCACCACCGCTGAATGTATATATATCTTGATAATCGATGAAGCCACCAGTGTCTCTGCTGACACTTAGCTTCAGCCTTCTCTCCTCCTCCCCAGTTGTAGAAGTCTCAATGCTTTGAAACCTTAACACTTTCCTCATCCAGTAGCTTTAATCATGTCATTAATGGCACATCTCCTTTGGTTTAAGTTTTATTTTTAGTGTTTGTCCTTAACACTTAAGCATAATAGAACAAGCTAAGCTAATAACAAACATGACAGACAGCCACCATGTTCTTCTCGAAATTTCCTTCCAGTTTCTTCTTTTAAGGAAATCCGTGAGTCCTCTGTGAAGAGAGACTGGAAGAAAACCTTCCCTGGATATGTCTGAATCGTAATGTGAACTCAAGATATATTCAAGCTAGTTGAATTTCTAATGTAATTCTAGTTACAATTTCTAATGTAAACTCCCAAAATATTTTTACTATAATGTTTAATATAGAATTTATACTAGTTATAATTTAATACAGTGTTAAGTAGTTTAATTGGCATTAATTTAGTTTAATACAGGATTTATACTAGCTTATTTAGAAATTATTACTTTTGGGGGGATTTGACTTATTTCCTGATTCTCTTTATCTTTAATCTCTTTTAGTTCATAGCTAAGTAAATCATCTAATTCTCACTCTTGTGCCCAACATTTGAGAAGAATCCACAGGGGATTTAAGAAATGTTTGTTATGATTATTTTTCTAATACTTAGCTCCATAATTTAGTTTTTCAGGTACAATTGTGAAGGATATGCTGCACAATGTTCTCATGGGAAGCTTGAGTAAAGTAAAGTACTGGTAATACAAATACCTTAAGAAGCTAATTGCTCTGCTTAGTAAACTTTTAACAGAACTGCCTCTGATTATAATGTCCCTTTAGAAACCATTTACATTTGTCAATGTTAATTTAAATTGTATTATACCTATAAATTGTCTTTTGATTTTTTTCTAGCTGCTGTTCTTTGTATAACTCTTTGCAGATATGGAACTCGGATTAAAAAAAAAAAAGTTGAACTAGACAAAAAGAGATTTTTTTCTTTACCTAATACTGAAAGAAAGACTATACAAAGAATATAAACTTTTTTTTTTTTTTAGAATAAAGAGGACTGATGTATGGAATATCATCTGAGGCTCCTTGAACACCAGATTGACTACTCTGCTATTGATTCCCCTTTTTGAGGTTCATGGGAATGGACTATATTTCTCTGGGAAAGGACAAGTTGCTTTCTCCAAAGGCAACAGAACTTCCAACTGAGAGTCATTTGTGGAACATGAAAATTTGGCCTAAAATCCTACTTTGTGAAAGGTACCACAGCCTGGAGAGAGAGAAAAAAAATCTCCTTCCTCTTTCTTATGTGGAGAGTTAGTGTGTCCACATGCTAGGAGATGGTCAGGAAGATCCCAGACACTTCCATGATTGTGATATGAAGAGTAGATAAACTCTCCTTTGTCAGGTGCAAAGACACAAAAAGCCAGGCCAGGAAAGGTTGATAAGTTTTTAACTATGCAGTACCTGTAAGTTATTTTTCATTGTAATTCTTTTCTGCTATTGGCAAGTCTTTAATATTGGCTGCCTAACTGAACTGACTTCATTTTTTAAAAAAGAAATAGGGATATCCTCTTCTACCTAAATTTGGGGTGAAGTATAAGTGTATAGAAGAGTCCAGTGTTCTGTAAGCACTGTGACTATACTCAGGGCACAGCCACCTGTCAGTCTCACAAAGACCAAGACAAAGGCAGCTGGAGGAGCAAGAACAGGAAATCTGATCTCTTAAAGGACCCACAGGACTTGTTTGGAGCATGAATAAATCAGGATACTGGTCAATTCTCAGAACTAGCTGGCAGGTAATACGAAGGGGGCCTAATTTTCTCACATGAAAATAAGGCGAGTACAGCAGAACCATGACTTCATGATTTGGAGCATGTTCATCTAAATTTCAATTTAGTAAAGAGGCCCAAATGAAAATTATACGCAATCATGTTCTATAGTAATTTCCTCTAGCTTCACTGTTCTGAAAGGAGGCTAATATAATGAAGTGGTTGAATTGAGGCAGCATGAAGAGATGCTAAAAAATGGGATTGTAATAATGCGCCATCCAATCATTTATAAGATAGTGTTCCCTATATGTAAAGACCTGGGGAAAAATAATATCAGTCTATTGACTGATAATGAAAGAATATCTATGGTAAAATTTTGTTTGTGGCAAGCAAAAATGTTGAAATTACATAACATGAGTTTTGAAGAGAATAGTTCAGTATCTTTATCAACTTTGTCTGTAATCTATAAACAGCCCAAGATAAGAAACATAAAAGAAAAAGGTTACTAAAGGGCAAAGAATGAGAAATCAAAAAAAAAAAAAAAAAGGACTCTATCAAGTTTGAACGAAATTAAACACCTATTTTAGTGGCTGACCAGAGAGCTCAGATTTTTTTAGGAACAAAACAAACCTGGAATATGCCCTCAATGAATGCATTGCCATGCTGTCCTTCTTTTTCAGTACTACTCTCTTAAAGAAATCTCTCCTCTCCCATTCCATGTAATTTGAGACAATCAATCAGGCCTTCACACCTTTCTAACCCAGATTCTCAGAAGGGACATGCTTGCTATGTTTTCCATACCTTCTAAGATCACTGATGGGACTTTTTTACCTGAGTACTGGAATTCTGATTTAAAAAAACAAAACAAAAACAAACAACCCCCCCCCAAAAAAAACCATGGAACTTTGAATGGTTGTTTATAAGCAACCCAGTGAAAGTGTTTCAAAAATGTCTTTGACGAGCTCTTGCACTGTCTGAGATATTAGTTATAGATCCATCATAAACATAGATAAAAACATATTCTTTTCAATAGTTGTTGACCTCTTTATTTGGGCTTGTGAAAAGCTATTATATCCTTCTAATAACGGCTTATTGTTTTCTTTTACTAGAATTTCTCATAGGATAGCTCTATTGTTCAAAATCAAATAACCTTATTGAACACAGGACATTATATAACTGTTGCCAGAAACTCCGAAGGACCACCTTAGAACGTTAAATCTTTCATGCATTTCTTATGAATAGTATACTATGGACAATATACTGCTATGTTGATACCCACAAAAATAGAGTTTAAGACCAAATATCAGGTGATAGTTTCTGACATACAAATGATTACGTATATGTGTGTATAGATACACATATGATTATATATTATATATATGATTTTATACACACACAAAAAATCATCTCATTTTCTTTTAAGAATATAGCCATGTGGCAAAGTGCGAATTGGAAAGGAGTTTATAATTGGAGATATTTGCTGGAATCTGAATAATCAGAGTAATTGGTAAAGACTTATAAAAGCCTTGTTCCATTGCCAGCTTGTTTATCCTAGATGATTCTTTGCAAAGTAGCATATCTCATCTAAATACATTCAAATGAAAAAGATTTATAGCCTACTTTAACAAAATATATTTGACCATGATTTATATTGAGACAGTAATTTATACAGTAAAACATTAATTTATAAAGTAGAGGACTATAAGCAGGGGAATCATATTATGAAAATATTTCATCATTATGTTCTCCAATGCCTGGTCAAAGTATATTATTTTTCCAGATTTAAAGAGGGCAAATCTTTTCTTACATCAAGTTTTCTGAATCTTCCCAGGTTAAGCACCTTTCAAATTTCTAAAGAGCTAATGTAATCATGGAAAAGTAGGATTTTCTTTTTTTTTTTTTTTTTTTATCACCTTCACCCATTTTGCCTACCCAACAGAACCCTCCTTTAGCAATCATCAATCTTTTCTCAGTATCTATGAGGGTTTTGTTATGAAGAATCTACGCATAGGTCAGATCATAGGTATTTGTCTTCGTCTGTGTGATTTTCATTGCTTAGCATAATGCCTTCAAGGCCCATTCACGTTGTTGCAAATTCTGAAGGCAAGCTCTCCTGTTTTGCGAGTAAATAATATTCCCGTGTGCGTGTGTGTGTGTGTGTGTGTGTGTGTGCGCGATCATATTTTCTCATCCATTCATCCACGAATGGACAGTTAGGCTGCTTCCATGTCTTAACTATCATAAATAATGCTACAGTGAACATGGAGATACAGATACCATTTTGAGAGAATGTTTTCATTTCCTTCAGGTAAATACCCAGAGATGAATTTTCTGTATCATATGGTAATTCTATTTCTAATTTTTTGAGGAAACTCTGTACTGTTTTCCATAGTAGCTGCACTATTTTACATTTTCACCAATGCACAGGGTTTCCTTTTCTCCACATGCTCACCAATACTTATCTCTTATATTTTTGACAACAGCCATTCTAACAGGTGTTTGGTGATATCGTACTGTAATTTTGATTTGCATTTCCCAGATGATAAGTGAGGTTGAGCACCTTTGCATGTACTGATTAGTCATCTGTAAGTCTTTTTTTTGGGAAAATGTCTATTCCGATCCTTTGCCCATTTATTAATCCAATTGCTTGTTTTTGTTTTGTTTTGCTTTGCTTTGCTTTGGTGTTCGTTTTGCTATTGAGTTGTATTAGTTGTTTGTATATTTTATACATTAATCTTTTATCAAATATATGATTTGCAAAAATTACATTTGCAAATGTTTTCAATTTTTTTGGCAAATATTTTCTTCCATTCAGTAGGTTGCCTTTTCATTTTGCTGATGGTTTTCTTCACTGTGAAGAAAAATTTTACCTTGATGTAGTACCACTTGTTCATTTTTGCTCCTGTCACCTTTGTTTGCGGTGTGAAATTAAAAAAAAAAAAATCATTGCCAAGGCCAATGTTAAAGAGTCTACTCTCTATGTTTTCTTTTAGAGGTTTACAGTGATAGGTCTTACACCCAAGTCTTTAATCGATTTGGGTTTGATTTTGTGTATGTTGTAAGATAATGGCTCAATTTCTTTCTTTTGCATGTAGCTGTCCAATTTCCCAATACCACTTATTGAAGGACTGTCCTTTCCCCATTGTATATTCCTGGCACCATTGTGCTAACTTGATTGACTATAAATGTGTGAGTATATTCCTGTTCCACACAGAAGAGTAGAGAGAGAAGGAGACACAGCTTACGAAGCAGGCTCTAGGCTCTGAGCTGTCAGCATAGAGCCTGAGGTAGGGCGTGAACCCACAAGTGGTGAGATCATGACCAGAGCCAAAGTCGGGTGCTTAACCGACTGAGCCACCCAGGCACCCCTCAATTTCTTTCTTTTGCTGTTCAATTTTCCCAGTACCACTTAATGAAGTGACTATCCTTTCCCCATTGTATATTCTGGGCACCGTTGTGGTAACTTAATTGACTATAAATGTGTGAGTATATTCCTGTTCCACACAGAAGAGTAGACATTTTAAACTTCTTTTCCAGGGATTCATCTAGGAGTTTCCTAATTTATTGGCACATTTTGAGAACTTATACTTCATGAGTTATCAGAAGAATCCAAATATTATTTTACATTTTATCATCGGGGTAACACTTTAATCAGTATTCAACCTCTCTTAAATCATATCTTTGTATTAAAAAATATTCAGAGCCAATTTTCACACATGCTACTTAGAAAAAAGTGGAAAGTTAAGTAATGCCAACTGTTTTAGTTTCCTATTGGCTGTCGCAACAAATCAGTACAAATGTAATAATACACAAATGTATTATTTTACTGTTATGGAGATCAGAAATCCAACATGGCTCTTATGAGCTAAAATCAAGGTGTTTGCAGAATTGTGTTTCTTCTGATAGCTCTGGAGGAGAATCCCTTTCCTTGCCCTTTTCAACTTCCAGAGGTCACGTGCATTCCATGTGTTCAGACCATTTTATTCATCTTCAAAGTGAATGACTCCTACCTCTACTCTCATCACCTCACCTCCTCTTTCTGACTCAGATATTCTTGCCCAGCTTTTATAAGGACATCTGTGGTTATATGGAAGGCCACTGAGATAATCCAGGATTATCACCCCATCTCAAGATTCTTATTATAATCACATCACTGAGTCCCTTTTATTAAGTAAGTTAATACATCCACAGGTCATGGGGTTTAAGACCGACTCTGGAGAGCCTTTATTCAGTCTACTATACTATGCCCAACCTTAAAAACAATGTAATGTAAAAAGGGCTGGGCAAAATCATCAAAGAAAAATGAATTTTAAAATTTCACCATAGTGTCAAAATGCTGTTGACACAATTCCATTTAATTCTTTGTACTTTAAAACTATATAGCAGATCAAATTATACAGAAAAGATTGCCATTAACGACAAAGCAGTTCGTTGGAAATGTCACCAACATGGCCATGGTATGTATCTGAATAGCAAAACAACAAGGGACAAAAATAGTTTGAAATAATTGCTTCTTCAGATAAGCAATTTCAGATAGGAGTGGGACATAAAAATATCAAATAAAACAGGTGTGCTTGACTGGCAATATTGATGAAAGAACAAGTGAAGAAGCAAATTAGTAGGTATATGATAGAATAAAGAAATAATGCAAAAAGACATGCAGAATATTTTATGAAAGAATAATGAATGCAAAAATTATAAAATCTGGAATGTACATATTTTTAAGAGTTGAGAATAATTTAAGGTTTTTCTTTTTTTTCTTTTCTTTTTTTTGCTTTTACTTTTCAAGACAGGTATATTAAGATAAATTAGATAAGTCCAACTGTTAAGTAATAATTCTAACAGACTGGAAGGAAACTATTTGCAAGCTATATGTCAAAAAAAAAAAAAAGACTGATATACAAAATATACAAGGAGCTCTTACAACAATAAGAAATCATTCAAAAATTAGACAAAAGACCAGAAGAGATACTTAACTGAAAATATTACAAAGATCAAAATATAAGTATATAAAATGATGCTCAGCATAGGTTTGCGTTAGGGAAATGCAAATTAAAACAAGAATGAGATACCAACACACATTTATTAGAATGTTGAAATCCAAAAAAACCCTGACATTATCAGTTGTGCATAAGGATTGGAGCAACATGATCTATTACTCACTGCTGGTGAGAATACAAAATTGTACAGTTAGGCGGATAATTCGACTGATTCTTGCAAAGATAAACATAGTCCTGCCACATGATCCAGCCATTGCACTCCTAAGATTTTACTCAACAGATTTAAAAACTTACGTGCACATAAAAAACTGAACAAGAATATTTATGCTTTAATCATAGTTGCCCCGAACAAAAAGCAATCAAGATGTGCTTTAATAGGTAAATAAAAAACACACTGTGGTGCATCCAAATAATGAAATACTAGTAAGCAGTAAAAAAAAAGAGGGGTACCATACCAGGTAAATACATGCATTTAAATACATCCATTTAAATAAATGGAATAAAATGATAGTGTAAGCAGAGAGAAAGATAGAATATTTTAAAATTTGGAATGAACTTATTTTTAATTGGAAATAATCTGTATTTTTGCCTTCAAATATTTAAGAGATGTGTATGTAAATGGGGGTAAAGTCAGCATGAAAAGGCTACCTACTATTTACTTACATTTACATGAAATTATGGTAAAGTCAAAATTATATAAAGATAATAAACAAATCAGTGGTTGACATCAGTTCAGAAAGGAGATGGAGTTTGAGTAGTAAAGCAAACATAGGGGATTACTTAGGGCACTAAAACTATCCTCATTAGACTAAAATGGTGGGTAAATTACACCAAGATTTTGTCAAAGCTCATAGAATTTTACAGCCTAAAGACTGAATCTTCTTTTCTTTCTTTCTTTCTTTTCTTTCTTTCTTTCTTTCTTTCTTTCTTTTCTTTCCTTTTTTTTTTTTTTTTTTTTTTTTTTTTTTTTTATGTAGGCCCCACTACCAACAATGGGGCCTGAACCCATGACCCTGAGATTAAGAGTCACATGTTCCACCAACTGAGCCAGTCAGGCTCCCTTATAGCACAAAGAGTGAATCTTCATTTATGTAATTCAATAAATATAATTTAGGAGTTTAGGGGATTCTAGGATAAACTATAGTGGTGAAAATCTAACTAAATTACCTGGGTAATATGTAAATGAGTAAAATTTGTAAGACTGAAAGCAAAAGAAACTGCACATAAAAATTGTAAGCTAGTTGATAAAAATGTTTCCCATGAAGGTATGGGTTAACAATTCTGAAATCATGATATGAATGAACAATCAGTAAATTGATGGTGGATGAGGGGAACCAGGTTTCTTACGGTTGGAGTATGAGATTACTGACAAAGGGGTTGACGAGAATGATGATTTAGGGTTGGATTCATGAATATGAACTCATGGTAGGTTTAATGTAGATACAGAAATATATTTATAAACGTAATGATTTAGTTATGCTTGTATACACTGGCTGGTAAACATATATATTTCCCTGCTTTTAGTTGTGAGAGTCTGGAAGCAACAATACCCTTGTATAGTAGCAAGAAGGACTCTCAGCGCTCAAATACTGGTTTCTAACAGCACACTCCAAGGAACAGAACCCAGGTTCTTTGGGAAATGGCTGTTTCTAGGGCTCATGTAAGGAAAATACAAGATGACCTGGCACTTCCTGTACTACCAGAAATGAAGGAGCACCCAAAAGAAACCACAATGATAGGAATATGTCAAAAGGACACAAGAGACAACTAAAAAAGTTTACAGTTAAAGTCTGAATGTTTTGAACAAAAAGTAAGTTACGTAGTATGTAGTATAATCAAAATTATAAAATATATATGCATATATGAGTCTACATCAATATAATTAAATGATTGAATACATAAATGAGGAAGAATGGACATATCTCCCATGCAGAAGAATTTTTTTAATCAATCAATTAATGAATCTATTTATAAGTTTATTTATTTACTTTTGAAAGTGTGTGTGTGTGCTACTGGGAGAGAGGCAGAGAGAGAGGGGGACAGAGAATCTGAAGCTGATTATGCACTAACAGCCTCAACATGGGGCTCAAACTCAGAAACCGTGAGATCATGACCTGAGCTGAAGGCAGATGTTTAACCAGCTGAGCAATCCAGGCATCCCTTAAACTTGTATATACGTAAACCACCCTGCATATGATATTCCCAAGGTGGATGATAATTCCCAACCCATTAAGGGTGGTCTGATTTCTTTCACAGGATACTGTAGGGGAGGGAATAGGGGTAAATTTGCATAAGAGAAATCCATCGAACATTACTTTGACCAAGTAACAGAGGTTAACAACATCAGTGATGTTATGTCTATAGCATAATATAGTGTGAGGAGAATGGCATTTTATGCATGTAGTCTTCCAGCCAAGAACTCTTAAGTCTAGTCTAATAATGAGGCAAATATTGGATGAACACTAATTGAGAGCTGTCATACAAAATATCTAACCAGTATTTCTCAAAATTGTGAAGGTCATGTAAAACAAGTAATGTATGACAAACTGCCACCATTGAGAAATGTCTAAGAAGCATGATGAGTAAATGCCATGGGGTAGTCTACATGGGACCCTGGGCAGTAAGAGGACGTTACATAAAAACTAAGGAAGTCCAAGTGAAACATAGACTTTGGCTAATAACATTGTATCAGTGTGGGTTCATTTGTTGTAATGAATGTATCATACCAATATAACATGCTAACAATAGGTGGACTGGTTTGGGGTATAGGAGAACTCTCTTTAACCATCTTTACAACTGTTCTATAAATCTAAAACTGTTCTAAAATAAAAATTAATTGAAGTAAATCAATTAGTCTGAAAACTACTTGGGCCTCTTGCCAATCCCTTTTTTACCGAGTAAATAGCTTGTGTAGGAAATTTAAATTATTTGATGATAAATGATTCTTTTTATTGTGGTAAATGTATATAACAGAAATTTACGATTTTAACAATTGTAAGTGTATAGTTCTGTGGCATTAAATACATACACACTGGTGTGCAACCATCTTCCTAAATTGAAATTCTATGTCCATTAAATAATATTGTCCCATTCCCCTATCCCCCAGGTAGCCACCAGTATAATTTTTTTTTAATACAAATTTGAGTATTCCAGGTACCTCATGTAAGTGGAATCTTGTAATATCCGTGTCTGGCCTATTTCACTTGGCATAATGTCTTCAAGTTTCAGTCATGTGGTAGCACGTATCAGACTTGTTCCTTTTTAAGGTTAAATAGTATTCCATTGTATGTATATACAACATATGCTTATCCATTCATCCTTTGATGAACATTTGGATTGTTTCCATATTTTGGCCCTTGTGAATAATGCTGCTGTGAACATTGATGCAGAAATATCTCAGGGGCGCCTGGGTGGCGCAGTCGGTTGAGCGCCGACTTCGGCTCAGGTCACGATCTCGCGGTCCGTGAGTTCAAGCCCCGCATCGGGCCCCTGTGCTGACAGCTCAGAGCCCGGAGCCTGTTTCAGATTCTGTGTCTCCCTCTCTCTGACCCTCCCCCATTCATGCTCTGTCTCTCTCTGTCTCAAAAATAAACAAAAAAAAAATTTTAGAAATATCTCTTAAGTCCCTGTTTTCAATTCTTTTGAGTATATATCCAGAAGTGGAAATGCTGAATTGTCTAGTAATTATATTTATGTCTAAGTTTTCAAGGAACCACCACTGAATGATACATTATTTTTACAGAGTTAATCCCTCTAAGAAACAAACACTACAATAAGAGGCTGAAAGAGAGAGACTTACTAATGGAGAAAAACACGCTTCAGAAAAATGCTATATTATGGGGTGCCTGGGTGGATCAGTCGGTTAAGTGTCTGACTTTGGCTCGGGTCACGATCTCGTGGTTTGTGAGTTAAAGTCCCATGTCAGGCTCTGTGCTCACAGCTCAGAGTCTAGAGCCTGCTTCGGATTCTGTGTCTCCCTCTCTTTCTGCCCCTCCCCTACTCATGCTCTGTCTCTCTCTCAAAAATAAATAAACGTTAAAAACAAAAAGAAAAAAATTCTATCTTAAAGCACAGGAAAATTGTGAATAAATATCATTGCATGAGTTTTATAAGATGAAAAAACTGGCTTAATGATGCAAGACCATAAACTCAACTCAACATAAAAGAATAAGAGAAAAAGGTGGACATAAAAAAGGTAGAAGATATGAGTTTGCAGGCCTGACTTTATAAATTGAAAGGGAACATCTGATGTCAGGTGGGATACTGAATATAAAGAGAAGAAATTATTTGAACTACTTTCTATATAAAAAAATAATAATAATCTTATGAGTACAATCATCATGTACAGAAATGGCATTGGACATCTCTAGTTCACAAATGTTGTCCAAAGTCAATATGTAAATAATATCTCTTCTAACTCCCCCAAACTGTCTCAGTTTGGATAATAAATAAAATGTTCATTCAAGTCATAAAATAAAGAATCAGGTTGGCCTTAGATTTCTCCAGAGCCATTTTCAGTGTAGCAGACTGTGAGCTCTGAGAGAACTTCTTAAGCACTTTTGTAAACTATAGATTGAAATTAATATCTTCAACTCTGGTGCTCTGATGGGGAAGTAGCCAAAAAGTAGTCTAAATAGGGTAAATGAGTTAACATAGCTTCCTCCTGAATGAATGTATAGCCCCAATCCCCTCAAGTAGAAAGAATGCTGACTAATCTCATCTAGAGCTCTTCAAATTAAAATTTAATGGCAGTAAAACATCCACATGACTATTAAAAATTGTGAAATGTGAATGTGTGAATATATGTGTATTATTCTATTTCTTTTTTTTAATGTTTATTTATTTTTAAGAGAGAGAGACAAAGCATGAGCAGGGAAGGGGCAGAGAGAGAGAGGAAGACACAGAATCTGAAGTAGGGTCCAGGCTCTGAGTGGTCAGCACAGAGCCCGATGTGGGACCCGAACCCACGAACCATGAGGTCATGACCTGAGCTAAAGTCGATGCTTAACCGACTGAGCCACCCATGTGACCCTGTATTCAATTTCTTAATTATTTTTTTTTAAGTAGGCCTCACTCCCCCTACAGAGCCCAATCTGAGTCTTTAACTCACCACCTGAGATTAAGACCTGAGCTGAGATCAAGAGTCGGATGGTCAACCGACTGAACCACCACAGTGTCCTCAATTCTCTTAATTCTTACGACACTTTTTTTCTTTTAATTTTGCTTTG
The DNA here is from genome assembly GCF_018350215.1 of Panthera leo. Taxonomy (NCBI): domain Eukaryota; kingdom Metazoa; phylum Chordata; class Mammalia; order Carnivora; family Felidae; genus Panthera; species Panthera leo. Next base: position 21,947,659 of record NC_056687.1, on the reverse strand, counting down.
TATGACAGTTGGTCTTTTCCTGTTTGTGCATTATATAACTTATTGCTAAGAAACATTTCTCATACCTGTTACCACCTCTAACAGTACTCAGCATAAACAGTTGATGTGAATTACTCATGATTGTACTACCTCTGGCCAAGGTAAGATGAGAGAGAAAGCAACATACTTCCTCCATCCACCTATCATACTTGATATTTGAAAATGAGTTTACAGAGCATAGCAAGTCCAGTAAAGTCTGAGTGTCTATGTTGCCTAGACAATGCAATTAGATTTTATAATATTTTGTGGCAAATTTGAAACAGCAAATATGATGGGTATTTTAATCAGAGATAAGAAATTCAGTAGACTTTGAGCCCAGATGCACAAATAATTATGAGGATATTGTTAATACTGATTTCATAAGGTTTTGACTCTTATGGTGTGAGCCAATACACAAAATTCTATTGAATTATATATGGAAAATAAAGAACATCAGAGCAGTTTTAGCTATTAATATTATATTAGCTACATTTCATGAATATTTATTGAAGTTCCTCTGTGGCTGGTAGTTTTCAGTACTCTACACCAGTGAACCAAAGATTCTTCCCATTGTGGAGTTTTCTAGTGTTATGTGTTTGGAAAAGAGAATATAGACAATAAAATATTAAATAACTACACTATTTTACTTATTATGTGGTGCTAAGAAAAACTAAATTAAAATTGAGCAAGTTATACTTGGATCTCTATATACGTTTTTTACACCTTTTTTTCTGAGTCAGTAATTATTTAGAACCAAAACATAGAAAATAAAATAAAATAAAATAATGTAAACTGCATGACAAGGTATGCAGGAAGACAAAGCTGGGGATGATTGCACTTTTAATTAGAAAAATACTCAGTAAATATCCTAAATTAGCCACAAATAAAACAACAGAGAGCTGATGAGTTAATGAACTAGAGACCATTTTTATTCTAAAAGGATTTAAATTTATTTTAGTAGTGTGTCAGCCAAACAAAACATCTGCAGCCTGTGTTCTATTTATGTGCCACTGTGTTTGACCTCTACTTTAAAATGGGAGGTACCCCACAGCAACTGCATTCTAAATTTAGTCTACCAGCTTTCAAAACATTTGTTTTGTCAGTGAACAAAACAGCTACATATAAAAGGAAAACTAGAGGCTAATTTTTAACTCCAAGTCAACTCTTGATTCAATCTAGTCATCTACACACAAGATTTTCCAAGTTAGCATAAATGTAGTTGGAATACAAGTTAGCTCATTCCTGAGCTGTTGGGGAATCTCTTAACTAATATCTTTGCCTCTAGGCTCTCTCTTTCTTTCCATCTCTTTGCCAGAGAAACCTTCTTAGAATAAATATATGAGTGTTTTCTTCACTCGATAACAAACCTTCAGTAGTCTCTCTGTTGTCTACTGAATCAATCCAAATACTTTTATCTCTACTATCTGGTCTCTTTTTTGTATATTGCATTTTGCCCCAGCTACACTATTAAATGACATATCTTGTACATCACATATAATGTTGACATTATATTCACCCATTTCTCACTTCTGTTGTATTTCCTAAAACATTAATCACCTCCATATCTTTCTCTGTTGAAATAATATCCTATCTTTCAATATTGAACATTCAATCTTGTATGATTTGCTCACACCAATATAATCAACTCTTCTGAAGTCTTATTTTTCCTTTTCAGAACTCTTATTGCAATATACTTTGTCTTGTGTTATACTTTCTCTTATTGGTTGTATTCCTTGTGTGTTTGAAAAATCTTTGCAAATGTAAAATACATATTTTTGTTTGTTTACTATTCAGAACCAATTTCAAATACAAAAGGTGGTAAGGAAAAAGTTGTGACAATATAAATGAATGAGAGTCCCCCTTTTTCCGTTCATCATCTTATGGTTTGAATTAAACTGTAGACAAAACTAATTCTTTACATAGATACATTATCTTGACATTGACAAATTTTCATGATGAAAGTAGCTCTGATTTATGCTGTTGATAAACAGAGAACAAAGCAAAAAAGGATAGATATTACTGCAAAAATGATTACTTATCAGTTACAGCTGGAAGGTTTCCTGCAGCCCAACATGATAATTAGTTGAGAGAGAGAAGAGTGAAAGGAAAAAAGAGGAAAGAGAGAGATTGGAGGGAGGAGAAAGAGGGGGAGACAAGAGAGAACAAACTCAGATATAGGTTGTCCAATATTACATTACTAAAAAGTGAGAGAACCACAACTTCTGGCTTCAAAGATACTTTTTTCACGGGATTTTGTCTTCAAAAGACAAATATATATACACATTGTATCTCATATCCAATATCCAATTTTACAGAAGTAAAATAGACTCATACTTCTAAAATAAGTTGTAGTTATAAGTTATATATATATATATGTATATCAATAATAGATTATATATATTAAAAATAGGTCTTACATTTCAAGTTCCTAATTATCATTATCTTAAATGTCATTAATTTTGAAGTTGTATCTAGGGGATAGTTGATATTAGACATTTAAAAATAGGATGCAACATTCTCCATTTCATAGCAATTTTCATTCTTTTATCTTTTATTTCCACATTTGTTTTTAAGGAGGATTTTGCTGTCTCCAACTAAGCACCGTGGTAATCAACCAATTCAAAACCCACGAAGGCCCAAATTGCATGAATAAAAAGAAATGAGACCTAGATATTTAATAATGAAGCTGCAAGAAAAAAGATGAAGATAATACCTCAAAAAAGCCAGAGGTGGGGTAGGAGGAAAGACAGATTGGCTTCAATGAGCGATAATTATTCCATTGACAAAATTCTCAACAGAATCAGTGGAAGAAGTCGATGGATCTTAGTTCTAGATACTGAAAGAAAATAACTCCATTCAGCAGTAAAAAATATCTTTCAAGAAGGAGGGCGAATAACGATGTTTTTAGATGAACAAACCAAATTATAGTCATTATAGTCACCAGCAAGAGATATATAACATATGAAATTCCAAGACTATTACATAGATAAAGGAAACTAATACCAGAGAGAAGCTTGAGATGCAATGTATTAGGAAGATTAAATAAATGGGGCGCCTGGGTGGCGCAGTCGGTTAAGCGTCCGACTTCAGCCAGGTCACGATCTCGCGGTCTGTGAGTTCGAGCCCCGCGTCAGGCTCTGGGCTGATGGCTCGGAGCCTGGAGCTTGTTTCCGATTCTGTGTCTCCCTCTCTCTCTGCCCCTCCCCCGTTCATGCTCTGTCTCTCTCTGTCCCAAAAATAAATAAAAAACGTTGAAAAAAAAATTTAAAAAAAAAAAAAAATAAATAAATAAATAAGTGAGCAGGTTTGAAATCAATTAAATATGTAGGTAAATCTAAGTGAATGCTCTTTATATAAAACACAAATATTTTTTAAAAAATTTATGTTTTATTTATTTTTGAGAGAGAGAGAGCATGAGTGGGGAAGGGGCAGAGAGAGAGGGAGACACAGAATCCAAAGCAGGCTCCAAGCTCTGAGCCATCAGCACAGAGGGCAAAGCGGGGCTCAAACTCACGAATTGTGAGATCATGACCTGAGCCGAAGTCGGACGCTTTACCGACTGAGCCACCCAGGCGCCCTCAAATATAGTTTATGAAATTTACAATATACATATAAAGAATTAAAGTACCTGACATACTGGCATATAAATTGGAAGCATATATGTGGTGTTATATCTTCTAAACAACTTTCAGTTTTGGAAAGCAAGGGCAAGGTCAGAAAACAAACTTCAGTAAGCCTGAGTTTCATGTTTTAAGTTTTTTGAATAAAGAAGTTCTACAAAAAATCTAGAGAAAATAACTTCATGATGAAGCATGGAAAGCATTCACTGGGGATTCAGAGAAAAGTAAATGAAGACCTCTGCCTCCACCTGCATTCAACATGATCCCACCTGACGTAGTCGGAGTAGAGCAGCAAGAATATGAAATAAGTTATAATAATAGAATAGGAAAACAAAATGGAGAAAAATAAAACAGTTATTATCACTGGCATGAACTTTGCATATTAGCGTTAATTTTCCAGTCTTAGTGATCAGGTTGTGTTCAACAGTATATATGTTTTTTGCCAGATTCCTTTTTTAAATAGTTACTGATGTCTCCAACTAGTGAACACAGGGATAGATGGATGAAGGCTGAGGACTGTGATCTTTGAGGGGTTAAAAATCAAGAATTCGGCTCATTTTCACTGGTCTCTGTCCAAAATAGGATAGCTGTTCTTTTTGCAAAGTTTTCTCTTAGTAAATGTTGCTGCCATATCACTCACAGTCAGAGGTGGTTACACTCCAACTGATATCTGCAATTCCTTTGTAGAAGAAAAAAAAAAAAAGAAGGCAAAGTTTGATATAAAAAAAAAAAAAAAACAGAAGCCAAATTTCCAATAAGTCTCTTACACTTTGTTATGGAAACACCTGACATAGTTAAAGAGGACAAAAGAAATATCAAGCACTCAGAAACCTTATTTATGTTGCAAATAATTTATTTTTATAAGAACCTATATATGTCAATAGAATGGATAAACTGCAGCTAAAACCTCCGAGAGCAAAGCACACTGAAATAGAGAGCATTGTTGTTGTGATGGAATATTCCCTGTAGGGAAAGTCACAGTTCTAGTGAATAAGGCTTTACTGCTAAAATAAGGGAAGTATTTTCCATTCGGATAGCCCCCACTGCCTGGACTAAAGGTTGTTGGATCATAATACCTAATGCAAAAACACTACTTAGGCTCTTTTTTAAAAATTAAGGCCTTTACATATACTTCAGTTTCATTAAACACAAAAACCGGAACTGAAAAATAATAATGGAATCATGTAAGAAGACCCAGGCTCATCCTAATTCCACTGCTTATCAAGCACCATTCACATTAACTTCTGAGTCTCCATCCCTCTTCTTCTTTTGGGGACTACAGTTGTTTAAGTGCCTGCCTCTGCAATGATTAGCACGAGGAGAACAAAATAAAAGGGAAAGTACTTTACAAATTGTAATTATCGTAGAATCTCAAATTATATTAAATGATGACATTTTGAACAGGCAAAAATAAATATTCTATTACTATGTATAAAATGTTACATCCTGGGGCACCTGGGTGGCTCATGGGTTAAGCATCCGACTTTGGCTCGGGTCACATGATCTCACAGCTTGTAGGTTTGAGTGGGTTCTGAGCTGTCAGCACACAGAGCCTGGAGCCTGCTTCAGACTCCAGGTCTCCTTCTTCTCTTCCCCTCCCCCACTTGTGTTTTCTTTCTCTCCTCTCTCTCTCTCTCTCCCAAAAATAAGTAAGTAATCTTTAAAAAGAAAATGTTACATTGTTATTTGTAAAGCTCATTGATTCCCTGTACAAAAATATTTTTAAAATGTTAACTGTAATTAGCACCTGTAATCATACATTTTACAGTAAAACCTAAATGATACAAAGGGTCAAATCAAAAATTTACTTCAAATTTATTTTCTCTCTTACAATGATATAGCACTAGTCTTTACATGACTGTAACAATAAATTAATACACTTCAGTATTTCTCTGCAGCATTGCAGTGAGATTAAGATTGTAATTACCAATAGACCACCCTAATGTCTGATGCTTTAAGATAAACACACTGTCCTCCATATATACATACATGTAGAAACATAGCCTGCATATAATATATATCATAATATTTAATATTTGTAGTATATAAATACAATTGCATATAATTATATTTACATTATATAATTAACATGTGTAACTAACATATATTAAGATGTAACTAACATATATTAAGATATAACTAACATGTATATAAAATTAAATTATTTTTAAACTTATTTTTAATGTTTATTTATTTTGAAAGACAGAGAGAGAGAGAGACAGAGTGTGAGTAGGGAAGGGGCAGAGAGAGAAGGAGACACAGAATCCAGAGCAGGCTCCAGGCTCTGAGCTGTCAGCACAGAGCCCGATGCGGAGCTCGAACTCACAGACCTGGAGATCATGACCTGAGCTGAAGTCGGACACTCAACTGACTGAGCCACCCAGGCACCCCTAAAATTAAATTACTTTAAACAGAGAAATATATTTTATCAGCAATACATGATCAATACAAGTGTTATTTCAAATTTATCAGTATTTAAAAACCAAAACTCATTTAAGGGAGGAATTTTTTAGTTTCTCTCTTTCTTTCTTTAGAGAGTGCGCCCATGCATGAGTGGGGGAGGAGCAGAGAGAGAGAGAGAGAGAGAATCCCAAGCAGGATCTATGCTGTCAGCCTGGAGCCTAACTCAGAGCTCGATCTCATGAACCATGAGATCATGACCTGAGCTGAAATCAAGGATCCAACACTTAACCGACTTGGCCACCCTATTGCCACAAAGAGGAATTTAAATGAAGAAAATAAGGAAATCTTTCAAAAACAAAAGGACTTCTCATTCTGTATTATGGAAACTTATTCTAAAAGAAAAATCCTCTTAAAGACACCATGCTTTACAAAATGCCACACATAGCCTGTTAAATATATAGTTAGGCTAAGCTTACAGAAATAAACAAGGAAAGTACAAAAAGGTCAGAGACATGAGCTAAATCCAGTCAAAACCCAAGGGATTTGACAATCCTGCAGTTTACAGCAGCCCAGGATATAAGAAACGAATGGTGTTCCCATTACTTAAGGGAGTGAAACTAAAGCACATTGTGAAGGAAGGGTGAGGGAGTTTAAAGCCCTGCACGCATCGCTTAAAAACTCTACTTTTTAAAGATAGTAATCAAGATCGTAATCAATCAACCTTTTTTAAAATCTTATCTCAAGGTTGAAAATATCTCCCATGAGGATTTATAACAACAGCTTTACCTTTATGTGTACTTGGGGATTTGGATTTGCACTATCTGTGGATTCTGGGCAACTCCAATCCCCATACTTAAGTTAAGGTGATCTCTGGTAAGAAGCACTCAGCAGAAGCAAATTACAAATTAAGATCAACCAAATATAAACTCAAAATTTAAAAAAATGGAGCAAACACCTAGAATAGTCTGTATCAGTGGCAGAAAAAGATCATCAATTTCTGTCTCTTCTTAGGAGGCCACTAATCTTACCATGGTGACTCCATCATGTCCTAATCACTTCCAAAGGCCCCACGCCTCCTAACGCCATCATACTGGAGATTAGGGTTTCAACATATAAATTCGGGGGAAACACAAGCATTCAGTCTATATAGCACATGTTATCCCAGGCTGTCACAATCATAAACATCATTGTTCCTAATGCCCTTATAACAAAAACAGAAACACAACAAATTATTAAGAAAAAGAAGGCAAATGTGACTTTTATATAATTTTGTAGTAAATGTATTTTAAGCAACAAACCATATAAAAAAACTGGAAGGAAAAATATGAATAGGTTTAACAAAAATAAAAATAATAAGTAATTTAGTAAACCATGTGTATTTAAAAAAAAAAAAAGAATATTAACTAATTATAAGGCAAAGGTAGTACCAGAAAGCTATCTGAAAACTTATATATCACAGTAAGATTAAAGCCGTATTTCAAATACTCAAAAATTTCCAACAATAGAGTAGTCGTTAGAAAATTATGTATAACTATGAAAGAGATGTTATGTGACCACTCAGTGGTGAGAGCGGTATGTTCATTCATTGACAGGAAAGTTTCTCAATGATAATCTTTTACATGGATATAAAACAGAACATAGAACAGGATAGCAAGTATCTATGATATGGATGCATGTATAATACGTTTAAAAACTATATGTACATGTGTATTTGTGGCTATATACGACAGCAGGATCAAACATGTATATACACTATCTTCCTTTAAGAAAAAAAAAAAAAAAAAAAAAAACAAATCAGAAGGATAAACACCAAGTAATGATAGTCATGGGTGGGCAGGGCAGACAAGCGATTGGGGAAGTGGCAGAGGTGTGTCAATTTCAACCTGAGGAAAATAAGGAAATTTTCACTTGGAAAATAATTCTGGAAATGAATAATAATAGACATTTACTATATTCTGGGAAGTATGCTCATTTACTTAAATTCTTGTTTCTTTCAAGTCAACTAAGTAATCCTGCCTGTGAGGAATACAGCACAGGAAGAAACCAAGGCAAATTGATAGGGCGTAACTGACCGAAAGGTACAACAGCGCAATTAAATAGCTGAGTTGGGCTTCAAAACCAGTTTTGTTGTTGTTGTTGTTGTAACATTATTTCTAGCAGTAACAGGAAGTAAAGCAACTGTATAACGCAGGTCTGTAACGTAACATATAAAATATTAATATCACAAAATCCCTAAACTAAGATAGAGGCATTTTACTATTTTTTATAGTAGTGTTAGCTTAGAAAGGAAATAGAAATAAGACAAAAATGAACACCAAAAAACAAAATTGGTTTCCGTGTTACAGTTACCAACATTTACAAATACTCTTATCGACAATTTACCATGTTTGTTTGTGATGCAAATTTCCCTGTATGCCATATGTGCATTGGCCAGATGAATAGCGATTAAGATTTAGAAAAGAATTGAACAATATTTATGCTAACCACTCAACAATGTAATTGGAAAAGTCTTGATTAATTACACAGCTTTGGAAAGTAAAACATCCATCTGTGCTATCCCATTTGTAGTTTCTGAAGTACATTGCATGCTTTCTGACTGTAACCATAGAGGGTCAGGTGAGTCAGGCCATATCACGTGAGGCAATTTTAAAAATGAAATGTCCAGAAATATTCACATGAAAAACTGTCATGCCTATCAGATAATATACTCAACCTTTGGAAGCTGTAAATTCATAATCACACAAATAAAATAGGCTATGTTGTATAAAATCGATTTATGTCTCCTGTGAAAGTTACTGCAGTCATTAACGTTGTAGTAGCTTATTTGATCGATACTCTTATTAACAAATGGGTACATTGAATATTCTGATTTTTTAAATCTAAAAAATATTTAGATTATTTAGTGATTACTTACATTAAAAAGTGCTTTACAGCAAAAACATTATGTCAAGCCTCACAGGGAAATTTGTAACAATAGAAACGTGGTTCACTTATCAGACACATTCACGATAAATTATGTGTGTATCAAATTTCTGAAAAAGAGTTTATATGCCATGAGGGAATGTACACTATGCATGAGTCTGAATAATTTTCCAGAGTAAAAAATTATTTAATCATGCAGGAACATCACAATGTGTACTTCTTTAATTAATGTATTTTTGTTGTTTCGGATTTCTTAATGTTCTGGGGATAGGAACATTGTTCTTTGAATAACTGTTGTCTTATGAAACACAATTTCTTGGTATTAAACATATAGCATACATTACTGTGGATACTTGCAAATGGGCCAGCAGATCTTTACAACGTTTCAAAGCAATGCTTTCTTGAAATCTAAGATTTTCTTGGGACATCTATACAACGATACAATATCATGACCAATTGATTTAAATTATAATGTTTACTATGTGTCACCAAATCAACGTAGGCGGCGCCAACTCTGTCCACTGAGGTAGAGGTCTCAATAATAGCTCATAATTAAAGAGAGATGTTACTAGTCCTATAGAAGCTTGAGCATTTACCACAGAGAGAACATTATGCCCAGTTTTAAGTTGCTATCCCAAAAGAAAACAAATGAATAAAATGTAAATTCTTATGCTTCAATTAATTCTGATTTCAATTAACCCTGGCAAGTGAAAAGAGTTGAAAAATCACTTGGTATAAGCCTGTCATTTTGCAATTGAGGGAACTGATGTCAAACACAACAAGTTTTGACTAAGATTACTCAGCCATATAATAATGGAGAATGTTCTAGAACTTATTCCTGTTACTGTCCTCTCCACCGTAACCTACTTTTATAACCTAAATTGTATCTTCTCCCAACTAAATTCGTATGTTGAAGTCCTATCCCCCAATGTGACAAATTTTGGAGAGAGTGCCTGTAAAGAGGCAAGTAAGGTTAAATGATGTCACAGGGTGGAGACCTAATCCAATAGAACTGTTGTCCTAGAAGAAGAGTAAAAGCCACCAGGCATGCATGCACACCGAGAAAAGGGCACATGAGGACACAGTGAGGAGGCAGCCATGTGCAAGTCAAGGAGAGTGTCTTCAGGAGTAAACCACCCTGCCAGAACCTGGATTGTTAGCCTTTAGAACTGTGAGAAATAAATTTCCATTGAAACCGCATAGTGTGTGGTATTTTGTCATGGCAGCCCTGTGCGCTAATAAACCTGCTGGTATCCTTGCTCTATCTCCTCGATATAATAACATTTCTTTGATTTTGTTTCTCTGTTATGGGGTGACCTGACCACATGCTTCTATCAGGATGCCCTCTCTGTTTAAATACTGTTCTGTGTCTTGTGATGTTCAATCTACACTCCTGGATGCTTCCTATCCATTTGGATTCATGGCTCCTGCAGTGTTAATGTTCCAGTGAAAGAACTATGAATAATCGCCTATTTGCTTCAAAACTTAAAGGAAAAATGAGAGAGAAGTTTGTAAACAGGGGGGAAAATACTAAACACATTTTTAAAAGACAATTTTGGATAAATTTTTTGATAGGGACAATGATTGCATTTCACATTTCTTTATTTGTTTTTTTATTATTTTTTAATATAAACTTTATTGTCAAATTGGTTTCCATACAACACCCAGTGCTCATCCCAAAAGGTGCCCTCCTCAGTATCCATCACCCACCCTCCCCCCCCCCCCCACCCCCCATCAACCCTCAGTTTGTTCTCAGTTTTTAAGAGTCTCTTATGCTTTGGCTCTCTCCCACTCTAACCTCTTTTTTGCTTTTTTCCTTCCCCTCTCCCATGGGTTTCTGTTAAGTTTCTTTGGATCCACATAAGAGTGAAAACATATGGTATCTGTCTTTCTCTGTATGGCTTATTTCACTTAGCATCACACTCTCCAGTTCCATCCACATTGCTACAAAAGGCCACATTTCATTCTTTCTCATTGCCAAGTAGAATTGCATTGTATGTATAAACCACAATTTACTTATCCATTCATCAGTTAATGGGCATTAGGCTCTTTCCATAATTTGGCTATTGTTGAAAGTGCTGCTATAAGCACTGGGATACAAGTGTCTCTATGCACCAGCACCCCTGTATCCCTTGGGTATATTCCTAGCAGTGCTATTGCTGGGTCATAGGGTAGATCTATTTTTAATTTTTTGATGAACTTCCACACTGTTTTCCACAGCAGCTGCACCAGTTTGCATTCCACTTCTTTATTTGTATTCTATATGAATATATAAGAGGACTCTCAGTTTCTTTCAGCAAATAAGAAACATGATAACAAATTATTGATGTGGTTAGAGTCCTGAGTGAATCTGAGAACATGGCAGAAGATAAGGCTACCAAATCAGGTGCAGGGTAAAATATGAAATGAAGGTCCTTTGATAACTGGCAAAAGATTTTGGATTTCTGACCTGAATAGAATAAGACACTAGTTTCAGATAATACCCATGAAATGAGAAGATCTTGGGTGTATTTTAGAATTACTTTTGTCAGCAATGTGGATTTAATGGATGGCAAAAAGACTAATGGCCAGAATGAAGAGTATCTACTGCAGCCATCCGGGACAAAAGTGATGAGTGGTTAGTACCAAGGCAATGGCAGTAGACATGGAAAGAAGACTTTGGATTTTTTAGTTATTAAAGAGATGGGATCAGCAAGAGTTGGTAACCAATTTGATGCTAGGAATAAATGAGAAGAAAGAGCTAACATTAATCTTCAGGTCCTTGTCAAGGAACATTTGGTGGAGCCACTGATAAAGAAAAGGAAAGTAAGAGAGGTAGCAAATATCTTTCATCACATGAAATAAGAATGTTCAATTTATTTTATTATTCAGCCTCTAGACAGTTTGATTATATTTGGCAAGTTGCAATAAAATGTTCTGAGAAACTAATTAATATTCTCAGACAAAGCTTGTACTAATTTGGAACACACTGAGCAACTTGGATTTGAGAAAAGAGAAAATATTTAAATCAACAAAACTGCATTTAATGCTAGGGAGCTACTTCTCGACAAAATTGTAGAAAAAACTATTGTTCTTTTAGTTATCACATATTTCTCTTTCTTAATGTGCTTAGATTTTTTTTTTTTATTTTAGAGAGACAGACAGTATGAGGGGGGAAGAGAGAGAGAGAATCTTAAGCAGGCTCCATGCTCAGTGACCCTATGACCCTGGGATCATGACCTCAGCCAAAATCAAGAATCAGATGCTCAACTGACTGAGCCACTAAAGCACCCATTAATGTACTTTGATTTTTATTTATTTATATTTTAATATGAAATTTATTGTCAAATTGGTTTCCATACAACACCCAGTGCTCATCCCAAAAGGTACCCTCCTCAATACCCATCACCCACTTTCCCCTCCCTTCCAACCCCCATCAACCCTCAGTTTATTCTCAGTTTTTAAGAGAATAAAAAACCTCTTATGGTTTGCCTCCCTCCCTCTCTAACTTTTAGTTTTCCTTTCACTCCCCCATGGTCTTCTGTTAAGTGTCTCAGGATCCACATAAGAGTGAAAACATATGCTATCTGTCTTTCTCTGTATGACTTATTTCACTTAGCATCACACTCTCCAGTTCCATCCACGTTGCTACAAAAGGCCACATTTCATTCTTTCTCATTGCCACGTAGTATTGCGTTGTATATATAAACCACAATTTCTTTATCCATTCATCAGTTGACGGACATTTAGGCTCTTTCCATAATTTGGCTATTGTTGAGAGTGCTGCTATAAACATCGGGGTACAAGTGTCCCTATGCACCGGCACTCCTGTATCCCTTGGGTAAATTCCTAGCAGTGCGATTGCTGGGTCATAGGGTAGATCTATTTTTAATTTTTTGAGGAATCTCCACACTGTTTTCCAGAGTGGCTGCACCAGTTTGCATTTCCACCAACAGTGCAAGAGGGTTCCCGTTTCTCCATATCCTCTGCAGCATCTATAGTCTCCTAATTTGTTCATTTTAGCCACTCTGACTGGCATGAGGTGGTATCTCAGAGTGATTTTGATTTGTATTTCCCTGATGAGGAGCGACATTGAGCATCTTTTCATGTGCCTGTTGGCCATCTGGATGTCTTCTTTAGAGAAGTGTCTATTCATGACTTCTGCCCATTTCTTCACTGGATTATGGAAAAAAGACAGTCTCTTTAACAAATGGTGCTGGGATAACTGGACAGCAACATGCAGAAGAATGAAACTAGACCACTTTCTTAACACCATTCACAAAAATAAACTCAAAATGGATAAAGGACCTGAATGTGAGACAGGAAACCATCAAAACCCTAGAGGAGAAAGCAGGAAAAAACCTCTCTGACCTCAGCCGCAGCAGTTTCTTACTTGACACATCTCTAAAGGCAAGGGAATTAAAAGCACAAATGAACTATTGGGACCTCATCAAGACAGAAAGCTTCTGCACTGCAAAGGAAACAATCAACAAAACTAAAAGGCAACCCACAGAATGGGAAAAGATATTTGCAAATGACATATCGGACAAAGGGCTAGTATCCAAAATCTATAAAGAGCTCACCAAACTCCACACCCAAAAAAACAAATAATCCAGTGTACTTTGATTTTTAAAGCTTAGCACACTGAGTTGCCATTTGGTTGTAGTCTTTTTTATATCTTTATAGTCTTAATAGATTGCAAATATCTGAATATTGTATTGTTTATATTTTGGCTAGTTAATTAGTAAAAACACATAGTTTATTTACTGATATATATTTAATCTAATAATATGTGAGTTAAAGCTTGATACATAAATTATTTTTTTGTAAATAAAAATGACATCCTTTTGGACTGCATTCCTATGGACTCAACTTATTTACTATTTATTCCTATTAATATCCAACAAGCTTGTGTAAGTGTGTTAAACATTATTTAAATCACTGATTGGTATAAGATAAACATGCTGTTTTACTATTTATCTTTTAAGAAGTGTATAATGCAAAATTTAATTATTTCCAAGATATATATCAAAGTTTATATTTGTAAAAAATGGAAGACTCACAATAGCCAAAGCAATATTGAAGAAGAAGAAGACCAAAGCGGGAGGCATCACAATCCCAGACTTTAGGCTCTACTACAAAGCTGTAATCATCAAGACAGCGTGGTATTGGCACAAAAACAGACACAGAGCAATGGAATAGAAATAGACACTCCAGAATTGGACCCACAAAAGTATGGCCAACTAATCTTTGACAAAGCAGGAAAGAATATCCAATGGAAAAAAGACAGTCTCTTTAACAAATGGTTCTGGGAGAACTGAACAGCAACATGCAGAAGAATGAAACTAGACCACTTTCTTACACCATTCACAAAAATAAATTCAAAATGGATGAAGGACCTGAATGTGAGACAGGAAACCATCAAAACCCTAGAGGAGAAAGCAGGAAAAAAACCTCTCTGAACTCAGACACAGCAATTTCTTACTTGACACATCTCCAAAGGCAAGGGAATTAAAAGCAAAAATGAACTACTGAAGCCTCATCAAGATAAAAAGCTTCTGCACAGCAAAGGAAACAACCAACAAAACTAAAAGGCAACCAACGGAATGGGAAAAGATATTTGCAAATGACATATCGGACAAAGGGCTAGTATCCAAAATCTATAAAGAGATCACCAAACTCTACACCCGAAAAACTAATAATCCAGTGAAGAAATGGGCAGAAGTCATGAATAGACACTTCTCTAAAGAAGACATCCAGATGGCCAACAGGCACATGAAAAGATGCTCAATGTCGCGCCTCATCAGGGAAATACAAATCAAAATCACTCTGAGATACCACCTCATGCCAGTCAGAGTGGCTAAAATGAACAAATTAGGAGACTATAGATGCTGCAGAGGATATGGAGAAACGGGAACCCTCTTGCACTGTTGGTGGAAATGCAAACTGGTGCAGCCACTCTGGAAAACAGTGTGGAGATTCCTCAAAAAATTAAAAATAGATCTACCCTATGACCCAGCAATCGCACTGCTAGGAATTTACCCAAGGGATACAGGAGTGCCGGTGCATAGGGACACTTGTACCCCGATGTTTATAGCAGCACTCTCAACAATAGCCAAATTATGGAAAGAGCCTAAATGTCCGTCAACTGATGAATGGATAAAGAAATTGTGGTTTATATATACAACGCAATACTACGTGGCAATGAGAAAGAATGAAATGTGGCCTTTTGTAGCAACGTGGATGGAACTGGAGAGTGTGATGCTAAGTGAAATAAGTCATACAGAGAAAGACAGATAGCATATGTTTTCACTCTTATGTGGATCCTGAGACACTTAACAGAAGACCATGGGGGAGTGAAAGGAAAACTAAAAGTTAGAGAGGGAGGGAGGCAAACCATAAGAGGTTTTTTATTCTCTTAAAAACTGAGAATAAACTGAGGGTTGATGGGGGTTGGAAGGGAGGGGAAAGTGGGTGATGGGTATTGAGGAGGGCACCTTTTGGGATGAGCACTGGGTGTTGTATGGAAACCAATTTGACAATAAATTTCATATTAAAAAAAACAAAGTTAGATTTGCAAGCTTAATCAGTATTTATTTGATTTTTAGAAGCTGTGATTCATATAGATTCTGTCATAAAATTATTGGTATTAATACAACTAATTATTTAATTATTAGTTACCACCTGCCTGATATAACTTTTTAAAAAGCACACTAAATATTCATTCAGTAATTTTCATGTAATAGTGACTCAAAATACATTTCCTTATTTATTTTTGTCTTTTTTTAAATGTTTATTTATTTTTAGAGAGAGAGAGAGAGAGAGAAAGAGCAAGAGCTAGAGGGGTGGGACAGAGAGAGAGGGAGAGAGAATCCCAAGCAGGCTCTGTTACGTCAATGCAGAGTCAGACGTGGGACTCACAAAGAGTGAGATCATGACTTGAGCCAAAATCAAGAGTCAGATGCTTAACTGACTGAGCCACCTAGGCACCCCTATCTTTGTCTTATTGTTAAATGAACAATATAGAGCCCTAGGTGGAATCAGTAGCACAACCATAGCTTAGACACAAACTTGCACACATAGCCTGGTAGACACCTTTTCTCTGATGGTAATTACTGATAACTGAAAAATGATCCTTCACATTTCTGCCACTCTCTATTGATGAGAGGCATTATGGTTTCATTGCATCACAGTGATTACTACATACTTTTGTCTTAAAAGTAAAAATAGGAAATCAAAGTAAAATAATAATAATTAACAAAGCAAAGATAAAATTGCAGCTTTGATAAAAACAAACAAACAAACAATAAAATGGAAAAACTTCTGGCAATACCATGTCAAAAAAAAAAAGGAAAAAAGAAAAAAAATTCTCTGAACTAAAGGATTTCTGCATATTTTGAGTAAAACAAATACTGGAAATGAATATTTTATGTATGTGTGTGTTTACTAATGAATGCTTACCTATGGTGGGACATCAGCCCTCTTCTCAGACTATTTCCATATCTGTTAGCAGCCAGTTTTATATATTCTATAGGTAGAGCATTGGAAGAAAACACTCTTGGGAATCTAACAAGTTCAATAGGAAAGAGCTAATGATAGTAACATCAGGCATCCTCCAGTGAAATTCCATTGGTGATAAATTACAATAAATACTACAGTCAGCGTGCCAAAAGTGTGAGGTCAGGGTCTTTTGTTAGCATTTTAGAAACCTATCCTTAAATACATGAAAACTACAAGCATCAGCAGACATCTTTAGAATGTTACAAGTAAAAAAGATAGAAATCAAAACAGTGATCAGAAGAGCAACCTGAGGGGCGCATGGGTGGCTCAGTCAGTTAAGCGTCTGACTTCGGCTCAGGTCATGATCTTGTGGTCCTTGAGTTCGAGCCCCGCGTCGTGGGCCTATGTGCTGACAACTCAGAGCCTGGAGCCTGTTTCAGATTCTGTGTCTCCCTCTGTCTCTCTGCCCTTCCCCCATTCATGCTCTGTCTCTCTCTGTCTCAAAAATAAATAAACGTTTAAAAAAGTTTAGGAAAAAAAAAGAAAAACAACTTGAAGGAAAAGGGGTTCTATTAGAAGACTTTCACAGTATATTATTTATGTCATCAGAGAAAAAAAGTAAATAAAAAATATAATCAATGAAAAAAAAAAACAGTATGCTAGAAAATGGACAGATTAAGAAAACAAGTTCTTTGATGCTGTAGACATCAAACCACTCTTGGACATTTATCCCAGACAAATGCAAACTTACATTCAAACAAAAATGTGGATACAAGTGTTCATTGTGGCTCTCTTTAATTGCTGAACACTGGCGAAGGCCAATGTCCTTAAATGAGTGAACAGTACTACTCAGCAACATAAAGGAACAATCTACTAAAATATATTTTAAAAATTGGATAATCTCAAGAGCATTATGCTGAAAAAAGCATCTGAAAAGTTTACATATTGTAGGACTCCATTTATATAACTTGCATTAAATAACATTGCAGAGATGGAAACTTCTTAGTGACTGCCAGGAGTCAGTGATGAGTGGGTTAGTGATGTGTGTTATTATAAAAGGACAGAACAATGAAGTCCTGTGGTAAAGGAACAGTTTTGTATCTTGACTATGATAATGGTTACACAAGCTAGCATGTGATAAAATTGCATAGAACTACATACATGCACCTGTGTGCACACATACACACACACACACACACAAGTGCTTGTAGAACAGGTGACAACTGAATAAACTATGCATTGTGCACATGACAAGTGACTGGTTTTGAGACTTGTTCCCTAATTATGCAAGATGTTATAATTTGGAGAATCTAGGTAAAAGGTGTTGAAACTTCTCTGTATCTTTTGTGTTCTTTAAAACTTCCCATGAATCTGTAATATTCCCAAAATAAAAGTTTAAAAATATAGTAGATCAAAGAAAAATCAATAAAAGTTTCTAGAAAATGTAGGTAAGTGTGTTTTCCACAAATTAGAGTAAAAAGGCACAAAAGATATGGAAAATAGGAAAGAGAAAATTTAAAAACCAATCTAGGAGATTCAATATCTGACCAAAAAGATGCTATAATTAGAGAAAAAAGAAAGAGAAGAGGAAGATTCTTCAGAGGCACAGTCTGCATAATAGACTATGTTTTCTGATTCTGCAAAACCTAAATTTCACTTCCCTTCAGAATGGATTGTGAGCTTAATACATAATGGATACCCATAAATTGTTCACTCTCATCAAAGGGATATTCTGCAAATGATGGTGGCCAAATTTGTCCCAATATCTGCTTTTGTACACTTTGCAAAAATGAAAATAATTAAAAAACATTAAAGGCTAACGTTATCAATGGCCATATAAGTACTTATATAAAATCTTGAATTTTTTCTCATAGGTAACAAGGCTAAAAACTACCTGTCTCTTTAATAAAGTATTTACAAAGGGCAAATAAATTTTCTAAAGAAATCAGGACAAAGAATTTTCTACAGAGGTCAGATTTAGGTACTAAAGAGTAACTTGCTTACCAAAATAGGAAATTATGTCAGGTGGGAAATTTGTTGCAGATTATAGAAATGTACTATGGTTTGACATTAATAAACAAATCCAAGTTGAAAAATATTCAGGAAATCCACTGTAGTTTCAAAACTAAATGTGTTGTAGAAAACAGCTGAATTTAACAAACCCCAAACACTAATAATAATAATAATTTTGGCTTGGGAAGTATTATATAATAGTTCTAAATTACTCAATTCCAAAAAACTTCCATAAAAATGGTTGGTGTCTACCTTAATTTGTTTCATGGACTCACAGTAAATTTTATGTGAAACAAAAAATTCCAAAGGGACCTTAAAAACTGCTCTTTGAACACTTTTTAACATGAAAACCATCCAAAGGAGAAAAGTGCATATTATCTCATAGAAGAGAAATGATTTTAAACATATACTAATTTATTAAAGGTGACAAGAGGTTCATAGAGCTAATAAATTCTTTTCATTCAAACAAAAAAAATTTCATAGCACAAATAATATGGACAAATGAGCTCTCAGGCAGCAACTAAC
This sequence comes from Panthera leo, assembly GCF_018350215.1. Classification (NCBI taxonomy): domain Eukaryota; kingdom Metazoa; phylum Chordata; class Mammalia; order Carnivora; family Felidae; genus Panthera; species Panthera leo. The sequence goes on along the minus strand of NC_056687.1, from coordinate 21,928,679 downwards.
CACACTGATATTTTAACAGATGGAACTTGTGATATACACTAAAAATGAAAATAAATATTTTCAGAGATAGAGACTCTCAAAAGATATTACTTTTGTAGGGTAGTTTCATAGATCAGATTATCCAGACACAGATGCTAAAACAGATTTGAGGGTATAGAATGTTTGTATGGGTCAAGACCTAAAAAAGTAGAGGGTAGAAGCAGTTTGGGCAAGGAAGAAGTTTAACTGCAATGAAGACTAAAAACATTTCTTGGCTAATTGCTTTATGGTTGCAAAGAAAATTGGAAATGAAATTAAAAAAAAATTAATAGTGGTTCCCAGAAACATTTTTCTTTTCTGAGTATGCTTTTCAATTCCAAGGAGAGATACAACTCTATTTGGAAAAAGAACATTTTGGTATGAGGAAAATATTTTGAATACTAACTGCATCATTAACACAGTTTAAGATTCCATGAGCTAGGTAACAGAATCTTTTGGAAGACAATTTTTCTCATAGAATATATAGAATAAGTTTTATGTATAAACAGAATTTTGGACAACTATACAAAATTCACTGTTATCTCCTCAAACTCTTCCAATTATAAACCTTCCAATATTTTACTTTTCCAGTACCAAAGAAAAAGGAATCTGGCTATTTTACCCAGGTGTCTAATAATTATTGTTCAAAAATTGTTCTAAACATTTTAAAAATAATTTTTATTGAATTATAGTATAATAAGCCTGAGAAAACCATAGCGATCATGTAGTCTTTAATATTTTGCCTCAAAAATCTCAAATACTATGCATGCAATTAGAGTTTTCATTTAATACTCAGAATTGAGGGTTGAATCACTCTATTCTTGTTTTTGTTTTTTTTTTAATTTTTTTAATGTTTATTTATTTTTGAGAGAGAGAGACAGACAGAGAGCGCACAAGTAGGGGAGGGGCAGAGAGAGAGAACGGGAGACAGAGAATCCGAAGTAGACTCCAGGTTCTGAGCTGTCAACATAGAGCCGCGCTTGGGGCTCCAACTCACAAACCATGAGATCATGACTTGAACCAAAGTCAGACGCTTAACCAACTGAGCCACGCAGGCACCCCAGAATCACTCTGTTTCTAATGCTATACTTCATTTTTGGATGCAATATCCCCAGGTTTTAGTTAAGCAAAGTTGGCTTAAGACCTTCCATATTTTGTTTTGAAATATGAATATACTTACTTTGAAGTTACAAAATTAATGTATTCAGTTGATAAAAGGGTCACTCTAACACTTTCAAAACTTTCTTATTTTAAGATCTTATGTTTCTAATTTAGTTTCATTTTTTCACATTCATATATGAAAATTATTTGAAGAGTCAAATGACTCAACAAGGTTTGTTACAAAAACAATAGGTTCCCTTCCTCATTTCACCCATTTCTTTCACCAGACACAGAGACTTTTATTTTTTAATTTTATTTATGTATTTGAGAGAGAGAGATGCACATGAGCCTGCACGAGCAGGGGAGGAGCAGAGAAAGAGGGAGTCTGATGCAGGGTTCCAATCACCAACCAGGAGATCATGACATGAGGTGAAAAAAGAATTGGACTCTTAACTAACTGAGCCAATCATATGCCTGGAGACTTTCAGCTTATTAACAATAACATAATCTTTCTTATAATGATCTGTTTTGCATCAAATACTCTATCAGTCTCAAATACATGAAGAAGCATTTCTGTAGTTCTAATCTGGGCTGGTAGTTAGCTGAGTTATGTGCATTACTGTCATCTGGTGATTTCATTCACCTCTTTTTGGATAGAATGTTCTGTTTCCTTTTTCCGTTATCCCATGCCTTCCTTATTTTGGTAGAACACCTCCACTACTCTTATGAAAGAGTGCGTGATTCATAATATGTTTTAGGTCATGCTGTCTTAACTTTTCATATTTGATTGACTATTGTCTTGGGTATTGAATTTTAACTCAAACGTTTGCTTGTTTGTTGGTTGGTTTGTTTATTTACATTCTGAAAGCATTGTTCCATTGTTTTCTGGCCTTCAGAGTTTCTCATAAAAAGCCTGAAGTCAGTCTTAATATACTTCATATGTATTTTCTTGCTCTCTGTTTCCTTCTCTTTATCTTTGCCTGTCTTACACCTTCTTCCCATCTCTTTTCCAGCCCCAGTCTCAGCCCCAGTCATATAGGGCCATAGTCTCCCATGCTGTGCAATGTCATGATAATTTTCTATTTGTATAGATCCATTTTTATCCATTTCCTTCAGCAATTAGTGAATTTTGTCAATCCAGAAATCCAAAACTTTTTAGTGTAAAAGTTCAGTTTCCATAGCTCTTTCCACTATACCATGACAAGTTACATCTCCCTATGCTTCTTTGTTTTTATTTTTATAAAGAGTGTTCTTATTTTAAAAAAGGTAACTACATAAAATCTATGCTATAGGAAAGCAATGTATAAATATCTCTTTGTGATAAAAATACCATAAAGGAAGAATGAGCAAAACTATGTAGGAGTAGGGGCGCCTGGGTGGCTCAAGCGTCCGACTTCGGCTCAGGTCATGATCTCACAGTCCGTGAGTTCAAGCCCCGCGTCGGGCTCTGTGCTGACAGCTCAGAGCCTGGAGCCTGTTTCAGATTCTGTGTCTCCCTCTCTCTCTGCCCCTCCCCTGTTCATGGTCTGTCTCTCTGTCTCAAAAATAAATAAAAAACGTTAAAAAAAATTAAAAAAAAACTATGTAGGAGTAAATGTTTAAATATTATTACAATTACATTGTTATTAATCTAAACTAGATTGTTATAAATTATGATGCTAGCAGATATAACGTGTCCCTGTAGGTTTAGAAAATCCCCAAAGGGGAAAACGTTAGTTTACAAAGTTACCAAGTTATCTTTTTTGCTTATTCAAAAGTAGATACCCAGACTAAAACATGCCCTAAAATGTCCTGTGAAACATCAGGAGTCCTCAGAACCCATGAGAATGTTTCCTTATAATGCAAAAGAGACTTTGCAGGTGCAATTAAACTTAAAGACCTTAAGAAGGAAAGATTAGCCTGGATTAACTAGGTTAACTCAATCTAATCACTTGAGTCCTTAAAACTGGTCCTCTTTCCTGGGTTAGTTAGAAAGATGAGATGGAAGAAGAAGTAGCAATTTGTGGAAGAGAAAATGGCTCCACAGTTGCTGGCTTTCAAGTTGGAGGATGGAAGAAGGAAGACAGAAACCAAGGAACGTGGGTGGCTGGAAACTGTCCTACACAGGCAGCCAGCAAGGAAACAGGAATTTAAACACTACAATTGCAAGGAACTGAATTCTATCAATGACCTGAAAGGACAAGGGAACAGTTCTTACCCGATTGCAAGGAACTGAATTCTATCAATGACCTGAAAGGACAAGGGAACAGTTCTTACCCTAGAGTCTCCAGAAAGAAGCATAGCCATGAAGACACCTTGATTTTAGCTCTGTGACCTGTATCAGACTTTTGACCTATGAAACTGTGAGATAATAAATTTGTGCTGTTTGAAACCACTAAATTTGTGGTAATTTGCTAAGGCATCAATAGGAAACTCATACACACATTATTTAATTTTCCTTACTATACATAGTAAGTATATGAATGAGTTAACCACCATAAATAGTGCAAGGGGCGTGATGGTGTCACTGCATTTGTCCTGAATAAGTGACATTTAGACTCAAACTTTAACTGCGGATTATCTTTTTATGTTTTTAAGATGTATGTATGTATGTATGTATGTATGTATGTATGTATTTTTGAGAGAGAGTGTGCAAGCAGGGGAGTAGCAGAGAGAGAGAGAGAATCCCAAGCAGGCTCTGTGTTTGAAGCATAGAGTTCGATGCAGGACTCAAATTCACAAACTGTGAGATGATGATCTGAGCTGAAATCAAGAGTCATTACTGGTCTCTCAACCAACTGAGCCACCCAGATACCCCGTAGATTACCTTTTAAATATGTAAAGAAATGTAGAGAATGCACTCCAGAAATAGTTTGAATGCCCTCAGGTAAATGGGTGAACATTATACCTTCCAAGAACAAAAAAGCAACAAGTATGCCTGGAACAACTGATTATATTCAATATTGGACTAAATACTTAATCATATGTCCTCAAGTTCTGAACAGTTTTGTACCTCTGCCATAAGTCCCTTATACACATCATCACTATCAACTCACATTACAATCAAAATCAAAGAGAGAGAAGAGTAGGATAGAGATATTATACTTAAGTGTGTTTATGTTTTCTGATTTCAGGTTCAGCATTCTCTTATTTCAGGCAGCTGTGTGTATGCTGTGTCTCCTTTTACTTCCTTTTAGCACGCATTTATCTCTTCTACACACATCTCCAGATAACTGTCATTTCTACTGTTAAAAAGTATGCAAAAATTATTTAATTTATTCTATAACACTGTTTCTTTGATCTCTATGATAACTTATTCAATAAAGGTACACATTTGGCCAATCTCACCTATGAAGTGAATGATTTGCTGGTGCAATTATAGAACACACACCAAAAATGATGCTTTAAATGGTGACTTGGATGAAAATAACTAATCTTTGTAATTAAACTGAAATTTTTTTCAAAGAGTTCTGTTCCTTAGACCAAGGCTTCCTACTGCTAAAAAGTAAATTACTTTGGAGACATTTTGGGGATCTGAAGTCTACTCTCAGATTCACTGGGACACACAGTTTTCCAGCACATGGCCCCAGGGAGAGCTTCACTTCTGAACAGATGCTAATGTTTCATGCAATTTAGCGGTGGATATGGTAATGAAACAATTTTATTTAACTTCAGTCTAGAAGGGAGACACAACCCGCGTGAGTCGATAATGTTCAAATTGAAACTGCCTTAAGGGTATGGAAATTGACATCATCTAAAGTTGTTTAAAATTTACAAAGTACTTAAAATGTCTTTTTGTGAATAAAACCGTTCTTTACTTTTTTCTGTATTTGCAGTGGTTTTAATCATTCTAATCATACTGTAATTGGTGTGGCAAAGACAAGAAATATTGTTATATTCATGTTCTGTCTGTCTATATCAGATTTTTTCATAGTAGCAGTGTCTGCTAAGAAGAATGTATTCAAATAAGTAAAATATTATATATTTTAAAATGATACGATATCATAACTGGGGAACTACAAAGCATCACATGAAGTGACTGTTTCTATACAATTCTTTCTAAACTGGTTGGAAAAAAAAAAGCTTATCTTGATGCATGTCTCGTTTCTTTTTTTTTTTTAATGTTTTGTGGTTACTTATTTTTGAGAGAGAGAGAGACAGAGAGCAAGCAGTGGAAGGGCAGAGAGAGAGGGAAACAAAGAATCTGAAGCAGGCTCCAGGCTCCGAGTTGTCAGCAGAGTCCAACATGAGCCTGTGAGATCATGACCTGAGCCGAAGTTGGATGCCTAACCAACTGAGCCACCCAGGCACCCCCCGACCTTTTCTTTTAATTTTTTTTTTAATGTCTGATGCATTTCTTGTTTTAAGTGACGTTCACATTTCCTGGACCAGAAAATAAAGAATGTGAATATCCTCACACGTTCTATTGTTTTCTTTTCAAAGCACTGGCTAAAACATCCTGAAAACCCTGGAATAGTCTATAGCAATTATCAAAATACCATGACTATAGGCCAACTGTAAGAAAATCGAACTGATTTCTACAAAAAAAAAAACTTTACATTTTCATTATCTGACACCATATGCTTAATAAACCACTCATATTTATAACCAGGCATATCATTATGTTCTATTAAATATTCAAATTCAATTGTGTTTGCTAGTTACGATGATGTCTAAATTCTTCACTGTCATAAGAATAATAAGAGGATCCTAAGAGGCCCTATATGTTAGGATTTGATTGTACTATAATGTGGACAGCTGGAAACAACTACCTTTTTAATATAATAACTGCTACAATTTGGGAGTGGTGGTGGGGGTCTGGAGCCAATGGCCAAGAAAGAATTATTCAAACATCTTTGGTGCAAAAAGGTGATTTCATTTTTTTTAAGTTATAAACTTAACGTTATTAATTTTTGAGGGAGACAAGACAGTGTGACTGAGGGAGAGGCAGAGAGAGTGGGAGAGAGAGAATTCCAAGCAGGGCCACGCTGTCAGCACAGAGCCTGATGCAGGGTTTGAACTCACAAAACCACAAGGTCATGACTTGAGCCAAAACCAAGAGTCAGACACTTAACTAATTAAGCCACCCAGGCACCCCAGAAAAGGTAATTTTATTGAAACAGGGGAACAGGACCCATGGGTAGAAAGAGCTGCACTGGGGTTATGAGGAGAGATTGATTATCTACTTGGGAGTTGAGGGAGGTAAGGAAATGGGAGGATTCCAAAAAACTAAAGACTCACCAGATACTGGGGACCTACCTATTGTCAAGCTAAGGTTGTTTTTCCCCCTAGTAAGGCATTAACATTAAGGCATTAGAAAGTTCCTGGAGGAATTTTATACTCTATATTTGTCTCAAGTATTTGTCAGTGGGCTGCACATTATAAGGAAATTAATTTAATTTAATTTACAAATTTTTAATGTTTTATTTATTTATTTATTTATTTATTTATTTATTTTTATTTTAAAAAATTTTTTTTTCAACGTTTTTTATTTATTTTTGGGACAGAGAGAAACAGAGCATGAATGGGGGAGGGGCAGAGAGAGAGGGAGACACAGAATTGGAAACAGGCTCCAGGCTCCGAGCCATCAGCCCAGAGCCCGACGCGGGGCTCGAACTCACGGACCGCGAGATCGTGACCTGGCTGAAGTCGGACGCTTAACCGACTGCGCCACCCAGGCGCCCCAATGTTTTATTTATTTTTGAGGGAGAGAGCATGAATGGGGTAGGAACAGATAGAGAGAGTGGGGGACAGAGGATCTAAAGCTGGCCTTGCTCTGACAGCAGTGAGCCCGATGAGGGGCTCAAATTCACAAGAGCTGTGAGATCATGACCTGAGCCAAAGTCAGATGTTCAACCAACTGAACCACCCAGGCACCCCAGGAAATTTAATTTTATTTACCATTTCCTTATTGCCTTTGTTCCCCACATCACTGTGGAAGGGAAGGTGATGTTAGGGCTCCAGGAAACTGAGTCTATGGGTTTCTAGAGATTAGGCTGTTGATAAGATTGCCTTTCTTTTGGAATTTACTAAAACATTTGTAAACTAATGGAGACTCATGTCCTGCATGATTGTGATCTCCATCAGTTAACCAGTTGGTTTTTCCTTTTCCTTTATTCTTGAACAGCCAGGAGTGCCTGAGGAATGTCACACATATTCCACCTAGTGGGGGGATGGGCTATGCTGGATGCTACCTTGTGCCTTGCCCTCAGCTTGCCTTTGGGTCCCTCATCAATAACTGTACCCTCCCCCCAACTCTGAAAAGCTCTCTAACAAGCAATCATGGAGAGTTTAAAGAAGGGATTATATACCTGAATGGCCATGGTTAGAGAAAACCATGAGAGATGTTATTATCTGTAGAAAAAAAAGGGTCCAAGGGTAAAATACGGCTTAATGCAAAGAAAGAACTGGAGCTGGGGCTATAGAAAGGGCAACAGGGAAGAGTCTAGACTTCTGTAGAGAAATGAAGCTACTGGCCACCTTCACCCTATACCTGCCCTCTTATCTCCTACGAGTGTCTCCCATTAGCCAAACACACTGGGTCCAGAGGTCTAGGAGTTGTACTGATTTAGTCTAGAAGCTCAGCTTCCTGGCGTATTCATCACGATGGAGAAAAATGTGGACGGATCTGGTGTGGGTAACAAAAAGTACTCTCCATGAGAGGAATGCCATTTTACCACTCTCACTCTTTCCCTCAACCTTCCTTTTTCTCTATCCTGTCCTTTGTGTGGTGGAGAGATATGTGATTTGTTAATGTAGAATGAATAATTGAAGTTTTTTTTTTTTTTCCTGTGGATTTAGCTTGCCAGTGGAGAACATGTGTCCTCTGTCTGCTTGTGCTGGTGTCTAAGCCTCGTGGGTCTGCATCAGCACTACCTCTGACAGTTTTGCAGTAGAGGGCTCATTTTGTTTTATGCTAATCTGTGTCCTACTACCTGGGTCTATCCATAATAAAGGTAGTATTTTGACCTTGACATTTACTCCTTATTGCATAGCTCAGCTTGCTTGCTCAGAACCTGGGGAGAAAACAGAAATGCTCTGTATTGGGGGCCCCCTAAAAATCCCCAGCTCTTAGAAGTTAGTCCACGTGGTACTTCACTACTACCAGGAACAGAAAACAATAAGGGACAATTCCTAACATATTAAAAAAATAAAATTCGGAGGGACACCTGGGTGGCTCAGTGAGTTAAGTGTCTGACTCTTGATTTAGGCTTAAGTCATGATCTCACAGTTCATGGGTGCAAGCCCCACGTCGGGCTCTGTGCTGAGTGTGGAGCCTTCTTGGGATCCTCTCTTTCTCAAAATAAATAAATAAACTTGAAAAAAAAATTGGAGAACCTGTTCATAAACACTTGGAAAATGCTATGGAGGCAGGATGATTTTTACTAATAAAGCAAGTGAAGGCTTATATATTCTTAATTTGCCTCATATAATGATTTTTCTATCTAGTTAGGAGCACTACATCCTGAAGCCCAGTCCTTTACTTGCTCATTATAAAATCATCACACACAAAAAAATCACATTTATTTGTCTTAGTTAATCTTTAATATTGGGGATAGCCCTACTTTTGTCATTTATTGAGGTTTAAATCATGTACAATAGAGTGTTCCCATTTTAAGGATATAGGTAAATGGATTTTGTCAAATGTATAATACATGTAACACCACCACGATCAGAACACAGCATTTTCCATTACTGCAGACATGCCCTCACTCCAATTTCTAGTCAATACTTCCCTACTCTGGGGCCTAGCAACAAGCGAGCACATTTCCATCACTATATTTGGTTTTATAATTTCATATAAATAAAATAAAATTGTATGATTTTTTATCATCAGCAGCAAAGCATTTTTGATATTCATTCATATTGATGTATCAGTAGTTTATGTCATATTATTGCTAAGAAGTATTTCCTATATAGAAACTCATAACAATTTATCTATTCTCATACTGATGGACACTGGTGTTATTTCCAGCTTTTGATTATTATGCATAACACTTTTATGACCTTTCGTGTACAAGTCATTGTGTAGACATATATTTTCATTTCATTCTGGTGAATGCCTAGAAGTAGAATTGCACTGTCATATAAAGATAGATTTAACTTTATAGAAACTCCCAAGCGGTTCGTCAACATGATTGTACCATTGTCCAATCCAACCAGCAGTGTATCTGGTGGCTTCAGAAACTCTCTGGCACTTGATATTGCCAATGGTTATAATTACAGCCATATTAATTAGTGATCCCTGGTATCTCATTGACTCCTACTTATCTTAGTAACATTTAGGAGACTGTTCTTATATATTTACGTAAAACACTTTCTAAATTAATTTTTATTTGCTACCAACGAGCTGATGGTACCTTGATGATTTATGCAAATATATTACCGTTTGCGAATTAATGCTTCATTTTAATTATGGTAATTTTCAAAATTAAGCCCATCTTCTCATATTTCTGAATGTTGTTACTCCTGCTAAATAAGAGTTACCACTTATTTAGCACTTACTATATCTCAGACACACTTCTAAGTGAACACATATTAACTAATTATCAAAACAAACTGAGTCATGAAGAAGCTCAGAAAATTGGCTAAAATTTTTCAGCCGAAGTGTTAGAACTGAGATTCTCAGTCAGTCTGGTTTAAAAACCCACTCCCACACACAATATGCTCTTCTTATTCTTAGGTTTTTTTTCTGTTTTCTTTTTCTTTTTTTTTTTTAAGTCCTCTTTATGTGTGTGCCAAACTTTAAGTTGCATAAGTGAGGACAAGGAGAGGAAAAGTAAAAATGGAAGGAGGAGGCAAGGAGGAATACATACAAATGAGGAAAAATAATATTTCAGTGAGAAGCAGCTGATTTCCTTTTTGCCATGTATCTTTTTATAATATCCACAGGAATGAATCTTACATCAATCTATGCTTACTTTTAATTAAAGTGGACTTTCTTTTTGGGGAAATACAAATGGCTCAGCGGATATTTTAAAATACCAGAGACATAAAAATAACAAATTTGTAATATAAAAATTTAAGCAAATCAGTATTTATAGGTAACATCAAATTTATAATGCCTTCTCCCAGTGTACTCTTAAATTAAAAAAAAATAATATTTAGACATGAAGTATAGCTAAGAATGCAAGTTGTGTCTTTAAATTTTCAATGTTTCTACTTACTTACAAACTTTTTCTAACCAGGCAATGTATAGATCTTATTTTTTTAAATATTTATTTATTTTTGAGAGGGAGAGAGAGAGAAAGAGAGAGAGAGAGAGACTGAGACAGAGACAGAGATAGAAGGAGACAGAGAATCTGAAGCAGGCTCCAGGCTCTGAGCTGTCAGCACAGAGCCCGATGTGGGGCCCAAACCCACGAACCATGAGGTCATGACCGGAGCTAAAGTTGGACACTTAATCAACTGGGCCACCCAGACACCCCTAACCAGGCAATTTATAAAAAACATAGACTTGATGAGCATTTTTGACATTTCAGAAAAATTGTATAACAGTAGAGGGAAGAGCTATCTAAAGAAAATTTATATGGAAACATGACAAAATAAATTCCCTTAACATTTATGATTTTATAATAATTATAAACATGTGTATGCCTTGCTATTGCCTCATTTTCAGTAGGGCCATCTAGAGTTTAAGCAAAATAGAAAATGTATTGTCACTTTAAATAAAAAGGCAAAGGGAGAAGCTTCATATATCTGTGGATAAAGACTTACAGGTTTTGGGATATAAGCCCAAGTTCCTCTCTGGAGAGTTAAAGAAATTTTGCTTTACTTAACCTTTGCCTTGGGTTCCCATGGCATCACAGCATCACCCCATGATCAGCTGAAAGAGGTAGTTTAAGTGAATGTTGTCACTTCTTGGAAACTGGGAAGTCTTTGGAGACAGCACGCAAGCTTCTTAAATTTCCATTTCTACATGGCTTCAGATACTAAGCTTGAAAAAGGGGGACATACTCTGACATGAAATTGTCCTTTACAAAATTTAGCGCTATGGGTCTACCAAGAAAGATCTGAACCATAATTGACTAAACTTCTACTAAGTTATTAGAGCAGCTCTATGCCATCAACCTCAGTATTCAAGGTAGTATTTTCTCATTACTCCAAACCTGAGAGAAATCCCTCCCCCCTCGGGTTTGTCTTCTCACTTCTCTCCTCTGACTTCAGACACACACATGACATAGAAAATAAGGTAATCCTGTTGGCAGAGATTGGCTTATCTGGAAATGGGAAATTAAAATGATAAAAAAAAAGTTGACATTTGCTAGCCACTTACTAAAAATCTAAGACATTCTGCTGAATACTTTGTGTACCTTATTTATTTTATACATATGTATATTTTATTATATATAGTATTTATTTTAAAATACATATATATAATAAATAAGGTGCATAATACATACACACACACATATATATACATATATATGTGTATATATATGTGTATATATATATATATATATGCACATATATATATGTTTATTTGTTTTGTTTTGTTTTGGTTTTGTTTTAAGTAAGCTTTACCCCAGCACAGAGCCCAATGTGGGGCTTGGACTCATGACCTAGACATCAAGACCTGAGTTGAGATCGAGTGTTGGATGCTTAACCGACTGAGCCACCCAGGTACCCCTTATATACTTTTTTTTTAGTCTTCCTGATAACCACTGCCATGGAGTAGAAACTGGAGCTCTAAGAAAGGAAGTTTATCTTTGAAGATCACACAGGTGACATGTAGCAGAGCTGGAATCAGAATCGAAGTCTCTCTGATTTTAAGGCTTGTATTATTCACCCAGTTTTGCTTTTAGGGTGTAAATAAGGACACATTTGATCACAGATTCTTTTTATCAAATGATCACCACAGAGTAATGTGTATAAAGTGTTGCAGAATTTGTGTAAAAATGCACGTGTGTCACTGTTGCATAGGTGTGTGTGGATGTTCTGTGATTGAATGACCCACCTTGTGTTCTAGAGCAAGGTGTCTTGTTAGTGCATGAGATCATTTTTAATAACACTAGGATCCATGCTCCCTTGAGGTTCTTTTAGCTTGGGGAATGAGTATGTGCCAGGATCCTTGAGTCTCTACACATTTAACTCTACCTTATAAATAATCTTCTAAATGACTTTTGAGGAATTTACCCTTGCCTACTTCAGGGCTTCACAGTATATTGTATAGTCCTCTTGCATCAAATAATCTAAGACCATTTTTTTAACATTTTTAAAATTTATTTTTATTTTAGTTTTATTTTTTTTACTTCTAGTTTTTTTTATTTTATTTTTTAAATTTTAATGTAATTATTAAAAATACAGTCTGTTATGCCCTATCTCCAACAGATAGAATAAGAATCTCTGAGTAAATTTAGGGAATCCATTCATATGTGATCAGTGTCCCCAGTAGTAATGACATGTAAGTGACAGCATAGCTAAATCTCAGGGCATTGTCTATCCTAAGTGAAAGAGGCTCAACTCAAAAGATCACATCCTGTATGATTCCATTTATATGACATTTAGGAAAAGACAAAATTATAGAGATAGAAAACAGATTAGTGTTTTCGAGGGACCGGAGTTGTTGGGGAAGTGTTGACTATAAGGGAGTATGAGGGAACATGGGGGGGGGAAGGGGGAGGTCTGGAACTGTCCTGTATCTGATTGAGCTGGTTGGTGACATGACTCTATGCATCTGTGAACATTCACAGAGCTATAAACACAGAACGTCAATTTCACAGCATGTAAAACATATCTCAATTTCAAAAATAAATTTAACTATTAGAATGCTTCTACTTTCTCTTATAACTTCTGAAATCAATGTTGCGGCCATGTTTTTTGACTCAGAGATAATATAAATTATGTACTTTATTTAAGTTGTATCTGTTAACTTCAGAAAATGGATTTATTTTTTATGTTTAATGTTTTATCTTCATGCTTTCAGTTTGTCTGATAACAAAATTATGATTCATGTTTTCATTCTACTTAGTCTTGCCTTGTATCACTGTGTCTATGATTTTATATACAACTTTACAGAATTAGTTATTTTTATGTGTGTCTCTAGTATTTGGCATTGAGTTGGGGATATTTACATACCCAATATGCAATTTTTTATTTTTTTCATAGATAAGTTTAATTAATATCTTTCCCTCACTGATTGTTACAAGGTAAAAAAATATGGAATTCTATTTCTTCTTTGTGGCATATTGAACCCAGGGAGGTGGGAAAGTGATGAATCTACCATTTTAGGACGTTCTTCACGACTAAAATATCCTACAGCTTTTTTCTAGCAGTTAAAAATACAGATAAAACTCTCTACTGCAGAAACTGCCGGTGCCCATTTGACTGTCTTCCTAAATGTATTTGACAGTGTTGATGATCTGTGAGAGATGTGGTGCTGCTGGAGCTTCAGAGAGACTTCTGAAAATAATACCCTCATAGTAGGGAAAGGCCCATATTTAGTTATGTAGTCCCCAAACATGCATTTCATTTTGTGCGGGTGGAAGGAGCCATATGCTTCACTGAATGTAATGATGAATTATAAGCCACCCATGAAAACAAGCACTCGTGAGGAGGCAAAAGGAAAAGGGGAGTTAATACAAATCAAAGTTCAAGGCTGAAGTAAATTGAACCAACTGTGCTTTTGTTTTCTATACTGTTTATATTTAATTTGTCATGTAAGTCTATATTTAAGGAGCTCATTGTGTGTGTGTGCACGTGTGTGCGTGCATGTGTGTGTGTGTGTGTGTTCTATTTCTGACTTGCCTTTTAGAACAGCATGGATGGTTTGTGCCATTAAATCTAAGTATTTTCATTAGTCCTATATTACGTTTTTTTCTGGAATTTATATATTTTATACTATATCAAAGCTACTGGGTTTTGTTTTGTTTTGCTTTATTTTTTAACAATTTTAAAGTTATCTCTACACCCAGCATGGGACTTGAATTCACAACCCTGAGATCAAGAGTTACATGGTCCACCAACTATGTCAGTTTAGTGCCCGGAAGCTACTGGTTTTTAAATGTGTGATAAGTAATTATTTTCATTACATTGTGGGATTTTTCTCTGATGTGAAGTTACGAAGAAATGAAGGCTTGAAATACTGACTTTTTGAGCCTGCTAAATGAATTAGCTAATACTGTTCTCTTGAAGCTATGGTTATGGTATAGTAATTTTGCCAACTCACTGTGTATATATTTTGTTTTAAATATAGTTAATAAGCCAGGTTTGTGTGACATTTTCATGGATTTCAAATCTATTTACTTTAATCGCGGTAAAATTTCTAAAGTCCAAGGATCAGAGCAAGAAGTTAAGAAGTTAAGAAACCTTCTGCCACCGAAAAAAGAAATAAAGATATATTGGCTTATTCCATTGTTTTTTTTTTACTATTTATGCTTTCTTCTCTTGAGTTCCCTGAGTACATTGCAGCTCATAATATCTCTTGCAAATATTGTCTAGAATAAACTCAGTAATGAAACTGACAATGGAAAAATACCACTTGAAAAAATTATGCTACTCTTATGAATATACTGTATCACACTATCAAATTTATAAATCATAGCTGCCTCTAAGTCTAATAAACTGTCTCTTCTAAACATTTCTAGTCTAAATGTATCAAATATTTGCCAATACTGAATACAATAAGTTAAAAAGGAAAAGGGATATTAGTTGCAAAATATGTTCTTTATAAAATATTAAGATTTGGGAAAACAAAAAATGTATTGAAAGGAGTTTAGTGGATCTGTATAGCCAAAGGGAAGGGAAACATCTGGAGAGCTGACACTGACTTATGTATCCTCTTAGCGTCCTTACATATGTATTGTTACATAGTGTCTGACAAATGATAATCCTAAAGTTAGTTCTTCTCATTGTTGAAAATTGAACAAAGGTCATGTATATAAGTAAAGCAATATAACATTAAAACAGCATAAGCAAACTATTTAGTCATATAAAATATCTTTAGCTATAGTTTTAACAGAATAGGGAGAAAGCTATTAGAAAGGCAGAGAAGCTAATTTTGATTTTTATTTCTTCTTTGCCTTTTTTTTTTTTTTTTAAATGGGTTGCTGCAGTGAGAGGGTAGTCTAAAATTTTGGGAATGTTTTATAAGGAAATCCAGTATTAATGATACGTATAGAAACTTTCAGAGAAAGTCCCTGCTCCTTTAATGTGTTTTGAGGCAGCATGTGTTTTATTCCCATTATGTCAGCAGACAATAGGAGTTTTCAAGTGTGAAGTGTTCACGATTCAGAGTGATACAAGCCAGACTCTGATTTCACTACTTCTCCAAGACTCTATGGTCTTTGGCCACCAGTAAGAGAGTCCTGGGAAGCAGTCACAACATGTATGGAGGCCATTTGAGTACACTTTTGCAGACTTCTTCCCATAAAATGCACAGTTCAGTTCACCAAGAGCCTGGCTTATCCCTTGGAAATCACTGCCACATCTGTGCTAAGGCCATGGACCACTCCCATATGGAGTGCAGCAGAAATCCTTCAAACAGACTCATTCCAGGAGACTAAAGACTATGTTGCTAAATTGAATTTCTCTCAAAAACTTCCTAACTTTGAAGAATGTCTCTTAGAATAAAAGGTGGCCCACCGCACTTTCGTGTTTTGTTTAGTTTTTCACCCTTATTTGGAACCAGAATTGCATTGTGTAGTCTGAAGGCCCCTCTTTAGTGTCCTTCTCACAGTTATTTCTCCCCCCAAATTCCTTGAACATTAGTCCTTTCTTGGCATCTGCTTCTCTTTGAATCTAGCTTAATTATTTCTAAAAGAAATGAAACTCTGATAGAACTCCAATGATAAGAAAATATTTTACTGGAACTGCTACTCATGCGATACCATGGAATTGGGTTGACTTTCCTTCATAAACTGATTTAGAGGGTTTATAATGTGAATGAGAAGAAACCTTTTATATCAGGAATACCCGTTCTAAATTTACATGGGAGTACTATCATAAAATACATTGGGATATACACACATATTTTACTAGAAAATGAAGTAATGGCTACTAATGAAATATTTCATTGTAGATAAGTAATATGAATTGGAACTTGATAGTTGAAATGATACAGACCTCAGAGATAATGTAGACCAACTTTGTCATTTCACATCTGACAAAATGGAGAGCCAGGGACCTGAAGAGGTTTACTTGAATAAAACAGCTTATTAGTTGCAAAGATAGAAAATGCATATGGAGGATCTACAATGTATAAGGCACTCTAATAGGCACTTACATAAACTTTATAATATTTAAAACAAAGACAGTATATCATTGCATCTTTAAGTAACTTGTCTTGGGTCTCACATTAGGAATTATCAGATTCTGGTAATTCACATTTCACATGCTAAGGCTTGGAACAAAGTCTTTATGGATGGTCCGGATTCTTCTCTAAGAGCCTCATTTAACATTTGTTTTTTAGATAATGCTCTTTAAAATTATCATTGTCAAATGTACAGCCATTTTCTATCACTATTTGATGAGTAGTATCAACTTGCATTTAAATACATGTGGAAATATATAAGATTAGTCCATCAAATAAATAGTGTCCCTTTTTTGCTGAACTTGACCATGACATCCACAACATGTTCATTTAAAAAAATTTTTTTCAAGAACATGTTTATTAAGCAGCAAGTTCCTTTGTCATGCCTAAGTAAAAGCATAAATAAAATGATTACAGGATAATCTATTTATCTTACATTCTTGGAAACTCTTAAAATACACAGACAATATACTAATTCTGAAGATATCAATGTGTTTGTATAGGTAAAGGTCATTTAATGTTATAAAACTCCCATTTTGAAAAAGTGTTAATGTGACCTACAACATTACTAGAACTCAATGAGAAGAAAACTATTTTCTTTTCAAATAGTATGGGCAAACATGCCTTCACTTGGCTGTCACAACATGCTGTGAATGTAACAGCTTGTCATTTTTTGACTACTCTACTTTTTAATCAAATCATTTTTATTTTAATCTTGCTCTTTATGGTGTTACATAGACAGACATGAGACAGCAGCTGTGATCAGAAAGGTCCTTAATGACTACATGAATTCTTAGTTCACAGTTTAGTCTTCCTCAAACCCTATCATTTAATGTATTAGCTAGCCTATCTTAAAACCATGGATTGGAAAAAACAAACAAATAAACAAACCAAAACAAAACAAACCCCCCCCCCCACACACACAAAAATAAATAAATAAATAAAACTCTTTCAAGTGTAGATATCACTGACAGCCATAGAAGAGCTGTTTATTCACCCTATCGAGTCTCCATTTTTAGACCTGTATGTCACTCAGCAAAGTTACAGAATTAGAACACACGTGATATAAAAAGAGCTTACCAGGATTCTTCAGTGAATCTGCAAAGACTGACAAAATGTAATAGGGAAACACGAAAAAAACTCTATACGGTAGAAAATCACCTTGCAGCCTT
This sequence comes from Panthera leo, assembly GCF_018350215.1. Taxonomy (NCBI): domain Eukaryota; kingdom Metazoa; phylum Chordata; class Mammalia; order Carnivora; family Felidae; genus Panthera; species Panthera leo. The sequence continues at coordinate 21,911,159 of NC_056687.1, read as the reverse complement.
TGTTTAATGGAAAGAGAGTTGGAAGGAAGTTTGTGTGTGAGTGTATGTGTGCTGGGCAAAATTTAGACATAAAATGTGACTTGCCACTGTGTGAGGTCTTTGACATGATGGGAAGTAGAATCTCAACAATCTCACTGTGCCTGACTCCTGCCTTCTTATGGCCCATCAATGTTCTTATTTTGTAATCATTCAGAAACAAGGAGGATCTTTTTGTCAAAACTTAGAACACACTATATAAATGGTTGCTTATTTTTATCTTTAAGCTATCCTCACAGGTATATATAAATCATTTTAAAATAATAACACAAAGAACAATACAAAATGAACAAAAAATGAAGCTCTCTAAAGATACCAACATATTTATTTCTTTATGAAAAATTTATGAGGTAATTAAATTAGCCCCATTTCACAGGCTCAGAACCTAATACTGACAATACTTAGCTAGTTTCACTATCACTACATACATATTGGTGAATGGTGAACCTAGAAATTATGGGATTCAAGAAAACATAACATGGGACCATGTATTTTTATCACTCTGATGTAAAATTAACAACAACATCAACAAAGCCTTGTTGTGATAACTTTAAGAAGCAGGTTCAGAATTTCAAAATCTTTCTTCTGCAAGTTACTCTATATCTCCTCTTATCTCAAATATTTCAAGACTTTCTCACTCTTTGGGTATAAATAATAATGCAATAATCATATTGATATACTCAAGATTCTCCTCATTAGAAGTTCCTTATTAGAAGCTCCTTTTTGCACAAAGTCCACTATTTCTATAAAATGCTACAGAAAATGGTCTTTTGTTTTTGTATATGCTATCTCGCATGTTACATTACTACATATTGCCTTCTGCTTAAAATTCCTTGACGTTTCAATATCTGAGAAGTCACATACTCGAACCTAGTATGAGCTAATGTCCACATTAGAGATATGATCTCCAAATGGTTCCATTCTTTAAATATCAACACATTCCTCAAATCTATTAAAAATGTACTAAGTCTTTTTGCCCATAGTTTCATGACTCTTCCACATTGTATGAAAAATTTCAAATTCACACAGTGATGATACCTCATTGTACAATCATGGTAATATTATAATCTGTGTATATGTATACACACACACACACACATATATATATATATTTGTATACATATATATGTATATATGTATATATTTTATATAAATATGCACATATTCCCAAATTGAATTATAATTTCAAGAGAAGTGTCTCACATTTCAGGATGAAAAATTATCTTCAATTTAATGAAAGTAGTTTTTACTCCTATAGTCCTTAGATTTACACAATAACTCTATTTCAGAAGAGAAAATTTGCTTTATATTTGCACAGATAAAAGGCACATTTAGTGGCTTTACAAACAGAAAAATTATCAAAGGTGATTTCAGGCCTTCACATCTTGAAAACAGAAAAAGGCTTAAAGCCTTAACAGAAATGTTAAACATTTTCTGTGTCTTCTTTAGTTAAAGGAGGGAGTTGTGCTAATGCTGATCTTTATCAGGAAATAATGGGTCTCTACTCTTCTGAAGTATGAAAGTTAAGGAAACACAAGTATGTATTAAAATCAAAGTGTCAAGGAGAATAGCAAGAACGTTGGTCCTGAATATACATTTGTATTTCCCTCAGCACAAATAAACCTGTAGTTGACACAGAGAGTCTTCCAGTATTCTTAAAATGTTATTGATTTTTGTCTCAGACACTAGGGAAAAAAAAATACAAAATTCTATTTTGATGGATGTGGGAAAACATTTTGTTTTGTAGTCTTCCTCGGATAGAGACAAATAAATGCTACGTTATGTTGCTCTCTTTGCAGCAATGTTTAGTTTTCCTTCCCTAATCTTCCAATTAAAATATTTCTAACTAAAGAAATACCCAAAATACTTAAGCAAGTCTTTCTTGCATTTAATTAAATTCAAGAATTAATGAATTGTACTTAATGACATGTAAAATTAATGAATGAAATACAAGCCAGAAATAGCCCACCATCCTGAACCAGTCATGGCAAGAGTAAACAATTCAGTCCCAACCTTGAACTAATTTCAATTCCTCAAACTGTGTTGTTGCTATATAAGGTGGATGGAAATTGGGGGAACCAATCCTTAAATCTACTACTTGGTTTTTAGTAAAACTCAAGACAACTTGAAATCTATGCACTAGAATAGAAAACATTCAACTCTTAGAAAACATATTGAAATGAGAGCTTGCTATCTGAATATCATAGAGATATTTTATGATTTAAAATGAGCTTTAAACAGGGGTGCCTGGCTGGGTCAGTCAGAAGCATCAGACTCTTGATTTGGGCTCAGGTCATGATCTCACAGTGGTGGGATCCAGCCTTGCATCCTGCTTGGGATTCTCTTTCCCCCTCTTTAGCTGCCCCTCTCCTGCTTGCGCTCTCTCTCTCTCTCTCTCTCTACCTCTCAAGATAAATAAATAAACTTTTAAAAAAAGAGTTTAAAAAATAATGTAAAATGAGCTCAAAACAATTTTCTACCCTGTGCCTGCATAACTATTATGTATCTTAATGGTTTGGGTTGTTCTTTATGAATGTTCCAGATAATCCCTTGGTACTCTTAACTTCATGGAAGTCATCAGAGACCATTAGCTTTTTACATTCTTTCTCCTTACCTTGTGGCAAAAGTCGACTGATCTTGTTTTAGGACAAGATCAGCTGCAGCTAAATTAATGCAATCCTCTGCCAACTTCGTTTTAAGACAACCCTTAAACTTGATGGTCTCTCACATTATACAGAGTTGATGGTCTCTCACATTGTACAGTCTTTGCTGCTTACTGATAAGATGTAGGCTTCTCATCAAGGAAACTTATATTCACTGAAATTCAATTATAAGTCTCCTTTGCACATTTCTTTTTTTGATTTTAAATCTTTCACAAATTTTTATCCATTATTTTAGTGTATTATATATTGTCTTAGAATTCATGCCTGCTTAGTTACTAAGAGCTATCCATACACCAGACATATTTATTGGACATTTTATTTAAAAATTGACATCATCTTATTTATTGATGGGTCGTATCATATGACTAAAATAAGAAATTACTAGAAAGGTGATACTATATTGTGTCTCAATTTATCTCTAGAATAACACCTGATATCAGACTTGGAACTTACTCTATTCAGAAGAAATTGTCAGAAATCTGAAGATAAATACATTAGGGATAAATTTGGAGGGTGGATAAAGATTTGGGGATGTTTTGAAAACAAGGGAGTCTTTTCACTTCAGCAGGAACCCCAATTAAAAATATTTAAAAGAGGGTTAAGTATCCGAATCTTGATTTCAGCTCAGGTCATGATCTCACAGATCATGGGATTGGGTTCCGCACTGACAGCATGGAGCCTGCTTGGGATTCTCTCTCTCTCCCTTTCTTTCTGTTCGTCCCCTTTCTCTCTCTCTCTCTCTCTCTCTCTCTCTCTCTCAAAATAAATAAATAAACTTAAAAAAATTCAAAAGATTTGAGAACTCTAAAGTATACTAATATTCTTAGAGAGATAACTATTACGAACAACCACCATGGTATGTGTGAGACATAGGGAAGGAGAGGTTAATGGAGAGAATATGGAAAATGCTCTAGTTGAATGTTACGTCAAAAAAAGCTACTTTCACTAAAATTCTGGACCCTGGAACACCCCAAACTACATATTTTGAGGATTCAAAGAGGCCTTAAGATGCCATGAATAAGTTCCAGAATATGAAAAAATAGTGTGGCAACATCTGAATATATATCACCAAAGAATAATCTCTAACAATCTCAAGGTGGCCATGGGATGGCACTAGAGGATCTCAAACTGAAATCTCTAAACTTGTACATCAATTTATCCATCACAGCAATGTCAAACTGGCCACTCTACTCAATCAATGATCCCTGGTGGGAAATTCTTACAAAGTTGGTGAAACATGTCTCGTCTGTGACCAACATAATGCTGGTAAAACTCTCAAGACAAAATTTGGACAAGAACTCAAACAAGCTTCAAGGTCTTTTTGAAGACTTTTAAAGAGATTTCATACAACTATAGCCCACAATGATTTCAAATATAGCATGGTTAATACTATATATTCTCTTTTCTTTTTTTTCTTTTCTTTTTTTTCTTTTCTTTTTTTCTTCTCTTTTCTTTTTTCTTTTCTTTCCTTTCATTTCCTTTTCTTTTATTTTTTAGTGTTTTTTTTTAATTCAATTTATTTATTTTGAAGGGGTGTGGGGTAGAGATGGAGGGAAGAGAGAGAGAATCCCAAGTAGGGTCCACACTGTCAACATGGAGCCCAATGTGGGGCTCAAACTCATGAACCTGTGAGATCATGACCTGAATCTAAATCAAGACTTGGACACTCAACTGACTGAGCGACTCAGGCACTCCAATACTTATATATTCTCATTATGTGTTGAACACCTTTCTTGCTAGAAGTGTCTGGCATGGATATTTCGAAAAACTTGTTGATTCTATATGAGAAATTCCAACCTAACTATCCATCAACAGGAACATGTTCTGAAGAGTTTCACTAAGTCATAAGATTCACTCAGAAACTTCTCCATCTAGGGAAGACAGAACACAAACAAAACAAATAGAAAATAGAAACATAAACTAAAATAAGTGAAAATAACTTCAAAACTCTTCTGGAAAAAAGCATGTGAGAAAAACTGCCTTCAAATCTCACTGAAGGAGTTCTACCAGATAGTATTAATAACTTTCGAACAGCGAATTCCCTAGGTGTTGATTCTTAGCTCCATGTCTCTTTATTAAAGAGGCATAAGTTACACTTAGATCACTGGAGATACTTTCAGGCAGTGAATTCAAGCTCATAATTCTTAGAAATCTCCCTGAGAGATGCAAAAAAATAAAAAAAAAATCTCCCATAATGATTTGTGTGTGTATATGTTTGGGAAAGAGAACAGGCTTTCCTCAAGACCTTAAGATCAAGTAGATAACTTTGTGACTTGTGGATTCTGTTCAAGACCCAAAAAAACAACTTGCATAGCACTGAAACTACAGAAGATTATGCTTTAATCCACCTGTCCTTGTTTTTTTTTTTCCTTAGATATCTTATTTTCTGTGTAATTTCAAGACCATATGAGAAAATATCAGGAAGTTTAACTGAACACATGATAGGAGTTTGGAAAAAGTGGAAAAAAAATGGAAGAAGGAAAAAATATTTAAAGCAATAATACTCCAAATGTTTCTGATTTATCCAAAGACATAAATTTATATATTGAAGTTGCTCAATTACCACAAAATTTATAACTTCAGATGATATTATACCTAGAGATATTATAGTCAAACTAATAAAACCAAAGGTTAAGAAAATATCTTAGAAGAAGCTAGTAAAAAGACATGTTACACACAAGGGAACACCAATTTAATTACCACAAACTCATTTTCAAAACCATGGGAAGCCAGAATGTAATGGAACGACATCTTTAAAGTGCAGACAGAAATGAACTGTATATCAGGAACTTTATATCTGGTGGTATACTCTTTAGAAATAAAACAAAATAAACATATTCTCAAAGGGAGGAAACTAAAGAAAAAATGACCAATAGGAGAACTGTCCTACAAGCAGTTTTCCAAGTTAATCTGTAGTTTGAAAGGAGAGGACACAAACAGGGAATTTGGAACATGAGGAATGAAAAAACATCAATAAAAACAGCAGGCATCTATGTTACTGTTACATGTATTATATTATTTTAGATCTTCTACCTTTCATATAAAGTGGTAAAATATAAACTCAAAGTAGACTGTGAAAAGTTAGGTTTGTATATTATAATCCCTAATGCAATGACAAAAATAAAATAATAAATGGCATGGCCAAAAGGTCAATTGATCAACTCAGGTTGATATATGTGTGTATATGCACATATTATTGTATATGTATATGCATATGTATATGTATACGTATATGTATACGTATATATACAGTATAGGTATATATACAACATTTGTTAATACAGATATTCAAATAATTTGTAAAAGATAGAGAAAGGGAAGAGAGGAACAAATAACAAAAACAGCAACAACAACAACAACAACAAAAAGAGGTAAAAACAAAAATAAAATGATACGTTCAAATCTAATCATATGGTTCTATTGTTTAGTAAACCTAACCAAATTAGCCTGTTAGATTATTAAATATTAATAGCTTAGACAGTCCAATTGAAATGCAGACATTGACAGATCTGATTTTAAAAAGCATGATTAAAACATATACTGCATACAATAAATGCATTTTAAAGACACAGATCAATAGAAACGAAGTAGGTGTGCAATAATGTGTCATATAAGGAGCCAGTTCAGGAAGGTTAGAGTATAAAATTTAATATCAGATAAAATAAATTTCAAGATAAAGAATATTACTGGAAAAGGAAAAAGGTACTCTATAATGATGAAAAGGACAACTCATCAATAAAATATAATATTACAAATGTGTATATTTCAAATAAGATAGATTCAAAATACATAAAAGAGTAGCTACTGCCATATTTTAAGAGATTTTAATATCCCTCTCTCAACAATTGATAAAAAAGCTGGATTACCCTCCCCCATAATCATTAATATGAAGGAGTACTTTGTTCTATTCCAAAAGAGAAGAATACATTTTTAAAAATACACATGATATATTTACTAAGTGGACCATATGTTGAACTATAGAAGATTGCAATAAATCTAACAAATCAGAATCATACAGAGTGTTCTTTGACCACATCAGAATTGAAGTAGAAAGCAATAAAAATAAAATCTCTAGAAAAAACTTCCAAATGTGAAATTAAAAATATGTACTTTATTTATGGATCAGAGATGAAATCACAAGGGAAACTAGAAAATATTTTTGAAATAAATGATGGAAGATTATAACATACTCAAAAGTGTGCTTATATAAGAATCATGTAGAGGTGCCTGGGTGACTCAGTCGATTAAGCATCTGGACTTCAGCTCAGGTCATGATCTCACAGTTCCTGAGTTTGGTCCCCATGTGGGGCTCTGTGCTGACAGCTCAGAGCCTGAAGCCTGCTTTGGATTCGGTGTTTCCCTCTCTCTCTGCCCCTACCCCTACTCGCGCTGTGTCTCTCTCTCCTTCAAAAATAAACATTAAAAATTTAAGAATCATGTAAATTTTGTGAACTCACTTTCCATATTAACACCAAATAAATCCAAAATATATCCAAGATAGGAGCAGAAATCTATGGTATTAAAAACAGAAAGACAACAGAGAAAATTAAAGTCAAAGCCAGAGCTTTGAAATTTGGCTAAGTTCTAGCTAAACTGATGGAAAAAAAAGAGAGAGAGAGAGAACGGAAATTGCCATTCTCAGGAATGAGAAAGGTTATTAAAGGTTCTATAGACATCAAAAGAAAATACTATGAAGAAATAAATATATGGTAAAAAATTCAAAATTTAGATGAAGTAGACAAATTAATACCATAATTGATATTAAATCTTAATAAGAGAAAATAGACTACATTATTGAAATCTTTTCAAAAATGAGTTGCAGGCCCAAATGATATTAATGGCAAATTCTATTGAAATGTTACACCAGAAAAATCACATACCAGCATATTACATAAGCTTTTTCAGAAACCAGAAGATGAGGTATTATAGCCTGACTATGTTTTTCTTTAGGAGGTTAGCATCACCCAAGTACCAAGAACTGAAAAGACACTGAAAAGATGGAGGAGGAAAGGGTGGAAGTGGAGAGAGACAGAGAGAGGGACAGAGGGTGAGCAGGTGAGAAGGTGCAGGTAGGGGGAGAGAGATTATGAATCTGTGTGTCTAATAGATAGAAAATCCTTTAAAAAATCAACAGATTGAGTAAGAGAACTTAACGTACAGATAAAATGGTAGGGGATATAGTCTGTAATATTGCAATAACATTGTATGGTGACAGAGCGTGACTGCACACTTCTTGTTGTGAGCTCTGAGTAACAAACAACTGTCAAATCAATATATCGCACACCTGAAACCAACATTCTAAGTTAATTACACTTCAAAAATATGAATAATATACCAGCACCAAGTAGTGTTTATTCCAGGCATGAAAAGTTGGTCTAAAATTTGGAAAACACAATATATAATTGACCATATTAACAGGAGGGGGGATAAAAAAGTAAATGATCCTTTGATATATATAAAAAATTTTTGGAAAATGTTACATACTCATGCATGTTAAACATGCTCAACAAACGAGGAATAGTAGAATTGTTAAAGGGCATTCCTAAAATCTCTGCACCTGATGTTATACCTGGTGGTGAAACACTTGACATTTATCTCTTTGAAACTGAAGATAAGGCTGACTTTCATCAGCTGAATTCAGTGATAGATGGTGGTCCCATCCATTTACAAAGGTACTACAAAGAAATAAAAGGAACAAAGAAGTAAATATTTCCCTGTTTGTGATCATTTACAAAAAAGAAAAAAAAAATCCAGAAAGTCTACAGAAAGTTCTCTCATAACTACCAGAACTAGGAAATAAATTTATCAAGGTCACAGTAATTTCAGGTTAACATAGAAAAATCAGTATTTCCCTTATAGTCTCATTGTTAATTATTAGAAAAACTTAACTTTTTTTCCCATTTATTAATAGGGTAAATGGTGTAAATACCTGGAGATAAGTCTAATAAAAAAGTATCCAAAACCTGTGATCTTAAATCACAAAATACTGAAATTAAACATAACCTGAAAAAACGGGTATATTTGCAATGTTGATGAGTTGGAAGACTTTCTTTTTTGTTAAAATGGCAAATCTTTCCAAATTCACCTATAGATTCAATTCTGTAGCAATCAAAATTCCAACAACCTTTTTGGTGGGTATTGGCAAACAGATTAAAGAGTGCAAAAAATAACCAAAGCAATTTAAAAAGCAAATTTTGGAGAACTTAATCTGTTTTCGGGATTTATTATAAATCTATACTAATCAAGATGATTTGGTATTTGCAAGAAGATAGACTTGTGGTGAGTGGAGGAGAACAAGTATCCCACATATTTAGTCACAGTTATGGCCAATTGATTGAAAGGATATTCCAAAGCAATTTAATAGGGGAAAATGAAGGTGAACAGTATGCCAGGTCAACTGGATACCTATAGAAAAAGAAGCAAACATCAAATTTTACCTCACACCATAGATAAAAATGGACTCAAAATGTATCGACCTAAATGAAAAACCTGAATGTATAAGCTTTTTAGAAGGAAGTAGAAGATCTTTCCTCTCTTGAGGTAAAGGTTTCTTAGAACACAAAATTCCCAATCCATGAAACAGAACAAAATGAGAAATCAGGTTTCATTAAGATTAAAGTTTTGCTCTTTGAAAGACACCTTTAAGAAAATGGCAAGGTACAGGCTAAGAAAATACTGGCAACCTGGGTGTCAGATGAAGATTTTGTATCGGGAATATTTTAAAAACACACCTCAAAAATAGGATAGCAACAACATAAAGACCAAAACACAATTTGACGATAGGCAAAAGACTTGTACAGATGCTTCACCAGATAAATGTATAGTAAATAACCACATGAAAATATGCTCAGCACCAATAGTCTCTAGGGAAAAAATGCAAATTAAAACCACAATAGGATGGCACTAAACATCATCCGTTAAAACAGGGAATATGAAAAACAACTGATCATCCCAATTGCTGGTGAGTTTGTGAAGCAACGTAGATTCTCATGCACTATGAGTAGGAATATCAAATCATATATTCTCTTGTGAAAAAAAAAAATCTGACAGTTTCTTAAATAAGTATTGTTCACCTACCAGATGACCTTCCAAACCATTCCTCCCTCCCCATAAAAAAATCCACCCGAAACCTCATACACAAAGGTTCATAGCAGCTCTGTACTGTATGTAATAGCTGCAAGATGGAAACTGAAATTTCCATCCATATGAGCATGCATAGATCATGGTATATTCATACAGTGGACAACCTTCAGTAATAAAATAGAAGGAAATTTTGACATGAATTACCACAGATAGACGTCAAAATTATTACACTGAGTCCAAAAATTCAGGCAAAAGTGAATACATATGGTATTCCGTTTATTATAAAGTTATAAAGGATGCAAAATACTTAGAAGAAAGTTGGTCAGTGACTGTGTTGCCTGGGGATTGGGCATAAAGGGCACCTTGGATTAAAAGCCACATACAGACAATGTTAGTAAAGAAAATGTTTCTTATATTGATTAAGGTGATGGTTTCAGTGATTTATATATACAGTATACATACACACATACATATGCATATATATTTAAATATATATACATATATATTTAAATATAAGTATATATAAAATATACATATAATTTATGTATATAAATTGATAAATTCTTCACTTTTAATATGTACAATTTATTGCAGTTCAATTATTTCTCAATAAAGTTAAAAAATCAAACTACTGTCTCCTGTCAGAAAAATGAGTGGGATTTCATTATCTCAATACAGTGCTGCCTAAGTTCAGTATAGTCCTTCATAGCACACAAGGTTAAATTTGGCCCATTAATTCTCTCTTTGGGAAGAAGTGATCACTATCTGTGTTCATTCAAAATGAAGAAAAGAACAAAAACAGCCAGGCCTTGGTTTAAAGTACAACACATTAACACTGAAGGGGAATTCTGGACTAAGTTTCCCTCCCCCTGCCCCCTCATCCCCAAGACTCTTTACTGCAAAATGTACAAAAGAGACTGAGAAAGGTGGGAAATTCCTATAAGCTATGTTCAGAGAAAAACAGGGGAGGTATGAATAGCCCCAAAGCCTTAAAAGCCTTTGATTGCAAATGTCCCTGTAGTTGATAGACAGGGTTTAAAACAGAGAAGCCCCGAATAGTGTCCTCTCTGGATTGCATGTGTTTCATCTGGGGGAAAATTCTCTCACCTACATCATCATAGGCATTTCTATGGTTTTTAATATAACAAAAATCACCCAGAAAATGAACAAGCAAATCATAAAAATTAGGCAACTTGGCAAATATCCCCATTTAGGGTTTTGTGGGGTTTTTTTAGATTTGGGATGGACACTGTTCTCTTGGTTTAATGTGGACAGTCTGGACTAAAAATTCTAGTCACAACCATTCTCTAAATATTAGTCTCTGTCAGGGTGTTCAAATGTGTGATTTCCTGAGTCTTAAATGCTACTTTGTAATCTCTTTCTAAAAGGATCTTGCAACAAAAAGAATGAGAAAACCAGACACTCACAGAGAATGAATTACCACCAATGGCACATTGATATTCAGTCTCTCCACCTCAACTCACTACCCCAGATGGCAGTGTTTATCCACCAGCTCCTGATGAGAATGTACACAGGAGGCGGTGGAGAAGAGAGACCACCTGAGTCGGCATAACTTAGCTGTTTGCACCAGGATATTTTTGTCTAGGAAGTCAAAACTGCAAAAGAATAAATATCTCATTGGCTTCGGAAAACTTATACAAACCAATTTTTCCGGGTAAATGATTTTCTCATTTGGGCATATGTTGTCTTATCGTGACAACAGTTTACTTACTTAGACAAATAGCTAACCAATGAGGACAATCATTTGCTCATCAAACTTGGCTTCGGTAAGTGTTGAGTTTCTCTCTACTTTGCTAAACGTAACATTTACAAAAGGAAAGCTATGTTGCCTAAAATATTTTATTTGGTAGTCTATTTAAAGTCTATTTGCCTCCTTACCCTTTGATGCCACTGGATGGAAACTCTGGAATGCTTTTTGATCATATCTGGCTGATAGAAAATACCTCTAGTTAATTTAAGTTTGAAAATACAGCCTCCGATAAATGAGAATGTTCCTCCAATGTGTTCATTATACTTCAGTCCTTGATCAAAGGTGAGATTTCTCACTTTATTCCACCTCCAGAAGCTTGAGGTTTCCAAATGCACTCAGTGTGGGAAATGGGGACCTTCCTTTTCTCGTCTATCTCCTCCTCACTGACGTTGCTCCATACCCTGCCAAGAGTTTAAAGATGGAGGTGGCGGATAGGAGGAGAGAAGCATACAGCCAAGCTCAATTTCACCTTTACTCTTTCCATCGGGCGCTTCAGTGGCTCCTCCCTCTGAAGTGATGCCTTTCCTTCTGTGGCTTCTCCTGCTTCCCTTACAGTAAATCATTTTCTTACAGTCTACCTCACATAGACCTGCTTCGTGGCACTGCCACCCCAGCCTAGCAGACAGTCGGAGGCAAGAGCCCTTTAAAATTGACCCTGGTCATGCATGGAGTCATGGAGTTCCATAAACGCAACCGGGGGTTTCATGTTTCACTTACTAGTTACAGCTGTTAGAAGGAAATGCGGGGATTTACCAAATCAGCAACACCCCCCAAAGTCTGCATTCTTTATCTCATTTCTCTATCCAACAAGCTGCCAAAGACAGGTAGCCATGTGTTGGTATCTTTCGATTCCTCAGGCAAGTGTCCCAAATCAATCATGGGTAAGCCCTTGAACCCCAGGAGTATATACTTCCGATGTTCTCTGATCTCCTGGAAGGCCCTCTCATCCAGTTTGGGTCAGAAGTCCCTTCATCCTTCTCCTCTTGGGTGGGGGTGGGGGGATAGAGGGACAGACAATTGATTTGGAATTTGGAGGGACTTTGAGAGCATGGCAATAATTTTCTCCAAGAATGTATCTTCAGAAACCCATAGTTTTAAAACCTCTTCCTGATCCTTTTTTATATCCTTAATCTAAGTGAGGGAAACAAAATATTTAGCTGTTTCCTTGGAAATTCGCATTTTGGCCAGTCTCCCAACTCACTTTGGAATCTGATACCTATGCTATTTCAGACATTCACAGGAAATTTCCAAATTAACATCTTGTCACAAATGTTTCAATGTTATGCTCCAGAGAGAAGGGGGACAGGGAGAGGAGCTTAATGTCATTTGTTAAAAAAATTAATAATGAAACGAAGCGGACATTTTGTTTTTCCTGTACTCAAAGAAAAAAGCATTCAATGTTAATTGCTGCACTGTAGAAGTACAGATTTTATATTTTAAAAACATGCATTTTTATTTTCTTAATACTTATAGTAATCATATACTGCACTTGCAATCAGGGAACAAAATGGATTTTTTTTTAACAAAAGAAAAGTGAAAAAAAGCATTCTCAATAAACAGTTTCAGGGCCTCTGCCTTTGTTTCTTCCACTTCCTGCTGGGTTGTCACCTCAATTCTCACAAATCCTACCAACCAGAGACTGGGGTGCATGCGTGTGGCATACAACAAATTGCTACAATATTAAGTCTCTTTTGAAGTATGTTGACCCGGATCTAAAGTTAGAAATGCATATTTTGGTGTCACTCTGTAGTCTTTGGTCCTGTCACGAAAGTTTTACTGCCCTCAGAAGACAGCAGAAAGTTTTTTTTTTTTTTTTTCTTTTTCTTTTTAACCTCATTTTCACTCTCTGGAAGTCTAAATATGCCTAACTAACTACATTGGCTAAGGTTGGCATTTTAAAATGCCATCAAATTTTCACAGTGTAAAGGATCTTTCACAGTTTAAGAAAACCCACACACAGGATAGATTTGTTTATGACCAATTAGTAAGCTCGGATATCTTACAAAACACAGGATCCCTTCAAGGCAGCACACATCTAGTTAAGATTCATCCACAGTGACAGGGAAATGCCAGGCTGCTGATTTTTTGTCTGTGTATATCCATACATACTTAAAATATAGTAGGCAAACATCTTCAAAGACATTTATCTTAAAAATGAAATATTACCATTATTTTAGTAATGTCCATGATTGAAAATCACCTTGAGATATTTAATGATTAAACATCTGCTAATTTCTCATCAGAAGAACTCCTGTGGAGGAAGGGGTGGAAACTCAATATAATTTAGTTGATGCAACATTGAGCAATCAGTATGAGAACAGCTTGCAAACTTATGACATTGGCTTGAATTTTTACTGATAAAAATGAAAAAAAGTTATAGTTTTCCTATTTTATTATTTTCCCTCACAAATAAAATATTTTTTATTGAACCTCTAAGCAGATTTTTGAACTCGTTCCAAATGACAGCTCCATTGTTATGATATTTTGTAAAACGTGTCATGAATACCACCAGTTGTTAAAATTTCTTCATGTATTTATACATTAAAAATATATTTACAAGTATTTACTTGCTATTTGTGCATTGGTCTTATCCTTTTTTACTAGACTATCTCTTTGGTGATATTCAAATCTGCATCACACTCAGATTTCCCACACTACTTTGGCATTCAATTTGTTTTTCAAAATTTTTTTCTTTTTCTTTTTTTTTTGGTGTCCATTTTGATGCTCAGAATTTTAAAAGCAATATTAAGATTTGGTTAAAAACTTTATCCTTAATAATAATTGAATTTTGAATTTTGTGGGTTTTTAAAAAAGTTTTTTATTTAAATTCCAGCTAGTTAACATACAAAATAATGTTAGTTTCAGGTGTACAAGATAGTGATTCAACACTTCCATACATCACCCTGTGCTCATCACAGCAAGTGCCCTCCTTAATCCTTATCACCTATTTAACCCATTCCCCCACCCATATCCCTTCTGGTAACCTTCAGTTTGTTCTGTATAGTTTAGCATCTGTTTTTTCGTTTGCCTCCCTCACTCTTTTTTAAATAGACTTCATTAAGATAAATAAATTGTTAACATAAAAAAATCTATGTTGATGATTTATTTTACAATAAGAATATGTGAATATGTAGTTATACAAACCTGACGTTAGCAATTTTTTTCTGTTAAAGCCTAGGCAGTAAATATTTTAGGCTTTGTGGCCATTTAGACTCTGTTGTATCTATTTAATTCTTCCATTTTAACATGAAATATCCAATGTGTATGGCTGTCTTCCAATAAAACTTTAACAAAAGACACATAGTTTGACTTGGCCCATGGGTTATGGTTTGCTGACTATTAATCAAATACTTTCTTATAGAAAGAGGCAAATTCTGTTATTAAGTTTCTAACATTAATTTCCCATTTCCTTTATACAATTAAATTGGTGAAAAATCCTTAGCTGAAAGCAAAAACGTCTTTTCTGGTCTGTTTTGAATTGGTCTTTTGTTGTCTATTCCTATTTTTTTTTCATATTCAGTGTTATGTATGGATGGAATTCCTCATTGGGATGAGTTTGTGTTTTTAATGTCCTTTGAAAATACTTGAATATTTTCTTGATTTCAGTTTCTCAAGTATATCAATTAAGCATCAGTAGTGTATCTACAAAGGAATGTTCCTCACAGTATTTTCTACAGAGTTCTTTTGAAAGATTTTCTTCCCTAGAAAGTCTATATAATTCTATGATTACATGGTTTTCTTTATCTCTAAATATACATCTTTCTATGTTTGAATCATTTTTCTATGTACTTGGCTCTGATGATTGACAACAAAGTTAACAAGACAGAAAAGAGGGGAAAAGAAGAAAGGACAGGAAGAGGAAAAAATGGGTAGGAGCAAGAGAAGGAAGAATAAAAACATGCTATTTTGTTGTTCGGCAGAAAGAGTGGCTTCCTGTATGAAAGTTGAGATGAAAATATTCACTATGTATTGTTGTACTGAGAATTCACATAAGACTCAAAGTATGTCCAGCAGTAACATGTTAAATGGGAGCATGCCATGGCTGATTATGTTATTGTTCCCTGTTACTGACTGCCTTCCCTCTAAGAGGGCATCTTTTCACTAAATTTTATGTGACCTTCATGGATTCTCTATGGCAGAAACTTATCCGCTTCTGTCGTTGAAATCAAGTTTGATCTTATACCTTGTTTTTCGCTAAGGAAATGCAAAAACAGTGGATGTATGCCACTCTAAAAAAAAAAAAAAAAAACTTTAAAATCCTTTTTATGGTTCTACCATTATTTTATCTACCCCATTAAAGTAATAGGGTGGCATAATTTGGGGCTTTTCTTTCAGGTCTAGATTAAAGAAGATACATAGAGCAGAACAGTGGAAGGAAAAGCCAATCTGCAGTGGAAATGGGGCATGGATGTGTGCTAAATAATCTGTTGTAAACCACTGAGAAGTTAAGGTTATTCATTACTATAGCATGATCTAGTAAGAGTTTAAAAGTACAAAAATTATATAAGGAGTAGGTGCCACAGTCACTAAAACCTGGCTTCCGGACTCGACAGCAAAGAGCAAGAAAGTTGTTATTGGAAAGTGGACATAGAGAATCATAGTATGCATATGGATAAAGCATCCAGTAAATCTTTTGTGGTAACTGGGGAGTCACAGATTGCAACAATTGAGACTGTGGTTTATTAAAGAGGTTTCAGGAACAGACTGTTTCAAGTATGCCTTAGTGTCTGTAGGTTGGGTTGACTAAGAAACTAAAAGAAAAATGTTAGCTCAAATAAGATTTGGTGGCTGTGTAATCAAGGTAAAAAGAGGAGATATTCTCTAAGCCATAGAATTTGAAGATTGAAAAGATTTAGCTGTTTTTTCATCTGTTACTAAACACAGATAAATTGAACAGTGCAAAACAAAAGCAAGTTTCTATCAAGCCTTCAAAGTCATGCATGGGTTCAGGCACCCACATTATATCTTTCAGGTGGGAAAATAAAATGGCTCAAAGAAAATTCTAAGGGTTAGCTGATGGCTATTAACTTTAACCTATGACAAATGTCTAAATAGGGTCTCATGTATCGAATATAATTGTGAGTATATGCATTAGTGAATGGAGTCAACTGAAACCAAATTGATTAAAGCTTTCTTTGGCTGATGAAATGTGGACAAAAGTTACATACATTATGCTTGAGCAGCAGTTTATAAGTGACTGTGCAGTTCTATTGCTGTTTTTTGCTTTTGTCAATGAGAATTATATGTTCTGAAAATGGGCTGTTTTTTAAACAAGGATTTTCACTTGAAGAAGATAACAGAGAATATTTTCACTCATACCACATAGCTAACATAGATAAAATGTAAGCTGGGTGAGAAATACATATATGTGGTCATAAATCCATTGATATTTTGCAGATGTGTGTTACTGTAGCATAACTTAGCAAATTTTAACTAAAACACCACAGAAGCTTTAAACTGAACGAATAAAGAATACCTAGAAAAATAGGCTTTACAATTGACATATTAAGAGCATTATTTCATGCAGTTCTTATAAAATATGTAAAATTAATGCTCCCCTTATTAAGTAAAATTTCATACTAGGGGGAAAATAAAAACAAACGAAAATTTTAAATCACATGATACTATATTTCTTCATAAAAATCCAAAAAGTAAGGTGGCAATAGAACAGTGCTCTAAATTTGAGGAAACCTATATTTGGAAATTTTGAGTAACTATTTTAAATACAAGAGACACTTAAGTCATCCATTCATCCTTTGCTAGAAAATGCCAAACTTAGACAGACTACTACTTACTTAATAAACAAATTAAAAAAAAATTAAAAACACTATGAAAAATATACAGTAGAAGAAATATTATATAAGAGATTCAAAGAAGGAATCTGTATAGTAAGTAACTTTCAACAAGAAAAATATAAACTCTCTAATAAGTTACTATATTGATATTACCAAATTGATAGAAGAGAACAAAACCTCAAAGAAAAAGTAACAGAGTGCTGTAAGCACTACACCTGTTTGGAAAAAAAAAAAAACTATATGGTAAGGGAATTCACTGAGGTTAAGAGAGCTACAAGGAATCACACAATGTAAAATCAAGATTATTACAGGGAGACCAGTAAAAGCATGACAGGGGAAATAAAGGCAAGTAAAATAATACAATTATATATGGCTTTCCTTTAAAATTGTGTTTGGCTTTTGGCTTTGTCCAGCAAAGCTGAGGGCAGCATAAAGGATTACTCAAGACTCCATGCAAGTCAAGAGATGTGAGAGGAAGGCTAAGGGAAGTCTCCCCCAGCTGCTCTCAAGCTCCCGTATTTATTAAGCATACATTTAGGGAAACAATGTGTAGTACATAAGTGGGCTATGTGCCATTAAGAATGTATTGAAAGCATGCAAAAAAGTAAGTTAGGGCATTCCCAACTACAAAAGAGCAGATGAAGGAAACAGGGTGGAAAACAAGATAAGATATTCCATATGGTAATATGGTCTAAGGAATTTATGAGCACAGGCAGGACCCAACCCCTAGATATATATGAACTAGGTAAGCAAAACATGGCCCACTGTTTTCAGCAAGGCCAGAAAACAGTGTTCTGCTTTCAATGTGTTCCCTATAATTTCCTAACTTAGGAGATGGCTGTTTGAGTTCCCATAAAAATGACAAATTATGGAGTGCCCAGGTGTCTCAGTTAGTTAAATGTGAGACTTTTGATTTTGGCTTAGGTCTTGATCCCACGGTCATGTGATCAAGCCCTGTGTCAGGCTCTGTACTGACCATGAAGCCTGCTTACGATTCTCTCCCTCTCTCTCTCTCCCTCTCTCTCTCTCTCTCTCTCTCTCCCTCCCTCTGCCCCTCTCCTCTTTCTCTCTAAAATAAGCAAACAAACAAATAAATAAAATAAATTAACAAATTGAGAGAAAAAAGGTACTTGATTAACTGATAGCTAAAAGTGGAGTCATAAGAGATAAGAAATGAAGAAGAAAAAGGAGCAGGGGGAGAAGATGATGATGACAGAGGATAGTGGATAATAAATTTGAAATTCTCAGAAAAGAGGGGCACGTGGCTGGCTCAGTTGGTAAAGCATGCAACTCTCAATCTTGGGGTTGTGAGTTCAAGCCCCACATTGGGCATACAGCATACTTAATGTAAATCAATTAATTATTTTTTTAATTAAATTTTCCCCCAAGAAATAAAACAGAAAATTAAGTAAAGCCATTTCTAAAATGCAAACTACAGAAACAGCTTGAATATAATAGTCGCTAATGAAAACACAATTATCTATATGTATAACAGGCTTGAGGAAATTGAGGAAAGTGACCCAGGGAATTACAAAGAGAGAATGGAAAGGTTTAGAAAAAAAAAAGAATATGGTATATAGCAGGGGTGAGGGATGGCAAAACTAAAATGAGGAAAAGAAAAAAAAAATAGAATTCAATGTATAATTCAAGAAAACATTCCTAACATAAAGGAGTAAATTAATCACAAAATCTGAGGGCATCTTATCATGATAACAAACACAATATCCACTTATATGTGAAACTAAGACTAAACAGTTATGGAATGCACATAGTTATAAAATGAAAAGTAAATATTTTAATCATGACAAATAAATTCTCAAATTACCACAATATGTAACTAGAAATTAATAACTAAAATAGAAATAAAACAAAAAAAATTTTAACACCTAGAAAATAAATACAAATACTGACAATAATAATCCAGGATTCAAAATAAGAAATTAGAAATGAAATTGTATGGCATTTAGAAAGCTCAAATGAAATGTATTTTGGCAATACAAAATTTTATTAAAATATTTATAAATCAAAACTTCGTAGGCAGAGATATTAACAAATTCAAATAACTGAAGTATTTTCCAAATAATATTTTAAAGTATTAAGTAAACCTTATTTTATCAATGGAAAAAAGTAGTAAGTTTAAAATAGTAATTAATAAATGTTAAAACAATGGAAAATTGAAATTATAAGTCTATTTAGGATCTTTGAAAGATCAATTAAGTGAACATATAGTTTACTTTAGAAGAAAGATTAAGCACATACAATTTCATAAGGAATAAGACTGGGGAATTTACCATGTATCCAAAGGAATAATTCAGAATAATAAAATAAAAGATTTTTTGCTAAAATATTTACAAAATAATGACAAATTGCAGAGGAAGATTTTTAAGTATATATCATTAGAACTAACTTCATAAGAGTTAAAACAAAACAAAACAAAACAAAACAAAAGAAAATGAAAACTTGTCTATTAAACAAGAAATAAAGAAATTTGTGAAGGAACATGCTCTATAAACACTAGGACAACATGTTATTTAAAATGATTTAGCAGCATGTTAAGAGACAGTTTCCCTAGAACAGAATTATTGTTGATTTGACTTTTCCTAGATGTAGAAGTTGGAACTTGGGGTTGTTTATTTGGGTGGTAACCCCAGGAAACACTAATATGGAAGAGCAGAAATTAGACAAAAAAAGAAAGGAAAGCATTGTGGGTGACTTGATGATCACTGATGGCAACCTCTGGGAGACAATATAGAACCTGTCTTCAAGTTGTCCCTCTTGTTTGTGAGGACATTGGAATGTTTATTCATTACATCCTATTCTTAGCAGAAGGCCACTCTCAAGTATACATACTCCCTAGCTCCTGGTCTGTACCTACCAAGTGGACAGAGCTTTTATCAGTCCAGGGAATGTCCTTGGGCACAGTGTGGCCAGTGCCTATAGCAGAAGCCACTGGCCTTGAAGGGAATGGTAAGTGCCAGGAGGGCATGTGGTGAGCCTCGGTCTCTAACAACCTCTTCTACAGGCAGTAAAATAATACCAAATCATAAAAAGAAAGAAAAAAATTATGTGTACATGCACACAGCAAAACTCTCCAAACTACAGATAAATTTCATTTATGAATATTAAAAAGCCAGTAGTAAGAAGAAAATATACCATAATTAACTGTGATTTATGTCAGCAAGGGATGACTAATATATTTCACTGTTTTATGGGCTAAAGTAAAAGAGAAGCATATGATTATCTCAATATTTGTCATAAAGAGATAAATTTTAGCATAATACATGTAGAAATACCAAAGATATAATTATTATTGAGCCATGAGAAGTCCTCTTAAAGTGAGAAATAAGAAAATAATATCTACAAACATAAATTATACTACTGTGGTGAAGATGACTGGTCAATGATTAGAATAGCCCTGCTAATGCTTAAGACCATTAAATTCCTACCCTTGAACAACCCCAGGAATGACCATGATTTTGCATTTTATTTTTTGAAGATCCAATAGATTTGGAATATATCTATTAAAAAATAGGCTTATATTCATCACATGTTTGTCCTGGTCAATTAAATAAATGTGTTAAATTCTTAACAGAGACCAAAATAACAGAAATTACAATAAGCATAAAAATGTTTAAAAGCAAATAATCTGGCCTTATTGAAAGTGAATGGTTAAATTAGGAAAGGGAGAAGATGATTAACCTTGAAGTTCCTGGGAAAGCAAAAGAGGATGGGATCATCTTCTATTTTACAAACAAGACAGCTATTCTCAAAGCTAATCATTGCTTCTTATAGGGGATCTAGTAGGGCTCACTTCTTTCAAGCAAAATATTCTACTTCCTCTCCGATCTTTTTAAAGTACAAATAACCTTTACTGTAGTCTGTGTGTCACAAGACATTTTGTGTCATCGAAGGGTCTCAAGATTCTCCTTTGGAAAAAAGGAGAAAAATCTTAGATCACGATAATATACAGAATTGCATCTCATATTTATTTTTGAATTGATAAAGAGCTATGGGGAGAAAACTAAATGAGTATAGAGTATTTCCTTTTATTTATGTCTGCAAATTCTCAGCAAAAAACAAAGCCTTATAAAGTGAAGAAATTTAAAAACACAATTGGAAAAAAAGGGACATTGACTATCCCTGTAACAAAAAAAAAAGGAATTTTCAAGCTAGTATCACAGATAAGGTCTTTTTCACTTACCTTTGGCTTCTCTCAACAGGGAAAGAATTGTGTTAGCAGTTCTCAATGACATTCCAAGAACATGGACTGAGTCTTGAATCACCATCCCAAGGATATTTCAGGGCATACTCTCAGCAAATCTTAATTTATATGGATATGGGAATCAGTCTTTGACTAAAAAAAATTAAAAAATTAAAAACTAAAAGTAAACACGGATGAGGAGAAGATGGTGACAGAGTAGGAGGACCCTAGGTTCATCTCATTTCACAAACACAACTGGATAAATATAAAATCATCCTAAATACCCCAGAAATCAACCTTAAGACTTACAGAACAGATTCCACAACCACAGGGGAAGAAAGAGGCCACATCCAAGAAGTTAGGAAGTACAGACATGGTTTAGGGAACAAATGTATCATGAGTGCTGTTGAGGGAAGAAAGCCATGGTCATGAAGAAGGGCAAGAGAGTAATATACAGGCGAATGCAAAGGAGAATATTTACCCAAAGCCATTGGCTTGAAAAATGAGAAAGTTGAATTTGATGAATTCATATAACCAGCAGGGCTTAAAACCTGGAGTTTTAAATGTCAGCAGGCTTGCTGGGATAGAGCTGCTCCTGGAGAAAAGGCAGACAAACAACGCAGGAGCAGAGGGCATGGGAACAGCATTTACAAAATGCCTGGGGCACACAGCAGGAATATTATTCACTATTCCAGGACAGCTTCTGGGAGAGGCAGTATTCACAGAGACAACTCTCTGGGAACAAAGAAGCTTACTGATACCATTTCCCTCTCCAGCCCCCCAGCATAAATACAGAGCCACCTGAGGGAAGCAGTTCAGTGCAACGCTGGCTGCCTAACTTGCTTACACCAAGCCCCATCTACCTACACTCCAGCCGCCCTTCTCAGTCAAGCTTGTCTCAGTCTCAGATTGATGTTCCCCTCCCATCCAAGAAGACAACATGAACCCTGGCCCATATCACCTCTCCTCACCAGAGATTTATTCAGGGCATCAGCTCTGGTAGAGTTAGTGTTAGGTCTCATTTCACAAGCAAACCAGAGCACACCTAGGTAAAACTCACCACATTCAGGCTAGGGACCAAACACTGCCCACAGGAGACAAGGAGAACTTCTTCAGAAGATTGGCCTGAAGAATAGGGCAGCCAAAACACAACATCAGAGCACAGGCAGCACACACCAGAGACACTCCCTGAAGTACAAGGCCCTGGGAACTACATAACCTCTTCTTCATAAGGCCATTAATTTTCAGAGCAGAAAACATAAGTGGCTTTTCTAACACAGAGAAGGTAGCAAAGACTCAGACAAAATGCCAAGATGGAGGATTCATCACAAATGAAAGAACACATTAAGGTCACAGCCAGAGATCTAAGTGACACAAATGTGAGTAACATGCCTGATGGAGAATTTAAAGCAACAATCATAAGTATACTCACTGGGCTAGAGAAAAGAGTGAGACCTTTACAACAAAGATAAAGGAATTAAAAAAGAATCAATCAGAAATGAAGAATACAATAAATGAGTTTGGAAACAGGCTTCATGCAATGATCAGCAGGCTAGAAGAAGCAAAGGAATGAATTAATGACCTAGAAGACAAAGTGATGGAAAATAATAAAGCTGAACAAAAGAGAGAAGGAAGAATTGTGCAACATGAAAATAGATTTAGAGAACTCAGTGACTCCATCAAACAATAACATTCATGTTCTAGGAGTCCCAGAAGAAGAAGAGAGAGAAAAGGGGGAAGAAAACATATTTCAAGAAAAAATAGCAGAAACTTCTGTAATCTGGGCAAGGAAACACATCCAGATCCAGGAGGCACAGAGAACTCCCATCAAAATCAACAGAAGAAGGTGAACACCAAGACATATTGTAATTTAATTTGCAAAACATAGTGATAAAGAAAAAATCTTAAAAGCAGCAAGACAAAAGAAGTCCTTAACTTACAAGGGAAAACTGATAAGGCTAGCTGGAGATTTCTCAACAGAAGCTTGGCAAACTAAAATGGAGCGATTTGATATATTCAAAGTGCTGAACGGACAATATCTGTACCCAAGAATATTCTATCCAGTAAGGCTATAATTTATAATAGAAGTAGAGATAAAGAATTTCCTAGACAAATTAAAACTAAAGGAGTTCATGACCACTAAACCAACACTGGAAAAATATTAAGGGAACTCTTTGAGTGCAAAGGAGAGACCAAAAGTGACAAAGACAAGAAAGGGTGAGAGAAAATCTCCAGAAACAAAAACAACAAAACAAGTAAAAAAATGGCCATATATATATATATATATATACATATATATATATATATATGTATATATATATACATATACATATATATATATGTATATATATATACATATACATATATATGTATATGTATATATATGTATTTATACATTTATATTTATATTTATAATGTAAATGGACTAAACTTGGGGCACCAGGGTGACTCAGTCGCTTAAGTGTCCAACTCTTGATTTTGGCTCAGGTCGTGATCCCAGGGTTATGGGATTTAACCCTGCATTGGACTCTGTGCTAGGCATAGAACCTACTCAAGATTCTCTCTCTGTCTCTCTGCCCCTCTCCCCACTCATGCTATCTCTCTCTCTCTCTCTCTCTCTCTCTCTCTAAAATAAAATATAATAAAAGACATAGGGTGTCAGAATGGATAAAATGACAAAGTCCATCTATTTGCCTACAAAAGGCTCATTTTAGACTTAAAGACACCTGCAGATTGACCACAAGGGAATGTGGAAAAACATTTATCATGTTACTGGATGTCAAAAGAAAGTCCAGGCAGCAATACTTATATCACACAAACCAGACTTTTTTGCTTTTTGGCATTGTTTTTGTCCTGCTTTGGTATCAGGGTAGTATTGGTCTCACAGAATGATTTTGAATGTGTTCTCTGTATTCCATTATTTGTAAGATTTTGATAAAGATTGTCATTATTATTATTTTTTTAATGTTTGGTAGAATTCACCAATGAAACCATGTAGTCTTGTGTTTTTCTGTGCTGGGAAATTTTTGATTCCTAATTCAACTTTCATTCTTGTTATTAGTCTAAGAAAATTTCCTATTCTTGGATTAAAGATTCATGATTCAATCTTGGTAACTTGTATGTTTTTAGGAATTATCTGGCTTTTTTTCTAAGTTATCAGATTTGTTAGTATATAATTGTTTATAGTAATCTGTTTTCACACTGTGCATTTCTGTGGCTGTTGTATTGTTTTCTCTTCCATTTCTTATTTTGATTTGAGTCTTCCCTCTTTTTTTCTCTTAATGTGCCAATTTTGTTTATTTTTTTGGAAAACCTGTCATTAGTTTTAATATTATGTTACTGTTTATTCTGGGCTCTATTTCACATATTTCTGATTTGTCTTTGTTATTTCCTTCCTTGAGTTAATTTCAGCTAAGTTTCAAAACCTCCCACAGTTTTGGAATATTGTGTTTTCTTTTTCTTTTGTTTTGAGACATATTTTGACTTACATTTGATCTCTTATTTGGCCCATTGCTTGTGCAATAGTGTGTTGTTTAATATTTACATATTAAATATTTAATATTTTTAAAAAAGAAATGTTGGGAATTAATGTAATAGTAAACCATGTCACATATGTAAAGTAAAGACCAAAACCTTTTTTAATCAACACTTTTTAAAATTAAAATAAATGGGGCACAGGGTAGTTCATTCAGTTAAATGTCCCACCGTTGATTTCAGCTCATATCATGATCTCACGGTTCATGAATTTGAGGCCTGCGTTGGACTCTTCACTGATAGCATGGAGACTACTTGGGATTTTTTTCTTTCTCTCTCTGCTTCTCCCTCCCTCTCTCTCTCTCAAAAACGAATAAGTAAACATTAAAAAACTAAAAATATATAAAAATAAGTAAATGAAATACAAATAGCTCATAAAAGTTTAGAAAAGGGTGTTTCCAGCACAGTCCTTCATCTTCAGAGTTAGAGCCTATCCTCTTATCTTAATTCTCAAAGCAATGAAAACATATCATGAGACTGTGTTTTACCCAGGTCATCTCCTCACTCCACCATCTCAGTGTCATGGGAAAGAAGAATATCACTGACAACTCAGTATCCTCAGTTTTGGAGTCAGGATCTCTTGCCTCCTAGACCATCACTCTTCTTCCCTATACTTCCAAAGCAAGCATTATCAGAACATATGTTATAGCACCTTTTAATTTAATTAACTAATTAATTAATTTATTTATTTATTTAAGAAAAGTCCTTTTATAACACAATCAAAACCAAGGGTGATAATTTTGTGTCACTAAGTTCCAAAGTTCTATTTGATATTCTCAGTATATGGAGTTGGACAACTGTCCTTTCAGGGTGTCCTACAATGATATTCTAAGTTGGTATCTTTTTATTCCCTTATCTGGAGCTGCCTCCTGAAGAGAATGTTTCCCATGAAAGGGGGTATAATTAGTTAAATGAATTATAACTAATCTGTTTGCTATCATATAGCTCAACCATTAGCAATTCTGCAGTACATTTATTTGACCAACAATATTTAAGGTTAGGGGATACACATGGATGGAGGTGAGCAACTGTCTTAATGCCACTCATATGTATCTTGAATGTTGGAAACTTGACCTTGAGTGGCTTTACCACTCTAACACTAACTTCCATCTCCAAGTTAGTTTTGATTTGATATTTCTAACTCTATTGCTCTGTGCTAGTCTTTCAGAAGTCAGTTTCATTACCTTTTCCTCAACCTCTTTCTCTTCATACTGATACATAGAAATATTTATCTTGATTTTTGAAGGTTAGTTTTGAAAAACTGACCAGTTTTTCTTCTGAACCCAAAACCAGAGTCTAATTTTCTTCTAGCAAAATATCTGATCATAACTAAAATTCAAGATCTTTGTGTTTCAAATGGCATATCCTTAACACTCTCCATGTTGTTTGGACTCACCATACAGCTGGAAACACATTGACCCATTTGAACGGTCCAGCACATGGTATCCAAGATTCCCCGTTAGTCTGCTGCTTCCCTACCTCAAAAATTGGCTAGTATTATAATTTTGGTCAATTCATGATTCAAAATGTCCTCTCAAATTTCTTACATTTCATTTCCCCACAAATATTCCCAGTTTCTCCTAGAATGTGGCATCTACCAAGATTTCTGGTGAGGAACTGCCCTTTGATTTGCTCTGTACTCATGCCAATGATTTCAAGTTTTACATTTAGATAGGACTATAATTGCCACCTACACACCCATATGATATGTGGAGGTTGAAGCTATCAACACAAGGAGGTTGCTACACATGAGCTACCAATTTTATGACAAGCATTATTATGAAGTCATCTGATTTTCCTGAAGTAGCTATGACAAAGGGTCTGGTGTCCATTTGATTCGGATTCTGGACTGCCAATAGCGGTGGTACCGTTGTTCACCAGATCAGTCCACTGAGGGACATAATACTCTGTGCAAACCAGTTTGAATAGATTTTATTAACTGCCTATCAGGACAGTACTTAACATTTGTGTAAATTCTTGTTCCACAGTATGAACAAAATATTTAGCATTATTATCATTTTATTAGACCAATTATTTAAAGAACTTATGAGCTCAAATATTTCTTTCATGAATCTCCTGTGTCTTCAATTCACTGAAGCTTCAGGGAATAAAGATGATCAAGAAACTCCATTTGGTAAGTACAATAGATTTTTAAAAAAATCTTTAACCCCTTCACATTTTACTAGCTCCTGACACAATGGACTACTTCCTCCTCAAGGACAAATACCTTTGTTTCAAGTGAAATTTCATTCTCCTAGGTTTTGTTTTGTTTTGTTTTGTTTTATATCTCTGGCCATCTTTTTTTTAACCTATTGTATAAATTCTTCCCCACCTTATTTCAATTGTTGGAGATAATTAAGATTTTGAACTTTGCCTTCTAATTCTCACTGAACTTTATGTAGTTGATTTTTACCAATTCCCATGGATTCAAATGCTCCTTATGTATCAGTAATTTCCAAATATGTCTCTTCAAATTACATATGTCTTCTGGGATCAAAACAAATATATCCAGCTTCTTAATTAAAAACGTTAAGTAAATAATTTGAATGCTGCTAAAATTGACCATGTACAGAGAGAAGCAACAACAGAATTCAGGATCTTCCACAGCATTAAGCCTATACCCCCTAAAATAATCACTGTCTCATAACTACCTACCTACTAATCCCACTTAGAAAGTTAGGAAGTTTACCCCAACACTTTCTCTTATATCCTTCATCCTCACCTCCCACTGCCACTCCAAAGATAAATTATTAATTATATTTTCTTATTTATTTATTTATTTATTTATTTATTTATTTATTTATTTTTGAGACAGGGAGAGACAGAGCATGAACAGGGGAGGGTCAGAGAGAGGGAGACACAGAATCTGAAACAGGCTCCAGGCTCTGAGCTGTCAGCACAGAGCCCGACGCAGGGCTCGAACTCACGGACCGCGAGATCATGACCTGAGCTGAAGTCGGCCACTTAACCGACTGAGCCACCCAGGCGCCCCCTATATTTTCTAAGTCAGTCTCTAACTCACTCACTATCTCTACTATCAGATTACCTCAAGCCATCTGAACTGTTTAGATATTTTATAATAGGTACTTATATATCCACTCTTGTCATTTCAACTGGGCAACTAGAATTATTTTAAAATTGTAAAGTTGATAAAAGACTACTGATTATAAATACATCAATGGTTTCCTGTTTATTTTAGGATAACACTAAAATCCTGGCAGCCAGGCTGGAGCTCATCTCACACTTGTCCTCCTCAGAAATACTCCAAACCTACTTCTGATGGTTCAAACACTCATGGACACCACACTCTGTTTCTTCTAAGTTTTGCACATCTTCTTCCCACTGCCTCTTTTTCTTTTTTTAAGTTTTATTTATTTATTTTGAGAGAGTGAGAGAGAAAGAGAGAGAGAGAGAGAGAGTATGAGTGGGGTAGTGGCAGAGAGAGAGGGAGAGGGAATTCCAAGCAGGCTCTGTGCTGCAAATTCGATGAGGGGCTCAAACTCACTAACCCTGACATCATGACGTGAGCAGAGATCAAGAGTCAGAAGCTTAACTGACTGAGCCACACAGGCATCTCCCTTCTGCTTCTTTTAAATTTTTTTCTTATTCTAGCCCTTGCTTTAGTATCCCTTCTTCAGGGTATTCATTGGAGACACTGAAGTCTAGAGTTTACCCCTTGTCTCATAACAATGGTCAAAACTTGTTTCTGCTTTTGATTTGTATAATTATTTAATATTCTCAGCTATTTCTCCACTTACCTACATCTTAGCACATGGAAAACACTGAGTAATTAAGGGTTAAATGAATTAAGGGATGAATATAAAGATGGTTTTTGAATTTTGATGACTTTGTCACTTTTTTGAGCTTTTTGCATTTCTTTTATCAGATTAATCCTTTTTATTACTTTTATGACTGTTTCACAGCACCCTGTTTTAAATGTTGCTACTAAAATTATTCAGTGCCTGAAGTAACTTGAAGAATGTGAATTCGTTGTTACTCTTAGTTTTTAAAAAGATGACTTCTTAGGAGTAACTTCTTAAGAGGATCTTCTTCCTCATGACATCATTTAATAATTTTAGAAAATATTGGAAAACCTGAAAGACTGCAATTTATATCATTGCCAAATTTGCAATATATAATAACTTAAAATTGAGAATTATTCAGTATACCGAGTACCCAGATTACTTTACACAGAACACATTCATAGCTCAATTAAGTTTTCTATTCTCTGAATCATGTAA
Source organism: Panthera leo (assembly GCF_018350215.1). NCBI lineage: Eukaryota > Metazoa > Chordata > Mammalia > Carnivora > Felidae > Panthera > Panthera leo. Next base: position 21,881,835 of record NC_056687.1, on the reverse strand, counting down.
TGAACGACAACTGAGAAACTTGGCTAAAAATACCTTTGTCTAATGAAGATTGGGAAGATGCATGTCAGAATGATAAAATTCCTTCCACCAGTTTCTTTTCATTATGTTTCTTTCAGTATATGAAATTGAAATGATACTATGAGTCATCTAAATTGCAATTTAGGTATTGTTTACTGTATCATTACACATGATAAATTTATAAGTGATGTCAGGATCTTATGCTTTGTTTTATGTGTTAACTTTAAATTAGATAATTATTAGGCTGATCGTATAAATAAAATCGTCATGACTGCTTTGCTACTTCGTGAAATTTATACATTTGGGATTCAAAAAACTAATGATTGATGAATTATTTATTGCAAACTTTTTGGAAAAGCTTTGTATCTTAGTATTCCTCTCAGAGGTAAATAGCTTTTCTCTATACAATAATAATATAATAACAATACACTGGATTTTTTTTTAACAAGCCAGAATACTTCTAATGGGGCAGTAGTGGAAGAGTTGTCAAACACCTGAACTAAAAATGACATTGTTAGGAAAATGTTATACACTTATTTTGGGTACTCTGTGATGGGAGCACTGGGGTGCAGAAGTTTGAGAAGAAAATTAGAGCAAAGATTAAGGTGAATGAAAATGCATGTGACAGTTAATTTTATGTGTCAAATTAATTGGATCATAAGGTGCCCAGATAAATAGCTAATCATTGTGTCTGGGTCTGTCAGTGAAGTTGTTTCTGGATAAAAATAGGATCTGAATCAGTTGGCTGAGAAAAGTAGATTGCCCTCCCCAGGATACCCTCATCCAATCTGTTGATAGCTTGAATAGAACATAAAAGCAGAAGAAAGGATAATTTGTTCTCTCTCAATTTGATTGCATGAACTGAGACTTGATCTATTGTCCTTGAACTGGACACCATTGGTGCTTAGTTCTCAGGCCTTCAAACTTAGACTGAAATATACATAACCACTCTGGTTCTCATGTTTTTGGATTTGGACTAGGATTTACACTATTGGTTCCAGGTCTTTGGAGACAGACTGGAACTATACCACCAGCTTTGCTGGGTCTCCAGTTTGTAGATGGCAGACTGTGGGACTTTTTAGTCTTTGTAATCACGTGACCCAGTCATTTATCTTACATATATATATATATATATATATATATATATATATATACACACACACACACACATATATATATATATACATATATATATATATATATACACACACATATATATATAAATATATATATACACACATACACACACACATATACTATTTTAAATATATATATATATACTACTTTTAAATATATATATATATAAAAATTGGTTCTGCTTTCTGAAAATCTTGACTAATAAAATGTTATTTTAACAATTAGAACTGCTCCCTGAAGTAACATATTCCCTGCTAAAATAGCATGTGCTCCATTAAAAATGTATTTTTGTTCAATAGAAATATATTTAATACAAATCTGTAATAAAATTCAATTAAGGACATCCTATTTTCAATAAAGTATGATAGGGTGAAAATTTAGGTTCATATAAGTAACATACATCTCTTCCAAGAACCTACAGTCAAAGCTGGGGAAGCGTAGTAAAGAAATGACTATAAAAACAAAAAGGACTAGGGGTGTCTGGGTGGATCAGTCGGTTAAGTGTCTGACTCTTGATTTAGGCTCAGGTCATGATCTCAGGGCTGGTGAGTTTGAGCCCTGCATCAGACTCTCTGCTGTCAGCTCGGAGCCTGGTTTGGATCCTCTGTTTCCTCTCTCTGCCCCTCTCCCTTTCACTCTCTCTCTCTCTCTCTCTCTCTCTCTCTCTCTGAAAGATAAACATTAAAAAAAAAAAAACCAAAAAAGACTATATAGATGCATAAACATAATATTCAGGGAAGAGTAACTATAGAGAGCAATTAAATTAGGGGCAGATATCATGGGGATCATCTTGAGTCCATGCAAAAGAGGAAATGTGAGGTAGGTGTGAAGTTATAGCTAAGTGACTGATGGACTGAGAAGTATGTACATACACTCCAGGAAGCAAGGACAAGGACAAATTCAGACCCATAAGTGCAAGGTATTAATAAAGAATAGGAAGCTGTCGGGTTGTCTACATGTATACTAATATTTATATTAGTATTTATATTACAAATATTTATATTTGATTTTATATTAACTAATATATACAAAAAAAATCTATTATGTACCCAGCTATGTTCTTAGCAATCACCATGAGAGATAAAATCCCTGTTCTCATGGAGTCCATTATCTAGCGGGAATTGGACTGGGGATAGCAGAATATTAAATAAAAAATAATTTTCAGGAGCAGTAAATAAATAATAAGTACTGTAGTGAGAACTAAAATAGTTTGTCTAAGTGCCTACTGTTGACTGGTTGAGCAGGCAAGAACAAACTGCCTATGTGAAGCATACCAAGTTGAGTGTTTACTTCGTGTAATACACAGTGTTAGGCATGTTCTATTACAATGCTCATCTGGTCTCCCACCTTCCCTCCAGAATAATTATATATTATGTGTAGATATATCCACGCACATACACAAATGCATTAATGGAAAAGGCAGTATGGTGAGAATCACAAAAAGGAAACTGGAGGCAGATCTTGGTGAATTCTTAAATACTACCACTACCTATGAACCTATGAGTAGAATATTTACTTCTTGACCTGTATTAATTAAATACATGGGTTGAAAATAGCAGACTCACATAGAAGCTGTGAAAAAAATGAAATACATTTGGGGATAGAATTTGAAAATTAAGTGGAGATATAAACACGTTTGAATATATAATCACCATCTTCATATCATCATTATTTGTATAAATCTCTAAAACATGTAAAACTGAGAGTAATATCAACATGAATTCCTAGTAATTTAAAATTATATTCTCCTTAGCCACACTACCGCAGTTAGATTGTTGATACACTGGCAGTGGAACATATACGTATACAGCAGATTACTGAGTTAATGAGAAAATTCCTTCGGGAAGCATTTAACACAGAAGTTAATTTTCTCACATAACAGACATAGTAGTAATAATAATAAATAATGTGATAGATAAAAACATTGAATATACATGCATATATGTGTTTGTACCCAACTAGGTATAGATACTGTAACTAGATGATTGGATTTAGTACATATGGGTATACCAGCAGAGTATCAGATTGTTACTTACTAGCTCAGTCTCAGTAACTGCAAAAGCCATGAAAGTCAGGGTGAGAAGCTAGCAACATGACTCCTTACTACAAAGGTTATATTTTTCTGTCTCCCCGATAGCTAGCAATGATCCTGTGATCAAGTAGTAGCCAGTATAAATAGAAGCATCTTGTGAAAGTTTGAGAGATTTTCTTTAAAAGTGTTTATGCTCACACTTTGACACTTTTATTCATCATGCCTTCTTAGTACCACCTGCCTGGAATCAATATACGATAGCTGGGGTTCTAGTTGCCAGTTTGGCTTAGAGGCCACATATAGGTAATATGATACACAAAAGCATTCACATATCAACGCTTGGTTGCTTATTTAAAAACATTTAGAAGAGAGAAAAATACATTTATATCTTGTTTGATTTGGGGTCTCTATTTCTGAAAGCTGCATGTAAATACAATAAAACACATAGGAAATAATTAGAGAACTCTTAAGCAATGATTACGTAATTATGAATGGTATTCATTCTGGGAAAAATTATATGTATTTTTAAAAAACTCTTTGGGGGAACTAGAAAGAAATTTGCATAATTCAATAAATGATAACAAATAATTGGCAATTACTCTGAAAAAACAGTATAAAAAGACTAATTTGGGACTCTTTCCTATTTCAATGTGAAGAATTAAAGGACAAAAGTCATGAAATTCTGCCAATTTAAGAAGGAACCATATGTCATCTGACTCTCATGGTTTTTTGTAGGAGTAGGTCTATTTTTAGTCCACTATGTATTTGCCAAGAAAGTGACTATGAAGATGCTTCAGGGATAAGTCATCTTGGATCAGTCAACAACACACCCCCAGATATCCACACTATCTGCATGTAAAGTTCCACATTCATGGAGTAGTGCTGGTCATAAAAAAATAGCCTATCTTTTGGAAAATAGGATAGAAAAGAGGAAGACTATGTCATCCTTTTTTATTTTATTTTTTTAACGTTTACTTATTTTTGAGAGAGACAGGGCACAAGCAAAGGAGGGGCAGAGAGAGTGGGAGACACAGAATCTGAAGCAGGTTCCAGGCTCTGAGCTGTCAGCACAGAGACTAATGCGGGGCTCGAACCCACGAACTGTGAGACCATGACCTGAGCCGAAGTCAGATGCCTAATCAACTGAGCCACCCAGGCACCCCTGGCTATGTCATGTTTTGAACTTTGTCATATCACCAAGGAATGAAATGGAATTTGTGTTTGCTTATTTATTCATTCTTTATTATAGTGGGAATGAGGAATTCTTCATTTACGGGTCCCACCCAGACTAGTGAAGATGTTATTAAGCAGTAACCATCCTGGAAACTAGTGAGTTTTTCTTACTATTGACCCTACTAGGGCTATCAGAACACAAAAGGGATAACAGAAAATAAGTAATCAATTAAACTAATTACTTCCAGAAAGTACCAATACATCTATGAAAATAATACAAACTCAATAATCTCCCCAAGTTACAAAAATGTTATATTTTATATGATCATAATATATATATTATATATTATACATACATATATAGAAACAATAATTGCAAAACATGAAAACTTGTTTGAACTAAAGTAGTTAATACAATGCATGCCCTATTTTCCAATTCTTATCCAGACCTATAATTATGGACAGAAGTAAATTTCCCTGACACAAAAAAATTTAGGTGATGATGGATGGGTAATTTTGTGTACAAGAGAACAAATTAATCTAATAGTTTATATAAACTCTCTCCAAACAGACAAAGGTTTACTGTTAAGTCAGAAAAACACAATTTAGTTTTATTTAGAAAAGGTGACCGAGGTGTTGGACAAGAAATCTGAAGACAATGAAGATGTGAGTTCATTGTGATTTTTTAAGTCAGGGAAAATAATTGATTTGTTGTTTTGAAATTGAACTCCTTTATATGCAAGGCCACTTCCATATGTATCTCAGCTTGAAGGTTCTCTTCAAGGCCTATTAACTTATATGCCCTGTGTTTTCCTACTCCATGTGGATCTCCCAGTGAGAATTTACATTCATCTAAGAGATCTAGTAGGAAACTGTCCTGTTTATACAATTGAAAAGGAGAAAAAAATGTCTTAAAATTCCTTTTCCTAAGTGTAATCAGATGACAGAGGATCATCAAATTCATAAAGAGAGACAACAGAATAACCTAAAATAGTTAGAAGATATAAAAGAAAACATAAAAAATACAGGCAGAGGAAAGGATATAATCAATAAAATAATACATTGATTGCAATTCTTGTCACCATAGCTTTAAAATATTCTCCTAACTGGACTATTTTTATCTCTTTACCACTAACATCTCTTATAAAGCTTATTACATTAACCTTCCAATTGTTTTTCCCCTATTGCAAACATTTCCTCTCTTCAGTCTGTTTTTCAACAAATAGCCACTGTCCTGTTAAACATAGAATAATCCAGATCTCATGTCACTCCTCTGCTCAAGATCACCCAGTGGTCTCTCGGCTCATTCAGAGTAAAATCAAACTCTTACAAAGGCCCACAAGGTCCTATAATCCATGCCCTTGTTATCTGACCCCAACTCTCTTTGCTCTGCCATACAGGCTCTGGCATCAGGGTGTTGCAGTTATTTCTTTTACAAATATTTCCAAAATTAAGCGAATCATTTCTTTATTTAGCTCTTAACACAGATGTCATCTTGATGAGATTTTGCCAGATCACCAAGTTTGAATTTGATGCAAATTTTTAAAATTTTTTTAACATTTTTTATTCATTTTTGAGAGACAGAGATAGAGCATGAGTAGGGGAGGGGCAGAGAGAGAGGGAGACACAGAATCTGAAGCAGGCTCCAGGCTCCGAGCTGGTAGCACAGAGCCCAACACAGGGCTGGAATTCATGAACCTTGAGATCATGACTTGAGCCTAAGTGGATGCTTAACCAACTGAGCCACGCTGGTGCTCTATGAATTTGATGTAAATTTAATTGCAACCAATCCTGACACCATACACCTTCTTTACTTTCTACCTGGCATGTACTGCCATCTAAAACCCTCTGAATAGTTTCTCTTTATTTATCATTAATTTTTGTCTCTGCCATTAGACTGTAAGATCCAACGTGACAAGATTTTCTTTTAATTGCTATGTTCCCAACAGCTATAACAGTGGCTGACATACAGAGATGCCTGATAATAAGTGGATACATATTTAATAAATTCACTCAAAAATGATGATTGAATGGGTAAATACTTAATAAATTAACTCAAGAATTATGATTGAGTGGATATATCAAGTTTAGAATAGGATAAAGAAGTCTCCCATTATTAGAAATATTTTTGCAATATTTTAGAACACAGGTTTTTTTTTTAATATAATTTATTGTCAAATTGGTTTCCATACAACACCTAGTGCTCATCCCAACAAATGCCTTCCTCCCTGCCCATCACCTACTTTTTCCTCTCCCGCACTCCCCATGTACCTTTAGTTTGTTCTCAGTCCTTAAGAGTCTCTTATGGTTTACCTCCCTCTCTCTCTGTAACTTTTTTTTTTCCCCTTCCTCTCCCCCATGGTCTTCTGTTAAGTTTGTCAAGATGCACATATGAGTGAAAACATATGGTACCTATCTTTCTCTGCCTGGCCTTTTTGACTTTGCATAATACCCTCCAGTTCCATCCACATTGTTCCAAATGGCCAGATTTCATCCTTTCTCATTGCCAAGTAGTATTCCATTGTATATATAAACCACATCTTCTGTATCCATTCATCAGTTGATGGGCATTTAGGCTCTTTCCATCATTTGGCTATTGCTGAAAGTGCTGCTGTAAACATTGGGGTACATGTGCCCCTATGCATCAGCACTCCTGTATCCTTTGGGTAGATTCCTAGCAGTGCTATTTCTGGGTCATAGGGCAGTGTTTTGTTTTGTTTTGTTTTGTTTTGGTTTGGTTTGGTTTGGTTTTCTAAGTCAATAAAAATTATCAAGAGAGAGATGGAAAAAGCATAGACTGAGAAAGAGGAGTGGTTATTAATCAAAGAACAAAATTCAGACTGACTTCTAATCCTTCATGAGCAAAGTATGATGATAATAACTATCGTGAAAAACTTTAATGTCTTAGAAAAACATGAAAATTATATAGGGGGAAATACTAATATCATTTAAGGGAAATAAAAGGAAAGAATTTAGAAAAAAGATAAAATTGCATATTAACTTTTTTTCATTTTAACAAATCTTAAAAACATGTATTTATTGGCATGTCAGGTACGAAAAAGAAAAAAAAAAAAGGATTGTCAAAACAATGGTTAGTACCTTTAATCTGCCACACCTCAATGACCCTTGCAGAGAAAGTTTATGCTTTAACCATTTTTGGTCAGGTTGGTTCTGAGTGACCCTTAGTATGATAACAACCCTCATTTAATCATAAGTAGACTGGTCTATCTTCCTGTTTTAATACTGGTGCCTTCTTAAAGGGAAAGTTAGTCATGTGACCCAAGTTATCCTATGAGACCCTCACTCCATTAACCCCACTTCTTATAGAGCTTTCCCTATTTTATATCCCTGTACACAGCCCCAGGCTCCTGGTCTTGTACTGGTATCACTTCATCTCCTAACTCAGCTCTTTCAGAGGAGGACCCTAAGCTTCCTGCTGGCCTTGGTCAAGAGAACAAGATGCTAATCAGCACTGCCTCCATTCCTTTATTTTATCTAAGGGAACAGACTGATTAATGTTGGATTTCATAGTTTTTCTGGTCAGTACATAGAGATAAGTGTCGTTACCTCTAATGTGTAGCATATTTTTAAAAATATGATTTGTGTGTAACTTAACATGGCCAATATAGATTTTCTTTAATTATAAAAGGAAAGAACATTTTATGGAAAAATACAATTGGGCTCCAGCCTACTTTATCTTCTTTATAACAATTTTCAGTTTAGATGATCATGATAAGACCGAGAGAAATTTCCTTTTCAGGTATTTTAGTCAGCATCAACATATTATCAGCTTATTTTATTGCAAGCCATAGATCAATGTTAATACTGTAAAAGGAAGTATGTTTTAAGTGGTGAAGGTAAGCAATATCCTTTTATATGCAAACAGTACAAATTTGAATAATGTTGCACTATAAATATGTTTTCTTATTTAGAGTGTAAACTATAAACTTTCTCTCCAGTATTTAGAATAATTCAATTACTATCATTATTCTTAATGTAGAAGACCGAATTTCATATCTCCTTATCTTTTAGATTTCACAGTATAAATAAAATCCTTGAATAAATTCCCCTTTGACTTGAATAAATGCACAACATAAATTGGCATGTATAATTTTCTGCCTTTCTATATATGTACATATCAACATTTTACAATAGGGTATATACTTTTTTACTGAATTTATGTAATTAAGAGATTATAAGGACATTTGAAACATATTTCCTTTTTAATTTTTTTTTAATTTTAGAGAGAGAGAGCAAGTAGGGGAGAGGGATGGAGGGAGGGAGAGAGATAGACAGAGAGAGAAGGAGTCTTAGGCAGGCTCCATGCTCAGCACAGAGCCCCATATGGGGCTCAATCCCACGACCCTGAGATCATGACCCGAGTCAAAATCAAGAGTTGGATGCTCAACTAACTGAGCGACCCATGAACCCCAAAACACGTTTTCATCAATTAAAAAATGTGACATAATGGAATCAGAAGAAAATGTAATTAAGTATTTGAGTCCCAGGATATACGTTTCATTCCATTGACACTTTTGCTATCAAAAGTGAATGTATTTTAAAAATAAATAAAAAACTTACATCCATGGTATTTATTATTTCTTCTCCTAAGCTATACATTTTTAAAATATGTAGTGTCATAATAATAAATCAATAAATTTGCATGCATTCTTCAACATGGAAAGTGTTGTGACAGTTAACTATGAACTCTGATGTTCAAATGCCTGGGTCCCATTCATATTTTAATAGGTACAAGCCAATAAATACTTAGTTCTGCTAACCTGATATTTAACTCCCTTATCAATACAATGAGCAGAGTACATACGACTAATTCAAAAGATAGTACTTGGAAAATATTATAATGCTAATGCACTCCATAGGTTAAATTTATATTACCTAATTTTAGCAATAATACACTTTTTTCTTATTTATATTTTTAATTTTTTTAAGTTTATTTATTTATTTTGAAAGAAACAAAGACAGTGTGAGTAGGGGAGGGACAGAGAGAAAGAGAGAGAGAGAGAGAGAGAGAGAGAGAGAGAGAATAGAGAGTCAGACACTTAAACTGAGCCGCCCAAGTGCCCCAGCAATAATCAAAAATATCAATAAATAATAAATTGAAATCCACAATTCAAATTAAACCTCAGCACATAAACAATAATCGAATACTACATATGCACTGTTGAACTAAGACTAACAATTTTAAATTCTCCTTCATCAAACCTCTAATCATCGTTACCTCTAATGTGTAGCATATTTTAAATTCTCTGAAACACAGTATTTAAACTTTTTACCTCCAAATGCACCTCACTAGTTTAAAATATATTAGAAACTTACTGTAATTGGTAGATAATATGTAGTCCTAAAAATCTAATTTATTGATATAATTGTATGAAAAGTAAAATTTTATGCTACTTGGATATTTATAAAAATAACACCATAGCAGATCCTATTATATGACTAAAGCTCTTCTTAAGAGTCCATAGCTTCAATTCATGGAACTTATCAGGTAAAAAAATAAACGCTTTAAAAAAGGACTTATTTCAAGTAACTGAAGAAATAATTTAATAAAGAATAATACAAAATAAATTATATAAGAAGAAAATACAGCATTGACTTTCCTGATTTCCAGGAGTCAGACTTGGCTCTTTGAACTCATGGAGCTAATTGGGGAGATACATAGTAAATAGATGAAAAATACAGTTGATTTGGGAGCTCCAAAGGAAAGTTAGAATTTTTAATGAGAATTTACATATTGTAATTGACATAAATGGGGCAGTAGGAGTTTGTGTAGAAGTACTTCTTCAGGGGTGCCTGGGTGGCTTAGTCGGCTGGGTGTCTGACTTCGGCTCAGGTCATGATCTTGCGGTTTGTGGGTTCCAGCCCCTCGTCTGGCTCTGTGCTGACAGCTCAGAGCCTGGAGCCTGCTTCGGATTCTGTGTCTCCCTTTCTCTCTGCCCCTCCCCAGATTGGAATCTGTCTCTCTATCTCTCTCTTTCTCTCTCTCAAAAATAAATAAACACTAAAAAAAAAAAAAAAAGTAATTGTTTAATGTGAACTGAATGATCTTTTTCTAGGAGAGGTAAAACAAAGCCTCAATAGCACATGTATGTGGGTTAAAAGTATTGGCTGTTGTATATTAGCCTATATTTATGAGCCTTGCAGGGACATTAGAATAAGCTGTGTCTCTTTTGATTTTTGAATTTTCACCATGAGTTTGCCCCTTTGCACTTGCCCCTTTGTCATTCAGACTTTTGATAACTTTGTTTTCATTTCAAAAATTATGATTTTTGCTGACATATTGAAATTACACTTAATAATATGGAGACAAAAGTTGCATCAGATGCTTTTATTTTGACCTTATCAAGCAGAAATGATAAAGTTAGATTACTTAACTATCCAAACATATCTAATGTATAATGAACCTTAGTGATTTACATCTGAAAATAATTAATATTACAAGATGTAAACCAGATATGCTCAAACAATATGGATATTTTAAGATATATACTCTTACAAATATGTAACATTAATTTAAGACACTCACATATACTGCTATGACACACTAATAAGTAAAAATAGCTGTATTTATTCGCTGGAATTGTGTACTTAACACTTTAAGCAGGAGCAAAAGAAAACATAAACCAGAAGGACTATTGGAATATATGAAGTTCAAGATGGGTGTGTGTATGTATATGAATATATTTATAACTTTATATATAGTTACATATATATATATCTTACATAATCATAATTATTTGTATTTTAAAAGATTTCATCAGTTCAGTCTTTAAGATGGAGAAGCTTTCTAGTTTTTTGCAAAATAGCAATTTATTGATAGTAAAGCAAGGATGATATGTACTTGTTTGTAGCTTTTGGGAGTAACTGTAAGATCAGAGAGTAGGCAGTTTAAAATCTGAAATTATGTTTGGAATGCAAGCTGGTGCCGCCACTCTGAAAAACAGTATGGAGGTTCCTCAAAAAAACTGAAAGGAGAACTACCCCACGACCCAGCAAGTGCACTACTTGGTATTTATCTAAGGGATACAGGTGTGCTGTTTTGAAGGCACGCATGCACCCCAATGTTCATAGCCGTACTATAGACAATAGTCAAAGTATGGAAAGAGCCCAAATGTCCTTCGATGGATGAATGGATAAGGAAGATGTGGTATATATATATATAATGGAGTATTACTCGGCAATGAAAAAGAATGAAATCTTGCCATTTGCAACTACATGGATGGAACTGGAGGGTATTATGCTGAGTGAAATTAGTCAGAGAAAGACAAAAATAATATGACTTCGCTCATATGAGGACTTTAAGAGAAAAAAACAGATGAACATAAGGGAAGGGAAATAAAAAATAATATAAAAACAGGGAGGGGGACAAAACATGAGACTCTTAAATAATGGAGAACAAACAGAGGGTTAGTGGAGTGGGTGTGGGAGCGGGAATGGGCTAAATGGGTAAAGGGCATTAAGGAATCTACTCCTGGAATCCTTGTTGCACCATATGCTAATTTGGATGTAAATTAAAAAAAAATTAAATTAAAAAAATAAAATCTGAAATTATGTTTAATGTAAAGACTAGCTTGATCTTGGGGCCCCTGGGTGGCTCAGTCGGTTAAGTGTCCTACTTTGGCTCAGGTTATGATCTCACTGTCTGTGAGTTCAAGCCCCACATCAGGCTCTGTGCTGACAGCTCAGATTCTGTGTCTCCCTCTCTACCCTACCCCCACTCATGCTCTGTCTCTCTCCCTCTCTCAAAAATAAATAAACATTAAAAATTTTTTTAAAAAAAGAGTAGCTGGATCTTTTCTTATATAGAATTTGTGGACAGTATAAATTTTTAAAAAATAGGATAAAACTTTGAAATAGGATTCATTTTATCTTATTATTATTATTATTATTATTATTGTTATTACTATTTTTGAGACTGAGAGAGGGTGCAAGTGAGGGAGGGGCAGAGAAAGAGGAAGACACAGAATCCAAAGCAGGGTCCAGGCTCTGAGTTGTCAGCACAGAGCCTAACGTGGGGCTCCGACCCATGAGCTGTGAGATCATGACCTGAGCCAAAGTCCACACTTAACTGACTGAGCCACACAGGCACCCTTATAATAGCATTTAATAAATATAATCAAGTTAATATGAAGTTCTTAATTTTGGGGCTCATCCAGACACTTGGCAGACATCCAAACCATAGGCACGTAATTTAGAATTTTATTCAAATTTTCCAAAAAGAGCTAAAATTAGATTGCCCAGCAGTCATTATGTTTCCCCAAATTTCGAACATTATGCTATGTGTTCCTCAAAAATATTTTTCCTACCTTTTCATTCAAAATCTCTTACAAGTTTTCCGGTTTATGCTCACTCTCTCATTGCTTTCCCTTAACCTGTCCCTTGCATCATTTCTCATTCCTTAAAGCCTCAAACCAACCCATCATTTACTTCTATATCTTCAAAAAAAAATTAATGTTTTTATTTTTATGAAAGAGAGACCTAGCGTGAGCAGGGAAGGAGCAGAGAAACAGGGAGACACAGAATCTGAAGCAGGCTCCAGGCTCTGAGCTGTCAGCACAGAGCCTGATGCAGAGCTCGAACTCTCGAACTGCAAGTTCATGACCTGAGCTGAATTCTGAAGCTTAATCAACTGAGCCACCCAGGCACCCCTATAATATCTTTCTATAACATACTCTTTTGTCCTTTTAAAATAATCAGCTTAGATATTTATTTAATTTAATTAAAAAATCGAGCTCGGTGTGGCTCGGTTGACTAAGCTCCTGACTTTGGCTCAGGTCATGATCTTGAGGTTCGTGGGTTCGAGCCCCATGTCAGGCTCTGCATTGACAGCTCAGAACCTGGATCCTGCTCCAAATTCTGTGTCTCCCTCTCTCTCTGCCCCTCACCACCTTCCACTCTGTCTCTCTCTGTTTCTCTCTGTCTCAAAATAAATAAACATTAATTTTTTAAGTTTGGCTCTATTTTTCTAATAAAGATGAGGAATTATTGAGGATGCAAGCAAGAACCAAAAATGATGTCAAGAGAGAAAAAATGGGCAAAATTATTTATACATGAGAATTCAGCGTTTCCCTCCTTTGTTTACTTTCTAGCTGAAAGCAGAATTTTGTAAGTGAAATTTATTTAGAAGTACTCAAATGTAAATTTGAAAATTCGTGATTGCACTTTTTAATTAAAGAAAAATATAAACACATCAAAGAGGTGCTCAATTTCCAAATAAGATGAAATCAGTTGTCAACTGTTGGGAAACTGTATCAAATTGCCTATTAACTTGGAGCAGCAGAGTGACTTCTTTTTTTAAAAGATTGTTTAATTTGAAAGAGAGAGACAGAGCCCACACAAAGGGGGGAGCAGCAGAGAGAAGGAGAGACAGAATCCCAAGTAGGCTCCACACCATCAGCATAGAGCCCAATGTGGGGCTGGAACTCACAAACTGTGAGATCATGACCTGAGCTGAGATCAAGAGTCAGAGGCCTAACTGACTGTAAGTATGCCCCCTAGGAGCCCCAGCAGGGTGACTTTTCCTGAAAGGAGGCAAACAAAACCAAGTAACAAGAACACTGGTTGCAGTAATCAGGGCAAGGTGCCTAGAGTTTTTTTTTGTTTGTTTTTTTTTTTAATTAAACAGTCTGTCAGTCAGCCAGTCTGTCTCTTTCTCTCTCTCCACCCCAACTTTATCAATGTTTTAACAAGAAACACTTGACAGTTGAGGGCATCAAACATTAGGCCTCAGAAGCAATTTGCTCCCAATGTATCCGTGTTCAGATTTTGGGCTGAAGCTTGTTTTCTGCTGATGAATTGTCATCTCGTACCTACTAGACATTACTAGGATTTATTCAACAGAGAGTTTTATTCACATTTTCTGGCCCCCTGGAAGGATACTGAAGTACAAGAAGAATAACTATTCTCATGGAGAAAGGCAATTGGTGCCTTAATGCATATGCCAAAAATTGCCCCATTGTGTACAGAGCTTTGGTAGGTGGTTTAATCTGAAACACTGCATGGGCCTTCTGGAAACGAAGATTTTCCCACCAAGGGTGGCTTAGACTATTTGTACTATTAAAGACATTGAAATTTTCATATTTAATAGGAATATCATGCTCATAGGAAAATTTGGTGTATTTATATTGAAAATTTAACTCATATGCCCTCAGTCTGGTAAGACCTGTAGGTGTTGTGGTGCATGTGAGGGGAAACAAAATGACATACTGTTACTAGTGGAAGAAACTATTCCCTTAGATTATTCTTGGTGGGAATGTTTCTCAATTGGTGGTTGCATAAGACATTAACAACTGATAGTCACAGGGTAACAGGAAAGTGGAGAATCATAGGTGAATTCATAGAATCGAACTAACTTGTTCAAATTTCCCTAGAACTTTTAGAAAGCGAACATTAAAAGCAAGTGTGAGGTAATACAAGAGTCACCAGATTATTAAAATATATATCAACAAATATAGGTATAAACTTATCAATGTACATTTAGGTAGATATATAAATATAATATTCATACTTCAGTAGTATAATTCTAAACACATTCAGTTGAATGCCAGAAACCCAACAGAACAAAACCCTATGAATAAACCAATTGTTGTTACTTAGCATATCTAAGTTAAGGTATTTCTGTAGTTCTGAAATTTGGCACTAATTTAAGTAATTCAATATCTTTGTGTTGTGTCTCATAATGGTGTTTAAAATCTTAAAATAATTACTTTAAATAACTATATGTAACGCTGCTAAGTTAGCAACTTGGGCTCTCTTCTTGGTTTGACTGGACTTACACAATATATTTTAAATTAATCTTCCTGTCACTCACTTAGGCTACTATAATGTGGTCCTCCATTTCACCATGGCTGGATCCTTCATTATTAAAGACAAACCAGATTATGTCATTGTCGTGTAACATGCTTCAGGGATGCCCTATTACCTTTGAGCTGAAATAGGAACAATTTAGCATGGCATATAAATCCCTTTGTGGTCTGGCTCTTGTCTCCATATCCTTATATTCACGTAAGCTTTCAGTTCTAACAATCATTCCTCTGTACTGCAAATTTCCTAAAAGTACAATGTAATATACTTTGTTAGGATATGGATTTCTCAGTTCTTCTAGATTTTTGCAAAATTGTCACCTTACATCCCAAGACTCAGGTCAATATGTTTAAAATGGCATCAGGATTGTAATTTGTGTGAGGTTCCATTCCCAACTACATTTTAAAAATAAAATCCTATAGCTTTCTTTTTTTAAATTGTAACATGTTTTACAAAATTCAAAATTCACAGAAGACTATGAAGTGAAAACTTCCCCTCCATCCTCTTTCATTTGAACATAGTTTCTCTCTTCTCGGCAGCAACTGTGTGATAAAATTATTTGTGTGTGCACTTCTAGAGTCAGTGCATACATAAACCTTGACTTCTACGGATACCCACACCCTGAGCTTCACCGATTTCTTGAAACACCACATTACATTCTAAGTGTGTAAAGTGAACAAAGCAGCCTTAAAATAAAAACCTGTTCTTAAGAGAGTACATTTATAAAAGCAATTGAAATACAATGTTCAACAAGATCGTTACAATTTAATAGCCTATGAACTCTGTGTTTGACCAGTAGATCTCCTCTATTTGGTCTACAGAACGTTTCAAATATAAGCCATAATTATTTATCAGTGGGTAAAAAAGCAACTTACAGCTTTTTCCTGAAAAATAGGAAATGTTGATACAAAGAACCTACACCCTTTCTGTGTGTGGGGGTGCATGTATATAACTTATTATAATAAATTTATTCTAATATACGTCATCCTATGAATTTTGATAAAATTACTGAGCCGCATAACCATATACCCAATAAAAATAGAGAAAGTTCCATCACTTCTCAAAAAGTGTCCCTTGTGCTGACGCTTTTTAGTCAAACCTTTTCCCCAGTTTCGTCCACTGGAAACCAGAGATCTGTTTCTTCTCCTAGTAATTTTGTCTATTGCAGAATTACACAAAAATAGAATCGTAAAACATGGAGGCACAGAAGGCATCCCTAAATTAGGACACATTTAACATTCATTTTGTTGAATGTTCAAGAGTGTGTTCCTTATTATTATTAAGTAATATTCCACTGCCTGGATTCACCACAGTTTATTTGCGCGTTCACCAATGGTAGGGCATTTGGGTGACCTTCTGATTTGCAATTGTGAACACTGTTTCTTCCTTCCTTACTTTTTTTTTTTTAATTTGAGAGAGAGAGAGAGAGAGAGTGTGTGTGTGTGTGTGTGTGACAGGGGCAGAAGAGGCTCTTGATGAGGGGCTAGATACCCTGATCCTGTGATCATGACTTGAGTACAAATCAAGAGTTGGATGCTCAACCGACTAAGCCACCCAGACACCCACAAAGTTTCTAAAAACATCCACAGAGATATGTTTGTATGAACCTAAGTTTTCTTTTCTTTTGAAAAATACCCTAAAACTCACCTGTGCTCTCTCTGTTCATCTCCCCCTACCCACTAACTCCTAGCAATCACTGCTCTTTTTGCTGTTTCAACAGTTTTGTCTTCTCAGAATGTCATATGATGGCATCATAACCTTTGCAGCCTTTTCAGATTTGCTTCTTTATTTAGTAATATGCACATAGTGTTTCCTCTATGTCTTTTCACAACTTTATGAGTAATTTCCTTTTAGCACTAAATAATATTCCACTGTCTGAAGTACCAAACGTCATCATCCAACTGAAGGACATCTTGGCTGCTTCTATGTTTTGGCAATTATGAATAAAGCTACTATAAATATTTGTATGCAAGTTTTTGTCTTGATTTTTAATTCATTTGGATAAATGGTAAAAAGTGTGACTGTTGGGTTGTTTGGTAAAAGTGTTTATAGTTTGGTTAAGAAACCAACAAGCTGTCTTCCAAAGTGGCTGTACCACTGCACATTCCCACCAGCAAAGAAGGGAAGTTTCTGTTGGTCCACATCTCTGACACCATTTGATGTTTGTCAATGTTTTGGATTTGGGCCATTTTAGTGGGTATGTAGTGGTATCTCAGTGTTGTTTTAATTTGCATCTCCCCCCATGAAATATGATGTGGAACATATTTTCAAATGTTATTTGTCATCTGTATGTCTTCTCTATTTATCTGAGTATTAAGCTAGAATATGATGTGAATGATGAGAGCTCTCTTCTAAGAGATTGCCAAGATGGAAGAAATCCCATCCTTTAAATAGCCAAATAGATAAACTCATTGCATTCAAGTTGTCATGATAAACAACAGCTAATCATCAAGTAACAAATGGACACCATCATTTATCACACACAGTTTATCTGAGATTCACCTGGTAACAGAGACAACTATCTATGTTTGCTAATTTGCTTATCCTTAGGAAAAATAAATTTTTCATGTCTTTACAATAGGCGGTAGTTTTTATAACTAGAAGCAAGGTGCTTCAAGTTAGGCACTTAGCTCCCCACAGAAACTAAACAGTAGGGAACTTATATTTTTTGATGATTTAAAAGTGATGGTGCTTAGGTCCTTGAGAAAGACATTACTGGGTGTTCATTAAATTCAAGAAAAAAGAGCTTCATCTTTAAATAAGATTTACATATATTTCAGACACAAAGAAGCAATTCAACAATTTACTTAGAGGGGCACTTGGGTGGCTCAGTTGGTTAAGCGTCCACTCTTGATTTTGGCTCAGGTCATGTTCTCATGGCTGTGAGATCAAACCAACCCCAAGTCAGGCTCTGCACTGAGAGTATAGAGACTGCTTGGGATTTTCTCTCTTCCTTCCCCTCTAGTCCTCCCTCACTCACATGGTCGGTCTCTCTCTCTCTCTCTCTCAAAAAAAAAAAATTGCTTAGACTAAAATTACTGAGAACTGGGCATCTAGGTGGCTCAGTTATTAAACATTTGACTATGGCTCAGGTTATGATCTCAGAGTTCATGGGTTCGAGTCCCCATCATGTGAGCTCAAACCTGCATCAAAAGAGCAGGAGCCCTGCTTCAGTTGAGCTCTGCTTCTCTCTCTTTCTCTCTCTTCGTCCCTCTCTCTCTCTGCCCCTCTGGGGATTCTTTCTCTCTCTCTCTCTGCCCCTCAGTCACTTGCACCTCTTCCTCTCTCTCTCTCTCAAAAACCAATTTCTGAGAACTTAAAGTTGGTTAAATTAATGTTCCAAGAAAAAGAAAGACGGAGAAGTCTCTTCTTATTTTCAACAGGAAAAGTTAGATTCTTATTAGTTAATTAATTAATTTATTTATTGAAAGAGTGAGTGTGAGCACACAAGTGGGGAAGGGGCAGAGGAGAGAGAAAATTTTAAGCAGGCTCCACGCTGATCATGGAGAGCAACAGGGGGCTTGATCTCAGGACCGTGAGATCATGACCTGAGCCGAAATCAGGGGTTGGAAGCTTAACAGGCTGAGCCACCCAGGTGCCCCTAAGACTCTTATTTTAATTCATATTAGTTCTTACATCTCCTGTGGTCTTTCTTCAACATGAAACTAAGATTTTCAACATCCTTTAAGATTCAAGTATTATTAAGTCATCCCTTTGCCCGTAAACATTTCATCCCACCTCAGAGTAAAAGCCACACCATTAACAATGGACTTAAATTGTTGTCCTTTTTACTGGAATCACATTAAATTACTGACCATTTCCTCAGATACTTTAGATATTTGCACAAATCTCTGTATCTCAGATTTTTCCTAACTGTGCTATTTACATTTGCAAACACTCTTCAATCACTGTGTTGCAGTATTGTGTCACCTGTCACAGTAACAGGGAATGTGAGTCACATTCCCTGTTATTATTCTAAGGCATTTACCAATATGTAGGCCAAAAACAATGCATTAGTTATTATTAAATTAATGTTTATTTAATGGCATGCAGTTTATATTAAATATTTTTTGAAGCAATTAATGAAAAGGTTACAAGAATGGAGAAAGAAGATTCAGTAGGAAGGTATTGTAAAAATGCCATCAAGAACCTGGATTTTATCAAAAGCAAGAGGGTGGTAAAATATGAATGAATCCAAGAGCTTATTAAGATGATAGAATCAACCAGGCTTAGTAGTTGGTTGGAGATGGACAATAACATAAAATGTAAAGTGTAAAATCCATGATTTCAGTAAGCAAAAGAATACTTAATAACATTATCCATTAAAATATAAAATACAGGGGGATCTCTTTGGGGTAGTTAATAATGGTTTCTATTTTAGTCATGAGACTAAACACTTCCTCTGCCACTTATCAGATTTTGGAAAATTTTCATGACCACCTAGCACCTCAATTTCCTCATCTACAATAAGAATAAGAGATTATCTATTTCAAATACACATAAAATACTAAAAAGAGTATTTAGCATATAATAAAAACTAAACATATACACACTATTTTGAGGCTATTATATTGTTTTCATCATTAGTATCTCATCCAGAAGCAAATGGATTTATGGGTATGAGTTTATAATTACGGATTTTCATGGTGTTATACATAAATCAGTACCTCAGTCCTTTGACAAAGGATTTAGTATAAGTTATAAGTTATATAATATTTTTGTTCTTCTGTGAGCTACCAGGTTTTTAAGAAATGCTAATATGTTATCTTCATGAGATAACAGAGTCTCTCTCTCTCTGTCCCCTCCCCGTCTTAAGAAAAATAAACATTTAAGAAAAATTCTTCCAAAAAATAAATACAATAAATTTTTCCAACTACTTTTCTTTTAGTGGAGCCGAGTTCAATCTCTCTCCTTTATTACAACAGAATTGAGTAAAGTTTACCTTGCCTGTTTAAGTTATCTAGTGTAATTTTTCCATAATATAATATAAAAATAAATTTAAAAGTTTATTAGTGTCTGTTTTGCTTTGATTCATTGTTTTTGTTTCCAGGAATATGTTCACTTAAGGTATATGAGAATAGCTGGGCATTTAATCATAAGATATTAAAGTTAAAATCATGCATGATTATGTGATGAGGGTTGGACTTCTTCCCAGTGTACTGTCTGTATATATACTATATGGGATTGCAAGCTATGTTGAGATTAGAAAATATTACAATATAAGAAGAAGTAGAATAGAAAAAGACGTGTTTTTCTAAACTCGTTATCCAGCATCATTTCTCCAGAAGAACCAAAATTAATGCTTTCATAAAATTTTATTAAAAGGAATATTACCCAACAGTTCACAAACTCCATGAGATGTGGCACATATGGCTGATACATGACTCTAAAATGATCCTTTTATTTATTTTTTAAAAATAAATCCTGGATACCATTTATCCTATACCCCATTTGTCTATACCACAGTTTTTCACAGACCCTATTATCTGACATAATAACAATTTCAAAATATTCATGAAGCCAAAAATGTATTCTCACTTATGGGGCAGAGCTCACTGAGCAAGCTGGAAGCTCAAATTGGACACAGCCTCTTGTGGCCTCAATCTTTTCTCTTGCTGTAACCTGTAGAGCTCCTTAGAGTTACTGATCCTGTCACATCTCTGGGTGAGCAAAGAAAGCATGTCAAAGGCTAAATCAATTTGTGTTTTGGTAAATAGGGTGTGGAAAGCTCAAGTGCACAAGTCATATCCAGCCTGATTTCTGCTTGACCACAACTATTAGATGGAATAAGTAGCAAATATACAGAGTCAAGAGGCCTGCCCTTGACAAGAAAAGCAGAACAATAGAAAGGTAGTAATGACTGTCCTATTACCAAAAAAAGATAAAAAAAAAAAAAAAAAAAGCCAATTGCCTTTCTGAGCTTCCCATTCACCGCCAAGTTGCAGGAAAACAAACAGCAGCTTGGTCTCCTGGTACTGAGAAATACATCACAAATGTAAACCATTTACTAACTCATTATTCCTTCATTATAGAGAACTGTGACCATAATTCCATGACCACCAGATGCTTGCTAATAAGCAAATATTTCCTTTTTTAGGAAAATAAAAGTTGTTTTCAAGTTTCAAAAGAAAAAGTTGGGTTTAAACTACTCAATTTGCCTTTTCGTTCAACATTTATAAGTATATATATTTTGTGCTACTATATGTTAGTATTATGCATGGCACAGGGAACAATGATGATCATAGAGTAAATACATTCTTGACAGAGAAAGCTTTCATTATAGTGAAAGCAAGGTGTATTCATCAAATGCAGAATTACAACAATGAAAGTGCTATAAGAGAGAAATATGTAGAATATTAAAAGTGTCCTAAAGTTAAAGAATAGCAATATATACAAGTTAATATATGGTAAAAACCTAAAGTGTATAAAAGACAAACCTATGGAGTTGAAAAACTTAAAGGCTATTTAAATAGTATGCTAGCTATGGCTATCTCTTAATAGTTAGGTTACTGAAAATGTCATATTCTTTAAATTTTTTATAAAGAGGGATTATAGTTAAAATTGTGAAATAATGTACATGCTTCCAAAGTATGGTTTCATTTTCTAAGTCAGTCAGAGAAAGACAAACACCATATGATTTCAAATACCATATGAATATGTGGGATTTAAGAAATAAAACATGCAAAGAGAAAAAAAAAAGAGAGGGAGAGGCAAACCAAGAAACATACTCTTAACTATAGAGAACAAACTGATGGTTAGTAGAGGGGAGGTGGTGGGGGGATGGGTTCCATGGCTGATGGGGATTAAGGAGGGCACTTGTGATGAGCATTGGGTGATGTATGGAATTGTTAAATTCCTATATTGTATACCTAAAACTAATATTTCACTTCATGTTAACTTAAATTTAAATAAAAACGTTTTTAAAAAAGATAACTTGATCCTAGAAAAATCAGAAAAACGATCAGCACAGAGAGAGCACAAAAATACAATTGTCAAAAAACAAACAAAAAAAAACAAACAAAAAAAACCCGACACCACAATTGTCATTTTCTAACAAAAGTAAATAGTTGTGTAAATGCAAAGACAATTTACTGGGTCAGAGTGTTAAATATTACTGGTTTATTATAATTTATATATAAAGCCTTTGATTGATTTCCATAGATTTCTGTTGTATACAACTACACTGGTGAAAATAATTCCATAAAAGTAATCCTTGCAGATGCGAATGAGATTATTTTTGACAGAAAAGCGAAAGCTAAATTTTCTTAATAATACTCTAACAGTACCAACCATCACCCTCTCACCTCTATTAGGAAGATGATTTTCATGAATTTTCTGACATTTTCAGAATATTTTAGAGTTATTCCATTGAAATAGAGAATAAAGAACTGGCAAATACTTTGTTAGCATAATGAGTCCGGGGTATATATTCTGTGAAACAGAGTCTAAGACATAAAGCTTGTGTATTTAATTGAAACAGGAAATAACTACAGATTCCTCCTTTCCCTTTGCCATGGGATTTTCCTGCTGCTTTTCTTAGCAAGGGATGGAGGTTATCTCTCCACCTTGCAGCATCAATCAGCATTGGTCTTGTAAGTTGTGTTGACTGACAAAATGTAGTGGACATGCATTGAGGGAATTCAGATGCTAAGCCTGAAGAGGACTGGAAGTTTCTACTCTCACTCTCTTGGCAAGTGGTTCTCAAGATGCCATGCAAATAATCCCTGTGCACTGGATTGAAGGATTATAGACCACATGAAGGACCATCTTTGCTGAGTTCCTCTAGAGCTACCATCAGACTGCCTATTGATAGCCAACAACCAACATCAGACATCTAAGTTTATCT
Organism: Panthera leo; assembly: GCF_018350215.1. Lineage (NCBI taxonomy): Eukaryota > Metazoa > Chordata > Mammalia > Carnivora > Felidae > Panthera > Panthera leo. The sequence continues at coordinate 21,858,805 of NC_056687.1, read as the reverse complement.
TAGAACATCCAGCATCATAGAGTCACAAGATGACTATGGCTTACCAGTGACCTGCGGCACAACTTCCAAAAGAGCTTCCCATCTGAGCCCATTCTGCAGGGCTGACATACAAGATTATGAGTAAATAAATTGGTTTTTTAAAGCCTTAGGGTTTTGTGTTAATTTGCTATACAGGAAAGGATAACTGGTATATCTCCAAGACATCTGGCTTCTGAAATAAAATTAAATCTGTTCAGGAGACCCTGATAAAGTCTTTTTGAATAATAGGTAAAAATAAAAAGTAAGTAATATACATTGGTACATGACGTGCTAAACATTTTACATTTATTGCCTCTAATAATCCTCAAGGTAATAAACATAGTACTTTTCTTATCTCTGCTTTATAGATATTGAAACATCAAGAGAGATTTAAAATGTTGTCCAAAGTTTCCACAACTAGAAAAACGTACAAATGAATTCAAACCTAGGTCTAACTTTTAAGGCAATATTCTTAACTAGCACACATATCTGTATCTTGTAACTTGTTCCTATCTTTTCATAATTTCCGATAACAGTGCCCATGTCAAGGAGTAAAAATAATGAAACTTGGAATAACACTATAATTTAATATGATAAACCAAATAACAATGCTGTAAAATAACTTTTTTTGTATTTTTTTTCTCTATCTACTCATACCAAGAATAGAATGCCTTGCTGGCAGAAGCTTAGTAATTATGTCTGTAGGCTGTTTTATGTGCCTAACAGAATACATCATTACATAAAGAACAACTGTTTATGTTTAGCTGGTCAGGGAATAGGAATGGCAGTAACTGAGACATTCTCAGAAATATAACATCGTATAGTAATGAGTTATGTTCACTGAGTCATCAGGAAGCTCTCACAAAGAGAAGTAAAAATTATATGATAGCAAGTATCAGGTTAGGTCAAGAGAGGACAGAATTTAAAACACAAGCCAACATGCTTCCTTACTATGATGATAACACATGTGGAAATGAATCAAAGGCCAAGTACACACATTCAAATATACATTTCAAATATACATTATCAGATAAATATAACAGATGTATTGAAAAACACATAAAACATAGCACATCCCCTTTTATTTTTGAATGTTCACAGAAGAATCAGCATGCATCTTATTCATTTCTCAAGTGCACATACTGACAAAAAGAAATGAAATGTTGCTTCTCAGGAGGAGGATCTGGTCTTTTTGAATATTTCTATTTCCAAGATTAAATGACAAAATTTAGTAAAACAATATTAAAGACTTACCAAGAAAGATTTGCGATCTATGAATTTACAACTTTAGTAAATGGCATTTTAAAAAAACTTTTGAATTATCCTCTTTTAATGCTCTAAAATAGCATACAATTATGGTAAAACATGACCCATTTCTTTCTCCTTGTATGTGTTTTAATATATGCATGTATTTTGTCTACACAATATAAATAAATGCATGTATTTTGTCTACACAATATACATACATAACTCTATACATGTATAATTATATATACAATTGTATTTTATTTCTATATACCACCAACAAATATCAATACTTAAAAATAAATTATAAATATATGCAAAAATATAGAATTTTAAATAGTAAATATACCACCAAAACATGAAAGATGACAAATAGAGACATACACCATGTTCAAGAATTGGACAACAATACTACTAAGATGTCAGTTTTCCCCGAATTTACCTATAGATTAAAAGCAACCCTAATAAACATTCCAGAAAGCTTTTCTAAAATAAATAAGAAGGGTGTCTAAGTGGCTCAGTCAGTTAAGCATTCGACTCTTGGTTTTGGCTCAGGGTCATGATCTCACAGTTCGTGAGATGGAGCCCCTCGCTGGGCTCTGCACTGACAGCACAGAACCTGCCTGAGATTCTCGCTCTCCCTCTCTCTCTCTGCCCCTCCCCGGACTCATGCACTCTCTCTCTTTCTCAAAATGAATAAACATTTAAAATAACTAAGAAAAGTTGCTTCCTAAATTTATATGAATATACAATGAAAACAGAATAGTTTAATTTACAAAAACAAAACATTGGAACACACGACAAAAGACAAAACAGAATGGTTAATGAAAAAAGACTGATACACTACATATTGTTTTTAATTTTCTTATGTTTATTCATTTTTGAGACACAGAGACAGAGTGAGAATGGGGGGAGGGGCAGAGAGAAAGGGAGACAGAATCTGCAGCAGGCTCCAGGCTCTAAGCTGTTAGCACAGAGCCTGATGTGGGCCTAGAATTCATGACCTGTGAAATCATGACCTGAGCCAAAGTTGGACGCTCAACCGACTGAGCCACCCAGGCACCCTGATGCACTAAATATTAATGAGAAAGTAGAGTCCAGAATTCTAATGCATTGCTAATTGGTATATAAAATACTACAGATACTTTGGAAATAAGTTTTCAGTTGAATGAAATATATTCTCATCTTAGTTTAGTTGTTTTTCTTCTACAAAAAAGACTTACGAAAGAATACTGATTACAGCTTTTTTCTTTTTCTTTTTTCTAAAGAGAACAAATCTGTAAAAAAAAAAAAAAGAAATGTTGAACAGTGTGATATGTACAGCACATAATATATAAGGAAAAATACTGGTTTAAATGTTCCTGGAAATATCAAATCTGTCCTTTTATTCCATCAAAATATTAAATGACATATTGGGATATGATTTGTAAGCTGTTAAAAATGTTTTTAGGTGAAGCTATCAGGTAAAAATTCATGAGTCCTTGCGTAAAACAATATTGGAGAGAATAATGGGAGCTACTCTGAATGCCATCCTGGGGTTTGAATTTACTAGTCCGGCCACAGAAGTATAGAGAGGTTACTCAGTGCTAGGCTTATTATTTTCTCCCCTCAAAAGATATTGCATTTTAACTTTAGGTCACTGACCGTCTTATTGTACCTTTCATTTTTATTTCCATTGAAGAACAGAATAGGAAACATTAACTTGCAATTTTCTCTAGAGTGATTTTGTTTTTCATGTGTATGCAGTATCTTTTAAAGTGGAATACTAAAGAGACTCTTAAATACTGAGAACAAACTGAGGGTTGATGGGGGTGAGGGAGAGGGGAAAGTGGGTGATGGGCATTGAGGAGGGCACCTGATGGGATGAGCACTGGGTGTTATATGGAAACCAATTTGACAACAAATTATATTTAATATAAAAAAATAAATAAAAAAATAAAGTGGAATACTGAAAGTGTCAACAATGTCTCAACTAATTATATCTGGGTAATTAAGTAATTTACACTTTTTCACAATTAAAAAAAATCTAAGCATTAGATTTCTCATGGCCTTTTACAGACCAATTCAACTGGTAGGAACTGAACTTCAATATTCACTAATATAAACACTGCTTTAAGTAAACCTGAATATTCACAGCAGCATAACTACAACAGGAATATAATTATTTCAACACTTTCTAGCAGGGAAATAACAAAATACTTGAATATTAATATAATGAAATAATGAAATGTTGTGCCGTCTCAAAATAATAAAAGTTAAAATCCTGAAATAACTTATTTTTTCTATCAATACTGAAAATAAAAATAAGGATATCAATGATTAAGATTAATAGTAATATTCTGTGTGACAGATTTCTGTTCCTTGTGTAGGGAACAATAGTTTACTAATTACTTTTTATCTTACCTACAAAGGCTTATAACTGTCAATTGCAAAAGATTTCAAGGGTGACCTAAATAGTCATTAAAGATAATACTTAGGTCAAATGAATGAGTGAAAATTTGCAGAGAGAACAGAATTATCTCAATTTTGTTATGTTAAATTTCAGAGTGAATACAGTATGTGGAAAAATGAATTTGTATTATTAAGTAGAACATTTAATAAAACACTATTATACAACATTCAATAAAGCATGTATGTATGTATTTAAACACGTATGTCTTCATAGTCAGTGGTTTCTTTAACACAGTATCAATTGTTGGTTTTATTAGTATCATAGTATAGTTTTAATGCAAACTACATATAAACACAATTGTTATTCACACACTTATCCTGTGAAACAATATGTGAATATCAACCTTAAAGCACTTATAAAAATGAAGATATATAAAATATCTTCCTAAATTAAGTCCAAGGACAACATACACAAAGCAAAAATTTGAACTCGTCAGTAATCACATCAAATATGGACAGGCTGACTGAGCAGGGAAAAATGATTCTAATTTTAAAATTACATAGTTCCAGGTAAAATCATGCAATGCCACTATCTTTGTATTCTGCACAGATTCCCAAGGCAAACACTGCTTCCGGCTTTCTGAACCACCAGAGACAATGACCCACCTGACCGACTTATCATAGTCCTTTTAGTCTTCTTTCCTGATAGGTCCTTAGGTTCCTTGGAAGGAGGCATATGGATGGGTGTCTTTGGAATCGGATTATAAAAAGCTCGCTCTAGATCAGAATTTCCACAGTGAAACTCTGTAAGATTTCCATCGGCATAGCCACAGCTGTTTGCAGCTGGACAAGGTTTATTTTTTTGCATTTTCCAATCATTCCTTAAACTTTTTTTCTGCTATTTCCTTTTTTTCTGTGTAATTCAGCTTGCCTTGGTTTTTCTTTTAGCCTTTTCTTCTTTCTTCTCACATCCTTCAGCATTTGTTTTCTTTAATCATTCTTGATATTTTTCTTTGCCTTTTCTTGGAAATGTTCTTTCCCCAGTTCTTCTGCTGCGTTTTTCTCCATTTCATTAATTTTTTTGGTTCCCTCTCTTTTTGGTTCTGTTCATTCTAAACCCATTCTCTATGCTTTTCTTCAGCAATTACTTTTCTTTTTCAACGTTCTTCAATTTCTTTTCTTTTCTTTTTTTTTTTCTAGCCGCTAACTTAATTCCTCCAGTGCTTTCTGTCGCAGATGGTCTCGTTCCTCTTTTTCTTTGCCAATGAACCACAGTTCCCATGGTGTCAGGAGGCTTTCTGGTAGGTGCACCTGTTTCTGCTCTTCTCGGTTGTTGTCTGACTCAACCACACTGGCGTACCGCTGTAACTCCACTCCTTTCAGGCTCGCCACCTTAGCCTTTGAATCATGAGCATCTTCATCCAGGTCTTCCTCATCCACCCTGTCACCATCGTTGTAGTCAAAAGGGAAGCTCTGCTGGCCAAGGGGAGACAGCGACATGGTGGAATCACTCAGCTCAGTAGCAGTGAGCAGACCATCACCATCTTCAGCCCTGCACCCGGCACTGCTGTAAGGACCTGGGCCTGCAGCAACCAAGAACCACATATCCGTCAGGGGCAAATCAGCCCCACAGCCTGGCTGCCGACATCTGGCCCATCCAAGGCGGGCAGTGGTCTCTTAATTAGAGTGGTAGGTAGATTTCTCACAGCCATGACTTGATAAATTATCACAGTAAGTCATCCAAATGTGTTTGAACATACATTTTAGATTTTATTTTTAGTGTTTATCCTTCTCTTTTTCCTTTGAAAATCTAAAATTCACATGTCACATAACTTCTGGAATTCAACCATCTTTTTGTTGCCAATCAAAATGAGGTTTATTTCTCTCTATTCTCCCCATTACCTAGTTCTCACTTTCAGTATAGGTTATCTAGAATTTTAAGCCAAAATTAGAACTTATAATATTGTATTGCAATATCAACTTTTGACAGTAATTCTTACATTTAATAAAAAATTGATTAAGACATATTTCAATATTATGTCTTACATTCTCACACTACCTTCCTGGATTTGTTATCATTCTTGTTTTTCTGGGTCTAACTTTTGAGTTGTTAATTTTTTAGGGCTAGTTATAATCTAACTTCTTGTGTTATAAAAATTACATTATTTTATTCTGAAATGAATAATATTTGGTTGCATGTCTAGTACTACATTCAAAATTACATCCCTCAGCCCTTTGAAATTGCCATGTTGTCTTCAGTATCTCTTACTGTTGATGGAATGTCCAATGAATTGTATTTTAGAATCTTTTCCTTTCTAATGTCCTTAAGGCTTTCTATCTTTTCTTTGGGTCTTGAAATTTTACCACTTTATCTCTATTTGTAAGAGGTGGTGATTTTAGTGTAAGAACACCCTTGACCCTTTACTGTTTTGTATTTCCTTCCTTAAACTCCTCCCACTCACCATCAGGTACAACTCAAAAAGTGGAAAATTATCAGAAATGGATGCAAGGACATGCTGTTAAGGAAAAGAGATACTGACATTATTTTGATTTGAGGACATTGAGAGAAGCCATGGCTAATTTTGAGGATATCCATATGAGATTTATTCAGCATAAGGGAATAGAGCCAATAATTTTTATGCTGTCCTTCTTCCCTTCATTACTTCTCTATGTTCCCTGAAGCCTTAGAGAAAAATTAATTCCATTAAGTAGTAAGATTAATACCCTAACCAAAATATTATATCATGTGTAAATATTTTTCCAAATAAAACTTCTAGGTAGAAAGACTAAATGAACTAAGTCATCAAACCCAAAGATGAGCTATAATCTCAGAAGAAATTATTTTAAAAAACACCAAATAAAAGATACATAGACTCCATAATAGAAGAGAAGCAATTTGGCTTATGGTGCATAACAAATTATCAATTATTATTATTTTATGGATATTAACTCATCACCAAGAGTAACTTGTGGTTTTGATCTTTTTTCATCATTAAAAAAAATTTTTTTAATGTCTATCTATTTCTGAGGAGACAGAGTGTGATATGGGGATGGTCAGAGAGAGAGGGAGAGACAGAATCTGAAGCAGGCTCCAGGCTTCGAGCTGTCAGCACAGAGCCCGATGCAGGGCTGGAACCCATGAACCTTGAGACTGTGACCTGAGCTGAAGTCAGATGTTCAACCAACTGAGCCACCCAGGCACCCCTTTCTTTCGTCATTATTATCTGGTAATAAGAACAAGAGTCATTACAATTTTTAGCTGCATTTAAATTTAATTTTTTCTATATGCTAGCACTACATATTAAATTATCTATCTATATATATATATATATATGTATGTCATTCATATATATATGTCATTCATTTATATATATATTTATATATTATATATATATTTATATATTTATATATATAATATTTATTATAATATTTATATTATATAATATAAATATAAATAATATAAATATATTATATAAAATATATATAAAATATAATATATAATATAATATAAAAATATAAATAATATAAAATTTATATTATACATATATAATATTTATTATAATATTTATATATATATAAATATATATATTTATTTATTTATATATTTATATATATATATTCATAATGTGATAGTGCTATACTTAGAAATCAGATATAAATGAAATGAAAATCCTACTATGATATGCTCATTATTTAAAGCAAGAATCTTCAGATGTGATCCAGGTGGTCCCAAATATTCTTTCAGCATGTCCATGAAGTTAAAACTAGTTCTTTTTTTAAGTTTATTTACTTTATTTAAAGAGAGAGAGAGGGAGAGAGAACAAGGGAGATGCAGAGAGAGAAGGAGAGAGAATCCCAAGCAGGCTCTACACTGTTAGCATAGAGCCCAATGTGGGGCTCAAATTCATAAACTGTGAGATCATGACCTGAGCTGAAGTCGATTTGGGTTGTCAAACAGACTAAGCCACCCAGACACCCCTAAAACTACTTTTATATAAATATTAAAACATTATTTGCACTATCCACTCATTGTTGTCATTTTTGCACTTTGACAATTTTCAGATACAATAACGGACAGCAGATTGAATGCAAATGGATTGAATGCAAGTGTATATATGAGAATCCCAGTCTTCCTTTAAGCTAGACATTAAAGAGATTTGTAAAAACTGTATAACAATACTATGTTTTCCTTAATTTTATTTTGTATTGGAAAATGATTACTTTCATAAAGTTATTTATGTTATGCAGTTAATGTATCGTTATTTTTTTTTAACGTTTATTTTTGAGACAGAGAGAGACAGAGCATGAACGGGGGAGGGTCACAGAGAGAGGGAGACACAGAATCTGAAACAGGCTCCAGGCTCTGAGCTTCAGCACAGAACCCGACGCGGGGCTCAAACCCACGGACCGTGATATCATGACCTGAGCCGAAGTCGGACACTTAACCAACTGAGCCACCCAGGCGCCCCAATGTATCGTTATTTAAAAAAAAAAATAGTTTAAAATAATTTCAGTTTAAATTGTATAGATGGAATTAAAATTATGGAGGAAAGTATTTGGTGGGTCTCAATAATTTTTGAATATCTAACATTTCTCTAAAGAAAATGTTTTTGAATTTTTGGACTACTTGGAACTATATTTAATAACAAATTCATTTATATAAAAATACCTTACCATCCAATAACTATTCCAGCTGCTAAGTAATATCACATACCTCCCCCCCCCCACACACACACACACAGGTGCTCCTAACTTATTGGAGTTTTTCATCTAGTTTTTAAGGACACAGTATGGTTAGGAAATGCATGAGTAGTGTTAGAATTAAAAAAAGAATTATTACATATTCAGAAAAAGATTAATTTTTAAGTAATTAAATAAGAAAATAACATTGTTGGGATGCCTGAGTGGCTCAGTCAGTTGAGTGTCCGACTCTTGATATCAGCTCAGGTCATGATCTTATGGTCATGGGATCAAGTCCCACATTAGGCTCTGTGCTGAGCACGCAGCCTGCTTGAGAGCCTCTCTGTCTCCCTTCCTCCCTCCCCGCCTCCCCTCTTAGGCACACTCTCTCTCTCAAAATAAATAAACATTAAAAAAAAGAAGAAGAAAATAGCATTAAGAAATTTTTTTTTACATTGGCATTGAAGAAATGAGATCAAAAGTTATAGAATTTAAGTGAAGAATAGTTTAATGTCTCATTGATAAAGCCTTTATAAAATCTAAGTAAACATTTGGTAAAAAGTTTTTAAAAATGGAATAAACATTGGAAGATCATTCAAAATCATCATTTATGAAGGCTAAAAACACTGTTGAAACTTACAAGTGAAACTATGAGTTCTATTGGAGCCTGTTTACATAAGTCAAACAGTGTGTAGAGTGTTTAGCTGTTTTTATCAAGGTCATTTGGCAAATTAGTATGTAGAATTAGTAATTCTACAATTACACATGAATTTCAGTGAAAAAAAGAAGTTACACTGAGGACTATAATCACATATATAGCAAAAAAAAAAAAAGAAATTTGGGAGCTGCTAAGAATATTGAGTAATTTAATCATGTCATGAAAACTGTCAACAATTTACTTCTCACTATGTCATCATTGAAACTAATCCATATACTCATTTAACAAGAAAAATGAAAAAAATTCAGTGCATTCACTGGTGCCTATGTTGGTTTATGACTCTTGGCAAGGAATTTCTGGTTTTACCTTTGGCATTTGAAAAGCCTGAAAGTCCACACAGCTTCCAAGGGCTGTAAGGAAATCCTCTTAAGTAAAAGCACACCAAACTGAATTCAACAACTTTACTTGAACCCATCAAAGAACTGACATCAAAAGGCAAATTCCCACCCCAAATTCTGGAGAGATAAGCCAATCCAGAGATTCATAGCCAGCAGTTGCATACCTGGAGTAGAAGCCTCTGGAGCCATAACCAGGTAGGAATAGTTAAATGATAATTTTGATGAACTCCTAGAAGTTGAGAATAGAACAGATTGAGACTGAGATTCACCTGGGAGCTGCAATTTCAGGGGGTCCCTCACAATTTTGTAGATTTTTACCTCCAGGAAAATCATTCAGGTTCTCTTCATAAGATTTGAGAAGATCCCTTTATGTCTCTGGCAGAAAGAGGGTAAGACAATCCTTGTGAATATGTCCAATGCTGTTTGATTATAAGTGTCTACTATTGAGGTGGCAAGACTTTACTGGCATTGTCCCAGGGACTTGGGCATTCATTTCTTTCCAGTTCTCTCGGTCTTGTTGTCTCACTAAAGAGAGAAAAAAGTTATACCACAAGCAACACTGGTAAGTTTGGTCACAACCAGAGATACAGGTTCACTAAAAGACTGAAAACTAGAAAATCTATATGATTTTCCCCACTCCACATGTTACCCCGATATCAACAACAATGTAATAATAGTGAATCACACCTGAAAAAGCTGCAAGACTAAGACTCTCAGGGAAGAACCAACAAGAAAAGCCAGAAGTCAAGAGGGGAGACAAAAACAAGGCACCAGAGGAATTTGAAGCCACCAATAAGTAGTACAAGTCCTAAGTGGAGGCCAACATAAATGCATACACCAGAGACCTGTTTATTTGGTTTTTATTGCCCAACAAATGAAGGCTGGTTTTCAACAACAACAACAACAACAACAACAACAGCAGCAGCAGTAACAACAACAAAAATAGAAGACAAGCCAAAGGCAAAAAAAAAAAAAAAAGATATAGCATAACATGAAGAGACAAAGTAATCATCAGACCCAAACTCAGACATGGTACAGATGCTTGCCTTATTAGTAGAGAATGTAAAATAGTTATGTATAATATGATAAGGACGCTAATGGAAAAAAATACACAATATACAAAACAGATTTGGTAGTAGGAGAAGAAAGATGGAAACACTAACACAATTTTAAAAACATTCAAAAAATCAAAAACACTATCAATTTGATCAAGTTATGGTGCCCAGTTGTTTGTTCAAACACTAATGTAGATGTTGCTGTAAAGTTATTTGGTAGATGTAATTAAAATCTGCAATCAGTTGTGTATAAAGGAGATAATTCTTGATAATGTGAAGGGCCTCAGGTTCTGGGAAGGAATTCTGATTCAAGACTGTACCACTGAAATTCTGCCTGAATTTCTAGCTGACCAATCTGCCTTACAAATTCTTCAGTTAAGACTACATTATTAATTCCTGTAGGAATTTCCAGACTCTCCCTGTTCTATAGATATTAGACTCACTAAATTCCCACAATTGTGTCACTCAATTCTTAAATCTCCAGTCTCTCGCTCTTTCCATCTAGATAGAAAGATTGATCCTGCTGGTTCTGTTTCTCTGGAAATTCCTGACTGATACACTCCCCACAGTGAAATGTAAAGAGAAAAAAGAAGAAAAAAATAGAAAAAAACTTCCTAGAACCATAGGACAATTTCAAATGTGTAACATATGCATTATGGGAGTATCACAAAGAGACAAAAAGAAAAAGTGGAGCAGAATAAATATTTGGGGTTAACAGTGGCCTAGAACTTTCCAAAAGTAAGACAACAAACCACAGATCCTGGAAGTGCAGAGAATGCCAAGCCAATTAAATATCAAAAACAAAATGAAACAAAAACAAAGATCAAAAGTTGACACCTAGGCATATATAAGACAAGTATAGAGAACATAATATAAAGATAAAATAGTGAAGCAACTAACTATTTGGTGGTGGTGGTTGGAGGAGGAAGGGCATCTTATCTTTAAAAGAAAAAAGATAATAATTATAGTAAATTTCTTTGCAGAAACCTCATCAACCTAGAATTCTATATCCAGAGAAACTGTCATTCAAAAATGGAGAAATAAAGATATTTTCAGACAAATAAAATCTGAAGGAATACATTGTTGCATCTTCTTCCCTTTAAGACATGTTAAAAATTTTCCTTCAGGCAGAAGAAAAGTTATATAAGTCAGAAATTATATCTATATAAGGAAGGAATGTCAGAGAGGAAATAAATGAAAGGAAGTAAAACCTATTTTCTTATTCTTAATTGATCTAAAATAACTGATTGTTTAAAGTCATACCAGTAACAATGTTTGGATGATTATAGCCTAAGGTGAAGTGGAATTAATACTGCTACGACTACTACTACTACTACTACTAATGTCATAAGGGATGCAAGGGAGGAATCAGGAATGTAATAAGTTACCTGTACTACATATAAAGTGATATGGTATTATTTTAAAGTAGGCTTAGATTAATTAATTTCCTATGGTATTTATACCTACTTCTAATCAGGTGAATGTGTATAATTTCCTCATTTAAAAATGATATATATGTATATATAGAAAGGAGGCAACACTCTGGGCTAACACTTATAAACATTTTAAAAGATGCCTAATTAGTATGCTAAGACAGAATGCAAAATGGAATCATATAAAATACTCGATTAAAACTAGAGAAAGGAGGAAAAGAGGGAAACATAAAGAATACAGAAAATAGAATTTTTGATGTATTTGATATAATCAAACTTGATACAATCAAATTATAGCAATGATCATTTTAAATGTGCATGGCTTAAATACAGGCATTTAAATACACTAATGGTCAGGATGAATAAAGACCCAACTTATTGATCTTGTTGTCTAAAGAAAAATCATTTTTAGTGTAAAGATTCTGATACGTTAAAAGTGAAGAGATGGAAAGAAACATACACCATGCTAATATTAATCAAAAGAAAGCAGGCAGACACAACAGACAAAGCTGACTTGAGAACAAGGTGCCAGGGGCAAAGGGCAGCATTACCTACTGACAAAAGAATCAATTCTCTATGCCAATTGTAAATGTGTAAGCACTTAACAAAAGAATATCAAAATGACTAAGGATGGAGTTGAGAGTAGGGGTGGGAATGGAAAGGGGACTTGATAGAAATACACAAATCCACTCTTATAGATTTGTCTTAAATACCACTATTTCAGTAAATGGTAGTTCAAGAAGACAAAATATTAGTAAATATATAGTTGACTTGAACAGTCCTTCAACCAATTTGATGTAATAAGCATTTATGGAATAATAAATAATTGAATAATTAAATGAATAGGAATAAAATAAATATGTTGCCTATGAAGATTTCCAAATTATTTATGTAGACAATCTGTCTTAAAAGGAAGTGGAATTTTATTTCTCATTTATTTTGTTTTGGTTTATTTATTTATTTTGAGAGAGAAAGAGAGCAAGCAGGGGAGGGGTAGAGAGAGAAGGAGATAATCCCAAGCAGGTTCCACACTGTCAGCGCAGAGCCCACAAACTGTGAGATCTCATGGGCTCTATCATGACCTGAGCCAAAATAAAAAGTTGGATGCTTATCCAACTGAGCCACCCAAGCACCCCTATTCTTCATTTCTTAATTGTGAGCTGAAAACAGTGACTTTCTTCTAAAAAGTACAGTGTAGAAAAGGCAAGGGTGGGTATAACTTGTCAGTGGAGATATTTACTTGTTGTTATTGGTATTATTATATTTTAATATGTATTTTTGTCTTTTCCTGTATTTTGTTCTAATATATCTCCAATTCTTATACTTCTTATAATATACTCTATTTAATTTTCTTACATAAGTTTTTTGGCCAGAACTGACAGATCCATGTTGAACATAATCATGAATAATTAAATTATTTCTTTTTTTTAGAGCAGTTTCAGGTTTGCAGCAAACATGATGGGAGAGTACAGAAATTTCCCATATACTCCTTGCTCCCCCCCCCCCCCCCGCCGCAAAGCCCTCCTCATAATGATAAACATCACTTACCCGAGCAGGATACTTGTTATAATTGAACCTACAAAGACACCTCATAATCACCCAAAGCCCATAGTTTACTTTAGGGCTCTCTCTTGTATGTTCTATGGATTTGGACAAGCCTATGACACTGTACTCATCACTATAGTTCCATAAAGAATATTTTTATTGCCCTGAAAATCCTCTGTACTCTGCCTATTCAACCCTCCCCCTCCCCAAACCTCTGGCATCCACTGATCTTTTGCTGTCTCCATAGTTTTGCCTTTTCTAGAATGTCACATGGTTGGGAGCATAGAGTATGCAGCCTTTTCAGATCAGGTCTTTCACCTAGCAATATTCATTTAAGTTTCCTCCATGTCTTTTCAGAGTTTGCTAGCTCATTTCTTTTTAGTGCTGAACAATGTTCCATTGTCTGGATGCACCACAGTTTATTTATTCATCTACTGAATGTCATGCTGGTTCCTTCCACATTTTGATGATTATGAATAAAACTGCTATAAACATCTGTGTGCATGTTTTGCATGGTTATAAGTTTCCAGTTCCTTTGGGTAAACACCAATAAGCATGTTTTCTAGGTCATATGTCAACAGCATATTTAGTTTTGTAAGAAACTACCAAACTCTCCTTCAAAGTATCTGTACTGTTTTGCATTCCCACCAGCCAGCAATGAATGAGAGTTCCTATTGGTCCACATCCTCATCAGGATTTTGGGGTTTTCAATGTTTCAATCTGAGCCACTCCAACAGGTGCATAGAAGTACTCCATTGTTGTTTTAGTTTACAGTTCTCTAACAACATAGTATTGGAGCTTCTTTTCATATGCTTATTTACCTTCTGTATATCATCTGTGAGGAATCTATTAAGGTCTTCAGCCTAGTTTTGAGTAGGATTGTTTGTTTTCTTATTGTTGAGTTTTAAGAGTTCTATGTATATTTTGGCTAACACACCTTTATCAGATGTGCCTTTTACAAATATGTTCTCGTAGTCTGTCATTTGTCTACCCATTCTCTTGACATTGTCTTTCACACAGACAAAGCCTCTAATTTTATTAATATAAATCCAGCTTATTAATTATTTCTTTCATGATTATGCTTTGGTATTATATCTACAAGGGATCATCACACCCAAGGTCATCTAGGTTTTCTTGTATGTTATTTTCTAGGAGTATTATGTTTTACAATTAGGTCAATGATTCATTTTGGTTTAATTTTTGTAAACAGTGTAAGATCTGCATCTAAATTTATTTTATTTTATTTTTTGCATGTGACTATTCAGGTTTTCCAATGCTATTTGTTAAAGAGACAATTATCTCTGTTCCATTGTGTTGCTCTTTAAAAAAAAAAAAAAACACTTTTATTTTTAAGTTTTATTTATTTATTTTGAGAGAGATAGTGCTTGTGCACATGATTAGTCAGGGAGGAGCAGAAGGAGCGAGAGAGAGAATCCCAAGCAGGCTGAGCACGGAGACTGACGTGGGGCTCAATCTCACAAACCCTGAGATCATGACTTGAGCCAAAATCAAGAGTTGGACGCTTAAGCAATTGAGCCGCCCAGGCACCCCTGCCTGTTTTTGGGGTTTTTTTTTTTGACGTCACAGATTAATGAAGTGGTTTCCTATGCTATTCATACCTATTTCTTATCAGGTTAATGTATATTATTTTCTAATTAAAAAACATTTTCAATTATAAGCATATATTAGACCGCTTTGAGATCACATAATTTTATCACATTTTAGTTGATCACTGAAATGTTTAAGAATATATTTTTTTAGATTTAGGTCATGCTTTCAGTCTTGAACTAAACTTTTCTTCGTGATGACACAGTATTTTTAAAAGCATGTTTTAGGGGTGCCTGGGTGGCTCAGTTGGGTAAGTATCCAACTTTGCCTCAGGCCATAATCTCACGGATTGTGTTTTCAAGACCCACGTCAAGCTCTGTGCTGACAGCTCAGAGCCTGGATCCTGCTTCGGATTCTGTGTGTCTCTCTCTCTGCCCTTCCCCCACCCATGCTCTGTCTGTCTCTCTCTCAAAAATGAATAAACATTAAAAAAAATTAAAAAAAATAAAAACATGTATATAATTAGTAAACCCTTCATATAAGATGTCCATTTGTATCCATGAAAAAAATAGATATTTTTCTAACAATTTCCTAATAATTACAGGCATTTCACCAGTTAATCCCATAGTTCTTAGAAAGTATCCCAAGGCCTCATAGCAAACTCACAGAAACACCAAATAATATTTTGAAATTTTAGTGAAACCCAGTGAGATATTTGGATTCTGTGCATTCTATTTTACAACTACATCACACAAGGAGCTATTATCTGTTTTGGTCTGGGTATCAAAAAAAAAAAAAAAAAAAAAAAAACCACAATTATTGAGAAACTAAGGTAGTTATAACCCATGAAATATTGGTATCTCTGCTTTAGTAACTTTAATGAATGATAGAACTTGATAGCCACACATGGTTGAATTGCTTTAAATTTTTCATAGCATCAGCATGATTTCATAACATATCAATATTTCTCTCAGACACTAGATATATTTTATTAAAAATGAAATATAAAAAATTTTCTAAGGGGAAAAGTTGTAATTGTGTGTGTGTGTGTGTGTGTGTGTGTGTGTGTGTGTGTGTGTGTAAAAGAGAGATACAGAAAGAGATTTTTTAGGAAAAGATCATAGTAGAGAAAGAATGGCTCAAGACAGCCAAATCAGTGTTTTTAAATATTCTAAGAGCAAATCCAAACTACTCTAATTATAACTGCTGATAATGGTGATTGATGGAAGAAAAATATAACAGACCTATGGAGGAGTAAGTCATACGAAGACATGGAATATAATTTAAGGATGTTTACATAACAAGAAATAAATTGAGATTAAGGATGGGAGTGTGATACTTAGGTCCTATTCATAGACACAATTAAGAAGAATATTAAATCATGAACAAAGCACAACATGTGACATGATAATGAGGTTGAATTATTTGGCCAATTTAATTTTGATTTTAGTACTGTTAAACAGCATTTTTATTAGTTTGTAAGATGCATCACAAATCAATCCAATATGACTTTAAAATCACCTTAAAATGTTTCCAGTTTAATTTTCTTTTACTTTAATGAAGATTTTTAATGTTTAAGATGAATCAATGGCATTTTAAGCTGTTATACTGAACATAATAAATTGGTGATACATGATTTTTTTGTGATTACCTAAAAATAAAGTTTACCAGAGCCAATTTTCTTAATTCCACTAAATAACAAGTATACTCAGGGCAAGAATGCAGGATGGCAATTGTGAATCTGTAGATTCAGTGAATATCCAGTGCAGTAGTCTTAGAAATATAGTTAAATATGTCTTACATACCTTCCTACTATCACTTCCTTCACCTTCGGGTATGTTTTTATACTTATTTTGATTTAGGAGTATCTAGATATCAAAAAAACTAAAATTTTCCTTAAAACTATTTAACTATATAAATTTATATTTCCACTATGTATTGTACATTCCTGTGATGTGAAAATAAGTGAATATCAGACATTTCAAATAGGGAAGCTAGACAGAAAACTTGGGTTGAATGATCCTGTTTGTGTAAATTCCTCTATAAGATATGGTCCCAAATGCATAATCAGGAAATGTTATTTCCTAAAGTGGAACTTGGCCTCAATGCACAACCTTCTTTGATTGAATTTCCATTGGCAACACTTCTCTGCATGAATCCAAGAGATAGATAGATTAAATATGACTTTATAGAGGTTCATTTTCTCCTACTTCCAACTAGGATGACTACATGTAGAGTTACTCTAGCCTCACTTTTAAAGAAAACCCATACTTCAATAAATAAATTAAAAAAAAAAAATTAAAGCTTTTAGCTCTAGAGGGAAAGCAATCTACCATCCAATACGGAAAAAATAGAGAATAATTTCATCATTTATGAAACATTCTTGTTAATATTAATATCTCACCTTTAATTGGTTCCTCTGGACATTCAATCAACTCAGCATATTCAATTTTACTGAGAACACAACTGTGAATATATTCAAAAGTTTCAAAGAGTATAACTGTTAAAAGTGCAGACAGGAAATTATGGTCATTAAGTCTCATACAGCTTCAACTTCTTTTGAAAGTATTTTGACATTTTGTAAATATATTAAAGAACCATTGACATAAAAATTGTATGTTAAGTTAAACTGTATTATTTATTTTTTTAGAAAAACATTCATTTTTGACAGGGAATAGTTTCAAAGGAAACTTGCTGATGGGATTTAGGAGACTTATAAGTATATATGTACTATACTATTTTTTTGCAGTTTTAGGAAAAAAGATTCTACCCCAAGATTTTATTTTCAACCCTTTAAAAAATCTTAGGTCCTTAAATATCTCAGACAACAATATTTATTGCCACCTGTATAATTTGATCAAATATATCCTGGTATGAAATAAATAGGGATATAACCCTACTTAGATTTAAAGAACAAAATTGCTTCCATTCAGAATAAACATTTTTTTTTTTTTTGAGACAGAGATAAAGAGCCCATGCACAAGTGGGGAAAGAGCAGAGGGAAGAAGGGAGAGAGAGAAAGAGTAAGAGTGAGGAAGAGAGAGAGAAAGAGAGAGAGAGAGAATTTAGTAGCCCAACATCAGGCTAGATCCCATGACCCTAGGATGGTGATCTGAGCTGAATTCAAGAGTCAGTCTCTTAACCGACTGAGCCACCCAGGAGTCCTGGAATAAAATTTTTCTGTGAAATATTCTTTCTTAGAATAAATACCAGAAATTACAGTCATATGTCAACATAACTACATAAATATAATGAAACCACATGGAAAACTACAATATTCTCTAAATCCATCACTCAGTTTTTCATTTACAAGTCTCAGCCCTATAGCATTACCCATTGAAATCACTCTACCAATTCAAGTATGAGTGTAGATTTGGGTATCTTGGCCTATCTTTTCATATCATGGTACGCTCATAATTAACGAACAGTGATTTATACATGGACTTAAATTATTTTATAATTTCCCAATTTATAATTCCTAACTTTGAAATACTACCAATAAGATTCAAAATGTACTTCAAAACAGGGTCAAATAACTAGTTTTAAAATTTCTGAAACAAGAGATTAAGAAATATACCAAAAGTTGTACACTATATCCTGCTTGAAATCTATACATAAATTACCAACATATAGAAAATTACCTTGAAAAAGTACTTGAAATAGTCCAGGTTATTTTTATTTTTATTTTTTAACGTTTATTTATTTTTGGGACAGAGAGAGACAGAGCATGAACGGGGGAGGGGCAGAGAGAGAGAGGGAGACACAGAATCGGAAGCAGGCTCCAGGCTCTGAGCCAAAAGCCCAGAGCCCAACATGGGGCTCGAACTCACAAACCGCGAGATCGTGACCTGAGCCGAAGTCGGACGCTCAACCGACTGAGCCACCCAGGCACCCCGTGTCCAGGTTATTTTTAAAACCCATCTCATACAATGACTAGAGCACAAACCCAAACTTTAGCAAGATAAGACATTACTCCACAGGATTTTTTAAAATGTTTTCCTAAGTAATAGCATGTGTTTTTGCTAGTGCTGTACTATGGACTTATTTTGCATATTTTGAAATTCTTTTCAAAGTAGAGTTCTTTCCATACACACAGTTATACATACATAGTTATAATTTCATTATGAAAGTAACTTGTGTCAAAATATCTCTATTTAATATCTCTTATCTCTATTAAAGGCATCTGGGTGGCTTAGGTGGTTGGGCCTCTGACTTCAGCTTAGGTCATGATCTCGCAGTTTGTGGGCTCCAGCCCTGGGTCAGGCTTTGTGCTGACAGTTCAGAGCCTGAAGACCACTTTGGATTCTATGTCTCCCTCTCTCTGCCCCTCCCTGACTTGTGCTCTCTCTCTCTCTTTCTCTCTCTCAAAAATAAACAAACAAACACAAGCAATGGACTCTGTTATTTTTGAAATTGTATGAAAATAATATTTGCTCTACTTAATATTCTAGTCTACTAATGTTGGCTAGAAGTTCTGTAGTTTCAAATATATTACTTAAACAAGCTAAAACAATGAAAAATCTCCTCTGTAAATTTGGCTTGCACTGCCTATTTTTGTTTTGTTTTGGTATAAATTCTTGTATATGGAATTTTTTGTTGCTGTCCAAGAAAATGTTTACAACAGTCTTGATTGATATTTACAAATTTTATTCCAGAAAGAATTTTTAAATCAACTCATACTTTTATAGCAGTATTATTTTACTTGTATTTTATTTGTTCATGAACACATTTGTTACATGTATTTTATTTGTTCATATTTTAATTCATGTTGTTTTATAAACCATACTGTTAGATTTAGCTCTTTTGAAATGAGAAATTTTGTTACCATATAAAACCAGATTATGTGGTAAACTTGATTTGTAAGGTGTATATGTTGCATTGTTTTTGTAGTGCTTGAGTGTGAGATCTTCAGTATCATATTTATCTTCCGTTACAAGGTAAATACTGTGTGATAATATCTACTTCCAGGGAGGGTATAGTAGAAACAACAGGCCAATACTTCCACTGAAAGAATTAGAGAAAATGAATATATATTTCAAATTGCATTGTAAAGATATTTGAGAGATAGATATACTATTATTAATCAGACTCTACCTTCAAACAATCTTAGATAAGTCTTCAATTATAATGAAAGAGATTTAAAGTTTAAATCATATGCTAATCCTCTCTTCCACCCATTATGGCATTTTACATCATCAAAAATTATTCTTTATATGACAGCTTAACTTGTGGAGTGCTAAATAACATAATAAATATCATTCACATTTAAATTAATTTCACTCATTTCCTAAAATATTTGTTTTTAATAGATCAAGGTTCTACCTGTATGACATTTCTCCTCCTTGTAGAATTTCCTTTAATATTCTATATATGCTGGTAATAAATCTTATCAGTTTTTGTGTACCTGAAAGTTATATATTTCCTTCATTTAAAAAGAAAAAAAATATTTTCACTGTGTATAGAATTCTCACAAAAAAGGGAGAAATCATTTGCAAATATATGTAACAGTCTTATATGCAGAATATATATTTTAAAATCCTACAACTCAGAAAGAAGTCGTAAAACTACATCTAAACATTAGAATTTTTTAATAGCCATTTCATCAAAGAATACATATGTATGACAAGTAATCAAGTGAAAAATTATTCATGAAATAATTTTTTTAGGATAATGCAAAACAAAATCATTAGATTATACCACTACAATTCCTCTGAAATAGTAAAACTGTAAAATGATTGTCTGTACTAACTATTGGCAAGGATGTGGAACAATTATAACACTCATTTACTGTGGGGGTAATTGCATAAACACTTGGGAAGACAATTTTACAGTTACTTAGAAATGTATATATTCACCTACCAAATCACTTAGCTATTACATTCTACATATTTACTCCAAATAAATAAATATGCCCATCCAAAGACTTGATTAACTGCAGCTGTATTTGCAAAATCAAAAACCCAGAACCAACCTAACAAAATTTTGCTTATCCATACAATGGAATACTACTCAGCAATGAAAAAGAATGAAGTAGTGATATAAACAAGGATAAATTTCAAAACACTTATGTTGAGGTTTTTAAATGTTAAATAAAAGGCATGTAGTGTACAAAAACATTATATAAAATTCTTGAAGATATGATCTAATCTATAGGGACAGAAAACAGATCAGTTGTTGCCTGTAGTCAGAAGGTAGGAGAGATGGAATAATAAGAGGTATTAGTCACAAAAAACCTTCTTGTACTTTTGTATATGTTCACTATTTATATATGTCAAACCATACCAAGCTGTATTTCTAAATCAGCATATACCATTGTGAAAGTATAGATTAAAAACAAATCCTAGGAAATAAGAAGACATATCTCAGTAATCTGTCTTTGTAAAAATCAAGAAGCTTTGTGGGTGCCTGGGAGGCTCAGTCAGTTAAGCATCTGTCTTTGGCTCAGGTCACGATCTCATGGCTCATGAGTTCGAGCCCCACATGGGGCTCTGTGCTGACAGCTCGGAGCCTGAAGACTGCTTTGGATTCTGTGACTCCCTCTCTTCTGCCACTCTACTGCACATTCAAGGTTTCTCTCTCCTTCAAAAATAAACATTAAAAAAATTTTTTTAATTAAAAAAAATAAAAACTGTATTTTTCAACAAAGGTCAAGGCAATTCAATTTTAAAAAATAATCCTTTAAAAATATTCTAAAATAATTTTTATCCATAAGGAAAAAAATCTCTACCCCAAACTCACATTGAATTAAAAAACTCAAAACGGATCATAGATATAAATACAATACTTAAAATTATAAAATATCCAGATTAAAACATGAAAGAGTATCATTTTAACTGATTTGGCAAAAATATTTTAGGTAGGACAAGTTGTACAAGAAAAATATCAGTAAGTTGGACTTCACAAAAATAAAACAAAATTTTTTGACACATTGTTAAAAATGAAAAAAATGAGTCAAATAGTAGAAAAATATTTTGAAAACACATCCGAAAAACCACTTAAGCATACATTAGTAATAATAACATAAACAGTTAACAAAAGAAATATTTGAACAGACACATCATAAAATAAGATATATGAGTGGCAAATATATGCATAAAAATAGGTGTGTCATCATTATTCATGAAAAGAATACCAATAAAAACCAAACTGAGAACCTCAACAGATAAATTCCATGCACTAAGTGAAAACAGCTCAATGCAAAAGTGTACATATATATGATTTAATGCACATGGTATTCGGAAAAGCCAAACCAAACTAAGTGATTTCCAGGAGCTGGAGAGATGGAGATAACTGCTTAAAAGAGATACAAGAACATGTAAATGTTCTATACTTTGATTTCTGTGTTGGCTAAATCAGTGTATAATTTTTATGCACAATTTATAGGACTGTATACGTAAAATACTGTATTTTACTGTATAGAAAGTATAGCCCTCAAAACTGACTTAAAAATATCTAACAAGACTGGTTAGGAGAAAGGCACATGGAGAGAGACTTCAGTTACTAATATCAAAATTGAAAAAGGATATATTATCATGAATCCTATAGATAAAGAAGAAAACAGAATATTAAATTCTTTATGTTAGTACATTGACAATGTAGGCAAATCTGATAAATTCCTTGCAAATACTTCTTACCAACACTGAAATAAGAAAAAAAATAGAATTCAGAAACTGAAGAGTAAGCCTTGTATCTGCTAAAAAATGATTTTATAATGAAAATAGTTTCTGTAAAGCACATCCAGGAACGGATGGCTTAACTGCATAAAGTTTTAAATATTTCAGGACGAGATACCCATGAAGTACAGATATTTGGAGGGGAAAAAAGGAAATGAACATTTTTCATATCATGAGGCTTACATATGACTCAAGGCAAGAGCAACAGGTGGTAAAGAATTTTTACCATCACAACAAACTAAAAACATAGACAAATGTATATAAAACATTCATTTTCAAATATTTAGACAATAGGTATTTGTATGGGATAAATTATGCTCCCCATTCAGATGATGAAGTCCTAACCCTCAGTACCTCAAATGTCACTGTGTTTGGAGATAGGGCTTTCACAAGTTAATTGAGGTAAAATAATGGTGGTTTCTAATGCAATATGGGTGGGTCCTAATGTTAATGTGACTGGTGTCATAGGAAGGTGGTCAACACTAAACAAAGACAGTCATCTACAAGGCAAGGAGAGAGACCTTAGAAGAAAGCAACACTGCCAACCCTGATCTCCAACTTCCAGTTTCCAGAATTGTGAGAAAAGAAATTTATGTCGTGTAAGCCACCCAGTCCGTGGTACCTTGTTACGGCAACCCTAGAAAATGAATAAACATTGCAGAACTGTGACCTTGAGAAGAAAGTAACAAGGTAAGCCCTGTTACCACCAAGACTTTCTGCCTGTAACCAATTTTTGGACTGCAGCACATAAGGAAGTAATTAAACAGAGTACTGCTGTCCCACTGACTTGAGGACACAAATATGGTCGTTTTTGGAGGCTGAAGGTGATGAAATTTGAAGTGTAGACCACTAAAGAGAAGTCGTTTCTGAAGATGTGAAACTCCAAAATCTTTATAGGTGTCCTCTTAAGTCTTTGGCTGCGTAGTAAACTACACATATGTAAGGGAAAATTCCATGAAGCCTAGCAAAATACTCCAAAATCATACTAGAATAGAAGATGTTTGATTTCTGTCTAATCAAAAAAGAGACACCTTTTTAAAAACCTAATGAAATTAGCATAGAACATAAAAAGTCATTCATTAATCTTAGGGCTTAATTAGCTTTAAAACAATGTCTACTCTAGATCCATCTTATCACACCTTAATATAAATGTTCAAAGGATCAACATAATTTTCAAGTGACTAATCTTTCTGCCAATACTAACTTCAACACCTGACAAAGGGAAAAAGATATTGTGCAAAGACACAAAAATATATTAAAGTGTCCAGCATTCATTAAATTTACCCAAGAGAATGAAACCATATGTTCACATAAAGTCATGTTCACATAAAGTCTCGGTCACAAATGTTCATGGCAGTTTTATTTATTTATTTATTTATTTATTTATTTATTTATTTATTCATTCATTCATTACAAAAGATAACCTAAATGCCCATCAAAAGTTGAGTGAATGGGGGCACCTGGGTGGCTCAGTTGGTTAAACATCTGTCCGACTTTGGCTCAGATCATGATCTCGCAGTTTGTGAGTTTGAGCCCTGCGTTGGGTTCTGTGCTTACAGCTCAGAGCCTGAAGCCTATTTGGATTCTGTCTCCCAATCCCTCTGCCCCTCCCCTGCTCTCACTCTGTCTGTCTCTCTCAAAAATAAATAAACATTAAAAATTAAAAAAAAAAGTTGAATGAATGAAAACATTTTAGTATACATACAATGGACTTCCAGGAATGAAAAAATAAAATAACCCACAAGGATTAATCAAAATAATTATGTTGATCAACTTTTCATGTAACTATACTTTCTTTTGTAAAGTATGTGGTCAAATATTTTGCAAATTTGTACTGGGTTGTTTTTATTCTCGTTAATGATTTTTAGGAGTTCTTTATCTATTTCATACATTGTCATTTGTCAAAAGACAAAAATCATTTCACACTATATGATTACATTATAAGATTCTAAAAATAAAAATTCTATAGTGACAGAAATCTGATCAATATATTTCTTTAGAAATCTTCATTTTGATACAATGGGATATCACCTCCTCCCTGTCAGAATGGCTGAAGTCAACAACACAAGAAACAACAGGTGTTGGTTAGAATGTGGAGAAAGGGGAACACTTTGCACCGCTGATGGGAATGCAAACTGGTACAGCCACTGTAAAAATACTAATTGACAGGAGTACATGCACCTCAATGTTTATAGCAGTACTATCTACAATAGCCAAATTATGGAAACAGCCCAAGTGTCCTTCAATTGATGAACCAAAGAGCCACTTCTTTATCCAAAGAAGATGCAGTACATATAAACAATGGAATATTGTTCAGCCATAGAAAGAAAGAAATCTTGCCATTTGTAACAATATGAATGAAGCTAGAGTATTATGCTAACCAAAATAAGTCAGGAAGAGAAATACAAATATCATGTGATTTCACTTATATGTGGAATTTAAGAAAGAACATAAATGGGCAAATGAAAAGAGAGAGAGAGGCAAAGCAAGAAACAGACTCTTAACTATAGAGAACAAATTGACATTGTGAAATTGATAAAAACTTAAAAAAATAAAAGAAATAAAAGTAATGTTCTGTTTGAGAGCATGCATAATAAAGCTTATTTATGCACATCTCTGGAGAAAAGTATTATTGATTTCCCTTGACATTTCCTATATAAAGTTTGAAAGTGTACAAGTATCTTTCGCACCAACAGTTGGTGTAAAGATGCTGTTCATTTTACCATTCTAGTGGGTGTGTAATAGTATATTCTGGTTTTATTTTGCATTTCCCTAAAGAGTAATTATGGTAAACAGTTTTTCATGTTATCTGTCATCTGGATATCTTCTTCAATTAATTCTCTGTTCAAAATTACCCATGTTTGGGGGAATGATGTTGTATTCTTAATACTGAGAGTTAAAAGAAATCGACACATTATAGACATACGTTTCCTGAACTACACAAAAAGGAAAATAAAACCTGAAACAAAATTGAAATCATAGCACAAAATTGGTTGATATCAATCCAAATATATAAATAACCATTTTAAATAGGAATCGTAAATACACCAATAAAAAGAAAGATTGTCACAATGCATACAATAAAAAGACTTAACTGTGTATTGTTTATGACACACCCATTTTACATTTAAAGATTCAGATAGGTTAACAGCAAAGGAATAAATAAAAATATACCATGTTAATGATGATTAGATGAAATCTGGGATAGCTATATTAATTGCAGACAAATCAAATTCCCATACAAAGAAAGTTATGAGGGATAAAGAAGGGCCACAAAATGATAAAGAGGTTAATTCTTAAGAAGTCACAACAATTCTAAACCTGCTTGCAACTAACAACAAAATATCTAAATATGTGGCCGCAAAACTGATAAAATTCAAGGTAGAAATATAAATTCAAGGTCTTAGGTGGAGACAACAACATTCCTCTGCTAATAATCAATACATGGAAGACCCATTGAAACAAGGGTATAGTTGGTCTGTATTGCATTATCAAGTAACTTGATCTAATTGACATGTTTAACACTTCCGTTAATTAACAGCAGAATACACATTCTTCAAGTTTGCATGGTACTTTTAAAAGATATGACACATTATGGGACATAAAACATATCTTAACAAATTAAAAACAATAAAAATTATTGTTAAATACAAAGTATTCATGTACTGTCAAATGTATTGTTAAATACAAAGTATATTCTATTGCAGTGGAATTAAATTAGTAAACAACAGGAATATAGCTGGGAAATACTCAAATATGTTGGAACTAAACAACATATTTTTAAATAGCACATGGGTCAAAGAAAAAGTTTCAAAAGAAATTTAATTTTTTTTTAATTTAATTAAAATGAAAAAAAAGTTGTCTAAATTTTTGATATGAAGCAAAATCTGTTCTTAGAGGAAATTTCTATCATTAATAATGATATTTGAGAGGCAGAAAGTTATAAAATCAATAATCTAAACTTCCATGATATTGGAATTTGTAATAATAAATATGTGTTTAATCATCCTCCCCTTTCTGGCAAAGAGCTCCTAACACCTTTGGAATCTCCTAAGTTATGAGAGTGTTAAAGTTGGCTGGATATTCACAACAATCCCTTTTCAACGCCACCTCAGTTTATGTTAATGAGGCGACTTTTGGAAAGTGTCTTGGGATGGGCCTGGTCAACATAAAGACCAAGTGATTCCAGGATTGGAATTTTCAGCTGCTCCTCAGCACAGGCCTCCAGTGAAGGGAGAAGCACGGGAGCTTGAGTGCAATCATCAACTACCAATTATTTAATCAATCGTACCTATGTAATGAAGCATCCATACCCAAAAGTACAGAGTTTAGAGAGCTTCTGGGATGGTGAACATGTACAGGTGGTGGGAGAGTGGTGTGTCCAGAGGAGTTATGAAAGCTCTGCACCCCTTTCCCTATACCTTTCGCTATGCATCTCTTCCAAAAAAAAAAAAAAAAAACAACACAGAGAAAAATCAACATAGCCAAAAGCTAGTTCTTTTTAAAAAATTAATAAAATTGCTATGACTGTAGCAAGGCTAACAAAAATAAGATTCAGAAAGTGAAAATACTAACAATATCATAACTAAAGAAGGAATATCCCCACTAATCTCATGGAAATGAAAAGGATAATAAAAGACCTCTATGAACAATTCTATGCCCACAAGTTTGATATCTTAAATGAAATGGAAAAAATTCTCAAAAGACAAAACGACCAATACTCCTAAATGAGGAACAGATAACCTGAATAGGTATATATCTCTTAAAGAAACAGAATCAATTATTAGTTATTTTCCAAAAAAAAAAAAAAAAGCATTAGACCCAAAAGATTTTACCAGTGAATTCTAACAAACGTTAAGTGTAAAAATTACATCAATTCTCTGTAATCTATTCCAGAAGATAGAAGAAGAGGAAACATTTCTATATGAACACATGAGGCCAGCATTACACTAACATCAAAACTAGGCAAAAATTTAAAATTACACCAAAAATAATTAGGCACCTATGAATAAACCTAACCAAAGAGGTGAAAACCTCTACTCTGAAAACTATGTAAAATATTAATGAAAGAAATTGAAGACAACACCAAAAAATTGAAAGATATTCCATGCTCATGGATTGGAATAATAAATATTGTTAAAATGTCTGTACTAACCAAAAAAATAAATAAATAAATAAATAAAAAATCTTTATAAAGTAGCATTCAATGAAATCCTTATAAAATACCAAAAGCATTTTTCACAGTACGAGAACAAACAATCCTAAAATTTGTATGGAATCACAAAAGACCCCAAATAGCTGAAGAAATCTTGAAAAAGAAAAGCAAAGCTGGAGGCATCACAATTCAAGACTTGAAGGTGTACTACAGAGCTATAGTGATCAAAATACTATGGTACTGGCACAAAAATGGACACATTGATCAACAAAATATAATCGAAACCCACAAATAAAGCCACAGTTATCTGGTCAATTAATCTTCCATAAAGCAGGAAAAAAATATCCAATAGAAAAATGACAACCTCTTTAAAAAATGGTGTTGGGAAAACAACACTGGTGTTGGACAGCAACATTCAAAAGAATGAAACTGGACCGCGGTCTTATACCATACCGAAAAAAAAAAAAAAAGGGTTAAAGACCTCAATATAAAACCTGAAGCCATAAAAACCCTAGAAAAGTACACAGGCAGTAATTTTTCTGATATCGGCCATAGCATCATTTCTCTAGACAGGTGACTTGAAGCAAGGGAAACAAAAGCAAAAAAGTAAACTATTGGGACTACATCATAGAAAACTTCTTGAACAGCAAAGGAAATGATTAACAAAACTAAAAGTCAATCTATGGAATGGGAGAAGATATTTGCAGATGACATATCCAGTAAAAAGTTAGTATCCAAAATTTATAAAGAAATTAAGCACCTCAACGCCCCAAAAATAAATAATCCAATTAAAAACGGGCAAAAAACATGAACAGAATTTTTTCCAGAGAAGGCATACAGATGACCAACAGACACATGAAAAGATGTTCAACATCATTCATCATCAGGGAAATGCAAATCAAAACCACCATGAGATATGACCTCATACCTGTCAGAATGGCTAAAATCAACAACACACATATTGGCAAGAATGTGAAGAAAAAAGAACACTCGTGCAGTGTTGATGGGAATGCAAACCAGTGCAGTCATAGAAAACAGTATGAAGCTTTCTTAGGAAGTTGAAAATAGAACTACCTGATAATCCAGCAATTGCACTACTGGGTATTTACCCAGAGAATTAAAAAACACTAATTTAAAGGTACACATGCACTCCTATGTTTATTGCAGTATTATTTACAATAGCTTAACAGTAAAAGCAGCCTAAGTGTCTATCGATACATGAATAAAGAAGTAGTGTGCGTGTGCGTGTGTGTGTGTGTGTGTGTAATGGAATATAATTTAGACATAAAAGAATGAAATCTTGCCATTTGTAACTACATGGATGGAGCTAGAGAGCATTAGGTTAAATGAAATAAGTTAGAGAAAGACAAATGCAATGTGATTTCAGTCACAGGTGGAATTTAAGAAACAAAACAAATGAGCAAAGGGAAAAAAGAAAAAGAAAGAGAGAAACCCAGAAACAGATTCTTATTTATGGAAAACCAACTGATGGTTACCAGAAGGGGATTGAGTGGGGAGATGGGTGACATAGAAGATGAGATTTAAGAAGTGAATCCTTCTCATGATGAGAACTGGGTGAAGTATAAAACTATTGAATCATTATATTATTCACCTGAAACTAACATTACACTTTATGTTAAATACTTGGAATTAATCTCCTCACCATCTTGAGGAGAAACAAGCCAGTCAAAAATATATTACTAAGAAGAAAAACAACAAACTAATATCTCTCACAAGCAGAGATGCAAAAATCCTTAACAACAACGACAACAACAACAACAACAAAATATTAGCAAATTGAAACCAACAATGTATAAAATAATTATGTGCCACCACCCACCAAGTTTGCAAGACTGATTAAACGTTCAGTTACTTTTTAAAAATTTATTTTAGAGAGAGAGCAGGGGAGAGGGGCAGAGAGAGAGAGAGAGACTCAAGCAGGCTCCATGCTCAGCACAGAGTCCAGTGTGGGGCTCTATCTCACGACTCTAGGATCATGATGAGCTGAAGTCAAGAGTTGGATGCTCAACCAACTGAGCCATCCAGGCGCCACTCAGTTATTAATCAATGTATTTCAAACATCCATAGACAAGCAAAAATGTCCTTTGCTCATCATTATTCTTCAACATCATACTGGAAATTTTGGCTAGTGCAACAGTACAATAAAAGGAAATACGACATGTACTTTAGAAAAAGGAAGAATTATCTCTACTTGCAGATAACAATATTGTTTAAGGAGAAAATCACAAAGAATTAACTAAAAAACAAACAGAAAGAACAAATATACACAGCAAAGTTGCATGTTATGAGGTTAATATACAAAAGCAAATTCCCTTCCTGCATACTAGAAATGGACTATAGGAATTTGAAATTAGAGGGGCAAACACTACCAGTTGCAAAAACACAGCCCCCAATATAATAATTAGATACATATCTAACAAAAATATATTAAACCTATATTCATAAATTTATAAAATACTGGAAAAAAAACAAAGATCTAAATAAATGGAAAGATATTTTCTATTCATGAATTGGAAGACATACAGTTGTTAAGATTCAATTCTTCCCAACTTGATCTATAGGTTAAATGCAATCCTAGTAAAAAATCCAGTTAGCTATTTTGTGATTATTGACAAACTATTTCTAAATTTATATAAGAAGGCAAAGACCTAGATATTCAACACAATACTAAGGAAGAAAAACAAATTTGGAGTATTCACACTACCTGATTTCAAGATTTTAATGGTACAGTAATCACTATAACATTGTATTGGCAAAACAATAGACACATAGATCAAATAGACCTACATGTAATAATCAATGAATCTTTGAAAAGGAATAAAGGCAAGTCAGTGAAAAATGATAGTCTTTTATTTTTTTAATTAAAATTTTTTTAACTTTTATTCATTTTTGAAGGACAGTGGAGGGAAGGGCAGAGAGAGAGAGGGAGACACAGAATCTGAGGCAGGCTCCAGGCTCTGAGCTGTCAGCACAGAGCCCAAGGTGGGGCTCAAACCCACAAACCACGAGGTTATGACCTGAGTGAAAGTCGGCCACTCAACCAACTGAGCCACCCAGCAGCCCATACAGTCTTTTAAATCAATGCTGCTGGAACAATGGACAACCATATGCAAAAAAAATAATAAAAAAGGAAAGAAAGAAAGAAAGAAAGAAAGAAAGAAAGACAAAAGAAAAAGAAAAGAAAAAAGAATCTGAAGATATGAAGATAGCCCTTATAGTTTTCACAAAAATTTAGTAAAAATGGGTCTTAGACTTAAAATTATAAAATTTCTTGAATGAACATAAAAGAAAATACATATGACTTTCATTTCAGTTTGAGTTTTTATTAAAAAAAATTTTTTTAACGTTTATTTATTTTTGAGACAGAGAGAGACAGAGCATGAACAGGGGAGGGGCAGAGAGAGAGGGAGACACAGAATCTGAAACAGCCTCCAGGCTCTGAGCTGTCAGCACAGAGCCTGACGCAGGGCTTGAACTCACGGACTGTGAGATCATGACCTGAGCCGAAGTCAGACACTTAACCGACCAAGCCACCCAGGCGCCCCCAGTTTGAGTTTTTAAATACAACATCAACAGCATGACCCTTCAAAGAGAAGAACTGATGTATAACTTTATTAAAATTTAAAACTTCTCTACAAAAAACACTCTTAAGGGAATGAAATAGAGAACAAACACCTTAAAAGAAAATATTTGTAAATGCATATCTGGAAATCAAAACCTCGTATCTAAAATATAATTTTTTTTTAACTCAACATTAAGAAAACAAATAATCCAATTAACAAAATGGGCGGATCTGAATAGAAAGTGTACAGATCACAAAGAAACATATGAAAAGATGTTCAAATCATTTGTTAGGAGAAAGCTACAAATTAAAATCACAATGAGATATCATTACATAAATATTAGAATAACCAAAATCCAAAGCTGACAATACTAAGAGCTGACACTGTCACAGAGCATAGGAACTCTCATTCATTACTACAGATAAGGCTAAGTAGTATAGCCACAGACATACATTTAGGTAGTTTGTTATTAAATTAGATACAGTTTACCATATAGTCCTGAAATCAGGCTCAGAGAACTCCAACTGAGTTGAATATTTATGTCCAAAAAAAAAAAAAAAATCCACATAGATGTTTACAGTAGCTTATTCATAATTACCCAAAACTGGAAGCAACCAAAATATTCATTATTATGTGACTGGATAACAAACTTTAGTATATCCATATAACAGAGTGATAAAAATAAATATGCCATCAAACCATGAAAAGACCTGGAAGAAACCTAAATGCATATTGCGAAGTGAGAAAAGACAGTCTGAAAAAGGTGCATAGTATATGATTTCAATTATTTGCATTTCCAGAAAAAACAAAACTAATGAGATTTGTCAAAATCTAGAGAACTTTATGGCCCAAAAATTCCCTTAATGAATGCAATTTTTTAAAACTTCATTTAGATATTTCAAGATGGATTAAAGAATGTGAGAAAATAATCTGAATGTCTTAAAAGAAATGAAACTATATCAGTTACGGGGATAGGACAGTAAAATAACAATTCAACCAATTTTGAAAATGAATGGAATCTGTAAGACTAAAGGGAATGGAACTTCACATAAGCCCTGAAAAAGTATTGGTTCCCCCTGAGTACAGGTTAAATATTCTGAATCTACTATACATACATACTGGAATTGAACAAGTAACTAAATTGATTGTTTCTCATTGTGGGCCAAGTTTTTCATTGTTACAGTAAGAGTTTACAGAAGGCACAAAGAACAGGCTAAAATGTTCCATGTGATAATGGATTTTAATCTATTGAAACCATCAGTATGAACTTTAGCTTCATATGTGAAAGAGCAGACCTACGCCGGCCGACTCCATCTTGTTCTATGTCCTCTACCTTGAGTGACTATGTCCCCGACATGGCCCCTTTCCGGGAAAATCGCAAAAACCTCAGACCACGCCTCCTCCCCTTGAGTAACCTCCAGCTCACCCGTTCAAACTTCCCTATCAAAACATGCCTGGTGACCTGCGTAACAGGATTCCGACCCTTCCCCAGCCAATCGGCCGA
Organism: Panthera leo; assembly: GCF_018350215.1. Lineage (NCBI taxonomy): Eukaryota > Metazoa > Chordata > Mammalia > Carnivora > Felidae > Panthera > Panthera leo. The sequence continues at coordinate 21,825,918 of NC_056687.1, read as the reverse complement.
GGCCACAGCCATTACCTCACCAACTGCCCCTAGACCCCTATAAAATCTTTGTGCTTTTGAAACTCGCTCTCTCTCCCTGGCATCTCACCGCTGCGTCGGTGCAGGTAGGGGATTGAGCTTGAGCTAGCTCGAATAAAGGCTCTTTGCTTTTGCATCAGACTCGGCTCCCTGGTGGTCTTTGGGGATCACGAATTCTGGGCATAACAATGGACACAGATGGTTCCATATAGAAATATGTATAGACATATATACAAGGCATTCCTGTGGCAATGATCACAGCTAGCCTCAGATTTTGGTTTTCGATACCACTATTAAAAAAAAAAAAAAAGAACTAGACATCCTTCGAATATCTGCTGAATCTAGATTTTGGGCAGAAAAGATACAATTTTACCTAGGAAGTGTCTTGGAGTACCAGAAAGTAGTAAAAGTTTTAAAAACCAAATCTCAGTGATAGAGTATGTCAAAGGGACCCAAGAACCAACTGAAAGAATTTCATATAGCCAATGCTAGTAAAATTAGAACTACATAAATACACTTGTATCGGATTATAAACTAATGTATAAAATAATTTAAGAGACGTCTTTAATTTTTTTTTAATGTTTATCTATTTTTGAGAGAGAGAAAGAGAGAAAGAGTGTGTGAACAGGGGAGGAGCAGAGATATAGGGAGATACAGAATCTGAAGCAGGCTCCAGACTGCCTGTCAGCACAGAGCCTGACGTGGGACTCGAACCCACAAACTGCAAGATCATGACCCGAGCTGAAGTTGGACACTTAACCAACTGAGCCACCCAGATGGTTTAAAATAATTTAAGAGACTTCTATTTCTGGGTCTGCAGGTAAGGAGCTTGGAAGTTATTACTCCATCCTAACAACAAGTTAAAACCTGAACAGAATGAAAGCCAAATTTTCCTAAATCAATAAGAGAAAAGACGACACAGGGCAAAACTCTGCTCAGGAGAATGAAAAGAAAAACAGTTTACCAGAGCAGAAACTCACAACAGGAAGACTGCCATGGGAACCAGTACTGGAGGAGGAAAACTTAACTATAAATATGAATTACAGGAAGCTCAGTGCAGACAAGTCAGAGAGCTAAAAACTCCAGGGGACCCAGTCCTTGGGGCCGGGGGTGGGGGGGTGGGGAGAGGGGCAGGGGGAGGGATGGGTGGTCTGACAATAATGGGAGATTTCCTTCCAGAAGCTCAAATAGGTCCTGCAATAAATATCAAGGAAAATCCCCTTCCTGCTCCTGCACAGGGGAAAAGGAATTATTTTGAAACATCCCAGAGCACTCTATTCTTAACAAGACTGCCCTCAGGGGAAACTAATTAACCAGAAGCTAACTGACCTAGAGAAAGGAAAGGGAAATACCCAACTCTAGCCTGTTCTGGCCATCTGATCCTCTGTGGGTGGGAGGCGCCAGGAAAAAAGTTTGAGAAACATTTGTGAAATTCACAGTCCAGAGGCAGAAGCTTACCAAGCCGAAGACCTAATCATAGAGATTATACAATGCTTCCCCTCCCTGCACATCTCACCATCAAACATACTAAGGCCTAGTTAGAGTGGTTCCTTTTACCTAGAATGCAATGTCCAGCTATCGAGAAAAAAGTTACAAACCATAACAAAAGGCAAAAAACACAATTTGGAAAGCCAGAGCAAGCATCAGAACCAGAGATGGTTGGGATATTGGAATGATCATAATGGGGCTTTTAAAATAATTTAACATGAGTCTATACTAAAATAAATCAACCATGGAATAAATAAATACAAGGAAGAATGTAGACACGTCTTATGTGCAGGGAAATGCCAAATATTGAGTGTAGACACTCTGTCCTTCTTGGGGTAAAGTATAACTCCTTAGTTCCTTAAGTATAGGCTACACATTGTGATTTCCCTACAAGGAGTACATTATGGAAAGAGGATCAAGTAATTTCAATAGGGAAGAACTTGGCAAACACTACCTCAGCCAAGTAATCAAAGTCACCATGAAAAGTAAAAGTAATGCTTACAGTATGTACTCAATATGATAAAAATGACACTTTACTGCCATGGTCCACCTTTCAAAAAAAAAATAAAAATAAAAAACTGTTGCAGTCTAATCATGAGAAAAACATCAGACAAATCCCAGTTGAGAGACATTTTGCAAAGTATCTTCCCAGTACTCCTCAAAACTGTCAATGTCATAAAAATCAAGGAGTGTCTGAGAAATTGTCATAGCCAGGAGGAGTCCAAAAAGACCTAACAGTTAAATGCAACATGGTCTGCATGGGCTCCTGGAACAAAAATACCACATTAGGGAAAAATATGCAAATCTTTATGAAGAATAGTCTTTAATTAAAAATACTGCATCAATATTGGTTTGTTAACTGTGACAAATAAATTCTGTGGTAATGTAAAATATTCAAATAGAAGAAACAGGCATGGGCATGGGGTATACAGGAACTCTCTGTACTATATTCTCAGTACTTCTGTAAATTCAAAATTGTTCTAAAACATGTTTATTACTAATATATAGTTTGATTATGTTTATTAATAAAATGATGTGAATAACTAGTGCGTGTATAAAAAGATGACCTTTTTTTCGGTAACTTATGTCATTTCAGTATTTGATGTCACACAAATATTGTTTCCTCACAGTCCCCCCTAACCTTGAATCGTTGATGGTTTTTCTCTTTTTACTCCTCTTGCTCACTGAACAGTTTTGACCTGTCTTTATCTACTATATCCACAAAAGTGCTGTTATTCAGTTGTGAATCATCCCCACCCATTTTGCCAAGAGTTAGAAAAAATACTACGTAAAAATTTGTTTAATAAGGATAGACAATGATTCACAGTGTCCAAAGATGCCATTAAGATAACAAATAATGCATGTCTCTTTGAATAGATGAAAAGGAAATTACTAAAAAATAAATAAGAGTCCAAATTATTTTTGGTTTTGAGCACAGTTTAAACCACAGTATTTATTTCCTCTAAAAGCTTCATAATTATCACATAATGTTTCTTTTAATCAATTATGTTGCAACTTCCTTCAAAGTGATTAATATAACAATTGGTACTTTCATATAATTACGTACAATTTCGTTAATGAAAAGTAATTTTACTTTAATACTGTAGGGTGGTGAGGCATTTTACATGGGCATGCACACATAGATATATTTAATAATTATATATATTCTATACACATATAGAATATATATAGATATATAGAATATATATAGATATCTATATCTATATAGATATAGAAATATATATATAATTATATAATCATTATATAGATACATAAGAAAGTTGACAAAATGGGATAGTGCATATAGTGAAAGTAAATGAGATAAAAATCATTTATGAAGCTTATTGTATTGCAGGTCCATAATGCAGAAGGGTACTTCAAATTATTTTAGTTATTTTCCTGAGGTTTTAGGCCCATTGCATGTATAATCATTCATCTATAAATTCTATCAGTAACAATCTGAAAGAGATTATAGAATGAAAAGAAAAACTAAATATACATATATATATATATATATAAACTTTAAATAGGAATGAAGGTAGAAACAAGACAAATAAACAGAAGTTCCTGAACAGTACAGTTTAATGGGGAAGAAAGAATACACAAAATAGGTACTAGCGGGCTGTAAGGCAAAGTATGTACACACACACACACGCACACACGCACACGCGCGCACACACACACACACACACATCTTATGCTCTTTATCTATACATCACACTTTCTGCTCAATTTTCTTCTATCGTACAGATTTTTATAAATGCTGGATATGTGATTGGCCTTATTCATTGGTTGACCCACACCCCTTTTTTTAATGTTTATTTATGTTCTAGAAAGACAGAAAGCACACGAGCTGGGGAGGGACAGAGAGAGGAACAGAGGATCTGAAGCAAGGTCTGTGCTGACAGCAGAGAGCTCCATGTGGAACTCGAACTCATGAGCTTTGAGACCATGACCTGAGCAGAAGTCTAATCCTTAACCAACTGAGCCACCCAGGGGCCCAAGCTCTCTGAAATCAATACAGTTAATTGCTGTTTGTAAAAATTGTTTTCTTTTCAAACCCTGTTAATTCAAAAAGAGATTAAGAACATGTTTTTGAGAAATTTATTTGAAATTGTTTAGAAAAAATTATTTAAATTTTGATAAACAACTGTGCTTAAGTTTATTGCTTCCACTATAGCTGAAATTGATAAAAACCTAAGTAGAGTAAGAAAGGAGATATGATAGGTATTAGTGACCATTTTATCATTAAAAAGAATACCTTTCTGAACATAATAGGGAACTGTGTACTTTCTGAAGTGTATTTGCTGAAAAACTTTTACAGAAGAATACAGTTTTCAAAGTTCACCCCTTTCTTTTCACAATGTCAAAACAACTCGTATTTTTCTATGAATGTTCAGATGGAGAGAATGTACCTGGATGAATTACACTCTTATGGGGAAGGGATGGACCACTGAGCTCCTCTAACATTTCATCTGCGAAGATTTACTCTTTTCTACTGAGGGTGGAGGATGAGAGAATGGGACTTAGCATTCTGTCCATTTGCATTCCAGTCACTGAAATAATAACTGCTATATTGTGTCTAGAATAGAAAAGGTGCTTTAAAATAAGGGCATTCTCTCGAATCTTAATAGTTTCCACTATAAAGACTGAGGACAGTTCTTCCTAGATTCACTGTTTCAGAGAACTGTTATTAGTTGAGTCAAAACTTTAAATGGCTTTTGTTGTAAAATAAACAATTGGTATATGGCACTAGATGACAGGGATGGTCTGAGAATGGTTTATTGTGACAATGCAATCACTTTAAGGTATTAAATTTCAGGATGAAAACTATAAATCATTCACCTTGCCAGAGTGAAGTTTGACTTATTCCTGTGGTCAACATGGGTACGGACACCAAGGGCAAATGAGTCAGAGTAACTTGATGAGAAAAGCTCTAAAGCAAGAACCACATATCTTTTGCCTCTTGTATGAACAAATATGTTAAATTTCCTCTACTATCAATTTTTTTAATTATATGCCAGCCTTGCTTATTTTTCTGCTATATGACTATTATATTATATTATTATATTATATTATATTATATTATATTATATTATATTATATTATATTATATTATATGTAAGTATATGAATAAGTTAAGGCCAGGGAAACATACCAAGACTATAATTGGTTATAGAAAGTATATTTTTAATTTGTATCCTTGAAACAATTTTAATTTTATATTGATAACTATCTCTAATAACATGGCACTGATATAATTTTGTTTGGTGTCATAGGTATATGTATACTTTGATCCACCTTAAAGAAAAATGGTATAAGAAACCATAGACTTTATTTGAGAGTTAAATTTTATCTTTCTTAAATTACCGAACCGTCATGGCCCTCCAGAAAATGTTTCTCAAATTTTCATGTGTCTATGAACCACCTGGATCCTATAAAAGGCAGATTTGGCACGTGGAGGGGGGAGGCTAAGATTCTTAATTTCAGACTCCATGGTGATACCAATTATTTTCTTCTGCTGATCACAGTTTAAGTAGCAAATACCATAAAGATATATGCTTTTGTATATCAATAGATAAATGAAATAAAGTAAGCTACTTTCAGCATTAGGACTGGTTAAATTCCAGCACGACTTTTGCCTGAATGACATACAAAAGGTTATTACAAGTACATCATCTAGTTCCCTTTTATCTCTTCCTCTTTTCTCCCATATTTCTTATTTCCATTTAAAATAAATGTCTCAACTACAAACACTTTCATTAAGGACTCATGCTGACTTCAAAGTCAGCAGCACAGCTCAAACATAAGAGCACCTTTTAAAAAATGTGCTTCTGAGAAATGGTAACTTTTGTTACCATTTTCTCCTCTTCTCCCTCCTTCTGTACAAAGATCTGACAAGGAATCTTCAACCTCATTTGTTTGAAAACAGGAGCCATGGCAAAGGTGAGCGCTGAAGACCAGAAGACAAAGACCATAAATGATCACTTTACTACTTCATTTAGTTTTTGGAAAATATTAAACTATGAATATTCACCTAATACAAAAATTTAAATCCTGTTAAGGCACTTAAAAGATTCACTCAAAAATAACAGCTGAAGATACCCCATTTAGGCTCTCAACAATTTGGGAATGTTAATTATGCTTTGTTACTCAGTTTATTACTATACAAAGAGGTTAAAAGTTCTTAAAAATTATATAGATGTATAAATATTTATAAAATATATGCTTTATATAAATACATTTGTATAAAATATAAAAAATTTACATAAAATATATTTGTATTTATATATGTTTTACATGTTTACATATTTTAATTTTTTTTATTAGTTTTCTTTATTTTTGAGAGGCAGAGAGAGACAGAGCATGAGCAGGGGAGGGGCAGAGAGAGAGGGAGACACAGAATCCGAAACAAGCTCCAGGCTCTGAGCTGTCAGCACAGAGCCCGATGCGGGGCCCGAACTCATGAACCACGAGATCGTGACCTGAGCTGAAATCTGATGCTCAACTGACTGAGTGACCCAGGCGCCCCTATATGTTTATATATTTTAAACAAATATATTTGTACAAATGTATGTAAATATCTTTGTACAAATATATTTATATAAAATATGTTTTATTTATACCTTATGTGTTTACAATAGATTTATAAAAAATACATGTATATTTGTATTTACATACATTTAAAAATTTTCAATGTTCATTTATTTTTGAGAGAGAGAGAGAGACAGGCACAGTGTGAACCACAGAGGGGTAGAGAGAGAGGGAGACACAGAATCTGAAGCAGTCTCCAGGCTCTGAGCTGTCAGCACAGAGCTTGATGCAGGGCTGGAATTCAAGAACTGTGAGATCATGACCTGAGCCAAAGTCGGTCGTCCAACTGACTAAGCCACCCAGAAGCCCTGTATTTATGGACATTTTAAAACATATAATGTTACAAGGACACATGGGTGGCTCAGTTGATTAAGCGTCCGAATTTGGCTCAGGTCATGGTCTCACAGTTTGTGGGTTCCAACCCACATCTGGCTCTGCACTGACAGCTCAGGGCCTGCCGTTTGCTTCAGATTCTGTGTCTCCCCCTCTCTCTGCCCCTCTCCTGCTCAAAAAATGAATAAATGTTAATTTTTTTAAACATAAATGCTACATATGACATAAAAATATTTTTATGTAATTATTTTTATTCCCTGAATTACCATTTGTGTAAGAACAACCACCGTTTGCAGATCTCACAGTAATGTAATTCCAGGTTAGCAGCTGCAAAGGCAAAAGCAGCTGTAACCTGGTTTTCAGAGGAATTGGAATCATCTTGCACAGGTCCATTTCAAGTTGGTATGAATACACAGATTGCCCTGACCAGGCTTCCACTTTGGTATAGTAGTTATAAAGATAATACTATAACAAAGAGTTATACTTACTAAATTTGAAGGCATAGTCTATTCTGCTCCAACATTATCTTCAAATGTGTTACGCAGTCTTGATTAAATTTATACAAACAACTGTTGCTTTTGGACAACTGTAAAAGTTTGGGGTCTAGGAAGGTGCACATTTACGTTACACTTACATTAATAAGGCATGTTTTTAAACAGGATAATTTTAATATATTTGGGTGGATTATAAATTATTAAATTGGTTTATACAGTGATTTACTGTAAGTGACGAAGCTAATAGCAGTGTTTTATCCTTTGCTCTTGAAGTGATAACTGGGAGGTACATGCTCTGTGGTCACTTTTACTTTCAGCATGCTTCATGCTCCTTGCAACACGTTTGTGACTTTCACATACAGAAAAACTTGTCCTCAGAAGTCTTCAGACAAGCAATCCCTGATACAGTTGTATGCAACTATAATAAGTGGAATTTTCAAAGCAATAAAAAGAGAGTTCATAAAACATTGTTTTCATGACAATAGCACAGAAGCAAAGTGAATGTAAGGACAATAGATTATTCATTCAATCTACCGTAATTACTGCAAATAACTACACAGCTTACAAATGTGAGCAAATCTCTTAATAAATTCAGAAAATCCACTTAATGGTTGTCTCTCTTCTCTCATTTTAAGTCCAACAACTATCAACTTTTTTTTTTCTCACTGTTTTTGATTTTTATAACCATTTTTGGTTTGAGAGTTACAAATGATAACTGGATATGTATTAAAATGAATTTCAACATATGAAATTGTGTTTGACCAATACAAAACAGGTAATACATACGGGTTGTTTTGGTCAGTAGTTGAACTAACTGAGCTCTTTGAAATGAATCACTACCTTTCTCTATCATGGTCATTGGTTCATAGGTAACTTACATGTACTTCATACATATTTGTTGAATCGATGAGTAGATGAGTGAATGACTGTCTATCATAAGTGAAGCTGGCTATATGCTTATTTTGTCTGGCAACCATCTCAGGTAAATATTTATCATGTAATGAATATAATTTTTTCTTATCTCTGTCTTAATTTTCATGATTCATTTCCTGTACAATATTTTAGGAAATATTATGACATTTTTGTGTTTCTTAGATGTAATGTACTCTTTTAGGCTAAAGATTAAAGAATGCTAAATGATTCTAGTCCAGTCAGGTAAATAAACTATAAATTATATGTGAAAACTGTTCTAATATTTTAAACAATTTTTGCTTTATTTTATTCATCACTTCAAATTTAATCACAAAATAAACTTGTCATAATATTGGATTAGACAAAACCATCTATGATGATGTTTTAAAAAGATATAATTTGCAGATCAGTTAATATCTTTAGTTCTCTGTGAGAATTTTATTTTTGGGGTATTTCATGAGTCATCCCTCACTCATAAGAAAATGTCTACATTACAAAGTAATTTAGAAACGAAGACTAACTTCAACCATGAAATTTAGGATTTTTATAACAAATCATGAAATCTGACAGTGTTCAAAAACCTGGTGTGATCTCCTTGGCCACAAGAAGTTAGGTAGTTTCCTGATTATGAAGACAACACACTATAGTGTTCAAAGGGCAAAGGGTTTAAGGCAGTCACGTCTTTGAAAAATTATCTACACTTCACTGATTTTGTGACTTTGAAGTATTTGCATAATATATTGATTCATTTACCTTATACATCTATTATATGACACTTAGAAGTTCACGGCTCCAGCACTGAAGAAGAAATGATGGTACGAAACCAAGGGTGAGAAACCTAATATCCACAGGGCAAATTGGAAAACACATTAATTAATTATTATCATTTATTTTTGTTTTATAAATTCCCCAGATTTATTGAGATATAATTGACCTATAATGTTATGTCAGTTTAAGGTGAACAACATGTTGATTGGATACACATATATTGCAAAATGATTACCGTCACAGTGTTAGCTCACACCTGCATAATTACTATTTCTTTTGTGTGGTGGGAACATTTAAAATATATTCTCTTAGCAACTTTCAAGTATATAATACAGTATTATTGATTATAATGTCACCATGTTCTCTACACTAGATTCCCAGAACTTATTCATCTAATTCTCCTTCAAATGTTTCCCCACATGACTTCAGGAACAAAGATAATTTGACAGGAAGTTCAGAACAGGGAATTTTGCAACATGGTAATTGATTTGTAAAATAAGGAGAATATAAGAACCATGAGGGAAATGTTTTTATTTTTCCACAAAAAGAGTGTTGCATTTAAAGATACTTCTCTTTCAATTAATAAATTTATAGAATTTATTTTTGAATATAGAAAATACCATTAAAATCAGAAACACCTAGAATTTTGCTCATTGGTTTAACTTTTCTAACTGAACAATTTCTTCATTAATTTATTACCTATGACCTAAAATTCATTTTTAAGCTATTATAATTTTTACAATTGTTTCTCAGAGAGAAACCCTCATTTTCTGGATCTATAAAAAGTAATTCGTTTCTGGATTCTTACCTTTTTAAGTGGTATAGCCTATAATGAAGAAAAAAGGGAAAAACATTTACAGGAAATATCACAATTCTCAAAGGAAACAATCAAATAGCAAATGGTTATTATAAAATGTTCATTTCATGAAAATATGCATATGGGTATGAAAGTTTTAGTATAAGTAGTCAAATGTGTGTTAAATGTTTCCACGAATTAATGATAGTGAAATTGAAAAGTAAAACTAGAAGTTGTTAAATTCTTTTCTGCAAAATAGATTTCACAGATATAAAAGGGATTTTAGTTTTCTAAACTATATAGTCTAACATTATTTCTTATATATTGGTTTTCCAACATCAATATATTTTGGTTTCATAGTTTATTTTTCTTGATGCTTGTTATGTGAGAAACAGTAATTCTTTACATGACAAATGAAACAAATATATATATATATACACACATAAAACAAAGCAGGACTTGAATGTTTTTTTTGTAAATCTTAATTACATTTTAGAAAAAGTTAACTTTTTTCCCTATGTAATTTGAATTTATAAAAATTGGTACTACAGGAAAATCACATAGTTTCATGTTCTCAATCATACTAAACAGAAGCAAATATATAGGGCATGTAACACAGGTGTAAATTAAATCTATTTTTATGTTTTGGAGCCTAGCAATTTTTTTAATGCTATTTAACCATGGCATAACATGCAAACTGTACTAATAAATTAGAGAGCAAAGAAATGTGCTTCAGGTGTTAGTATAGAATTTATGCTGGTGGTAGACATTATTTTCTGCATTATTGAGCAACAATTATCTTGCTTCACCTATCACCACAATATTTTAAAGTTTTACTTTCATGTGAAATACCTTCTAGTTATCATGAGAGCTGCAAGTATGCTAAATTGCATGGCATACTGCATTTCTTAAGAAAACAGAAGCTGATCACTCCATTAATCCAGAATTAGATGAGTCTACACAGATATTCTCTGTGCTGGGAATGCGAAGCACAGATGTATTTGTATATTTATGTACCCATGTTAAAAACATGCCGTATTATTTTTATTCAGCTTCTAAAAATATAAACAACCACTGAAGCTACCTTTTGACTTGGTTGATTACTGTTCATGCCGGCATGGAATCTTATAATTTCAACTTAATGTTTAAAATATACCACATTTAATTACCTTCAAGTTGGAACTTCTTGACGATAAAACAATAATTATGTAATATTAAAATGATACTTTAGTGTCTAGAATATATCTTTACTATCTACAGATAATGCTTGGTATCAGCTATGATATATGTCTTACTTTATATATGTAAACATGCATACATGTCTTCCTTTTCTTTCTATCGCCTACATAGCTAACTATCTACCTATCTATGACTAGGAGAACTAGATGAACTGAACATGAGTGAGAGAAATGGAGAAATCAAGGATGGCTTCTGTTTGTCTGACTTGAGTAACTGTGTAGATGGCTAGTTTAGAGAAATAGTGTAGTTTGGGGCAAGGCCCATTCAGGGGAGACCCAAATGTTCATTTTTAGTATGTTAAAATATTGATATTAGTCAGACATCTAAATATGCCAACTCATCAGGAGGGTCTGTGACTTTAAATATCTGGGCAAGGAATGGAAATCAGTAGTAGTACAGCATTGACAATAATGATAAATTTTGAAAGAGAGGGAAAAGCAAAAAGTAACCGGAGAAGGAAAAGTGGGAGGAAGTCGTGTCAGAGCACCTAAGGTAGAAGTATATGAAGAAAACGGATAAAAGATCAAGTAAAAGGAAGACTTGATGGTATGGGCTTATTGACTGTGACTTCTGGTAAAATGTTGACGGATGGGGTGAGAACAGACATCCTTGCTGCCTGATTAAATGTATGAGAGAGATCGAAGTTTCAGTCTAAAGTATAGTAATGGCTACATGTTGTTTTTTAGACATCTCTTGCCCATATTAAGAATGATGTCCTCTATTCCTGGTTTGTTAAGAGTATTTAATCATAAATAGACTCCATATTTGTCCTTTCCCCACACCCTTGATTCTCAAGACAGCTATATCATATTTTCCTTAACAAATTTTTCCTTAACATATTGATTTTATTCTTTACTTTCTTTTATTAAACCAAACTTGAATGAATAGAATAAAACTAAGAGTCATGGTGTATTATCCTCTTTCTATATTGAATGGGCAGAAATGGGCTTTTATCCAGAAAATTTCAGTTGCTTAGAAAATTCTCTAGAGAAGGTAAAAAATGTATATCTTCTTTTTGAAGTTGAAGGTTTCCTAGGCTTCTCTGAAGGAATTCTGATTTAAAAGATGGGACAGTTGCTGTTGAGGGGAAGATTTAATATGAAACATTAGTTTCAGTGGCTAAGGTGACATGAAACAAATGTCAATACATTTTAGGAAGTAAAAAAAATGAGATATCAAGATGTTTGCTTTTTTAATAACAATGTGAATTTAAATTCTTTGAGGAAAAAAATTAACAGGAATTTAGCTTCTTGAGTATCTGTGCAAAGATGAAGTGAAAATATGAATATTTGAAGACCGAGCCCACAGTATTATAAGTTCTTAATAAGTATTATTTAAAAATTATTTTTATCATTTTTAAAAGGTATGCTGCTGCTGATGATGATCATGAACTAGTAGTAAGACCATGAGCTCCTAAATGAGACCTTTGCTCAAAATTTGAATTACCACTTACAAGCTTGAGAAAGTAATTTTATTTTTTTCCTTAGTTCATAAAAAATGGGGATAATAATAGTGTCAACTACTTAAGGATTTTGCTAGGATGAAATGAGTTCATGCAAACATAGTGCTGGGAACACCATCTAGTGTTTAGTAAGAGAATATAAATACTGACTACAGCTATTAATCATTACTATTATTTATAGCATCTGGGATTTCAAGCAACTATTTCTTAGGTTGTGGGGATCGTGGTGAGATATGGAGAATAGAATGTAACTAGGAAAAAAAATGCTATGGAGAACCATTCAAAGACAAGAGAAATGCAGGTTGCAAAGTGCATTAGAAAAATTAAAGGAATTCCAGTATATCAGAAACACAGAACATGGACAGAAGACACCCAAGACAATTTGGAATGGAAGGAATCAGATGGGGAAGAAACAAATTGAATGTGTATTTTTATCCAGAGAAAAATAGAAAGGCATTAAATTGTTTTAGGCAAAAATTTTTTTACCCATTTATACCAGGTATTACAAACACAAACGCATACACAGGACAGGTAACTATCACAAATATGCGAAGCATCAGGAATAAGACACTGGAGGGTCACAAGAGCAGATATGCCATCTAAATAATTCAAACCCAAGAGACACATAGAAAGTTGCCGCTTTTCAGATTTCCAATTTAAGGCAAAATATGTAACTTTAAATAAATTATTTATTTAATGGGTTTATTCTGTGAAACAAATGTTCCAAGAAAAACACTCATCCTAAGTTTAAGTAACATGAAGATGACATACATATATGTATATATAAATGCATACACATTATTTCATGGAATAGAAACAATCAATTTGTGATGATAAGGAGTCTACGAATCATCCTTTATTGCTTATAATTGAAGTAAGTAAACACAAAGATGAAGGGTACTTTTTTCTTTTTTCTTTTTTTACATAGGTCAGCAAACTATGGATTACAAGGCAAATCCATTTTGTGGCCTGGTTTTGCATGGCATTAGAGCTAAGAGTAGATTTGCATTAGCCATGAGTTACAAATCAGATAATATTAAGCATACTATTTAAACTTAAAAATGAGAAAAAATACTTGATGAACATAAATTTTTAAAAAACTTCTGCTTAGTTTTGTTTTCTTTTTTTAAAATGTTGTTTTAATGTTTGTGAGAGAAAGAGAGACAGAGTGAGAGCAGGGGAGGGGCAGAGAAAGAGGAAGATTCGGAATCCAAAGCAGGCTCCAGGCTCCAGGCTCTGAGCTCTCAGCACAGAGCCCAATGCAGGGTGCGAGTTCAGGAGCTGAGAGATCATGACCTGAGTCAAAGTGGGACGCTTAACCAACTGAGCCATCCAGGTGCCCTGTTTGAACATAAATTTTAATTTTATAGTAGACATAATATTGGGATTTTGACAATGAGGATACAGTAAGTTATCCAGCAGTTTTGGTCCTTAATATGTTAGTCTGTCAAATATATGTATGTATTTATAATTATGAATTTAAATTCTAGGTGGGTAAATGTGGAAATATGCTCCAGGCAATGGGGTATTAGATAAATGTAAAACTTTGTCTCAACGGGTGTCAGGCTGGAGTTTTTAGCCTGGCAATAAACCTGTGATTGTAGGAACAATGGTTTAATTTTATCTCTTATTGAAAGGTTGCCTGAAAGAGATAAATTGATTCTACTGAAACTTACACCACTGTAATAATCAATGACAAGTATTTTTAACTTTGTTTTCTGATATAATTTAAACCAATTCTGCATTGTATCATTTTCCAAATTGAGAATATTGTCCACTAGTAGGCCTTTATGATCAACTGATTACTGATAGGTATAAGCAATTTCATCTAAATAGTGTTGTCTCTTAGATTCAAATAATAGTTATTAGCACGAGCATATATAAATGTACAGGGCCACATATACTGTGGTAAATATTTGTACTGTGTACAATATGTTTAATGAATGTGATGAGGCTATCCAAATTGTTATAAATGGAATTTCTCAGCATGGCTCCAGTCACATGGAAATGATTCAGTGATTAAGATGGCTGGCATTTTAAAGTGGGTAGTGAATAATGTGAATGATCATAATTATTTTAAATATTCTGATTGCTGTTGTTTTTAAATTTAGAAAGGAATACAGCTTGACCAAAACAAATTAATTGACATTCTTGCCACAAAATATGTCTCCTTGTTTGTGTTAAAATATGCCATTAAAATAAATAGGCTTTACATGTCTTCATGAGCGGATAAATCCCTTCACCAACTTGTTTCTTTTTTTTTGTTTGTTTTTCCACTGTGGCATATTTTGTTATGGCTTCTATGGTGACACTGTTAATAATTTACATGATAATAATCATATGCATTTTTTTTCACATCTCTATTGCACTAAAGTCCCTATTCTTTGACAGCCAACAATAAAACACTGAAGGGGAGTCTAATTTTAAAACCAACTTGGATCTTGCTTTACAGAATTTGCACTCGACAGAAGCAGATGTTAGTATGGCTGTTGGATTAAAATGCAGTTTCAAAGTTCAATAACATTCAAAGTGAATATTATTATTTTAACCTCAAAAGCAAGTCTGGGAACGCTACCAAGTAAAAGCCTGCTTAGAATAATGTTTGTGCCATGAACATAAATGAAATCACAGAACATGTTATTGAGCTGCCCATGACAAGTCATACATGTGGGAAAGTAAAAGGCCATGAACTGCTGAAAGTTAAGTTTTAGAAATAGTCCTGTTTCTTTATTTTATCAACTGGAATAGATATAAGAACTGAAGGAACTTGTTAAAACTAATCATTTCAAAAAAGTTACCTACAACTCTAAGGTAAAAAAGTAAACATTTATCATGTCTTCAAATTTATTAAATGACAATTTTGTCTCAGTGTATGCCTCTATATTATTCTAGCATTGGCCAAAATGAATTAAAACTTACTTATGTGGCAGGAATTAGATTAAATGATATATGAACATTCATTATTGTAATCCTACAATATTTGATGAAGTTATTATTAATCCTCATTTTATAGATAAACTGAAGTTCAAACAATAAGTGATTTGGTAAAGACAGATTTATTTATTGGCAAAGTTAGTTACTGATATGGTCTCTTGAAATATACTACACTTCACTGCCTGTTTGATCTTAAATTAGTTTAGCATCTTTTTTAAGTTTATTTATTTTGAAAGAGAGAGAGAGAGTGAGCACGAGTGGGGCAGGGGCAGAGATAGAGGGAGAGAGAGAATCCCAAGCAGGCTCCATGCTCTCAGCACACGGAGCCCGACTAGGAGCTTGATGTCACCAATCGTGAGATCATGTCTTGAGCCAAAATCAAGAGTCAGATGCTTAACCAACTGAGCCACCTAGGCACCCCAGATTAGTTTAACTTTCAATAATAATTATGTTTTTCTCACTGTAACTGTATTTACTTACAGCATATTCAGTATTTGTTAGTTTCTTACACCCTCAAGATACACTGAAGAACAAAATGTGTTAAATCTTTGCTCTCATATAATTAATGTTGGACTGCAGCTAATAACTACTAAATAAAGAAATAAGTCAGACAATATCTTAGGAAGACTAAGAGAAAGGGTTCATATGGGGCATCTGGGTGGCTCAGTCGATTAAGCCTCGACTTCGGCTCAAGTCATGATCTCGCAGTTTGTGGGTTCGAGCCTTGCGTTGGGCTCTGTGCCGACAGTTCAGACCATCCAGCCTGTTTTGGATTCTGCGTCTCCCTCTCTCTCTCTGTCCCTACCCCACTTGTGCTCTGTCTCTCTCTCTCAAAAAAGTAAGGGAAGGGTCTCATATAAATAAGAGTATAAGAAACTATTTCAGGGTCGCCTGAGCGGCTCAGTCAGTTGAGTGCCTAACTCTTGATTTCTGGGAGGGTCATGATCTTGGAGTTGTAGGATCCAGTCCCATGTGGAGCTGCGCACTAAGCATGGAGCCTGCTTGGGAGTCTCTCTCTTTCCCTCTGCCCCTCTACCCTGCTTATGCTCTCTCGCTCTCTCAAATTAATATATATATATATATATAAAGAAAATTAAGAAAAAAAGAAACTATATGGTCTCCTCAGACATGAGGAGACAGGTAGGGTTACAGAGGCTTAATATGCATGTACTAGGATTCTCAGTAAGAAGCAAAATGGAAAATGTGGTTCAAGTAATTTAATAAGAGATAACAGCTTAAATTTTTGCAAAATTTTAGAAAGATATCAACAAAATTAAGAAACCCAAATGGCCCCCATATAGAAAGGAATAAGTAAATAAATTTTAAAGAGATCTTTAGTTCAAACACAGAAATAAAACTTAGAGAAATTGCCACTGGATTACAGATATAAAATATATGTAATTTATATACTTGAACAGAAATTTGTGTAAATATGTATGTAAATATGTATTTACATATGTGTAAATATGTATGTAAATCACTATGATTGTGAGTTACTTCTAAACAATTAGACTACTCTACTGTAATTTAAGTGGGACTTAAGTTATTTATTTAAGTAAAATACAGCACAGTAATAGAATATTCATGGTGATGAGGATAGTGGAATAAGGCATCCAAAGTTTAATGCAGTACTTGAGATGATGGTAAAAGTACACACAGATGTGTTAAATTTAAGCTATTTAGGGATGATATAATTTCTAACAAACCATATTGGTAATAATACAAAGCAAAACATACTAAATTTGGATTTTACTACTAAATTTACATACTAAATTTAGATTTACACACTAAATTTGCGTATTAATATGGCTTAAGAAATTTGAAGCAAAAACTACACGGAAATTCGTAGAGATCTAGACTTAATATCATCAGATTTACGTTCTTTTACAAAATATACAGAACATTTGCAAAAAAAAGTGACCATATACTGTCCAGAAAACAAATTGCAACACACACAGTATATGTTTTGTTATACAAAACAATTAATTTGAATTAATAACTACAAAATCCAATATATAACTAGAAAATCCAATGTACAAACCAGAAATGATTTGGTGAATTAACAAAATATCCTATTAAATAAAAATTAATCAAAATTTAATTAATCAAAATTAAATTAATCAAAGAAACCTAATTGAAAACATAACATATTTAACCAATGATAAGAAAAAGAATACATATGAATACTTATGCAATGTTGCTAAAAGAAATCCTATAACCTTAGAGGCAACTGTTAGTAAAAAAAAACATTTTTAGTTAATGAACTAATATCCATATTAAGAAGTTAGGAAAATTTGTGGAAGGAAGAAAATAAAAAGGTAAGAACAAAAATAGAATAAAAAGAACTACACTATAGAAAATAAAATCAAATACTTGTTTTTAAAAAGACTAAAATGATATATTTCAAGAAAAAGACAAAGATACCAATTGAAATCACTTCAATTCAATATTGAAGTTTCTAGGAAGTATGGTAACGCAAGAAAAATAAATTATGTTATAAAAATAGGTAAGCTCCCATTTTTTCATGAGTATTTAGAACATGAAGATGTGAAACACTTAAAACTAAAGATAAATTTAGGGATATAAGACTGAGTTTAGAAATTTTATATGATACAAGATTAAAATAGAAACTTCTGTTGAGTTTCTATAA
Organism: Panthera leo; assembly: GCF_018350215.1. Classification (NCBI taxonomy): domain Eukaryota; kingdom Metazoa; phylum Chordata; class Mammalia; order Carnivora; family Felidae; genus Panthera; species Panthera leo. The sequence continues at coordinate 21,807,730 of NC_056687.1, read as the reverse complement.
AACTACACAAACATGGAACTATAAATTCATGCAAATTCTAATTTCAAGAAAATATATAAAACACCCAGAAAAATCTTTGTACAAGATGTGATGTTATCGTTACTAAATTAACCTAAGATTTAACTTAATTATAGCAAAATCTCTAACAAGTAGATTCTAAAGCATAAATTGGGGGCAGGGGGAAGGAACAAGAAAAACCAAAATATTCTTAAAGAATAGAAAAAAGAAAATAATTGCTCTTCCAGATATCAAGAATTATTATTAATGTAAAATAATTAAGATAGTGTAGATTGGTACATGGATAAATGAAAAAAGAATAATTGATTAGAGCAGTAGACAGAATACTTTTCAATCAATGGTACTTGGGCCACTGAATATTCATGTATAAAAACTTGCTCTTATCTTCTGCCCGAAAAAAATTCTAAATGAATTGTTTATCTCAATTCATATCTAAATTGCACATCTAAATTGCATATCATAATATATGAAAATATCTTCTTGACCTCTAGATGTTTTTAAACCAATATACAGAAACTCGTTTATCACAAGTGAAATGATTAATGAGTTGCATATTAAAAACATCATTAAAAGACCAAGAAGTGAAAACAGATTTGTAGCATATTTAACTCAAATAGTATCAGCAAACTATACAGATACATAACAATATGAGGAAAATACCAAACCATAAAATCGACAAGAGACTTTATCAGCCAATATTATAAAAGAGAATGTCATAACATCTAATATGAATAGGTCCTCAACATCATTACTTATGAGGAAAATTAAAATTTTTAAAAATAGTATGAACCTACCCTGATGACTGAAATTCCACAGGCTGAAAATATAAATATTCATGAGGATATGGATCAATGGATCTTTTGGTGAAACAGTAAACTGGTACAATCCATTTGTAAAAACGTCTACTCAAGTTTAGGAATATCTACTGAAGTTGACATCTGTAGGCCTATTTGCATTAAGGAACATGTACAATAAAACTCTGCAACACCGAAGTGCAGTTGCTAAAACTTGGACACAACGCAAAAGTCAATGAATAATATAACATAAACATTAATCGGGATATAGTCATATAATGGAATTCTATTTAGCAATAAAAGTAATAAACTTCTTCAAGCTGTTGACAAAGATAAATCTCAGAGATATAATATAATCTGTGAAACCAGGCACACAAAAACACACTTCATGCTTTCCATTAGGTACAGTTATCAAGAAGAAAATCTAACCTGAAATTTTAAGTGTAAACACATAAGTGAGAACACTCTCAAGAAAATCCACAGAGTAATTACATAGAAGTCAGCATAGATCAATGGAGGAGTAAGATTGAGAAGAGATATGTGGAATGGTTTGGGCTCCTGAGAATGTTTTATTTATTTTTTCATGTGGTAATTAGACAAGTGGCTAATTAATAATAAATGCAGTAAATTGTACTTTAAAAATTTATGTTCTTCTCTTTCACCGTTAAAAGTGAAAAATCATGTAGACTTAAGACAAAGAAAGAGAATGGAGGTGAGTAACCAGAGATAGTGAGTATGCAAAATATATTAAGAGAAATACGCTGTCCGTGAAAAGAAATGGCTGGTGGTAGGGGATATGATTAAAGTTTTTATTTCCGTTTCAAAATTATAGGAGTCACTACAGCATGGATATATAGTAGTCAACATATTAACATATATAAATGCTTATAAATTAATAAATGGAGACTAGTTATAATTATACGCAACAGATGCAGAAAACTTACAAATTTACATAACAGAATAGAAAGCCATAGAAAATATGTAATAACACTATAGTAAAAAAGATCAACAGTATTGAAATGTCAAAGATATTTTTGACCTACTAGATTTACAAAAAGAAAAAAAATATATAGTATGTACATGGATGGAAAAGTGTATATTTTGAAGGGAATTAAACATTATAATACATTTATAGTAAAATATTGTTCAGTATTCCAGAAGACTATCTGATAAAAGTCACTTAAAACTTTAAAATATGCTTTCCAAAAAAAAATCCAGTTCTAGGTTTTTAATAAAAATATACTTCCTTTTCCATAACAATTATTTGGAAACTTTTATTGCAAAATTGTTAACAATTGCTGAAATAGAAAATAATCAGGGGCGCCTGGGTGGTTCAGTCAGTTGAGCATCTGACTTTGGATCAGGTCATGATTTCACAGTTGGTGAGTTCAAGCCCCAGGTCAGGCTCTGTGTGGACAGCTCAGAGCCTGGAGCCTGCTTGGGATTCCATGTGTGTGTCTCTCTCTCTACCCCTCCCCTGCTCATGCTCTGTCTCTCTCTCTCTCTCTCTTGCTCTCAGAAACAAACAACAACAAAAATCTTTAAAAAAATGAAAATAATCAAAGTTACTATTTGGGGGAAATGGATAAAATATTATATTTATGAATATATTAAGACACTAAATATAGTACTTTTAATTATAAAAGCAGCTTTCAAAGAAGTATGTCCAGTATTCTATTTTTAGGGTGGGGTACCTAATCTAATACACTTTCTGGTTACCCATCACCTTTCATAAAAAAGTTATAAATAATAATGATAATGGACAACATTTATGCATTGCTTAATTCAGGCCAGTTTTGAATTCTTAACATTTATAATCTTACTTAAACTTTACATGTGCACTGTGATAAAGATATTATCCCAATATCATCTGTATGTTTTCAGATTCAAAAATGTAAGACACAAAAGGTTAATTAACCTGCCCCTAACAATCCCTAAGTGGTAGAGTTTGAATTTTAATTCAGACACATGCTTCAAGCATTTATACTCTTGAACACTAAACTGAACCTTCATCACTACAAGGTGTTATACTGAAGCAATAAGGAAGCAAACTGTAATCTCTGAACCCCTGATTTTGTCTCATGCTGTCAGCTGCTGCACCTCATAGGTTCACCTTCCCTGGAGAACTGTCCCCTGCTGAATGGAGGGGCCATCAAGGAAATTCCAATCCCAACAGCAGCCCTCAGTCAATGGCTGCCTGATATAGGGTGATAAAGACCGAATCTGATCTTCAGTGAGGATGGCTTTGTGGGAGTTGATACCCCAGAGGAGTCTCTCTGTGGATAAGGCCAAAGATAGACTTTATCTAAGACCAAATCCTGCTCTGTCTCATCCCCTGTAGGTGTCTCCTGAAGAAAACTCTCCCAACAAAACTGATGTACTGGATCCTGGTCACAGGCCCTGCTTTTCTGGAACTAGACCTAAACCATTGAACATTCTGCCAGCACATTTTTTTTTTTCAGCACATTTTTAAAATACAGGTTCACAGAAAGTTGAGACAGTCATGAAAATAAATGGAGTTGACTGCTCTTCCGGGAGAATGTGGCCAGCTGTGAATCTGGCAACAAGGCTCAGTTTTCCCAGATACCTATTTTTCCGAGACATTTAGGAAATATTTAATATTTTAATTTTTTAATTTTAATTTTAAAATTTAGAAAATATTTGTGTAAAAATCATGATTAAATTTGGCAAATCCTGTGACCAAAAAAAAGGTTCAGTATTACTAGAGATAAAGTATGTTTATAAGCTAATATGGCATTTAGACTCCACTATTAATTTCTGTATTATAAATTTCTGTGGTTCCTTTTTATAATCAGGGAATAAATTGTATAATCCAGACATTTTATATTTAAAGTCTTATCTGACCAGATTGGGTTGTTGTCTAATAACTAATGTTTATTAAAACCTCTAAGCATTTTATATCTACTCATAGAATCATGATAACATGTATTAATAATACTTATTATTAGTAAAATCATCACCATTTAGACAAGAGAGCTGAAACAGACACATTACCTTTACTCTCTGTGTGACAATGGATAAATGGTAGATCAGTGTTACATTTTATGTTTTAAACATACTATATTGCCTCCAATCAATGAAGTTGATCAGTTTTGTTCCACCTTGAAGTGAAATAAAATCTATGAAAGAAAAGATCAATTATAAAAGTTCCTTAGAGGATATTGAACTGCTATAGGACAAATTATACTTTCAGAGTTAATAATCACTTCTTCATAGGACCATCTAATCAACTTTATTGACTGTTACATTGAATTGACTAATTTTCATAGTTGATTTGACTTCAAGGAAATACATCTTTGAAGAACAATCACAAAGACTGGATTAAAGAAGAAGAATATCAAAGAATATTAGGGTAGGTCTGAAAACTGACATACCTATACAGAAGTACACATACACGTTTTCCAAACCGAGATTCCTGTTTTGTTCACTTTGCTTAATTTGTTCATTATAGATCATTTTAACATGAGAGTTTCATAGTTTTGAATGCCCACAAAGCTATTTCATTAAAATAACTAGTTGATAATGCAAAGATTTAAATCAGAGACTGTTAGGATTGGGTAAGTGAGCTAGTGGAGGGAGGAATTCCTTGAGGAACTGGTGACAATTAGTAAGTCTGAATTAGAAAAGAAAAAGAAAATATAAGGTCTCTTAAATAACTGTAAAATAATCAATGAAGTATTTATTTGAAAAAGGAGAGAAACCAGTGGAGTATTAAAATAGAGAGAGAACAGTGTTTCTCAAATATGGTTCATGAAATAGCAGCATTGACGTTATCTGGGAATCTTTTAGAAATCCAAGTTCTTAATACTCCATCCTAAATCTATGGAAACTGAATCTGAGAGGGAGGTCCAGAAATCTGTTCTGGTGAGTATTATATGTGATTCTGATCTACTTGAGAACTTGAAAATCTCTGACATAAAAAATGAAGATTTTTGTGCATTGAGTTCAACATGTTATTCAGCAAAATTTTGCAGTTTAGAGTCATTTATTTATTTGCTATTTTTTAATTTATTTTCATTTAGATACTAACTCAACTTACATGAGTTTTATGGATATTTGTCCCTGCTAAGCAATCTAAAGAGAACGGATACATATATCAAAGCTATTGATTTCCAAAACAGATACAACTGATATATAAATCAAGGTTTTGTTATGAGAACAGAAAACACTCCAGGTATTTTATTAAAATGGGATTGACAGAGGAAATCTGTTGCCTTCAAAACCATTGCAAAGGGATAGGAAAGAGATATCATAAACAAACAAGAGACAATCTGGAAATGTAGTAGTCATGGGAAGCTGCTTCCAGTGGTCCAGCTGCCTGCATCACTTAAAAGATTCAGGGAAAATGTCCGGAAAGTCACTATAAATATAATTTCTTCCATTTGCCCAAACACTTAACTATGTCTGCATGTGTAGAACAATAGCTTTTGCTTTTCTTCCAATTTCCAAACCTTACGTATATGATTTCAATTTGGAATCTTTCAGCCCAGGAAGTCTGGGAAACGTAGTTTCCAGGTGTCTAGGCCTTGCTACACAACAAGATATCAGAAGGGCAAGGGTAGACTTTCCTACAAAAGAAAGCATCCTACGCAATCAGTTCTCTTTGGATGCTCTGCTTTCAACCACCCTTATACACACATAAAAGCAAAGAAACAGTAATAACCAAAACCATGTTTCTATTTTATATGGTACAAGTATCACTGTACAATGACTAGACAATCACCCTTTTCCTCAAAAGGACAGGTGCAAAATCCATCAATCACTAGAGCCATCTCTGGATGCCCCCAAGAAACTTCTGTCTTCCAAACATGCATCCTTTACCCCATAGCATTCTTACTGCTTCATGATAATCAAGATCAACTCTTACAACTCTTTCTAGATGATATGTATATACTAAGACTACTAACTGCCATGAGGTGTTCCTTACCTTAGAATGGTTCCTTTTGCCATAGAATGACTGATTTGTCAAAAGTGATGCTGTGTGAGGCAGCAAGACAGCGAATAAGATAGTCACTAAATCCAGTTATAAAAAAATAAACAAAAGCATCAAAACCCAGAAAAGTGAAATTAATTCACTTATTATTAAGTTTAATTCACTTTTCCAAGAACAAATTACTGCTCTGACACTTTTGGAAGAGGCTCAGTGTCATCAACCTGCCACTAGTTACCCAGCTTATTCTGTCATGGAAAAGTGGCATATAAGTGGATCAGCATTCGTCTCTACCATTGTTCTACCTCTACCATTGAGGGGCACTCAGAAAAGGTGATAGATATTATGGCTAGTTATGACTTAATGAACCAGTACAGTTTGGCTGAGAAAACAAGGTGGTAATCACATAACTGCATAGTTGGTATTCCTGATGATCAAGGTACTCCTCTACAGTGGGTTAACTTGCTGTACATTCAAATAGAACATTAAATGTGCTCTGAATATCTATGTTACTATTAACATAAAACTGTCACAGAACCCAAGTCAACAAGTTCATGACCATACATCAAAAGATTACTATTTATAATTCAGTGCATATTTTACCTCAGGTCATATTCTACACAAAGGAAGGTGAGTAGCAAGCATCAGACTCTAGATTTCGGCTGAGGTCATGATCACATGTTTCATGAGATTAATCCCCATGTTGGGCTCTGCACTGACAGAGTGGAGCCTGCTTGGGATTCTCTCTCTCCCTCTCTCTCTCTTTCTCCTACTCACACACATGTTCTATCTGTCTCTCTCAAAATAAATAAATAAACTTAAAAAATTAAAAAAATATATAAGACTAAGTACCTACTTAGGTATAGGTATGGCAAGGATATGGAATTTTTTTTTTTTTTTGGTCATTCATTGTTAGTGAAATTGAGAAATATACAACCACTTTGGGAAGATATATGGGAGTTTCTTACAAATGTAAGTTTTTTAATATACAAATCACCAATGCCACTCTCAGGTATTTATATTATACCTTACTTTTTTATTGTCTTCATTCTACTACCAGAACATAAGCACTGTAACAAATATTCAAGTTAAATCTCTAAATTAGTGGTTTCCAATCCTGGCTGCATTTATATCTGGATATTTAACTATTTAACTATATAATTAAGCTATATTATTGACTATGTATATATATATTATACATATATTACTAATTATATAATGAACTATCTGGACTTTGGTTTTTAAATACCTTTACCATTTTTCATCTCACACACACACACACACACACACCAGTCCCTAAGCATCACTCCACACAGATTTCACCAGAATCTCTAGGGGTAAGCCTGGGTATCACTGCTCTAGATGAAACAAAGCACATAGGAGATCAAAACTATGTCAGCTACTATTACAAGAAGCAGGATTCTCACTTGCTCTAACTGCTTAAAGGAACAATTAAATAGTAATATGAACTCTATGAGGCATATTTTGTAAGTAAATCTTAAAAGCATTGGTATTAAATACCATAATGACCAAAGTCAGAGATGGTTTCTATCAACAAAATATTAGAAATATGGCAAATAAAAAATAATATTATAATTGTTTGTAAAACTGAGTTCCATCACTGATCAGCTGTCTGTCCTTGAAAAAGCTAATTAAAAATTCCATTCCTCATTGAAAACAAAACAAAACAAAACAAAGCAAAAACAAAACACAACTACTATCTAAGGATATTCTGGGGATTGCCACATAATAAGCATAAGCCATTTAGAAGAGTGCTTGGCATCTGGGCAATTAATACTTAATATTCATTAATAATATTAGTAGTAATAGTTGTATTCTTTTATTATCATCTTCCTTCCACTATCAAGACAGAATGTGCCATAATGGATCTGTCATGGGGTCTATTTTTGCTTTTAATTCTGATTCTTCCAGTAGATATATTTCACAACAGAATTAAATCGATTTTCTATTACTATTATTTTTAAATAAGATGATTAGCCTGGTAAAGCAATGAGAACCTATAGTTAGTTGAGAGAATTAAATAGGAACTAACTGGTAAAGGAAGATATTAACTATTAATACATATTAAGAAACAAAAGTTTACCAAGTTTTGTCTTGATTTTACAAAATTAGAATGTTCATTTTTTTTCCATGATGGTACCTTGCATTTTAGAACATCTGTATTTCACATTTGTTTTCAGCTGTATGACAGTGGCCTGAATTACATCTCCCATCAGTGACTTTTGAGTGTAAGGCTAAATACTTTCTGAAATATAAGCCTGTGTGTGTGTGTGTGTGTGTGTGTGTGTGTGTGTGTGTGTAAGTGCACGCATATCCCCCAGATCAGTTATTATGGACAATTATACCTAGCAATTGTGCTTAACTGAAGATGAAAAGGTATTAGATTTTTACTTTAAAAGCTATAGACAAGACAACTATCCAACTGTTATTTGAATCATGGACCTGATATTTCTCTTAATATTGGGTTTTTCTTTATTTTGCGTAGAGTATGTTAAGCTGTTCACTCATGTGGCTGGAACAATAAGAAAAATGAGTTGTAATGGATAAAATGGTTTTCAGACCATACATATTACCAACTTCCATTTTCCACTACTCAAATTTAGATTATGAGTAGCAGTTAAATTTCCAAGCTGATGTTTGCAATATAAGTTAGAATGATCCTTGGAAATATATATGAAAAAATGTTTTCTACCTCTCACCGACTCCATATCAGATAATGGTTACACAAGCCACCAAATTTCTAAAAGCTAGCATTATTTCGTATTGTAGTACCTTCCTTCTTTTTGTTCCATGTCTAATCTTCCCCCAAATCACAAAATTCTGATAATTTTCCTTCTTTAATAGTTTTCATATCAATCACCCCCTCTATAACACCACTGCTCTACAGAGATTCAAATCTTCATTATTTCTTAGCTGGAGTCCTCCAGGAGATTGCTAACTCTTTTCTCATCATTAGCCTTGAATCTTTCAATTTATCTCACCGACCAGCTAGCAAAATGATCTTCATAAAATGTATCACTCTTCTGATTTCAATGTTTTTGTAACTGTAGCATTACATGTAAAGATTTACACCATTTTTCCCCCCAGTTATAGATCTCTAAAATACCCCGCTTCATGATGATAATTGATACTTTTGTGGCCTCTACTGTAATTAAATTTGGCCTTGGTTACCATGGACAATACACAGAATGCCACAAGCATGTTAGAAATAGGGTTGCGACTTTGCACTAATATCTTCTATATTACTGATTATGTGTCTGTAGGAACTGCCCATTCAAAAGCAAGGTGAGGAACTAAAAGTAAAAAGGGAGGAGAAAGGAGAGGATTTAAATTCCATTAAGACTGTAAACAAGGGGAAGGCAAAGGCTGCAACTCGCCAGTTCCTTACCTGGTGGTGCTCGGGTGGGAAGGGCGAATCCCCAGGAACAGAGTGGGGTCTGGGAGGTTCTCAGGCCACACAGGGAAAAGCGGTTCCACTGCTGGAAGGACATTTGGTAGAGTCTGTTGAAGGCACCTGGTCCCAGCAGATCCCAGAAAACGGCCACCAGCATTCGCTGATACTGGAATAAGGTCCTTAAGGCTGAAGCCTGGTGCCAGAAGTGTGTTGTGATTTCCCATAATCCCTGAAATGCTGCTGCTACACTATCGCATGAAGTCTTTCTGGGGCGGGCTGGCTCCTGGCCGCCGTCTCGGGGCACCGGCAGCAGCAGGGTCCCGCAAGTGTTCCTGGGTGCAGCCAGCATTCAGCCATTGCTCATTCGGCCAGTGCTCGGTGAGACCCTCCGGCAGAGGGGAGGAACGGGTCAAAGCCGCAGTCCTTCGAAGTAAGGGGTTGGGGAAAACAGCCGCATCTGAGACAAAACGTAGGAGAGAGGTACTGCCTGGGGCCTAGTCACGGTGAGTGGAAAAGCGGAGAGTGGACGAGAGCTGAAGACGGAGGACCGGTGCGCGATTGCTGATCAGGGAGAACAGACTGGGTGGCGCCATTTTTCAAAGCTCCCAAGCGTGCGCATGCGCACCTATGAGCACCCAACACTCCACCCCAGTGGGCTAGCAGCGCCATCTAGTGGAGAGCGGAGCTGTTACACTGAGTCCCGCCCAACTGGACCAACTTGGCTCTTCAAGAAAACAAGTCTCACCACCAACTTAATTTAAGTACTCTAAAGAGCTGTGTAGACTGATTTCTAGGGAAAAACAAAGCAATTTCCATCCTACTTCAATCTATTAGCAGATTCATCTAATCTATTTTCTTTCTTTTTTTTTTGTTTTCTTTTTCCTTTTTCTCTTTTACAATTCTTTTCTTTTTCTTGAAAAGAGAAAGAGAAAATTCATTTTTATTTTCGATATTTATTAAATATCTTTCTTTAATTTTTATTACTATATGTTTTACTTTTGTGTCAATTTTTTTCAAATTCTACATTACTTCCATCATTTTATTTTAGTCTACTTCACTGTACTCACCTTTTCAAATTTTCAGTTTCCTTTTTTTTCTATCTTGTTTTTTTTTTATCTTTTTCGTTTCTTTTTCTTGAATGCAGAAAGAGAAAACCTTCATTTTTACTTTAAATTTCTATTAAAATATTTTTATTTAATTTTTATTACTATATTTTTGCTTTTATGTAAATTTTTTCAAATTCTATTTTACTTCCATCATTTTATGTTAGTCTACTACAGTGTATTCATTGTTTCAAATTTTCAAACGATGTCTTTTTTCTTTTTTTTCTTTTTTCTCTTTTTTCTCTTTTTCATTTTTCTTAAATACAGAAAATGAAAAAAAATCATATTTATTTTTAACTTTTATTAAAAATATTTTTCTTTATTTTTTTCTACTATAGTCTTTACTTTTGTGTATATTTTTTCAAATTCGATTTTACCCCCATCATCTCATTTTAGTCTACTTCAGTATATTTATTTTTTTCAAATTCTCAAACGACTCCCTTTTTTTTTCTCCCCCACCTTTTTTTTCCCTCTAAACTGTCAAACCACTTTCAACACCCAGACCAAAACACACTTAGAATCTAACATCATCTATTCGATTTGTGTGTGTGTGTATTTAATTTTAATATTTTATAATTTTAATTTTTTAATTTCAATTATTCTACCTCATTAATTCCTTTTCTCCCTTCAAAATGGCAAAACGAAGGAATTCACGCCAAAAGAAAGAGCACAAAGAAAAGACAGCCAGGGATTTAACCAAAACAGATACAATTCTGTCTGAACCAGAATTGAGAATCATGATAATAAGAATACTAGCTGGAGGGGTGCCTGGGTGGCTCAGTCGGTTAAGCGGCCGACTTCGGCTCTTGTCATGATCTCGCGGTCTGTGAGTTCGAGCCCCGTGTCAGGCTCTGTGCTGACAGCTCAGAGCCTGGAGCTGTTTCAGATTCTGTGTCTCCCTCTCTCTGACCCTCCCCTGTTCATGTTCTGTCTCTCCCTGTCTCAAAAATAAATAAAAACGTTAAAAAAAAATTAAAAAAAAAAAAGAATCCTAGGTGGAGTCGAAAATAGATTACAATCCCTTTCAGCAGAGATAGGGGAAGTAAAAAAATAGCCAGAATGAAATAAAAAATGCTATAACTGAGCTGCAATCACAGATGGATGCAGCGGCAGCATGGATGGACGAGGCAGAACAGAGAATCAGCAATATAGAGGACAAACTTATAGAAGATAATGAAGCAGAAAAAAAGAGGGAGATTAAGTCAAAAGAGCATGATTTAAGAATTAGAGAAATCAGTGACTCATTAAAAAGGAACAACATCAGAATCATAGGGGTCCCAGAAGAGGAAGAGAGAGAAATAGGGGTAGAAGGGTTATGTGAGCAAATCATAGCGGAAACTTTTCTAACCTGGGGAAAGACACAGAAATCAAACTCCAGGAAGCACAGAGGACCCCCATTAGATTCAACAAAAACTGACCATCAACAAGGCATATCATAGTCAAATTCACAGAATACTCAGGCAAGGAGATAATCATAAAAGCAGAAAGGGAAAAATTAGTCCCTAACCTACAAGGGAAGACAGATCAGGTTTGCAGCAGATCTATCCACAGAAACTTGGCAGGCCAGAAAGGAGTGGCGGGATATATTCAGTGTGCTGAATCAGAAAAATATGCAGCCAAGAATTCTTTATCAAGCAAGGCTGTCATTCAAATAGAAGGAGAGATAAAAAAGTTTCCCAAACAAACAAAATTAAAGACGTTTGTGACCACTAAACCAGCCCTGCAAGAAATCTTAAGGGGGAATTTATGAGGGGAGAAAAATGAGAATATATAAATAAAAATAAATAAATTCCAAAAGCAACAACAGATTAGAAAGGACCAGAGAACACCACCAGAAACTCCAACACTACAAGCATCATAATGGCAATAAATTCATATGTTTCAGTACTCACTCTAAATGTCAATGGACTCAATGCTCCAATCAAAAGACATAGGGTAACAGAATGGATAAGAAAACAAGATCCATCTATATGCTGTTTACAAGAGACCCACTTTAGACCTAAAGACACCTTCAGACTGAAAATAAGGGGATGGAGAACCATCTATCATGCTAGTGGTCAACAAAACAAAGCCGGAGTAGCCATTCTTATATCAGACAATCTGGAATTTAAAATAAAGACTGTATCAAGAGATGAGGAAGGGCATTATATCATAATCAAAAGGTCTATAGACCAAGAAGACCTAACAATTGTAAAGATTTATGTGCCAAATGTGAGAGCACCCAAATATATAAATCAATTAATTGCAAGCATAAATAATTTCATTGATAGTAATACCATAATAGTAGGAGACTTCAACACCCCACTCACAGCAATGGGCAGATAATATAATCAAAAAAATCAACAAGGCAATAATGGCTTTGAATGACACACTGGACCAGATGGATTTAACAGATATATTCAGGACATTTCATCCTAAAGCAGCAGAATATGCATTCTTCTCCAGGGCACATGGAACGTTCTCTAGAATAGACCATATACTGGGATACAAATCAGCCCTAAGTAAGTACAAAATGATCGAGATCGTACCGTGCATATTTTTAGACTATAACGCTGTGAAACTTGAAATCAACCACAAGAAAAAAATTTGGAAAGGTAACAAATAGTTGGAGACTGAAGAACATCCTACTAAAGAGTGAATGGGCTAACCAAAAAGCTAAAGAGGAAATTAAAAAGTATATGGAAGCCAATAAAAATGATAATACGACAACCCCAAACCTCTGGGACGAGCAAAGGCGGTCATAAAAGGAAAATATATAGCAATCCAGGCCTTCCTAAAGAAGGAAGAAAGATATCAGATACACAACCTAACCTTAAGCCTTAAGGAGCTGGAAAAGAACAGAAAATAAAACCCCAAACCAGCAGAACAGGAAATAATAAAGATCAGAGCAGAAATTAATGCTATCGAAACCAAAAAAACAGTAGAACAGATCAATGAAACCAGAAGCTGGTTCTTTGAACGAATTAACAAAATTGATAAACCGCTAGCCAGTTTGATCAAGAAGAAACAGGAAAGGACCCAAATAAATAAAATCAAGAATGAAAGAGGAGAGATTACAATGAACACAGCAGAAATAAAAACAATAATAAGAGAAGATTATGAGCAATTATATGCCAATAAAATGGGTAATCTGGAAGAAATGGAAAAATTCCTAGAAACGTATACACTACCAAAACTGAAACAGGAAGAAATAGAAAATTTGAACACACCCATAACCAGTAAGGAAATCCAATTAGAAATCAAAAATCTGCCAAAAAAACAAGAGTCCAGGCCAGATGGCTTTCCAGGGGAATTCTACCAAACATTTTAGGAAGAGTTAACACCTATTCTCTTGAAGGTGTTCCAAAAAATAGAAATGGAAGGAAAATTTCCAAACTCTTTCTATGAAGCCAGCATTACCTTGATTCCAAAACCAGAGACCCCACTAAAAAGGAAAACTATAGACCAATTTCCCTGATGAACATGGATGCAAATATCCTCAACAAGATATTAGCCAACCGGATCCAACAATACATTAAAAAAATTATTCACCACGACTAAGTGGGATTTATACCTGGGATGCAGGGCTGATTCAATAGCCACAAAACAATTAACGTGATTCATCACATCAATAAACGAAAGGACAAGAACCATATGATCCTCTCAATAGATGCAGAGAAAGCATTTGACAAAATACAGCATCCTTTCTTGATAAAAATCCTCAAGAAAGTAAGGATAGAAGGAGCATATCTCGAGATCACAAAAGCCATATATGAACAACCCAACGCTAATATTGTTATCAATGGGGAAAAACTGAGAGCTTTCCCCCTAAGGTCAGGAACAAGACAGGGATGTCCACTCTTGCCACTGTTATTCAATATAGTATTGGAAGTCTTAGCCTCTGCATTCAGACAACACGAAGAAATAAAAGGCATCCAAATTGGCCAGGAGGAGGTCAAACTTTCACTCTCACAGATGACATATTACTCTATCTGGAAAACCCAAAAGATTCCACCAAAAAACTGCTAGAACTGATTTATGAATTCAGCAAAGTTGCAGGATATAAAATCAATGCACAGAAATCAGTTGCATTCCTATACACCAACAAGGAAGAGGCAGAAAGAGAATTCAAGGAATCGATCCTACTTACAGTTGCACCAAAAACCATAAAATACCTAGGAATAAATCTAACCAAAGAGGTGAAAAATCTATGCACTGAAAAACTATAGAAACCTTATGAAAGAAATAGAAGAAGCAAAAATAAATAAATAAATAAATAAATAAATAAATAAATAAATAAGGGAAAAGATCCCATGCTCCTGGATAGGAAGAACAAATATTGTTAAAATGTTGATACTACCCAAAGCAATCTACATATTGAATGAAATCCCTATCAAAGTAACACCAGAATTCTTCATGGAGCTAGAACAAATAATCCTAAAATTTGTATGGAACCAGAAAAGACCCCAAATAGGCAAAGCAATGTTGAAAAAGAAAACCAAAGCAGGAGGCATCACAATCCCAGACTTCAAGCTATACTACAAAGCTGTAATCATCAAGACAGTATGGTACTGGCACAAGAACAGACACTCAGACCAATGGAACAGAATAGAGAACCCAGAAATGGACCCACAAACATATGGCCAACTAATCTTTGACAAAGCAGGAAAGAGTATCCAATGGAATAAAGACAGTCTCTTCAGCATGTGGTTCTGGGAAAACTGGACAGCGACATGCAGATGAATGAACCTGGACCACTTTCTTACACCATACACAAAAATAAACTCAAAATGGATGAAAGACCTCAATGTAAGATAAGAAGCCATCAAAATCCTCGAGGAGAAAGCAGGCAAAAGCCTCTTTGATCTTGCCTGCAGCAACTTCTTACTCATCTCCAGAGTCAAGGGAAACAAAAGCAAAAACGAACTACTGGGACTTCATCAAAATAAAAAGCTTCTGTACAGCGAAGGAAACAATCAGCAAAACTAAAAGGCAACCAACAGAATGGGAGAAGATATTTTCAAATGACATATCAGATAAAGGGTTAGTATCCAAAATCTATAAAGAACTTATCAAACTCAACACCCAAAAAACAAATAATCCAGTGAAGAAATAGGCAAAAGACATGAATAGACCCTTCTCCAAGAAAGACATGCAGATGGCCAACGGACACATGAAAAAATGCTCAACATCACGCACCATCAGGGAAATACAAATCAAAACCACAGTGAGATATCACCTTACACCTGTCAGAATGGCTAACATTAACAACTCAGGGAACAACAGATGTTGGTGAGGATGCAGACAAAGAGGATTTCTTTTGCATTGTTGGTGGCAATGCAAGCTTGTGCAGCCACTCTGGAAAACAGTATGGAGGTGCCTCAGAAAACTAAAAATAGAACTACCCTATGACCCTGCAATTGCGCTACTAGGCAATTATCCACGGGATACAGGTGTGCTGTTTCAAAGGGACACATGCACCTCCATGTTTATAGCAGCACTATCAACAATAGCCAAAGTATGGAAAGAGCCCAAATGTCCCTCGATGGATGAATGGATAAAGAAAATGTGGTGTATATATATACAATGGAATATTATTCGGCAATCAACAAGAATGAAATCTTGCCATTTGCCACTACATGGATGGAATTGGAGGGTATTATGCTAAGTGAAATTAGAGAAGACAAAAATCATATGACTTCACTCACATGAGGACTTTAAGAGACAAAACAGATGAACATATGGGAAGGGAAAGAAAAATAATGTAAACACAGGGAGGGGGGACAAAACAGAAGAGACTCATAAATATGGAGAACAAACTGAGGGTTGCTTGAGAGCTTGTTGGAGGGGGGATGGGCTAAATGGGTGAGAAGCATTAAGGAATCTACTCCTGAAATCATTGTTTCACTATATGCTAACTAATTTGGATGCAAATTTTAATAAATAAAAAATAAAACTAAAAAAAAAAAAGCAAGGTGAAACTCACATTCATACAGAATCTTGCTGCCTGCTTCTACCCATCCTTCGTAAGCTGTATCTGATTCTTAGGTCCCCGAAATCTTTTCCTGTGACTCCTGCAAATATTGCCCTAGGAGATAAGCGCAATTTCACATATAGACTTTTAGGCTACGGTATGGATGCCAGTTTAAAAGAGATGAAAACTCACTACAGGGATTTGGTCCGAAGTAGGATGTATTCAAAACAAATAGATTAGTTAGACGTCTAGGTAAGAAGTGCTAGGTAAGAGGTAATATGGTTAGGGTAATGACAAAGGGAAGGAACAGTGTTTAGATAGAGATTATAAATATTAACAAGTTTTAGCCAAAATAATTTGATTATGCTACATATAGGATGAGAGCACAAGAGGAGTCAAAGCTGACTCAAGCTTTTTGGCCTAAGCTGCATACAAAAAAATGAGGGAACATTGTGGGAACAACCTATTTTTTTTTTTTTTTTGGAACAGAACTAAAAGCCAGGAATTAGATTTTGGTCATATCAAATTGTGATACTAATTAAAATTCCAAGAACAGAATTTCAGATGGCAGTTAGATATGTGAGTGTCAACATACAGATGCAGGTATGAGATTTTATATGTATATATGGCTACTCAACCAACTCCCAGATCTGTGTCTTAACAATAGATTATTTGTTAAATCACAGTTCAGTACTCGTATGACTCTCCAAGAAATGGCACCGTGTTCTTATGTCATTTTGTGTTCTCATCTTTAATTTTTCTTTTAAAGTTGAGTATACTTGATACACAATGTTATGTTCGTTGCAGGTGTACAACATGATTCAACAACTATACATTACGCTGTGCTCACCTCAAGTGTAGCTAACATCTGTCACTATGCAATGCTGTCACAATACCATTGATTATATTCCTTATATTCCTGTGAGTTTTATTCCTATCACTTACTCATTCCATAACTGTATCTCCTAATCCCCTTCACCCTTTTGGCCCATTTTGCTCATCCACCATGCACCCTCCCTGCCCCCGGCAATTACCAGTTTGTTCGCTGTATTTATAGGTCTCATTCTTCTTTTTGTTTGTTTTACTTTGGATTCCACATAATTGAAATCATATGGTATTTGTCTTTATCTTACGTATTTCACAAAGGTTAATGCCCTCTAAACCCTCTGATGTTGTTGCACATGACAAGATTTCATCCTATCTTTTGTGGCCGAATAATATTCCATTGTGTACATACGCCGTATCTACTTTATCCATTCATCTATCTGTGAGTACTTGGGCTGCTTCCATATTTTGGATACTGTAAATAATCCAATTAAAAATTAGGCAGAAGACCTGAATAGACATTTTTCCAAAGAAGACATACAGATGGCCAACAGACACATGAAAACATGCTCAACATCCCAAATAATGAGGACAGTGCAAACATAAACCACAATGCAATATCACTTTATTCCTGTCAGAATGCTAGTATCAAAAAGACAAAGAAATAACAAGTGTCGGCCAGGATGTGGAGAAAAAGGAACCCTTGTGGACTATTAGTGGGAATGTAAACTGATACAGCCACTGTGGAAAGCAGTATAAAAAATTAAAAATGGGAACACCATATGGTCCAATAATTCTACTACTGGGTATTTACTTAAAGAAAACGAACACACTAATTTTAAAAGATATATGCACCCATATGTTTACTGCAGCATTATTCGCAGTATAGCCAAGACATGGAAGCAGCCCAAGCATCCATCAATAAGTGAATGGATAAAGAAGATGTGTGAAGCTGTCATCTCAAACTCATGTTCTGGGTAGCCACCATGGCAGGCAATAGAGGATATGAAAGAGCATGTAGGAATCATTATGGCTACGCCTGAAGAATTATATACACTTCTTCCTAGGTAATTCTGACCAGAACACAGTCATCTGGCACTAAGCTAAATGCAGAACAAAACTGAGAAGTGTTTTTATCGTATCTATTCAAGGATAACAAATGGCCAATAAATACTTGGCAGTCTTTGACTGGAATTAATGAAGGATCTCTTACAAGATTACACGACACTGTAGTTAAATAGTTCTTATTTGTTCTGTGTCTTTTGACACAGGTACACTTTTGGGCACAGGTATTTTATACCACAGAAAATTAGGGATATCTCATGCCATAAGAGGACTTAAAAAGGGAATTTAGAACAAAGTATCTTGTGCTATAGTAAAGGGGTAAATGGGCAGGAATATCTTGTGCCAGAAGGGGACTTCAGACAGAAGCAATTTTATTATAAATTGTTGTCTTCTCCTAACTGGGAGAATCAATTGTGTCAAATGCACAGGCCAGGATGACTTCTTAGAAATGACAATTGGATTCAACATTTAGAGGTTAATTGCTGCTTCGGAGAAATGATGGAGTCAAAGGCCTGTCCAGAGTCAATCAAAAGAATAGAAATATAGCTGCAAAAATGAGCAGAGAAACGAGCCAATAGTTGGAGGAGATGGGGAATCCTCAGAGAGATTTCCTTTTTTTTTTTCTTTTGTGTGTGTTTATGGGTGTGTACGTGTGTACTTTTCACCTCTAAGGCATTTCATAACTGAAAATTTGTGTCTCTTAATCTCCTTTACCTATTTCTTCTATCCCCCCTACCCCCTTCCCTCTGGCAATCCCTAGTTTGTTCTCTGTAAGAGTTTTTCTCTTTTCTGTTTTCATTTGTTTTGTTTTGTTTTCTTTTGTATTTTGCATATAAGGGAAATCATGGTATTTGTCTTTCTCGGACTTAATTCACTTAGCATGATGCCCTGTAGGTCTATCTGTGTTGTCACGAGTGGCAAGATCTCATTCTTTTTGTCATGGATGAGTAATATTCAATTGTATATGTATTCCACATCTTCTTTACCCATTCACCATTGACGGACAGGGGTTTGATTTTTCTTCTTTTCTTGTTTTTTCATGCACTGGCTTGTACAATGACAAGACTGATTTACTAAAGATAAAACAATCATGGAGATTTGAACAGGACAGGAATAATTGCATATGTAATGTGATCAAATAATCCAACATGCACTGGATCCACTACACAAGAGCACCTGACCTTCCACAGGACAGCAAATGATTCATCATGCAGTCAAGAGGCAAGGAAGCTAAGAATTTTAATAGTTTTGTGTGTTTGAGTGTTGCATCATTTTTATCCACCCACTTCTGGAGTTGAAATACTAGACCAAAAGGGATGTACTAAAAAGTCACACATGCAGGCTGAAATGTGGGACGCTTGAGCACCACGGAAGTAGTACAACTGAAACTGACAAGATCAAGGGTTTCACCATGTAATAATGGGTAAGTAGACAAGAGGAAAAGGTATTTGGGCATGAGTTCAAGGCTGTGATGATGCATAATCTGTGTAGCTACATCAACTATAAATTTATTGACTTTTATTTTCCTCAGAGTAAATTTCCTCCCCAAAAGTGAGGAATCTCATAAAAATAAAACAAAGTGATCAAATTGGACCCCTGAAGTATAACCATCACCTGAGATATTGCAAAATCTTGCTTAATGACCCTGAAGAAAATATTCCTGCTATTCTGTCTCATAATAAAGATAGAAAATCCAAATTTAGCTAAATTAAAACTAAAATTCAGCTTAATAAGCTTGACACCCTAATTCTTTGTGTCAATTTATCCTTGGTAATTATATCACAATTAAACATAAAAATTAATTCATTACTCTTGTTCTCAATGTATGAATATCAATCAATCAGAAAGGCAAAGAGTGGAAGAAATAAGAAAATCCTAAGGTGAAAGTTTTAAACTGAAAGGGATTAAAGAATTATGGCATACAAGTATCAATTTAAAGCAAAATTTTCTTTTTTAATGAATATTAATTTGACTCCAAGCCTCACATTTTATTAAATTATTAAACTCCATTTTTTCCCTTAATTTTGACAATGCAAATACACTGGTGTTCTAGTTTATTAGAAAATTCAATATAAAATTTAAAACATACTTAATGAAGAAATCAATGTTAACTGTTAATACCAATTTATAAACTAATGCATATATTAAAACACTGCTCAGGAAATATTAAGATATGAGCAAACAGAAGTCCAAAATTTGTTGTATAATTGGGTCTTGTTTTACACTGCAGTTTAAAATACTATAGGATGGAGGAGGGAGGTTGGAAGGTAGGAATTAAAAGAAAAATATCTAAGAATAATTTTCTCCATTGCAGGAGAAATGATGTTACAGTGCAATACACATTTAAAATCAAAGGGAGAAAAACCTCAATTCACTGCTTTCCTGCTACTCTTCTTTCTGGAGTCGTGCCAAATATCATTATTAAGGGTGGCTATTTACATATAGTGCCATAACATGGTAAGCTTAAAGGTTAAAGTCAGTAGTAGAAGGAACTTCATTAAAAAGGCCACATTTTAGAAATAGGAAGGCCTTTTTACAAGTAATGTTAAATGGGGAATTAAGGCAATGACCCAAATAATTAAAATAAAACAAACCCTATGAATCTGAGAGAAAAATAGCACTTTGAGGCTTAAATCATCACAAATTACTGTCTACATTCATCAAATTAATGGGGTAATTGTTCGGCATGCACTTTAAATAGACTACATATCTTCCAACTGAAGTCATATCTATATGCAGACACTGATTTATTGACTTGTGTTTTATTCTTTCCAAATGTCTCAGTGATTGATTTCTTTTAATAAAATGAGCTAATTTTTATATTAAGGCAATAAAAACTTGGTAATTGGTCTATACTAATTATTTGTGTTTATTTTCATTTTTTGAAATCCATACATTATAAGGGTCAGACAAATATTAAACTTGTATGGTAGCAAAGGTTGAAACTGAACAAAATTTTATCCATTCACTATCTAACATACGTAAATTGGAATCACATGACTCCTATGAGTCTGCACGCCTATTCTTTCCTAAAATCTTTCTAAATCCAATGCGGTCAGAGCCCACGATTTCACATATGTCACAACCATCAAATGTCACATCAAGTGTCAGCTGTTATGCTCTGGCAGCATGTACAGAATTCTGTTCCAGCTGTTTCTTTTGCTTCCTTTCCTCTTTTCCTCTATCGCTTTTCCCTTTCCATCTAGCTCTTTTTTTCTGTGCCACAGGAGAACAATGGAAAATAGGACATCATAAAGAATATAAGAAATATTTACTAAAAATGGGATACTATCTTGGAGTTTTGAGTGTTTAAGCCCAAACTAAGTTATTTACAACTCTTTTAAAACAAAGTAAATTTCAAATTTTAAATAATATGGTAATTTTAAAGCAAAAAAATGAAAATAAGAGGAATTCTACAAGAGCTAAACCATTGTAGAAAGAAACTAAAAACATTCTGAATTAGGAGAATGGGTCTGGCTGTTGCCTGGGTATGAGACGGGAGCACAGATAAGACCAAAATGGAACCTAGAAAGGGTTTTGAAAACGTTCTACAGTAGAGGGTGTTACACTTGTGAGACTAAATGAACATGTCTGGGAGATAAAATTCTTACCATCCCCCAAACTCTCCAAGGAAGCTTGAACAATTGTCATATTCCTCTCAAGGCACACAAAGTGGCACTGAGGGAAAGGCATAAAGTTTAGGACTTAGGTAGTTAAATATATCCCCTCTACCAGACAGATTGAATTAGAGACAGTTAGAGTCATAGAAATACAAGATACCTTAATTGTAAATTTAGTAACATGGTAATACTAGCATTATATAAGGGGTACTGGTGACCTGTAGTGAAGTGAGATGATTAAGTATGGAAATCTAAGAGACAGGATATGTCAATTCCAAGTACAACTTGCAATTTGCCCATCTTCAAATACTTATCAAATGACACTGGGAAGGTTTATGCGACCTTTAGTTTAAATCCCACTGCAGACTATAGGAACATATAATACACCTGTTATTCTAGGTAAAAGGTGTCAATTGGACACTGCAGGTAAGGATACCTCATGAAGATAACAAAGAAGAAAAATTAAAGTTTCAGGGTCAGTACCCTTTAAGTCTAAAATTAAGAAAGGGGGGGAAAGTATTCAAGTAAAAATTAAAATAGCACTCGCGTGAGAACAGATCATAGACGAATCTACCAATGCGAACTATACAAGCACAAATTTTTGAGTTAGAAATGAATTTACTGGAAATCACATGGTATTTGCCTGGTTTGCTAAATAATGTTGCATCCAGTCCTGAAATCTTATTGGCGAATGTTAAATCCTTCTGATTTGGCAAGGAAAAGTAGCATCTGTACAGCTCAAAGAGAAGATTACTAATTGAGTCATTTTCCACTTATAAAGTGCAATTTGGCCCCACCCACCTAAAGATTTATACATTTCTATTATATATTTTATATATTTTTTCTGTAGCTCATTATTGGGATAAGTAAACGGGAACAGTCACACTGGTGGGAATTTCAGAGTTCACACTGAAAGACAATGTCCCTATAGTTCAGGGAGAGCTTAAGGGATATAGAAAAGACAGCTGTGGACTTATCTGTAGTCATTTTTATAAATCTATGGATTTATAAAGCAGTCCCTGCTTTCTGGGGACTGTTAGAGTGGGGAAGTTTGGGGAATTCCTTCTCGCCTTCATTCTCCATCTTTTATATCCCGACTTTGAATATCGTGGGCCTTAATTTTTATGCAAATTATTATACATTTTGTAAGAACAAAGTGGACAACAATACATGTGCAAAGTTCGTGCAAACCTATTAAATTTTACTATATAGACAAAATTTGTGAAAAGATACGAATTTTAATATTGAAGGATAGTTTATAAGATGGATAGATAATATAAAAGTTACTTAACCTTCAGAATTGAGGTAACTGCTTGGATTTCTGTATGTTTTCAACTTCAAAGACTTAATAAATGGATAAATTTTAACTCTTGAAACGTGTTTTTTTAACCATCTCCAAGGTTATTCATATTTACACTATATAGAGTGAAATGGTGGTTTAAAAGATAGAATTATTCTCCCGAAAGACTGAGTCATGAAAACACTCATTTTGTAATACCTTTTAAATCTTACTACTAAATAAGTCGAATTCATGAAGGAACAAAGCTTTTGCTCCCTCCCATGAGACTCAGGGTTTAGTGGCTTGTTTGCATATGATGAAAGGAGAAATAAGCCAGTTTAGCTACATTTAATTCAAATAATAGTCCTAGTCTAACTAATCCAAGGGAAGAATACGGTTTTCAAGTTTTTTTTTGTTTCTCAGTTCATATGTGGCATTTACACAAACAATATTCAAATTTTAAGTGTATGGTTTGATGTCGGATATATATCCTCACGTAATCCCCCTGACACCTTCCCTCAAACGATAGAATAATTTCAGCAGTTCAGAATCTTATCTGATGGTCTCTTTATGGCACTATCAGTTCCCCTGGTGAAGATAATGACTATTTTTTTCGCCTGTTTTTTTTTTTTTATTTTTATTTTAGTTTTTCAATTTAAATTTTAGTTCACATGCAGTGCAATATTGGCTTCGGGAATAGAATTCAATGGTTTATCACTTACATACAACACCCAGTGCTCATCAGAGGTGCCCGTTCTTAGTACCCATCACCCAACAACCCCATCTCCCAACTTCCACCTTCATCGACCCTCAGTTTGTTCTCTATCATTAAGAATCTCTTACAGTTTGAGGGGTCCCTGGGTGGCTCAGTTGGTTGATCAACCAACTCCTGATTTCAGCTCAAGTCATGATCCCAGGGTCTTGGGATCGAGCTTGCATTGGGTTCTGTGCTGGGTGGGCATGGAGCCTCCTTAATATTCTCTCCTTCCCTCTCGTTCTGCCCATCCCCCATGCACATGCTCCTGTGCACACTCTCCCTCAAAAAAAAAAAAAAAAGAGTGTCTTGTGGTTTGTTTTCCTCTCACCTCTTCTAAACCTTTCCCACATATTCACCTGTTTTGTTTTTGATAATGACTACTTTTATTTCTATCAGCAGAGATTAGTTTTGACTGATCTGGAATTTCTTACATTTTCCATTCCATGTTGTATCTATGTTTTGCATGTAGCTGTTTTTCTACTTGTTGCTGTGTTGTATTCAATTGTATAAATACGGGAACATTTATTTCTCCATTCAACTGCTAAAAGTCTTTGGGATCAGGTTTAGTTTTGTAGTACTGTATATAAAGCTTCAAAGAAGTGTGTGTATGTCTTTTGATGGGCATATTGTGCTTCACTCATATCTGTTAGGTGATCCCTTATGAAAAATCCAGGATCATAGGTAATGAGAATATTTAATGCTAAAGTGTTTTCTGATAGGATTGCACTAATTTACAATCTTGCCAGCATTGTCCAAAAGCTCAGCTATTCAACATTCACGTCAAGATTTTCTGTACTCTCATCATAAGTTGGAATTTTCTGTCTTTTGAATTTTAATTAATCTGGTATTTGTGTAGTGGTATTTCATGTTGGTTTTAATTTGCATTTTGCTAAAGACAAGTTGTACTGAAAATAAGTTTATATGTTTATTGACCATTGAAATAGTATTTTTGTGAATGCCTTTTTCTTTCTCATTTTATTACCTTTGTCTTTTTCTTGGGTACATTAGGGTTTTTTAAAATATATTCTAACACAGCATCTAATATATGTATTAGAAAAAATGCAAGTATTTTGCAGAAAGGGATAATAATACTCGTGGCTTCTTTTCATCCTCTTAATTGGGTATTTTCATGAACAGAAGTTCTTAACTTGACTGTAATCTAATTGGTTAATTTTATCTTTCATAGGTAATACTTTTTACATGCTATTTAAGAAAACCTTATCCCGAGTTACCACAAGTTTGTAAAGATATTCTTTAAATGTTTTTACATAAGCTTTAATGCCTTACATATAAGCTTTATATTTACCAAACATCGGAAATTAGTTTTTGTGTGAAGTGAGTTAAAAATAAAGGTTCATAGTTTTCAGTCAAAGATAGCCTATATATCCAGGGCAAATTGTTGAAAAGATCATATGTTCCTAACTGAAATGAAGTGGTAACTATTGTAAATTAGGTGACCATATTTTCCAACTTCTGTTTCTGGATTCTCTATCTGTTCCATTGGTTTATTTGTCTATCCTTGCATCCATAACTACATTGTTTTAGTTATTATAGCTTCATTATTTGTTAGCAAGTCTTGTCATGTAAATTCTGCAATTTTTTTTCATATTTAAGATTAACTTCTACATTTTAGAATCAGTATGTCAACCTCACATTAAAAAAAAATTCTTGGGGTGCCTGGGTGGCTCAGTTGGTTAAGCGTCTGACTTTGGCTCAGGTCATGATCTCGCAGTTTGTGAGTTCGAGTTCCACATCAGACTATGTGCTGACAGCTCAGAGCCTGGAGCCTGCTTCAGATTCTGTCTCCCTCTGTCTCTTCCCCTCCCCCACTTGTGCTCTGTCTCCATCTCTCTCTCAAAATATGAATAAACGTTAAACAAAATGAAAACATAAATAAAAAAATCTTTATTGGGATTATTTTCCAAAAATAGACAATACAAATTGAACTCTGTTCAGAATGGGTTTTAAGCATTGTTCAGACTTTTATGTCTGTATTTCCCCCTTAGAGTTAAGAGATAGTTCAAGCAAGATGTGCTCATTTTGTGTTTCTGCTGAATATCTGAGATATGTACCAGGCTCCCTATAGCTTCATGTGGTCTGGATCCCATCCTCTGTCTTCTATGTAGCTCATGGCTGCTGAATATTTTGTTTTGCTTTAGCCTCTCCACAATTTCTTTCTGTTGGAATTCGTGGTGTCTCAATATATGCATAATTTACATGTAAGCTAATGTTTGAAGAGGGGGGAGCTGCCATAATATGAGGTTAATTTCATCAAAGATTTTTCCCCTCTATGATTTTGCCCTCTAGATCTAACTGCTTTCGCTATCATGAACTTGAATATCAGTTTCTGCAAATCATTTCTTTTTTGCATCTCAAGTCTCTCCCTTTTCTAGATTTCTCCAGCTTCATACAGACATACATGGATATCTTTTATAAGGAAATATATACACACAACCACATGTGTATACATACATGCACTCATGCAAAAACGTCTCTCTTCACATTCCTTTCCAGATATTTACCCATTTTCCTATTTCTTTCACCCAAATCTCTTTGAAAGAACTTCAATTATTGTCTCCAGTTTATCACATATTTTCTCTTCTTAACTGAATCCATGCCATACCATGTCACTCATAATGCTCTTTTCAAGATCTGTAATGACCCTCATATTGCCAGATTTCATGGTTGTTAGTCTGCCAAAACCTTTATCAGCTTATCAACATAATTTGATGCAATTTTCTATTTTCTCTAATAACAAAACAAAAGAGAAATTTTGGTTTCTGTGTCACATTGATCTTATGTATATTTATTTTATTTATTTATGTTTTTATGCACTGAGTGGACCATTGACAGTAAAGAATAGACCAAAAAGAGCTGTGTTAGGTGCCTATTACAGTAATCCATACGTGAGTTAAAGTTCTGGTTATAGGTGTTAGAGAAGTATAGACATACATTTATACAATCAGGACCTATTTTCTAAGTAGAGTGGAAATAAAAGTCTCCATGGACTGGTGAGAGAAAAGGAATATCTCAAAATGGCTTAATTTTTAGCTGTGGCAAGTGGTCACAACTGCCATACTGTAACTGTGACTAGGTACAATTTTATGTGGATACAATTGACCAAAATGGATGATTGGGAAAGGAGCAGATCTGGGAAAAATTAAAATTTATCATGTAAGTACATCAAGCAGCAGTTAAGATATACAAGTCTCCTGGTATAGATATAAATATTTGAGACATAAATTTGAGAGTCATTGAAATATAATATGACCCATAGGACAGTACCTATGGAAAGAATGTGGATAGTAGAGAAGAAGGGAAAGAGGACTGAGCCTTTGCTTTTCCCAAGACTTGTAAGTAGATCTCAGAAGGTGAAACAGTTACTGAATTCCTCCAAACTCCACATGGACCGGCCTCTGGATCTGGGATTCCATCCTCAGAAAGTACTGAGTTACCTGTGCACTGGAGTATTAACACTCTACACCTTTTCACCTCTTTGCCACCCTTTATCTGGACAGATCATTGGAAAGAGAGGACTAGGCTCGAGGTCTTGCCCAACATGGTAGGCCATGAGAAATTACTTTGCCTCAAAGTATATACGGAATCTCAAATTCTCCATTGAGTTCTGTTCTTTCAGCAGTCTTCATTGGCTCCACCCGGCCTCACCATGGCTACACTGTTCCTGATGTTGGAGCTGATAAATAAAAAAGAAAGAAAGAAAGAAAGAAAGAAAGAAAGAAAGAAAGAAAGAAAAGAAAGGAAGGAAAGGAAAGGAAAGGAAAGGAAAGGAAAGGAAAGGAAAGGAAAGGAAATGGCTGGAAAAACCCACAAAAAACCCTTAGTCAAATGATGACATCTTGCAACACATTTTAATGAGTGGGTCCTCTGTGACCTTTGCTTCCCTCTATAAACCGCTGAAAACAAAATATTGCGTTTATTTCTACGTTTACGTCGATCCATTTACTCTCCTTTTCTAGGCAGCAGGAATAGCTGGAGATGATGTTATCCTGGTTCTCGGGTCCCCTAAAAGTAGAAGTACAAGAGAAGCTATTACAAAAATGAAAGTACTGAATTTTCTCACCTTTTTAACAAAAGAAAATGGGCATAAAAAGAAGACAGCATCCAGAACAAGTTTGGAATAGGGCGGGGCAAGCAATCAGTGACAAGGATGAAGAAAGGTTTTCCGGGCTGGAAGAGATAAATGTGCAAGAGAAAATAAACAACAACAATAACAACAACAACAACACAGACATAGTCTCTACCGTGCTGCATGAAGAGAAACATGAAGTACAAATGGATCACAGACCTGGGTCTGTTGTGTGGAGAAAGAAATGGACACCTTTACATTGCTAGTTTTTGGGGGGATGCAGTAAGACTTTAGTTCTGACCTCTGGTCACACGCAGGGCTCCCCCCAATGCTCTGATGCCCCCGTAGCTCTCTGAGGTTTCACGATGCCATGTGCCTGTGAAGACGTCAGCCCTTTCTGGATACAAACATCAATTTAGTTTGGAGGTTACAAAGTCTGTCATGCCTCCTCCTCCGCATTCTGTGACCGTGCCATTCACCCTTCACAGGGTGGGTCATTTTCTGCAGGACTGTAGACACGGGAGCCAACCGTTATATTTAATACCTGCCCACCAGTGAATAACGTACTTGATAAGGAGACTGTGGAAGTGAGTGAATTCATTTGACATCCTGAACACCAAAGTATGTCTAAAAGGAATCTTTGAGGAAAAAGTCCTTCTGGCAAGGAAATTCAAGATTCTTACACTCTTGGCTTTAAAGTTCATTCTGGAAGTTAACAGAAATATAATTTTAACACATTCAAACGTTATTGATAAATATTAACTTTTTACATTAACTTTTATTGCATGCACTAAGCAGTAGGATTAAGGTTTTCAATCAACGTTTTATGTTTTTATTATTTTCAGAGGAGATATTCAGATATGAAGATAACTCAAAGCATTTTAGATTCCTACAACCTAATTAAAAACTGAGAAGAAAACTGAATTAACGTCAGTGTTTCTTTACAAATGGGCGATTAAGGCTAACTTAGTAGCAATTATCTCCAGGTATTGTGACCAATGGCATCAGGCAGAATTATATTACTTTAACAATTTAAGATTATTAGCAGGCTAGTTTTATAAGGGTAGAAAACAAATGTAGACAATATCTCCTGAGCTGACTGTGATTGTTTCTACCTTAGCTTATTTCTTGCTGATTTACAACTCATCTATTCTCCAATACATTAAGTTTTGCTTTTAATGCATGTTAATTCAGATAAAAATAATTGGTATTCTATATATATTTGTATTCTATATATGCTCAGCTGTCACAGCCAAGTAATGTTAATGTGCTTGTAGGTATTTGTGTGTGTGTATATATATATATGTGTGTGTGTGTGTGTATATATATATATATATATATATATATATTTCAACTTTTTTAAAAAAGAAATAAAATAAACATTGAGAAGGATAGCAAGGGAAGGTATAATCCGGGCATCTTAGAAGCAGATAAAATATTTCAAGGGCATACGAACTATATTCTGGATCAATAATGGTGGGAGACTGACTACACTGTATCAGAAGTAGGGCCGCTGGGATCTGTCAATATGGAAGCTACTGGTAATCAAAAAATAATAATCTTGGTGACAAAGGGAAGATGGAACTCAAAGTGTATTTAGTGGTTTGATATGAGAATGAGAGGTAAAAAAATGAGAGTATTTAAATGACTCTTTAGAGAAGACAAAATTGTGTTCCATTAATTTTCTGGCACGTTTAGAAACCTAAGACACAATGAAAAAAACAGTTTTGGAGTAAAACAACTTTAGAAATGAGGAAGTAGATTTATAACTGAAACAGAATTTTAAGATATACTAAGGAATGGAGACCTTTAGGATGTATCTACAGGTACAAGGAAGGGATGAAACATTTTGTAAGACTTGTCTCTTTGTGGGGACAAGAAGTTGCCTTAGTAAACGTCTTCTTTGGCTCTTCTTTTACGGGACCTACACTATGTAACTTTTCAAATAGCTGCTTGTCTTAGCTAAAATAAGCTATAGGATTAGTTTGTTCATCACTTTCTTCTAATTCATCTCACAGTCTTTTCCAGGGGTGGGACAGAGGGGGGCAAAAGCAAAATCGATACTGAATCAAAAAGAAACAATGAGTCAGACAAGGAAATGTATCCAAAAAGTATCTGATTTCTCTGACACTGACTGTTTCTCACTCCCTAGGCAGATACTAGACATTGAACACACTCCCAGAGGACAATGGGCTCAGCTGTTAGCACTGTTGGGGTTACTTAAGAAGAAAAAAAACATCTTTATCAGCCAATCTGTCAGTCACTTAGGATAAGGTTTGGCTTACACTTCAAGGTTCCTATTTTATTTCTCACCTGTTATATCATTCAGCATTGATAATGCTAAGGATTATGTGTGTTTTTCTCTGCCTTGATTTAGGTATTTTCTCTTTCTAAGGTGAATTTTTTAATGAGGTTGACCTGAATGCATATGGTATGTACTCACATTATCCTAAGGTTTTTTTGGATGTTAGATGTATTTAGTATTTGTTTCCTTTTCACTGATGGAATTTGATCCACATTTTAAGCTCGTGGGGTTGGGTTAGACGAAGGCAAACCTGCCTACTGAGATCAATATTGCCTGCGAAATATGAGGCCGTTCTATGCATCAGGGCCCAGTCACACGCCATATTGAATTTAGGAGTACAATTTTGAGACAGAATTAAAGTATCATCCTGTCATGCTTCACCATCTGTTCTTAAACGTCCCATTTAGATTTTGAGGGAAGGGGTGGCTGGTTAAGGGGAGAATCCAGTTTGGAGAATTTGACACTACAGATGTCTGTGTCTTCATCTATCTATACCCATTACTGGTAGGACTAAGCTTTTTGCCCATTTCATTGTAAACAATGACAAAATCTCATTTCATTTCATGTTTTTCATATTTTAAAGTGATGTCTTTGGAGTTTTATTTTATTTTTTTAAATATGAAAAATGTTCCTACTTAAGGGAAAATCAGCGTTCCCTAGTGCTCACGAATGAGTTGATTATTTGTTATAATTCTAAACAAAAAGAAAAGATCATTTAAATGGGATTTCAAAGGTCTGAGAGGACTGTTAGCATCCAAACTAGAACCATAGCTTTTTACTGTTATCAGAGCTGATCAGTTAACAGAAGTAGGTCATTAGACCAACAACTAGGCCTTTCATTAATACACAAATAATATTCATGTTTCCACACTTGCCTAATGTGCATGTAGAAAATAATGTTCAAACACTTACTTCTTTTTTCTACATTACTAAGTTATCCTTAATGGATGTTGCACTTCTATGTACTGATGTGAATATACTGAGGAGAGAACGTAGGTAGCAAAAACTGAATTCACAGTTGGTCACTGAGTATAGTCAGGGCCATTAGCTCTTTGGTAGTCAGATAGATATTTTCCAGGTCTTTTTTTTTTTTTTTTTTTTAATTTTTGAGAGAGAGAGAGAGAGTGCAAGTGAGGGAGGGGCAGAGAGAGACACAGAATCTGAAGCCAACTCTAGGCTGTGAGCTGTCAGCACGGGGCCTGATGTGGGGCTTGAACTCACAAACCATGAGATCATGACCTGAGCTGAAATCAGATGCTTAACCAACTGAGTCACCCAGGCACCCCTTTCTAGGTTGTTTCTAACTTCACTTTGTTGCATACTTCTTACCCCTTCTTAGTTGGGGGCGGGCCCGTGGGGCAGTCCTGACATTCCCCTGATTGCCCTCTGCCTCTCTGGCTACACCTTCTTCAACCCTGTGTGGCTTTTTCCCCACTCAGCTAGAAACTGGGAGTCGTCTTTGATCTCACTTTCTCCATTACCCCCATTTCCAATAAACACAGATTCTTGTAGATTCCATTTTCTCATAATCTAGAGTTTCATCTATTCTTCATTTCTCTATTTTGGCCCAAAACCACCAAAATCTGCTCTCTAACCACTACAGTTGCTATTTTTTACTGACTTCCCCAATGAACTCACACTTCTCACAGTCACTCACTATCACTGTTTATTGAGTGATATTTTTATCACTCCTGTGCTTACTATAGTTAAAGGGCTTCACATCTGAAAACCCTTTAATTTATCTATCTATTATTAACATGATAAACCATAATTTTCATGGCCTACCTTCCCAGCATATTTTCACCTTGGTCACCCATTTGTATTCATGCAGGCATTCCTTGGGGAAAAATATGATATGTTCTTTCTGGATTCAGGGATTGCTTTACTTACTATCTTAAACAGTGTTTCCGTACTTTTATGGTGACTCACTCTGATTTGACATTTAAATATCTGCTTAAATGCTACTTTATAATTAAGCATTTACTGACCTCTAAAATCGATTGAGTGGCCAGAGTATATGGACTCAAAGCATGCTGCATTTTACATGTTCTAATACGTGTTCTAATACATGTTCTAATACGCATTTCATAATTTGTTTGACTGTCTAGCACACTAAAGTGTAAGCTTTACAAAGGAAGGAATGATAATGTCTAGTGCACAGGTGTGTTTCCAGCATTGACTTAGTACATGCTCCACAGGAGATGATCAAATAATGAATTAATATATCTTGGCTTAGAATTTACTTGAGTCTTGGAATATATGAAAATACAATCGAAATTAATTTTCCCAAAGAATAAATAACGATGGGGAGCCTGGGTGGCTCAGTCGGTTAAGCGTCCGACTTCAGCTCAAGTCACGATCTCGCGGTCCGTGAGTTCGAGCCCCGCGTCGGGCTCTGGGCTCTGGGCTGACAGCTCAGAGCCTGGAGCCTGCTTCCAATTCTGTGTCTCCCTCTCTCTCTGCCTGTCCCCTGCTCATGCTCTGTCTCTCTCTGTCTCAAAAATAAATAAAATGTTAAAAAAAAATTAAAAAAAAAGAATAAATAACGATTCTTTATGGTAAGAAGTATCTTTTATCTCACAAAAATTTCCGTTTGCTGTGTCCTGGTATTATCTCAGAATAAGGTAGCTTATTAGTTTTAAAAAATCAGTAAAACACTACAAGAGTGTGTGTAAAGGCATTAAAAATTCTGGAATGAACACACCAGTTTACAGCTGCTTTGTACAAACTCAACTAACATGAAAATAGTGGGTTTAACAATACATAAACCCGAATGACCAAGATAGGGAGAAATGAAAACAAAAAACACAACCAAGCTTTGGAAACAAGAAAGCAAAGGGGTGAAAGAAAGCAAATAAATAAATACATTGACATTAAGGGAAACTGTTAATAAGGCTGAGATTCTCCAAATGCCTCAGGAAGTAGATGAGCAAATTTCCTCTGAAACTGTAGGGTGCCAATGAAGCTCACAATAGGAGAAATCATATGAAATAGAAAGTAGAGGGGTGCCTGGGTGGCTCAGTCAGTTGAGTATCTGACTCTTGATTTCAGCCCAGGTCATGATCCTGGGTTTGTGGGATCAGGCCCCATGTTGGGCTCCTGTCTGGGAGTGGAACCTGCTTGGGATTCTCTCTTGCGCCTCCTGCCCCTCTCACCTCTCTCTCTACAAAAATATAAAAATGTAAACAAACAAACAAACAAAAAGCAAAAAACAAACAAACAAAAAAACCAGAAAGTAGATCTATGGTAGTTTTCACTGTACCTTCACACTGGTAAATTGCCCCCTTTCCTTTTGATAGCAAATTTTCTCTGTAGAGAAATGAACTGAAACAGACAGACTCAAAAGAGGTCTGACATTAAAGCTGAGATCAAAGTGAGATTCAAACTACTATACTTTAAACATGGAAATGATTTATAAAGTCTACCTTCAAAATAAAAGAACTCCTCCCAAGACACTAGCTGCCGCTGGCTACAAGAATCTGGGAGCCAGGCTTAAAATCTCACACAGAAGACTAAAGACTTCCTCTCAGGAACCCTTAATAGCCTAACAAAACAAAGCAAAGCAAAACAAAACAAAACAAAACTTAAAGAACCTCCCTTTTTAAGATATCTTTTCTATAAGGGACTAGAAAGATCACTCGACACGACCAAAAAACAAAACAAAACAAAACAAATCAGAAAATCCCATCAACCTACCCAGAACTTTCAATGAGCTTAGACACAGTCTTACACTTAAATATGAAGAGAGAAGCAAGGCTGAGCAGAGGTTTGAAAGAAACTTCTAACTTGAAACACAGATATCAAAGCAAACAGACCCACGAAAGGAATCCAACAAAAGAGAGAAAACAGGGAATAGAAAGAAGCAAAAGAATTGGTAATTAAATAACATTAACATCCTGAAGAAAAGAATATTTATTAGATAGGTTATCCAAGTAAAATACTAGTGGACTTTACAAAGAAATAGTAAAACTATTTGCATAAGACTTTCTACAAGTAATAAGCAAGGTTTCTTTTTTTTCAAATGTTTTTAATGTTATTTCATTTTTGAGAGACAGAGGGAGAGAGAGACAGTGTGTGAATGGGGGAGGAGCAGAGAGAGAGGGAGACACAGAATCCGAAGCAGGCTCCAGGCTCTGAGCTGTCAGCACAAAACCAGACATGGGGCTCGAACTCACAAACCATGAAATCATGACCTGAGCTGAAGTTGGATGCTTAACTGACTGAGCCAACCAGGTGTCCCAATAAGCAAAATTTCTAAACTAGCTGGAAGCATGGAGAGGACAGTTTTACTTCTTATGGAAAATTAAGGTATATTGGGGTGCCTGGTTGGCTCAGTTGGTTGAGTGTCCGACATCTGCTCAGGTCACAATCTCAGAGTTTGTGGGTTTGAGCCCTACGTCAGGCTCTGTGCTGACAGCTCAGAGCCTGGAACCTGCTTTGGATTCTGTGTCTCCTTCTCTCTCTGCTCCTCCCCTGCTAATGTGTTCTCTCTCTCTCTCTCTCTCTCTGTCTCTCTCTCAGAAATAAACATTAAAAAAACATTAAAAAAAAGAAAGTTAAGTATATTACAGACACATAAAAAATCTGGCAAACAGAAAATGAGTCTATTATTATTTCTAATTATGCATGTGAGGGAAGAAAATACTATGGTAGATTTGCACCTATAAGTAGTAATTAATTATCAGGTCTTATAATGTTAATATGTAATACTGAAGTAGCACAAAATCATAATACAATTATATAATATATGGGGGTGGTGTACATGTGGGAACAGATACAAGGGAGTTAGTTGTACTTTTCCTTAGTAGGAATCCTTAGCTACCCTTGGTAAAAATATTTCAAAAAAGTTAAGTTGAAAAATGTAAATGTGTGCTATTTTTGAGAAATGGAGACAAATTAAAAAAGAGTAACTGGAGATAATCAAGCCTTTGCCTCTGGATAATGGGAATCAGAGAGGTGGAAGGTACAGGAGGCCTGAGATTTTCTGATCTGCTGGGTAGAACTCTATTTTAACTATGAAAATACGTACCTCTGATACAAACGTTTACAAACAAAGCAAACCACTTCATGCTCAGGCATTCTAAAAAAGCCTTATATACAGAAGCATATCATGACAAGATTTACTCTAATCTTAAATAAATACATGGTTACGCAAAACTCAGGTGAGGAAATTCATGAGAATGATCTTTGAATATTATGGGTCAAACATTATATTTATCTCCCTGAAATTATTTTCATTAATTCATGTGACAATTAAAATGTTTAAATGGCTATTTTTATTAAAAAGTAGTTTTATACCTACATACATATAAAAAGGTGATGAAGTGATCAAAATGTGGTATGATTTCCCCAATACAATAAATTAAATGTAATTATTTTTAATTCTGATGGTAGTGCCATGGAATTATGCATAATATGGTGCTTTGAGTACAAACAAAGACATACTAAACAAGATAACCTATTTCCTTTGTTCTGTAAACATTTGGCAGATACACCAATTTACATGAAAAAAAAAACACGTTTTACCCAATGTGTTTTTGAATTTATAATAAGATAGGTTTTATGATAATTTGTGCAATCCTAATGGTTATTTATAATAGGAAAACTTAGAGAAGCCCAAAGTGATTGAAAAACATAAAAACATTATTGGCAAAGAAGTAAGGTTAGTATGTGTGACAAAATTGTGTATAGTTATATTTACTGACTTTAGGAAATTTTCACAACACAGAACTGAATAAGTGAACAATAAATATAGGGAGAAAACTCCATGAAATATCAAGTATCTGAAATATTCAGTATATGCTAACCAGTTTCCTTGGATGCAAAACAGACAATTTTTTTAATGTTTATTTATTATTTTTGAGAGAGAGAGAGACAGATAGAGGAGGAGTGGGGGGAGGGGCAGAGAGCAAGGGAGACTCAGAATCAAAGCAGGCTCCAGGCACTGAGCTGTCAGCACAGAGCCTGACACAGGGCTCGAACTCACAAACTGTGAGATCATGACCTGAGCTGAATTCGGACGCCTAACTGACCACTTAAGCACTCCAAAGCAATTTTTTTAGAGTTATTATTTTAGGTATTGTATCTTTTGTCTCAGATGACTTATTCCAAAGTCAAAACTCAGTAAAGTATGTGGCTATTATTTTGTGATTGTTAATGCCTATTGCCATTTTTCATTTTATTACACAATAGATCCATCTTTCTTTTGCCCATCAGAATTGTTTTCTATTTTTTCACAATAGTATTTAGTTACATAAAGCTATTGATCAACCATATATGTTTATCAATTCTCAAGACACTATCAAAGTGGTTACAGGAATTCTAATAGTAAAAAGGAATAAAATGCCAATAGCCATAAATCATTTAAAGACTCAGATTATCAAGTGAGAGACAGGCCTCCATGTGAAATAAACACCAAATAAAAGAGAGATAAGGAAAGAATTAAAGAACTGGGAAAACCAATATCTGTCTATTATAATATCTGGAGAAAGAACAAAGAAAACAGAATGAAGGGCTTTATCATAAAATGGTAGGCATTAAATAAGGAGAGTTCAACTTTAAAAACATTACATATATATATATATATATATATATATATATATATACACACATATATATATATAAATTTTATATATATGTACTGATACAAATGCTTTTTTTCAAAAAAAATAACTAAATCATAATCTGAAAGAAAAAAATCTTTCACTAAACAATGTGTAGAGAGGGCAGAAAACAGATAATTTGATTTAATGCAGTCTTAGAAAATGAAAGTCTAGTTCTTGATCACAAAAGCCAAAATGGAATTAAGCCATAAAGTAAAGCTATCTCTAATATAAGGACTGAACAGATGCAAAGGTAATTTATCAAGAAGACCAAACTATTTCCCCTCCATATATATGTGTTTTTAATGTTTTTGTTTGTTTGTTGTTTTTTGTTTTTCAGAGAAAGAGACAGTGTGAGCAGGGGAGGGGCTGGGAGAGAGGGAGACACAGAATTTGAAGCAGGCTCCAGGCTCCGAGCTGTCAGCACAGAACGAGATGGGGGTCTCAAACTCACAAACCGCGAGATCATGACTTGAGCAGAAGTCTGACACTCAACAGACTGAGCCGCCCAGACGCCCCTCCCTTCCCCATATTTTAAGGATGCATTAATTAAAAGATGTGGATATACTAGGCTAATAAGGTCCAGATGTAAGTAGCACACCTCCTCCACAGAAACAATGAAAGGGGAAATTCTGGCTACAGAGAAAGGACAAAAAGTCTTTATGGGGTTTGTATAAATACATAACTACAAGCCAGAGTTTTTGAGATCTGGAATGATATTCAAGACTAGATTCTTCTGTCATTGACTTTGGACAGGTTTTTTTTTTCCTTAATAAATTATGTAATTATATAATTTTGTTGCTTTGTTCTTAATACTCTATCTACATCAATATATAACCATATGTAGTAGAAACCATCAACTACAAAAAAACAGATCTGTTGAAAAACTACACATGGATTCAGAATGAGTACTATTTTGTCTCAGGTATCTGGTCCCAGAAAAAATGGAAGATACTCAATTTTTCCTGCATCCAATCATTAGTACAACTAAATATTCTGGAAATAATTCAAAAGATAACCATAAAAGGATACTGAGAAATTAAAAGAAAAAAGTAAATGAATAGAGAGCTCAGGGCTTGAAGTATAATGCCTTGGTGATTCTCCTGTTTTTGTTTGATTTATTTCCCATTAGAGCTTCTATATTCACAAAACTAAGCCTGTGAGTATTCCAACCTAGATAAAATTTATATATATATTTTATATATCTATGGACAATATAAAAAAAATACCTGGTGCCATAAAACTTCTAGAAGAAAACATGGTCTGACACAGTTTGGGACAATGATTTTTTGGATTTGACTTAAAAAAAAAAACTAAAAGCAAAAATCAACGAGTTGAGACTACATCAATTTAAAAAGCTTCTGCATAGCAAAAGACACAATCAACAAAATGCATAGACAGTCTATAGAATGGGAGAGAAATATTTTTAAGCCATATATCAGACAAGGAATTAATATACAAAATATATAAAGGACTTATACAACTCAGTAACACATATACACATATACATACACACATACACATACACATACACACACACAATCTGATTAACAAATGAGTGGAGGACCTGAACAGACTTTTTTCCTAAAGAATAAATTCAAATGCCAAACAGGTATATGAAAAAATGCCCAACATTAGTAATCACCAGGGAAATGGAAATCAAAACTACAATGAGATATTTCCTCATACCTTTTAGGATGGTTATCATCAACAAGAGATAAGTCTTATTCAGCATATTGACAGAAGAGAACACTGGTGCACTGTTGTTGGAAATGTTAAGTGGTATAGCAACTATGGAAGATAGCATGGAATTTTCTGAGAATATTAAAATAGAATATTGAATTGATATATGTATTACCATGTACACTGAGTCATTATTCACAATAGCTAAGATATGGAAACTTAAGTATCCATCAATGAATAAATGATATATATACACACACACACACACACACACACACACACACACACATATATACAAAAGTAATAATATATATACTGGAAATATACTGAATAATATTCAGCCATGAGAAAGAAGTAAATCTTGCCATTTCTAAAACACGGATGAACCTTGAAGGTGTTATGCTAAGTAAGATAAGTAAAACAGAGAAAGACAAATACTATATCATATCACACATATGTGGAATCTAAAATGCTGAACTGATGGGGTGCCTCGGTGGCTCAGTCAGTTAAGTGTCTGACTTCTGCTCAGGTCATGATCTCACAGTTTGCAGGTTTGGGCCCCACGTCAGGCTCTGTGCTTACAGCTCAGAGCCTGGAGCCTGCTTTGGATTCTGTGTCTCTCCCTCTCTCTCTCCTCTCCCCAACCCACGCTCTCTCTCTCTCTCAAAAATAAATAAACATTAAAAAATTAAAAAAAAATAAGATGCTGTACTCATAAAAACAGATTAGAATGGTGTTTACCAGAGGGCTAGTGGTGGGGAAGATGGGGACAGCTTGTTTAAGGGTACAAACCAGAAACTAG
This sequence comes from Panthera leo, assembly GCF_018350215.1. Classification (NCBI taxonomy): domain Eukaryota; kingdom Metazoa; phylum Chordata; class Mammalia; order Carnivora; family Felidae; genus Panthera; species Panthera leo. Next base: position 21,768,471 of record NC_056687.1, on the reverse strand, counting down.
TATATCGATGAATCCTGGGAATCTAATGTACAGCATAGCAATTATAGTCAACAATACTGTATTATAAAATTCAAAGTTTTCAAGAGCCTACATCTTGTTTGTTGCTACCACACACACAAAAAAAATAATAATTATGGGATGTGATAAAGAGGTGAGCTAATGCTATGGTAATAATCTTGTTATGATATATAAATGTCTCAAATCAACACGTTGTACACTTTAAACTTAAACAATGTTATATGTAAATTATATTGAAATAAAAACAAATTTAAAAATAAACAAACAACAAAAATAAGAAAAAACAAGTCTCTTTGGTCTAAAGACTAGAATAAAACCCGAACGGAGATCAAGTAAAGGAACGCATCTTATGACCACATGCAGTCATGACTGTGAGCCTGATCTTCCCGTAGGCATTAGTGCCAGCAGATCCTGGCTGAGCTGATCTACTCTGTGTGCCACAGCCACCAACAGAGGTGACTAATCTACTCTCTAAAATCAACCATATCAAGTTGGGTCAATGCCTTACTTACTCCACACCCTAGACTCCATCAGTCTGCAGCTATAGAGTCAGTGTAGTCCAAGTGGGCAAACCCATCCTCTGCCCCATGGATGATGGCCATGTCAGATCCTATGTCTTCAGTGGCAGACTGTATCCTAAGAACAGGCTCAAGCAACCTGCTCTCTATCCAATACTTAGTGAGTGTGGTAGGCCTGATCCATGCACCCCACAGAGCCACTGAACCCAGTTGGGAGAACCATACCTCATTTTATAACGGGCAGAAATAGGCAGGCACTTTAAACTCAACATTAATCACCATAGGTCTCATTTCCTCTGACTCACCATCCCAAGGCATAGAGGCTGGTAAGGTCCGGCGTGTCCTACACCTCGACCTAGCAGCAGAAGGTGAACCTGGCCCAGTGCCCCATGGCTGTCCACCTAATTACATACATATCTAGATTTAGCCACTCCTGGCCAACCACCCAACAGCAGAAGATCACCCAAGCCAAGCATTTCCATACCACACGCTCCCCACCCCCCTCACTGCCCCATGTCAGCAGGCATCTTGAGCAGTTGCTTCCTTCTTCTGAGGGTAATGGCAGAGAGACAGACAGTGAGGAGCTACAGGAACCCAGAGGCTGGAGAACAGGCCAGGGTACATGCTCTTGGTTCTGCAAGTCCACTTCCTCCCCTACCTAGAAATACGTGGTGGCCAAGGAAAGCACCTTGCCACTGACACAGATGGAACTAGCATGTACCCAGTGAAGCCCTAAGAGCAAAGCTGACTAGAATAACACTGCCAGGCCTCAGATGCTGAATTAGAATTACAGCCTGCAAAAGTATTCTCTAACCTACATGTCTAACATAAAGTTTAATCCAAGGAGTCTTGTTTACTAGGACTGAAAGAAGATCCAGTCTCCTAACATAATTTCTAAAATATCAAGGATAAGGATATCATAAAGAACCTCTCACAATACCAAGAACCTTCAAATTACACATGGAATGAGGAATGACAGTCAACTGATACCTGTACTGACACAAACCAGATGAGTCAGGTGCTGGAACGATCTGATAAATATTTCAAAGCAGCCAAAATGAAGTTACTTAAACAATTTTGAATTCCATTAAAACAAATGTTAAATAAGTAGATAATAACATTAAGAAAATAAAATTATATATATATATGTGTGTATATATATAAATAATTTAATTTATATATATATATGTATATACACACACACAAACACACACACTCAGTTAAAATTATAAAACTGAAAAGTAAAATAATTAAAACAAACAAACAAACAAGACTCATTGGCTAGGTTCCATAGAGTGTAGATGACAGGACAGAATCAATGAACTTTTGAGGAAAGATCAATAGAATTTACTCAATCTGAACAACAAAGAGAAACAAAGAAATAAATAAATCAAGAAAGAAAGAAAGAAAGAAAGAAAGAAAGAAAGAAAGAAAGATTAAATCTTCAGGAACCCGTGGGAATAAAACAGTAAATCTAACATTTTATTGTTGTTATTATTGGAGTCATAGGATGGTAAGAGAAAAAGAGGGAGGCTGGAAAGTTACTGAGAGAAGTAAGAGCTGGAAATTCACCATATTTGGCAAATGACATAAGCCTAGACATTCATGAACTTGAGAAAATCCACATAAAATAAGCCCCCCCAAAAAACCATGTGATGCCATTATTAAACTTCTTAAAAATAAAAAGATAAAATCTTGAAAATAGCAAGAGAATAATGACCTTACCCATAAGAGAAAGACCAAAAAAAAAAAAAAAAAGTAGTACAATGTTTTTCAGGGACTGGAAGTAACAGCATTATAAGCCCCAAATTCTATACTCAGAAAAAAATTCCTTCAAGAACGAAACAGAAATCAGGTATTCTCAACCACAGATGTGGAGGGAGAGAGTGAAGCGTTGCAGTGAGATTTGTCTGTCATCATTAATGGCTCAAGAAATCTCTCAAAACAGAAAGGAACAGAAGAGGCTTAGAACTTTAAAGAAATGGAATATGTAGAGGTAAAGAGAATAACTTTTTCTTCTCCCTACAATTTTCTTAAATGATACTAGATCTTTGAAGTAAAAATTCTAAAATTTAATGTGGGTACCCAATGAAAATAAAGGGAATATTTAGGACAATTATGTATTTTTAAGTGGGGAGGGTAGAGGGTCCTAAATGAAAGTGGGGATTTCATATTTCATTTGAAGAAGTAAAACAGTATGCTGTACAGTATAGTAGAGGGTATGATGTTACACACATATATTGTAATATTTAGAGGAACCATTAACAAAATTACACAAAGAAATACACCTGAAAATACTATCGGGGCACCTGGGTGGCTCGTTGGTTAAAATCCAACCCTTGGTTTCGGTTCAGGTCATGATCTCTTGGTTTCAAGACTTCGATCCCTGCATCAGTCTCTGCATTGACAGTGCAGAGCCTACTTGGGATTCTCTCTTTCTCTTTCTCCCTCTCTCGCTGCCCCTCCCTCCCTCACACTGTATCTGCCTCTTTCAAAATAAACTTTTAAAAACAAGGCAATTTATATTAAAAAAAAGAAAATGTTATAAATAAATCAAGACAGAATTTTAAAAATTCTTCCTAAAGGAAGGCAAATAAAAGTGAGAGAGAAGGAGAAAATGCTGAGAAACAAATGACACATAAAATTCAAAACTGAGAGTAAAGAACTCTCGATACTCAAAAATTTTTAAAAATCCGGTTAGAAAATGGCAAAAGGCACGAAAAGATGTCTCACTGAAGAGAAACTATAGACATCAAATAAGCGTGGGAAAAGATGGTCGACAGCATTAATCACTAGACAAATGCTGATTCAAATCAGGTATTGACATACACCTACCAACTACCAACTACCAACATGGCTGACAACTGTGATAAAATCAAATAATGAGGATGTGGTGAAAATGGATCACATACATTGCTGGTGGGATTGAAAAATGGTACAGCCACTCTAAAAAAGCCATTTGGCAGTTCCTTCTAAAATAAAAATTCATCTACCATATCACCCAGCGATTGCAAACTTGGGCACTACTCCCAGAAAAATAAAAACGTATGTCTACACAAAAACTCTATACAAGTGTTCACAGAGCTTAGTTTGTAATAGCCAAACATTGGAAACAATCCACCTATCTCTCGGTGGGTAAATTAAACTGTGGTGCATCCATGCCACGCAGCACTAGTCAGTACTAAAAATGCATAAATAATCCTTGCAAGCAACCTGGATGGGCATCAACAACATTATGCTCAACGGGGGAAAAATCCAATATTAAAATATTGCATACCGTGTGATTCCGTATTCTTGAAATAACAAAACTAGAGAGATAAAGAACAGATTAGTTGTTTCCAGGCGTTATGGATGGGTGGGCAGGGGTTATGGAAGGGGAGTGTGCATGAAAGACCAGCATGAGGGAGGCTCGAAGTGTGGGAAAAGTTCTCTATCTTGATGTCTAGGTGGTTCCATGAAACTCGCATGTGATAAGAAAGCATAAATTACACACTCACGGGCCACATACCTAAATGGGTGTGGACATAAATGGTGAAATCTGAGTAGGCTCATTGGTTTGTATGGACTTCAATTTCTTGGTTTTGTCAATGTGCTATAGTTATGCAAGTTGTGAACAGTGGGGGGAGGAATAGTGGAGGGTACACAGAACCCTCTGTACATTTCTCTGCAACCTCCTATGATTCCACATCAAAATTTAAAAGTAATTAAAACAATATAAGGATTGGCTATATAATTTTTAATAATTATGTAAATATATTAGGATAATGAAAGTATAAGATTGAAGCATATAGGTTAGCATCAGGACCGACATAGCACTATGACAAACCACCAGAAATTCTCAAAATACAGGATTTTGTTCAGAAAAACAGAGCTCAGAGAATTTATTACAAGCAGATCCATGCTGTGTCATGTTAAACAGAGTCCATCAGACAAAAGAAAATTGGTACTATAGAGACTTCAAGTCTACACAAACCAGGTGCTTGGGTCGCTTAGTCGGTTAAGCATCCAACTCTTGATTTTGGCTCAGGTCATGATCTCATGGTTCGTGAGTTAGAGTCCTGCATCAGGCTCTGTGCTGACAGTCCAGAGCCTGCTTGAGTTTTTCTGTCTCCCTCTCTCCCTCTGCCCCTCCACTGCTCACTCTTTCTCTCTCAAAGTAAATAAATAAACATTTTTTTAATCTACATAAAGCAAAGAGGAACACCACATGGTAAATATGAAAGTTAAATAAAACAAGTTTTTCTATAGATAAATATACTTAATAGATAATTAAAGCAAATTGCTTAGAGAAAAATAATTATAATAATTGCATTGTGGAATTTATAATTTATATAGGAGTAAAATGTGTGACTGCTAGTTTACAAAGAGCCACAGGAGAGATATAAATGTAAAATTATTAGGTATTTATGTTACACCTGAAATAGTATAATATTGTAGCAAGTTAAAATGTATAAGCTAAAGACATGTTATAAACCTTAGGCCAGAACTTTTAAAAATGCAAATTAAAATAAATAGAGATATAATTCCTAAGCCTATAGTGGAGATTAAATGGATTATTAAAAGTATGCAGTTGTGTATAGAAGCAAAGTGGATAAAATAATAAAAAACCAGAGACAATAAAAAAACCAGAGATAATAAAAAACCAGAAGAGACAATATGAAACCCATCACATATCAATATAATAGATTTTAAGTCAACCATATCAAGATCACAGTAAGTCTAAATTCTCTACACACAATTAGAAGTCAGAGATTTTAGACTGGATAAAACAGCAAGGCCCAAATGAATGCTGAGTTAAAGAAATATTTAATTAGCTGAAGTTAAAGTGCTGAAAGAAAAAATCTACAACGAATAATACTCTATTTCGCAAGGCTATCATTCAGAATTGAAGGAAAGAGAGTTTCCCAGACGGCGGCACCTGGGTGGCTCAGTGAGTTGAGCATCCGAATTTGGTTCAGGTCATGATCTCACAGTTCATGACCTTGAGCCCCACACTGGGTTCTCTGCTGTCAGCCTGTTAGTGCAGAGCCCTCTTTGGATTTTCTGACACCTCCACCACCACCCCTCTCCCCCTTGCATTCTCCAAAAAATAAACAAATAGGATTTAAACAAAGGGGGTTTTCCAAAGTTAAAGAAGTTAGTAATCACTAATTGAACTTACAAGGAATGTAAAAAGAACTTAAGCAGAAAAGAAAGGCCATAATTAGGAGAAAATTATGAAAAAAATTCAAATAGTAAAAGGAGTAAATCAAGCACTTATAAAGTCAGAATGATAGTGTAAAATCAGTGATATCTAAAAAATTAGTTAACACATTCACAATAAAAAGATGTTAAAAATGATACATGCATAAAATGTGGAGGAGGGAGAAAAATGTGGCGCTTTTAGCATGTGTTCCAGAGCATGGAAGTTTTTTGTGTGTCTTGTGTCCATGAAATGCACCCAGACCAACACTAAACCATCCTGCACACCTAGAAAACTGATCTGAGGATTAACACAACAATCTGTACAACCTGAACCACAAAACTCAGCAGGTATGCGGCACGGAGAGGTGAAGTGGGGGAGAGAGAAGCCGCAGCGGGCAGGGAGCTGCTTTGGCGTGCAGCGAGAGGACGGAGATGGGGGGAGCATCTGGGAAAAGCAACTGGAGAGAAAGTGGAAAAGCGGAAACAGCCGCAGGGACTGAACTAAAAAGGGAGAAAGGAAAGAAGAAAGGAGAAAGGAGAAAGGAGAAAGGAGAAAGGAGAAAGGAGAAAGGAGAGGGTTTAAATTCCATTAAGACTCTAAAAACAGGGGGAGCACAGAGTCTGCAACTCCACAGCTCCATACCTGGTGGTGCTCTGGTGGGAAGGGCGAATCCCCAGGAACAGAGTGGAGTCCGGAGGTCTTAGGGCCACACAGAGAGAGCCGGTTCCCCTGCTGGGAGGGCACCTGGCAGAGGTTGTGTGGGTCCCCCAGGGGCAAGGCCCCAGTGGCCCCAGGGGAACAACCACATTTGCTGGTGCTGGAACAGTCATTAAGGGTGAAGCCAGATGTGTGTTCCCAGATGTGTGTTGTGATTTTCCATAGTCCCAGAAACGCTGCTGCTACACTATCTCCCGAACTTTTTTGGGGCGGGCTGGCACTGGGCCATGGTCTCTGGGCGTCCACAGCAGCACAGACCCGCAAACGTTCCTTGGTGCGGCTGGCACCCAGCCACGGCTCCGTGAGACCCTCCCGCACAGGGGCAGAACGGGTCAAAGCTGCAGTCCTTCAGAAGCGAGGGGTCGGGAAAAACAGCCGCATCTGAGACAAAACTCGGGAGAGAGGTACTGCCTGGGGCTTGGTCAGGGACTGTGTAAAAGCGGGGAGTGGACAAAAAAAAGGACGGGTGCGCGATTGCTGTGTCGGGAGAACAGAGTTCCGAGACTAGAGACCGGGTAGATGGGTGCTCCTGCGCATGTGCATATACACCTAAGAGCACTACAACACTCTACCCCAGTAGGCTAGCAGCCCCATCTAGTGGAGAACGGAGCCATTACACTGAGCCCTGCCCAACTGGGCCAACCTCGCTCTTCAGAAACAAGTCTCTCCACCTGCTTAGTTTATGGACTATAAAGCTCTGCATAGTTTGACTTGTAGGGGAAAACTATGTACTTTCAGTCATATTTCAGTCTGTTCGCTGGTCCATCTATTCAAATTTCTTTCTTTTTTAATTTTTTTCTCTTTTTCATTTCTTTTCTTTTTCTTGAATACAGAAAGAGAAAAAATCATTTTTATTTTCAATCTTTATTAAAATATTTTTAATTTTTTTCTGCTATATTTTTTACTTTTGTGTAAATTTTTTCAAATTATATTTTACTTCCATCATTTCATTTTAGTCTACTTCAATGTATTCAATTTCTTCAAATCTTCAAATGATTTCCTTTTTTTTCCTTTCTTTCCCCTTTTTTCCTCTAATCTATCAAGCCCCTTTCAACACCCAGATTAAAATACAACTAGGATTTGGCATCATTTATTCGATTTTTTTCGTGTGTGCTTTTTAAATTTTTTTAATTTTAATATTTTAATTTTAATTTTTTTAATTTAAAATTTTTACCTCATTAATTCATTTTCTTCCTTCAAAATGACAAACAAAGGAATTCACCACAAAAGAAAAGCAGGAAGAAACAACAGCCAGGGACTTAGCCAACACAGATACAAGCAGAATGTCTGAACAAGAATTTAGAATCACGATAATAAGAATACTAGCTGAAGTCGAAAATAGATTAGAATCCCTTTCTGCAGAGATAAAAGAAGTAGAAGCTAGTCAGGATGAAATTTAAAATGCTATAACTGAGCTCAATCTCAAATGGATGCCATGGTGGCAAGGATGGGTGACGCAGAACAGAGAATCAGTGATATTGAGGAAAAAATTATGGAGAATAATAAAGCAGAAAGAAAGAGGAAGATTAAGGCAAAAGAGCACGATTTAAGAATTAGAGAAATCAGTACCTCATTAAAAAGGAACAATATCAGAATCATAAGGGTCCCAGAAGAGGAAGAGAGAGAAATAGGGGTAGAAGGGTTATATGAGCAAATCATAGCAGAAAACTTTCCTAACCTGGGGAAAGACACAGACACTAAAATCCAGGAAGCACAGAGGACTCCCATTAGATTCAACAAAACGAACCATCACCAAGGCATATCATAGTCATATTCACAAAATACTCAGGCAAGGAGAGAATCATGAAAGCAGCAAGGGAAAAAAAGTCCCTAACCTACAAGGGAAGACAGATCAGGTTTGCAGCAGACCTATCCACAGAAACTTGGTAGGCCAGAAAGGAGTGGAGGGATATAATCAGTGTGCTGAATCAGAAAAATATGCAGCCAAGAATTCTTTATCCATCAAGGCTGTCATTCAAAATGGAAGGAGAGATAAAAAGTTTCCCAGACAAACAAAAATTAAAGGAGTTTGTGACCACTAAACCAGCCCTGCAAGAAATTTTAAGGGGGAATTTCTGAGGGGAGAAAAGATGAAAACAAACAAACAAACAAACAAATAAATAAAGACCAAAAGTAACAAAGGCTAGAAAGGACCAGAGAACACCACCAGAAACTCCAACTCTACAAGCATCATAATGGCAATAAATTCATATGTTTCAGTACTCACTCTAAATGTCAATGGACTCAATGCTCCAATCAAAAGACATAGGGTAACAGAATGGATAAAGAAACAAGTTCCATCCATATGCTGTTTACAAGAGACCCACTTTAGACCTAAAGACACCTTCAGATTGAAAATAAGGGGATGGAGAAGCATCTATCATGCTAGTGGTCAACAAAACAAAGCCAGAGTAGCTATACTTATATCAGACAATCTAGAATTTAAAATAAAGACTGTCTCAAGAGATGAAGAAGGCCTTTATATCATAATTAAGGGGTCCATCCACCAAGAAGACCTAACAATTGTAAACATTTATGCGCCAAATATGAGAGCACCCAATTATATAAATCAATTAATCACAAACATAAAGAAACTCATTGATAGTAATACCATAATAGTAGGGGACTTCAACACCCAACTCACGGCAATGGACAGATCATCTAATAAAAAAATCAACAAGGAAACAATGGCTTTGAATGACACACTGGACCAGATGGACTTAACAGATATATTCAGAACATTTCATCCTAAAGCAGCAGAATATGCATTCTTCTCCAGGGCACATGGAACGTTCTCCAGAATAGACCATATACTGGGATACAAATCAGCCCTAAGAAAGTACAAAAAGATTGAGATCATACCGTGCATATTTTCAGACCACAACGCTATGAAACTTGAAATCAACCACAAGAAAAAATTTGGAAAGGTAACAAATAGTTGGAGACTAAAGAACATCCTGCTAAAGAATGAATGGGCTAACCAAGAAGTTAAAGAAGAAACTAAAAAGTATATGGAAGCCAATGGAAATGATAACACCACAACCCAAAACCTCTGGGACACAGCAAAAGTAGTCATAAGAGGGAAGTATACAGCAATCCAGACCTTCCTAAAGAAAGAAGAAAGATCTCAGATACACAACCTAACCTTACACCTTAAGGAGCTGGAAAAAGAACAGCAAATAAATTCAAAACCATCAGAAGAGAGGAAATAATAAAGATTGAGCAGAAATTAATGCTATCGAAACAAACAAACAAAAAAAAGTAGAACATATCAATGAAACCAGAAGCTGGTTCTTTGAAAGAATTAACAAAATTGATAACACACTAGCCAGTTTGATCAAGAAGAAAAAGGAAAGGACCCAAATAAATAAAATCAAGAATGAAAGAGGAGAGATTACAATGAACACAGTGGAAATAAAACAATAATAAGAGAAGATTATGAGCAATTATATGCCAATAAAATGGGTAAGCTGGAAGAAATGGACAAATTCCTAGAAACATATACACTACCAAAACTGAAACAGGAAGAAATAGAAAATTTGAACAGACTCATAACCAGTAAGGAAATCGAATTAGTAATCAAAAAATGTGCCAAAAATCAAAGTCCAGGGCCAGATGGCTTTCCAAGGGAATTCTACCAAACATTTAAGGAAGAGTTAACACCTATTCTCTTGAAGGTGTTCCAAAAAATAGAAATGGAAGGAAAACTTCCAAACTCTTTCTATGAAGCCAGCATTACCTTGATTCCAAAACCAGACAGAGACCCCACTAAAAAGGAGAACTATAGACCAATTTCCCTGATGACGATAGATGCAAAAATCCTCAACAAGATACAACTGACAGGATCCAACAATACATTGAAAAAAATAATTCACCACGACCAAGTGGGATTTATACCTGGGATGCAGGGCTGGTTCAATAGCCAGAAAACAATCAATGTGATTCATCACATCAATAAAAGAAAGGACAAGAACCATATGATCCTCTCAATAGATGCAGAGAAAGCATTTGACAAAATACAGCATCCATTCTTGATAAAAACCCTCAAGAGAGTAGGGATAGAAGGAGCATAACTTGTGATCATAAAAGCCATATATGAATGACCCGATGCTAATATCGTTGTCAACGGGGAAAACCTGAGAGCTTTCCCCCTAAGGTCAGGAAGAAGTCAGGGATGCCCACTCTCGCCACTGTTATTCAACATAGTATTTCAAGTCCTAACCTCTGCAATCAGACAACACAAAGAAATAAAAGGCATCCAAATTGGCCAGGACAAGGTCAAACTTTCACTCTTCACAGATGACATGATACTTTATATGGAAAACCCAAAAGATTCCAACAGAAAACTGCTAGAACTGATTCATGAATTCAGCAAAGTTGCAGGATATAAAATCAATGCACAGAAATCAGTTATTCCTATACACCACCATTGTAGTGACAGAAAGAAAAATCAAGGAATTGATCCCATTTACAATTGCACAAAAACCCATAAAAAACGTAGGAATAAATCTAAAGAAGTGAAAAATCTATACACTGAAAACTATGGAATGCTTATGAAAGAAAGTGAAGAAGACAAAAAAAAAAAAAAAAAAAGGAAAAAGATCCCATGTTCCTGGATAAGAAGAACAAATATTGTTAAAATATCGATAGTACCCATAAGTAATCTACATATTGAATGCAATTCCTATCAAATGACACCAGAATTCTTCACAGAGCTAGTACAAAAAATTCTAAAATTTGTATGGAACCAGAAAAAGACCCCAAATAGCCAAAGCAATGTTGAAAAAGAAAACCAAAGCAGGAGGCATCACAATCTCAGACTTCAAGCCATACTACAAAGCTGTAATCATCAAGACAGTATGGTACTGGCACAAGAACAGACACTCAGATCAATGGAACAGAATAGAGAATCCAGAAATGGACCCACAAACTTATGGCCAACTAATCTTTGACAAAGCAGGAAAGAATATCCAGTGGAATAAGACAGTCTCTTCAGCATGTGGTGCTGGGAAAACTGGATAGCAACATGTATAAGAATGAACCTGAACCACTTTCTTATACCATACACAAAAATAAACTCAAAATGGATGAAAGACTTAAATGTAAGACAGGAACCATCAAAATCCTCGAGGAGAAAGCAGGCAAAAACCTCTTTGATCTTGGCCATAGTCTGTAAAGAGCCCAAATGTCCATCGACAGGTGAACGGATAAAGAACATGTGGTACATATATACAATGGAGTATTACTCAGCACTTGAAAAGAATGAAATCTTGCCATTGGCAACAATATGGATGGAACTAGAGGGTGTTATACTAAGCTAAATTAGTCAGAAAAAAGACAAATAACATATTATTCACTCATATGAGGACTTTAAGACACAGAACAGATGAACATAAGGGAAGGGAAGCAAAATTAATGTAAAAACAGGGAGGGGGACAAAACATAAGAGACTCTCAAATATGGAGAACAAACAGAGGGTTACTGTAGGGGTTGTGGGAAGGGGGATGGGCTAAATGGGTAGGGGTCATTAGGGAATTCACTCCTGAAGTCACTGTTGCACCATATGCTAACTAATTTGGATGTAAATTAAAAAAAATGTGTTCCAACTGAAGTGGCAATCAATTTAATAGAATGTTATATACTTAAAATGTTGTGTGTGAACCTCATGGTAACCATAAACTGAAAACCTGTAATAGATACACAAAAAGTAAAGACAAAGAAATAGAATTTCTTTGAATTAATTAATTAATAGAATTAAAGTCATCCATTACAAGGAAAAAGAGCAAGAGGAGAACAAAGAAAAAGAGAATGACTACAAAACCAACCAAAAAATAATGAACAAAATGACAATAAGTAGACGCCTATCAATAATTACTTTAAATGTAAATGGTCTCAATGTTCCAATCAAAAGTCAAAGGATAACTGAATGGATAAAGAAAACAATACTCATCTATATACTGTCCACAAGAGACTCACTTCAGATATAAAGGCATATTAACTTGAAAGTAAAGTGATAGAAAAAAAAAAAAACCTCTATGTAAATGGAAGCAAAAATAATAAAACAAAGATGGGAGAGCAAAGCTTAAATGAGAAAAAATAGACTTTACAACAAAGACTAGCAGGGCACCTGGGTAGTCCAGTTGGTTAAGCTTCCAACTCTTGGTTTCGTGGGTTCAAGCCCCACATTGGGATCTGCAATGATAGTGCATAGCCTGCTTGGGATTCTCCCTCTCTCCATCTCTCCGTGCCCCTCCCCCACTTACATTGTCTCTGCCTCAAAATGCATAAATTTAAAAAAAAAAAAAAGATTAGCTAAAGACAAAGAAGAATATGGCACACTGATAAAAGAGTCAATCCAACAAGAGGATGTAACAATTTTAGGTATCTATGCACCCAACACAGTGACACCTAAATATATAAAGTAAATATTAACAAGCATAAAGGAAAAATTTGACAGTATTACAAAATAGTAAGGGCTTTAACTCCCCACTTACATCAATGGATGGATTATCCAGCCAGAAAATTAATAAGAAAAAAGTGGGTTTGAACAGTACATTACACCAGATGGATTTAACACATAGAACATTCCATCCCCAACTAGATGGAACATTCTATCTTTTCAATTGAAAATGGAACATTTTCCAAGATAAATCACGTTAGTCCACAAAATAAGTTTCAATAAATTTAAGAAGATAGCATTTTTTCTTATGATAATAATATGAAATGGGAAATAAATTATAAGAAAAAATAGAAAAAACATATCCATAAGAGGCTAAACAACATGCTGCTCCATAAATAATGAGTCAATGGAGAAATCAAAAGAAAATTAAAAAATACCTGGATACAATGGAAAATGGAAACACAATAATTCAAAATCTTTGGGACACATAAAAGTGGTTCTGAGAGAAAATTTTACAGTAATACAGACTTACTTTAAGAAAAAAAATTTCAAACAATCCAACCCTACACCTAAATGAACTAGAAAAAGAACAAAGAGAGCCCACAGAATAGAAGAATAATTCTACTATCATTAGTAGCAATAATTCAGATCATAGAAGATATAAATGGATAACAAAAAAAAATTAGAAAAGATCAATGAAAGTAAGAGCTTTTTCTTTGAAAAGATAACCAAAATTGATAGACCGTCAGCCAGACTCATTAAGAAAAATTAGACTCAAATCAAAAATAAGGAAGAAGTGACAACCAACACTACAGAAATACAATGGATTACTACGAAAAATTATATGCAAAAAACTGTACAACCTAGAAGAATGGATAAAAAAACATACAATCTTCAAAGATTGGATCAAGAAGAAATAGAAAATCTGGACAAACCAATCACCAAGCACAAAATTTAATTACTAATCAAAAAACTCCCAATAAGGGCACCTGGGTGGTTCAGTTGGTTGAACGTCTGACTTTGGACTCAGGTCATGATCTCATGGTTTGTGAATTTAAGCCTCATGTTGGGCTCTGTACTGACAGCTCAGAGCCTGGAGCCTGCTTTGGAATCTGTGTCTCCTTCTCTCCCAGCCCCTCTCCTGCTAGTGCTCTGTCTCTCTCTCTCTCTCTCCCCCTCTCTCAAAAATGAGTAAATATTTTAAAAAAATCTTTATAAATGCATAGAAAAGAATAAAATACCTAGGAATAAGTTTACCAAGGAGACAAAAGACCTAAAACTGTAAGACATTGGTGGAAAAAAAAAAAAGAGAGAGAGAGAGAGAGAGACAGAAAACAATTGAAGGCAACACAAATAGAAAGATATATTGTGCTCATGGACTGGAAGAATTAAGAATTATGTTAAAATTTCCATACTCTCCAAAGCAATCAACACATTCAATTCATTTTTCATTAAATACCAATATTGTTTTTCACAAAGCTAGAATAATCCTAAAATATATATAGACCACAAAACACATCGATAGTCAAAACAATCTTGACAAAGAACAAAGATGGAAATATCATAAACCTAGACTTGAAGTTGTATTACAAAGATATAATAATCATAACAGTATGCTCCTGATACAAAAATAGACAGATCAATGGAACAGAGTAGAAAGCTCAGGATTAAACCCACACTTATATGGTAAATTAATTTTCAACAAAGGAGGCAAGACTATATAATAGGGAAAAGTACATCCCCTCAATAAATGGTGTTGGGAAAAGTAGGCAGCTGCATGCAAAAGAATGAAACTGGACGGCTTTCTTACACCACACACACACACACACACACACACACACACACACACACACACGTGTACACACACAAAGCCATAATGAATTAAAGACCTCTATGTAAGACATAAAAACATAAAACTCCTAAGAGAAAATATAGGCAATAATTTCTTGGAGATTGAAATTTTTCTTGCAACATTTTTCTGGATAGGTCTCCTGAAGCAAGGAAAACAAGTGCAAAAATGAACTATTGGGACTACAGCAAACTAAAAAGCCTTTGCACACTGAAAGAAATCATTAACAAGAAAGAATAACAATTATTGAATAGAAGAAGAGATCTGAAAATGAGTTATACAATAACGGGTTAATATTCAAAATACATATTCTACAACTCAACACTAGACAAACTAATAATAAAGTTAACAAATGGTCAGAAAACCTGAGCAAACAGTTTTCCAAGAAGACATAGATGGCCAACAGATGCATGAAAATATGTTGAACATCACTAATCATCAGGGAAATGCAAATCAAACACAATAAGGCATCACCTCACATCAGTCAGAATGGCTAGTATCAAAAAAACAAGAAATAAGAAGTGTTTGTGAGGATGTGGAGAAAAGGGAGCATTTGTTCACCACTGATGGAAATACAAGTTGATAAATACCACTATGGTGCAATATGGGAAGGTCTCTCAAAAAAGTAAAAATTAAAATACTAAATTACTGAAATAGGATTGAGTAATTCTACTATTTACCCAAAGAAAATGAAAACACTAATTCAAGAAGATGTATGCATCCCTATGTTTATTGCAGCATTATTTACAACAGCCAATACGTGTCCATCAATAGATGAATGGATAAAGAAAATCTGTATACTCAGCCATAGAAAGTAATGGAATTTTGCCATTTTCAGCAATATCAATGAGCTTAGAAGGTATTAGGTTAAGTGAAATAATTCAGACAGAGAAAGACTAATAACACATGATTTCACCTATGTGTGGAATGAAAACAAAAGAAAAGAAAGAAAAGAAAAGACAGAAAAGAAAGAAAGAAAGAAAGAAAGAAAACAAGAAAGAAAACAAGAAAGAAAACAAGAAAGAAAGAAAACAAGAAAGAAAGAAAGAAAGAAAGAAAGAAAGAACGAAAGAAAGAAAGAAAGAAAACAAAACAAAAACCAGAAAAAAAACTCATAAATATAGAGAAGATATGAGTCGTTGCCAGAGGGGAAGGGATGGAGGTGAGGGATGAGTGAAACATGTGAGTGGGATTAAGAGGTACAAACTTCCAGTTATAAATTAAGTAAGTCATAGAGGTGAAAAGAACAACATACAGAATATAGTCAATAATATTATAATAACTTTATATAGTGACAGATGGTAACTTCTCTTATCATAGCGAGCATTTCACAATACAGTTAGTTACCAAAATCCCTATGTTGTACACATGAAACTAACCTAACATTATAGGCCATGTATTCTTTAATAAAAGAAAAAAAAAACTCACAGAATGGGAGAAAATATTTGCAAATCATATCTCAAAGAAAGAACTTGTATCTAGAATGTATAAAAATACTTCCAATTCAACAAAAAGACAAATAATTCCACGGAAAAGAAAATGAATTAAACAGGCACTTCTCTAAAAGAGATGTATGAATACCAACAAACACATGAAAAGATGCTCAATGTCATTAGGAATTATGGAAATGCAAGTCAAAACCACAATGATATCAGTGAATAATACAGAATGATCATAAGCAAAAGACAGATAACAAGGGTTAGCAAGGATTTGGAGACGTTGGAATCTTCATTCTTAAAATATAAAATTACACACTACTTTTGAAAATATTTTGGCAGTTTTTCAAAATGTTAAACATATAATTACCGTATGAGCAAAAATATTGCTCTTAGGTGTATAACATAAAGTAAAATAGGACCACATGGCCACACAAAAGCTTGCTTATGAATATAAACACTATTATTCATATTAGTCAAAAAGTGGAAATAATCCCAAATGTCTGTTAAATTCTGAATGGAGAGACAAAATACACTATAGGTATAAAGTGGAATATTATTCAACAATAAAAAAATAAATGAAATACTAATGTAATACTACAAGATGGATGAACTTTGAAGACTATAAGCTGAGTAAAATAAGTCAGTCACAAAGGACTTATCATAGGTTTCCATTTACATGAAATGACCAGAGTAGGCAAATGCATAAAGATAGATTGATGGTTATCTAGGCATGGAGAAATGAGGTGAAGGGAAGTAGCTGCAGGGTTTCTTTATTAGACCTTGATTAGATGATGAAAATATTCTAAAAGTGATTATGGTGATGGTTGCACAACTGTGTTAGCGTATTAAAAACCACCGGAGGGGCACCTGGGTGGCTCAGTCAGTTAAGCGCCAGACTGCAGCTCAGGTCATGATTTCCCAGTCGTGAGTTTGAGCCCCGCATCGGGCTCTGTGCTGACAGCTCAGAGACTGGAGCCTGCTTCAGATTCTCTGTCTCCCTCTCTCTCTGCTCCTCCCCTGATTGTGCTCTGTCTCTTTCTCTCTCACACTCTCTCTAAAAAATGAATAAACATTAAAAAAAAAAAAAAAAACAACTGGAGCCTGGAGGCTTTAAATGTGTATATAGTATTGCACATGAATTATATTTCAATAAATCTGTTAAAAATAATAAAAATTGAAGGGTGTCTGGGTGGCTCAATCAGTTAAGTGTCTGCCTTTGGCCCAGGTGTCGTGGTTCGTGAGTTCGATCCCCTCATTGGGCTGTCTGCTATCTGTGCGGAGCTAGCTATGGATCATCTGTCCCCTTTTCTCTCTGCCCTTCTCTGCTCTCTCTCTGAAAAAATGAAATAAAATAATAATAATAATAAGTTAAAAAAATAAAAATCGAATGGATAAATGGATCCAAAATTACTAAAACAGGCTACACAAAGTAGCTAATTTTAAGTTTGTTCTTATATTTGCAACCAATATTATGAATGATCTGACATTATGATTTTGGACACCTATATTAATTGATTTGCATTCATGAACATGATTTAACTTTTGCTACTTTCTGGTGACCAAAGTAGCTTTTGATCCACATACAAATTCTAATACATTAAAGTATCTTATACTTTTAAAATTTCTTTATTCTATTCCTAGGACATGTGACATTATTCTTACCTGTAGTACTTTATTTGAAAATCAATATCCATTGTATATATTGAAGTGTGACTACTGTGAATGGAAATGCAATACAACCCAAGATTAATACATTGCCTATTTTTAAATACAAACTTTTTTTTCCCTAAAAATAAATATAAAAGGAGATTGAACAGTTAGCTTATAATGAAACAATATTATCTTTCTGTATAGACAAAAAGTCGAGTTTTAACAAGGTAATCACATAAAGACTTAACAGTATTTAAATATAAGATGCAACATTTTCATTAATGCTTGACCATACTTCGTTTTCAACTATTATCTTTTTTTCTTTTCCTTTATTTGTGGCAAGAAAATTTAACATGACATTACCCTTTTTAACGAATTATTACATACAATGCGGTATTATTAAATATAAGCACAATCTTTTACAGCCGGTCTTTAGAAATTGTTTTTTAAGTGACTCTTTTCATTCATGTTTCCTTTTATTATTATTATTATTATTATTATTATTATTATTTTGTTTGAGTATAGTTGACACACAATGTTACATTAGTTTCAAGTGTACACAGGGTGATTCAATTTCTCTATTTGTTTTGCCCTGCTGACTGCAAGGGTAGCTACTCTCTGTCCCATGCAATACTGTTACAATATCCTCAGCTGTATCCCCCATGCTCTGCCCTTTATTCCTGTGACTTAACTCCTTGTATAACTGGAAGCTTGCGTCTCCTGCCCTCCTTCATCCATTTTGCCAACCTCCCCTCTGGCAACCATCGGTTTCTTCTCTGTATTTACAGGTCTGATTCTACTTTTTGTTTGCTTGTTTTTTCATTTGTCTTGTTTTTAGATTCCACATGAGTGAAATAATTTTTTCTTTCTTTCGCAGTTTATTTTTCGTCCTGAGTCAACTAGAGCTGAGCAGTAAAATTTGTTTTTGTCACTCAATCTCGTAGTTTCCTTCAGTTTTCAGAGATACTCTAGAAAGGACATGAAAAGGGGCGCCTAGGTGGCTCAGTCGTTAAGCCTCTGACTTTGGCTCAGGTCATGATCTAGTGGTACGTGAGTTTGAGCCCTGTGTTGAGCTCTGTGCTGACAACTCAGACCCTGGAGCTGGCTTTGGAGTCTTTGTCTTACTCTCTGCCCCTCCCCAGCTCACATTCTGTCTCTGTCTCTCTCAAAAAATAAACATTTTTTAAAAATTTAATTTAAAAAAAAAGGACCTGAAAAAATGCATAGATGTTATGACTAAATATACTTGGATTAAGTTCCAGTTCCTCCAGAAATGGAGAAAACTACGTATGATATTTTAACCTCTCTGACCATCAGCATTTACATCTGTAAAATATTGGTAATAACTTTCCTTTTAGAGAGGTTGGAAATGAACACAACGAAAAGTAAAATATCTAACAAAGTATCTAATACCCAGAAAGTGACTATATACTATAATGATTATTGTAATATGTATAATATACAATAATATTCCTGGCTAATGGGGCACCTGGGTGGCTCAGTTGGTTGAGCGTCTGACTTCAGCTCAGGTCATGATCTCACAGTTTGAGTTCAAGCCCCGCATCAGGCTCTGTGCTGACAGCTCAGAGCCTGGAACCTGCTTCAGATAGTGTGTCTTCCTTTCTCTCTCCTCCACTCATGCCCTGTCTGTCTCTCTCTCTCAAAAATAAATCAACATTAAAAAAATTTTTTTTAAAAATAATATTGCTGGCTACTGAAAGATGTATGAGCTACTTTACTGTGGGAAAACTATTCTAGTGAAAAATCCTATTAAATGTGTTATGTGTTATAACACATAAATGTGTTATAAAATCCTATTAAATGAAGGCTCGAGTCTTAATTTTAGATTTAAGTACATTCTAAAATCTCACTGCAATCTCAATATTATTCTGTATTGTCCTTATTGTCTTATGATATGATACCAGATTGGGATTCTTCCCATTCTAAGAGTTTTCTTAAAGAGATTTTAATTTTTTAAAAAAATGTTTTACTTATTTTTGAGACAGAGAGAGACAGAGCATGAGCAGAGAAGGGGCAGAGAGAGAGGGAGACCACAGAATCCGAAGCAGGCTCCAAGCTCTGAGCTGTCAGCACAGAACCCGACACGGGGCTCGAACCCACAAACTGCGAGATCATGACCTGAGCCGAAGTTGGATGCTTAACTGACTGAGCCATCCAGGCACCCCGAGATTTTTAAATTTCTAATTTGCCTGATCAATTAGCATGGTGGGTTGGGTCAGTTTCCTAAAATAATCTTTATGTGGATTTAAATGACTGTAAATAGTTCCTTATACTCACTTTGCTTGTCCTGAAATTTAGACAGTGCACAGTATCTTTCAAATGGATGTACTAAAGACTAAATGAGATAAACCAAATGAAGACATCTGCAACACGATAGACATTCAATCTTTGTTATAGTCTCTGACCTAACTTCCAGAATCACCCTAGACCCTCTTTAGTCTCTACATTTGCATTTTTGTTTTACTTTCCAAGGAACTATATATACTCTAGATCAGAGATCAAAAAGATTCTTTATATAACTGTATTAGTACTGAGTCAATTCACAAAAAAAAAAAAACAAAAAAAAAACAAAAAAACCTCCAAAAAGAAGATAAGAAATGAATTGTGAATATATATTTTGGGGTTGATAAACATTCATGTAGTTGGTACCTGAAAAGACAAGTTCTAATGGTCTTAGTTATAATTTTCTATGAAATATGAAAAGGTTGTAATTTAGGTCTAAATGGTTGTGTTTCACTCTTAGAATTTCAAAGTGTCACCATTTTCTTAAAGGATGTAACAATCTGGCATGTGTTCATGTTTTAAATATTTACAATATACAATGCCATAATAGAGGGACAGCACACAGCACAACCAAAGAAACACATTCTTCCTTTGATTTTATGAAGCTTATGTACAATGTCAAAAGCTTTAAATTCAACGAATACACCAGGCATCATCTAAGTGGTATTAAGACATACCGTACCTAACATTCAGATTTTTTAACTTATTAATAAGCTTCTTCATAGTAGTTAAAATTAAATTTAAAAAAAAGACAAAGTATTTGAGAATATTGATATCATGCAAAATTGTTGTTGTTTTATAGCTAAAAGTCATAACCATAAAATCATTTCACTAGCAATTTTTACCACGTCTTACTACCTGCTTATCATTTTACTCCCAAATCCAACATAAACAGATGAACCAAAGGTTACAGGATGTACCAACTAAAAATACAAAAAAAACATTTAAAGTTCAAAATTCCTATTAACTTTCCAATTTCAGTTTCCAAAACCACTGCTTCCTTTATTTCACCTGATCACTACAGAGTTAGGTCTGAACTTACACTCTCCATTAAACGCCAGATTTTTGAATTTTTATCATGTACACCATGGAAAATGAAAGCATTTTTGACTGACAGGTCTAGAATACAAGATAGTCTATCAAGAAAAAGAGATGTCAATTAGATTAAGAAAATAGAGCTACTACCCGACGCAATGTGAAATATTGCTTAGATATGTCAACATGGTGAAATCTTAAAGACAATACTTTAAAAAGGAGAAAGCAATCTGTACCTTTTAAAGTGCAGCTACATTATTGTTAAAAGATACTTGTGCAGGAAAAAGAATGTAGCCACTTTTCTCCACTTGGAGCTCAAGAAAATTTGAATTGGTGATTAAAGAGGCTAACTTTTTTGTTTAAAAGATTAAACAAATCATTAGCCTTGATTAAAGAGGCTAACATCAATGTCTACATGTCTCATTATACTTGTGCCTTAAATGTATGCACACTTTTTTGATGTCATTATTATGATGAATGTTAATAGAAGGGGGTAACTATAATCGGTAACAAATAGTTTTTTGCACTTTTGTACTGTGTACTTATCAATGCTCTGTGGCAAGAAATAATACAGCTAAATATCTGCATCATCTCTTTGCAAAAATTTACTTAGAAGACAGAAGACGAGTGGATAAAAGATGACAATTATCTAGATTCAATGACACTGTTCTAAGATTTATAAACTTGGAAATTTATAATTTAAATGTTTGAGTTACATAAAGTTATCAGCATTATGGTAAGTTCTTTTTTTTTTCCCAACTCTTTTTAACATTTAACTTTTGTGCGATTCTTGTTAAAATTCAATCATTCTAAATGTGTTTTCAAGCTTATGTTACAAACCACAATATTTATGGCCATTTTATATTTTTCTTCTGGTAAAGTCACAAGGCAAAGTCCTTCATATTTCACACTAATAAATTCTCATGATATATTTCTGTATAAATACAGAAGAGTTTCCTGTAAGAAATATATTGTTTATCAGTGTTTAAATGTTTGTGGTGGTCTTAGGTCCTCTTAAATAATCTCATGAACATTCTGAAATTTATTCTTGAATAAAGAATATACACAAAATAAGGTAACATTTTGTTTTAATATTTGTCAAGGAATTATTATGCTGTATCTTGTGAAAATATTCTGAAACAATTTTTTTTTTTCATTTTTATAATAGATCATCAATATTAAGGAATGATGTTCCTTATCATTTTATTCTTTATGTTCTTTACTGTGTAGAAAAATAATTGATGAAAATAGGGTACTGTATATAGAACACTGATTTTAATAGTATTCTGCCAAAGCCAGAAGAGATTATCTGTTACCAATAAACACAGATGGTACAAAAGAAAGTATAAAAGCCATTTTATCATTTCTAAATACAAAACAAACCCCGCCCTCCCCACAAAAAAAAAAAAAGAAAGAAAAAGCAAGCATACAAAAACAATACAGATCATGGCAACTAATTTTCTCTAAGGAAAAGCATTTATTCTGTAAATTATTTTGGAAATTATGTCTTAAGCCATTTTTTAAAAAGGAGACTTAAGTTGACCGGTTTGGCAGATCATATAAATGGGCTTATTCAGCATGTCGTCTTTTATATATCTTCCAAAAGATGGCTGCTAAAAAAAGTATTCAGAGAGTAAGGCTGCTAAGTTTGGAAATATGAGTTGCATTTCAAAGATCCCTTACGACCAGGGTGCTGGATGTGATGTTTTTCCTCCTGGGGTGAAACTTGGATTCACTTGGTGGTAACTGAGGAGAGATGCAGGGCAGGAGGCCATCCTGTGAGTGTGGACTGTAGCAAGAAGGGTGGTTTTGCGGACTGTACCTGTATTGTTGGCATATTCTCATTTCAGAAGGCAGTCCCTCCTCCTGGCAAAAGAAGCAGCAAATATGGTTTAGAGAGTGATTGCTGGAAGTGAGTCTATCTGTGCATCCCCTTCACTGTTTCCGTGACGGATTTGGTGCCCAAAATACATTCACTCCCTGTTGCACTGAGTAATAAGTGTATCCTATATATACCTTGTAACTTCACCCTGACCACTGCACCCATCAAGGTCATTTTTATTGTTGTTGTTTGCTGTGAGATTCCCAAAAAGCCAACAAGATGTATTTTTGATTCAGAAAGTTAAAAACAAATGAAATGTTTAAGCGTTACTAATGATGCCGCCTTGCCCTTTTAATTTACAGTTGGATTCAGTTGACCTCTGCATGAAGTAGGCCATTAAAAGTTTGATTTGGGTTTCTCCCCTACCTTCCACCTCAAATATTTAAAGTGTTATGTGCTCTGATTAAAAGCCTGCTGTTCTTTTATAGGACATTTTAGGATAAAAGTTATCTATTCATATTTTAGTTCCTTATATGTATGTTAAAAGTTAAAAGGCAGTAACGTCAATAAATTTTTAATTGTGTTATCACACTGTCTTCCAAAGATATATTATTCATATTTTTCAAATGACTGAATGAGCAAATTTCACAAAGAAAATGATATGTGTCTCACATTTAAAGGGCCTAGGGAAAATTTCCTCCTGAACTTCTTTTTAAGTAATGGAAATAATTTTGGGATCAACTGGCGTATATATTCATTTCCAAATCATTTTTAGTTTATTCAGATATTTATTTCTGACATAGTTAAGTCCTAGTCCTACTTTACATGGAAAATTTTATTCCCTAAATTTGTGATGTGAATATTTAAATGAGCATGATATTGGTTACCTAAAATTGATGTCATAGATTACTTAATTACATTCTTTTTTTAACGTTTTTGTTTTGTTTTGTTTTGAATTTTGAGAGAAAGAGCGAGTGCAAGTGAGGGAAAGGCAGAGAGAGAAAGAGAAAGGGAATCCCAAGCAGGCTACATGGTGTCAGCACGGAGCCCGAGGTGGGGCTCGAACTCAGGAACCAAGATCATGACCTGAGCTGAAATCAAGAGTCAGATGCTGAACCGATAGAGCCACCCAGGCTCCCCTTAATCAGATTATTTAATTTAGTAAGGGAAAGAAGTCTTAAGCTCTGTTATTTAAGAATACATAACTATTGCAACAGTGGCAGTGCTTTGACTAGGAAATACTACTTCTCTTACATAGTTTTAAATACTTATCAATGAGAAGAAAAGAAAAACAGGCTGACTATAATTTTAAAATCACTTTTATGCAAAATAATTACATATCAAATGTCAGGAATAACGATAAAGAATTGCATATACAATGCTTTGGTGCAGTTTTCTCAAAATCAGGTTTTTTGGTCCTTTTCAAGATTGTGTGTGTGTGTGTGTTTATGTGTATATATATATATATATATATATATATATATATATATACTAATAGAAAACTTGAGTTTCCTCAAAATGTACTCAATGACTAAATCATCAGAAATAAGTACCTTGCTTGCTGACTAACTTTATGTATTTGAAAACCACATGAAAGTAAATAAGCAGGTTGGAGGAAAGAAAGACATTGATATGCATCCCATCAACAGATCTGCAATTTTTCTTCATATTTCTCTCCTTTTCCCTTCTCAATGATCAAGTATTGATAGATGTCCCAACTAACATTTATCAAGTTTTGTGCAACTGTTTTTTTTTAAATTGTTTTTAACATTTATTTATTTATTTTTTTGAGAGAGAAAGAGACAGAGTGTGAGCAGGGGAGGGACAGAGAGAGAGGGGGGACACAGAATCTGAAGGAGGCTCCAGGCTCTAAGCTGTCAGCACAGAGCCCAATGTGGGACTTGAACTCATGAACCACAAGATCATGACCTGAGCTCAGGTCAGGTGCTTAACTAACTGGGCCACCCAGGCACCCCAAATTTTGTGTGACTCTTTATCCCCATTATTTCTGCCTGAAATCAGGACTTTACCATATTTTCTCAGTGACATCCTAACAACTCACCACACACAAATTTATTTCATCTTCCACACCACTACCATATTTATCCTAATATTAACAATGTATATGACTTTATAATCCACTCATATATACATATGGGTATATACTATATCCATGGGTTTCTCCATCTGTATTTCCACACAGTCTATAAGTAAAAAGCCAACATTTCTTCTCATGTTACACAAGACGCTTCATAATCCAATTACCAGCTTGTCATTGGAGAGTGTCCAGGAAAACCCATCTTTATACTAAGATCCTTATATTTATATAATAAGCACTTATATCTATAATCTTATACTTAATTTCCTTCTCCTTTCCTGAATACTATCTACACATCATACCATATCAGAAAACTAGCCCAAAAAGTGTAAGCTCAAGTATTTCCTTTTCTAGATCTCTTGTCTTTCACTCTTATCAAGCAGATTTTTTAGTTAATTATTTTTATTGTTTAGTTTTTTACTTATTTTTTCTTTACCCAGCATGCCATCTATATACATATCAATTGACAATGTATGTATGTGTAGATATGTATATTTACATGTGGGTTTAAATTGTTTATTTTTGGTGCCTCCATAATAGTCATAAGCTTTTGATCTTCGATTTTAATTTTGTTTTCGTATTCCCAACTCCCTCATAATAAGAATATAAAAGAAAAGCTTCATAAATGTTTATGTGCTTAATGAAAACTCTCATGTTTTAATATTCTCAAAAGATTCTTAAAAATAAAAGAAGGCATATAAAGTTATATGGTAAATTTTCAGAAATCATGTGGGATGTTAAAGAACAATTTGTAATCTACTATATACATGTAAAACAGATGGACAATAATTTCAAATTCAGTTATCATTCTGCTACCCTGTTGAATTGGTCTCAAAAGGAAGGTTTCATTAGTGGTAGAAATAAAAAGTATTTATGCAGGATACACAGATTCTGTAATGATGAATTACTTGGCATACAAGTGAGGTCAGAATATTCTTGCATAAAAACCAATGTGTTTTCTAATATTCATCATTAGGCTTTATTATGTTACAAATAGCATGTGTTATTGTAGTAAGTTTTAGATTGTCATTTTATTAGATAGTAATGCACAATGATTATTCATTAGTGAACCATCCTGTTGGGATTCTAAAGAGTGAAGGTTGCATTATCTTAGCAAATATAGATACAAATCATAGAATTCACTATTTAAAAGAAATATTTTTTCTTATTGCATCAGAGTTCTACCAAAGATAAGAAGATGAACACAGGTGGGACATACTTATAAGAGTTATAAAACCATTTGATTTTGTAAATGAGCTTTAATTCCATTCAACAATATTTACCGAGTTACGTAAATCTCACCCAAATTAGAATGCTGTAAATTCTTTTTAATTTTAAATAAAAAAATCGTGGTGCCCGGTAAGCCAGTCGGTTGAGCGTCCATCTTCAGCTCAGGTCATGATCTCCCGGTTCATGGGTTCGAGCCCCATATCAGGCTCTGTGCTGACAGCTCAGAGCCTGAACCCTGCTTCAGATTCTGTCTCTCTCTCTCTCCCTCTCTCTGCCCCTCCCCCACTCACACTCTCTCTCTCTCTCTCCCTCTTTCAAAAATAAACATTAAAAAACTTAAAAAAAATTTAAATTAAAAAATCAATCAAGAAGCTACAGAAACTTTTGTGAATAAGTATTATATGCACCCAACTATAATGCAGTGTGACTGTTTACCTAAACACAGAGACACATATAAACTGAGGCACACAGAAAGGCAATCTTGCTGGATCATACAAATGGGAATAAAAATCAATTTAGCCCTCTGTTTTAAACCAGATGGTAAAAAAAGATATGATTTGCTGTATTAAAAACTTACCTCAGGGTGCCTTGGTGGCTCAGTCGGTTAAGCATCTGACATCGGTTCAGGTCATAATCTCACAGCTCGTGAGTTCGTGCCCCACGCCGGGCTCTGTGCTGACAGCTCAGAGCCTGGAGCCTGTTTCAGTTTCTGTGTCTCCCTCTCTCTCTGCCTCTCCCCTGCTCACATCCTCTCTCTCTCTCTCTCAAAAATAAATAAACATTAAAAAAATAAAAAAAAAAAAACCACTCACCATCAAACTCATCTCTGGGCTTTCAATGATAATGTTGCCTTGGCAAAACAGAAGATGAAATTTGGATATTTTGTTCTAAAATGCTTGTTCTCAGGGGGATGCCTGGGTGGCTCAGTCGGTTAGGCGTTTGAGTTTTGGTTTCAGCTCAGGTCATGATCTCTTGGTTTGTGAGTTTGAGACTGTCAGCACAGAACTTGCCTGGGATCCTCTCTCTCCCTCTCTCTCTCTGTCCCTCCCCTGCTTGCACTCTCTTCCTCCCTCATAATGAATACTAATTTAAAAAAAAATAAATGAAATAAAAGTGCAATGCTTGCTCTCAGGGGCACCTGGGTGGTTCAGTCAGTTCAGCATCTGACTCTGGATTTCGGCTCAGGTCATGATCTTGCAGTCATGGGATTGAGCCCCACATTGGGCTGTATGCCGACAGTGAGGAGCCTGCTGTAAATTCTCTCACCTCCCTCTCTCTCTGCCACTCCATCCCCCACGAAATAAATAAACCCTAAAAAGTAAAATAAAATAACTGCCCTGATTGTAAGGTTGTATATACACATGTGTAGAAGTGTGTGTGCTTGAGAGAGAAAGAGGACAGACTGAGGGAGTGAAACAGAATGGGAAGGAAACATTGCATAAAATACAATGTATTGTACTTAATTGCAGTTATAATAATTATCATTGAGAACCCACCAATGTATTAGACCAGGTCTCTATTGTGCATGACATGTAGGTTACAATCCGAATATCTACCCCACCGTGCAGTTTTGACCCTATCTCCCTTCCAGCATCACAGCAGTGAATATTACATCTGCAATTTGCCGAATAAAACCTTAACGACCAGTACAGACTTTTAAATATAATCTCACTGTAAATCAATTTTCTATGTCTGAAGTACTAAATACAGTCTCTCATTCTGCTCTACCATCTTCATAGATAATAGTGAGTTTTGTGTTTGTTATTTTCCTCCTGGATACCTGTGAATAAATTTTATTCAGTGCTCACTTATTTGTTATTGTAAGCTATCTGGTTGTCCAAGAGCATCCAGAATTCGTACAGATCCGATTAAAAAAAATTCCTGACGCATTTCAATGCCTATAAAAGTTTTAGAATCGTCATGGGTGGAATTTACCCAGTTTTGGGATTTCCTGTAGAAGAGAACAACATTTACATTTAATAGAGTATATCAGTAGTTCTGTGTCTTCCCCCAGGGGACCTGAGACAGAAATAGAGTAACATATAGAGAGTGAGAGTTTTTCAAAAACTTGTTGGATTTTGTTCTATGGTGTATGTATATCCATGCATTATATATATAATGCACGTATATTCATATACATTTATACATATATACACACACACCAGTTAGTGTCATTAAACTAACTTAACTCTTTTGAAAGAGGTCAGGTTACTCTATATCATTTGGACATATACAATTCTTTGTAATCTTGGGGAAATTACCATTTAAGCTTTTGCAAAGAGTTACATACCTCTGGGAACCCTTTCTCATAGTAATAAAGTTGGCTTTTTTTCTGCAAAATTTTAATATATCTATTTGTGAATATATTAAGTAGAGCATGTAATGTATACCAGATCTTGCTGAATTTCCAAGATTGCAAACTTCTGAAAGACAGTATTTTTTTTTTCTTATTTACCGCATTAACCTTCTTTCCAGCGCATTGTCTGGCACAAACTGGATAGGCGTTCATCTCTTTGTTAAAATGACAGGTTTATAAATTCCAGTTCTTTAACTCTTTGAACTAGTCTACTATTTATTTCTAGGCTGAATACAAAATAACAAACATATAATAGCGTCAGAGCACATTGTACAAACTAAGATATAATTAATAATCACCAAGCTCTAGTATAGAAATATAGAAATGCTGTTTGCTGCTCTAATCACATAGAAACACACACACACACACACACACACACACACACACACACTGATATCCAAGGAATTATCTAGTGTGCTCTACATACTATATTTTCAATACAACTCGAACACAATGCTTTCACTAAAAATGCAACACAACAGAACAATTACATTATTAAATCCTCATTATTAACAAATGTAACATGTGTGCACTTACTGAAGCTGGAAGATACTATCTGGGATTTGTTTTTGTTATTGCTTTAAGTGAAACGTGTGTCTCAATAACACTGATTGTGATTCCATATTTATCCATAAATTTGAATATGAATGTGTATATAAAATTTTAAATATTAATTAATATTACCCCTGTGTATCATTAAAACTATTGAATTGGGAGAATGTTGGGGTCACTAGGATATCTTTTGGATGAGAAGCTGTGGCTCAAAATTACTCACTGCAAAGAAAAATTAAGTCTCCCTGAATATCTAGACATGGTATTCAATTTAACATTATGACATTAAAAATGAAAACTAGAAGATTATACACTTTAAGGGGGACTAAGATTGTCAATTTTGTGTGTCCACTTGGCTTGGCCATTGTGTTCCAAGTTTGGGTCAAACATTCTGGTTATTTCTGTGAAGGTATTTTTTTGGATGAGATTAACATTAAGTCAGTAGACTTTGAATAAAGCAGATTACCCACTATAACATGGGTGGGCCTCATTCAATCTGTTTGTGGATTTACTCTTCCAGATCCAGAAGGAATTCTGCCAGCAAACTCTCTTCAGACTGGTGGAACTCTTCCCTCGGTCTGTCTCTAGCCTGCTGGTCTACCCTGCAGATTTTGGATTTACCAAGCCGCCACAATTGCCTGTGCCAATTCTTTAAAATAAATCTTTCTACATACACATTCTGTTGGTTCTGTTTCTCTGGAGAATGCTCACTAATACAGGACTTAAGGGTGAGCAGGTTGTATGTAGATACTGAGCTGCTAGTATTCCAAGAAAGAGGTCAACATTCAAAAGTCACCTTAACACCTGCTAACTTCTTCATTGGCATCAATTTCAGTCTGTCATCATTATATTTGATTTCTGGTGATATTTGACTAAATACACCATCTGTAAAATATATTGGGTACATATAAAAAGACTTGGGTAAATGTATAGAAGCACTTTAAATTCAAACAAATACAAAATTACACAGAGAATCAAACCAATAAGATTATTAATCATTAAACATTATCATTTCATTACACATGAGTTGTCTCCTAGATTAATAACAACTTTTAACTAATAAGCACAATAATTGTGTACCAGGCCTTAAGCTATGCATTTTACATTCACTTATTTAGTAATAAAAACCATTCTATGAGGTAAATACTGCTGGCAATATACATATAAGGAAGCAGGCCAAGAGAGGGAAAATTATTTCCCTACACTTATAGTAAGTGCCTGGCCTGGGAAGCAAACCCAGGTCTGTCTTATCCCAGAGACACAGAGCCAGATGCCATAACTCCTTGGCTAATAGCCAATCCTAAATTGTTCACAGCAAATGGCTCCTTAATAATCATTCAGCGTGACCAATTTCTTTGAATCTTCAGTTCACTTCAGTACATTTGGGAAATATCTGACTACCATTTTTAATTTCAATTGTGCTATAATCCTCATCTGCCAAATTTACTACTACTTTACCATATCGCACATAGAATATGGTGTCAGGGTCCTGGATTTTCAAGGCTTTACAATTTTAGCTCATTCTCATAAAAAGCATGCATACATTGCATATATGTACCCTGTCCTGTTTGATCTTTTATTTTAAATGAAACATAATCTGCCACTGTTTTACAAACACATTTTACTAATGATTAATTTGAAAGAGTGTACTATAAGAAGGTTAAGGGCATAGTCTTTGGAACCAGAATGTCTGGAAACAAATCTTAACACCTCCACCATCTAGCTTTGTGAACTGGGCCAAACAATTCCAATCTCTGGGTCTCAGTTCCTCTATGTGTAACATAGGGATAGTAAAGTGTCTACCCTCAAAAGCTTTTTGTGGGGTTTATATTAGCTCATAACTGTAAAGCTGTAAAGCTGTTAGAACTCATAACCGAATGGAATTCTATATTCTGAGGTTAAAATGGCAATCAATTTATATTTTAAGTAATACTTCACCCATTGCTGGCTGGGCTATGTTGTCTAAGTTATAAAACCTTATCATAGTCTTGGCTCCCCTCAGTTCCCTATGCTTGCTTAGTCAGCCTTCTAAGCCAACCCCAAGTGCAAGCAGACTCAGCCGTCCATTATGTTGGTTGATGTTTAGGCTCAGTGGTTAATGGATTTCTGATGTAGATGGGAGTTTTTCTATAACCAAGATATCACTTGGACAGATGGAGTCACAATACCTTTGATGCTCGTTCCAGCCTGAGGAGTGCTTACTTACATAGGTTCAGCCGAAGCATTTCAGAAGTGATGCAAACTAGCCAGCCGTCTGGATCATTCCATACAGATACATATTTTTTTTTTAATTTTATTTCAAGGCTTTGAACAAACTCTACAAATTGATACAAGCAAAAGTCTTGTTAATTAAACATAATCTTTTTAATGGATAGTTTGAAAGGACTAGGCCTCTTCAGTACAATGAAATGCAGTCTTTGATGTAATTGTCACTAATTTGAATTAAAGGTTATCAAATCCAACATCTTTTCTTCTTTACAAAGCCCTGCTGTTTCACTTATATTGTAATCATTTCTGAACAAAAGCTGCTGAAGCAAGACTACTTAAAAAAATAGAATTTCAGGGGCACCTGGGTGGCTCAGCTGGTTAAGCATCTGACTCTAGATTTTGGGTCAGGTCATGATCTCAGAGTTCATGAGATTGAGCCCTGCATCAGGCTCTGCTCTGACAGTGTGGATCCTGCTTCGGATTCTCTCTCTCCCTTTCTCTCTGCTCTTCCCCCGCTCTTGTACATGCTCTCTCTCTCTCTCTCTCTCTAAAAAATAAACTTAAAAAAATGGATTTTATTTGAAATCTTTTTTTTCTATTAAACCATTGTTATAATCACATGAATATTAAGATATCATGTAATTCTGTTTAGGAGACTAGGGCACTAAATGTTTTTAGAATTTCTTTCTAAAGAACAAACAAAATTAGAAAATTACCTTTAATTTTTTTTCATCTTACCTTGAGTACATAAAATGTCAATGTCAATTTACAGCCTAAATAAGGTCAATTATTTATATATATAATAGAATTTCAAATACAAATTAACTATACGTGAAGCAATCAATTTTCACAAATAAATATAATATACTAATATGTAAAAAATTCTGGGGGCACCTGGGTGGCTCAGTCAGTTGAGCGTCCAACTTTTGATTTTGGCTCAGGTTCAATTCCCACATCAGCACAGAGCCTGGTTGGGATACTCTCTGTCTTCCTCTCTCTCTGCCCCTCCCCTGCTTGCACTCTCCCTCTCTGTCTCAAAAGTAAATAAATAAATAAATAAATAAATATTAAAAAAGAAAGAAGAACTGAAAGAATTCAGAGGATGGGACATTGCATTTTGGATAGATGATTAAATGACCACAGAATAAAGAAATAAAACCTTAATTCAAGCCTGAAGTTTTTTGGTTTTGTTTTTTAAATCAAAATAAGTAAACACTTGAGAGGAAGAACAGAGAGGTTTTGTATGTAAGGAATTTGCATCAATGATGATAAGTAGAGGAGGATGTGATACATCTTTAGAAGAAGATAGATGTCACTGAAGCATTCCCTTCCTCTCTCCCTCCTTCCCGCCTTCCTTCCTTTCCAAAGCAGTTTTCTTATAATCAAAAACAGGAGATGGTAAAATAGAGTTTTAGCATACTTTAATACATGGGGTATACATTAATTAATTATGACATGCAAAGTGCAAAGAATAACAAGAAGGAAGAAATGAAAATAGAAGATCCATACTCCAAGAACTTATGATTTTGTGTGGAGACAAACTGCAGAGTGATTTGTGTGGCTGGGAATGTAGAGCAGAGTAACCTATGAGGGACCGTAAAGAATCACCTTCTACAATGGAGGTGAGGGATGGTTTGGTAAAGCGGAGTTTAGGGAAAGCTGCAATAAGTTGACGCTGAGGTAATATCCCAGAATAATGCATGGGTGTAAGTGTGTATGTGTATGTGTGTGTGTGTGTGTGTGTGTGTGTGTGTGCATGTGTATGTGCATATGAATACACATCTGTGAGTACTGGATCAGGTTGGGCTTTCTAAAAGGCAGAGTAAACTCCACCCACTTCAGTACTCAAAGATGTATGATGAATGAATAAAGAACAGGTGGTATATATACATAATGGAATATTACTCAGTGATCAAAAAGAATGAAATCTTGTCATCTGCCACCACATGGATGGAACTAGAGTGTATTATGCTAAGCGAAATAATTCAACCAGAGAAAGATAAATATCATATGATTTCACTCATATGTGGAATTTAAAAAAACAAAACAGATAAACCTAGGGGAAGGGAAGGAAAAATAAAGATAAATACAGAGAAAGGCAAGCTATAAGAGAGTCTTAAATATGGAGGACAAACTGAATGTTTCTGGAGGGGAGGTGGGTGAGGGGCTGGACTAGATGGGTGATGGGGATTAAGGAGGGCACTTGTTGGGATGAGCACTGGGTGTTACATATAAGTGATGAATCACTAGATTTGACTCCTGAAACCAATACTACACGATATGTTAACTAACTTGAATTTTTAAAAAAATGCATGATGATGACCCAACCATATTTATGGTTCAAAAGCTGTCGAAGCAACTGAAATACAAAAGAATGAAACAAAAGAGTCAAATCTAGAAAGCAAAAACACACATAAACTAAATGAAAAGAAAATTTGCTCAATAATCATGTAACCACAATTTCTTCCAAGGTATTTTTCTGAGTGCCAGGAATATAGATAATATAGTTATTACCTTGATACCCATTGAAGGGAAAATAACTAAAGCTAAAAACGTGAACAAGTAAATGAACAAGTACAGATAGTAGCAGCTGTTACAAATGGGATATATGGTGACTATGAGTGAGTGACATGAGGAACAAAGAATACTCCTCAGTGGAGGTAGTGATGATCTGATGATCTGATTATATGAGTGATATATATGATCTGATTAACTCGGGTAGGTCAGCCATGGCAGGATATGAGAGACGGTTTCCACCAGCAGTGAGAAAGGAGCCATAAGTAAGAACACCTTATGGTGTTTCAGTAACAAAAAAGTCAATGCGATTTGAGTATAACAGAAGAGTGTGAGTTTAATAAATTAAGCATCATGATTATAACTACAACGAAGGTGATAATACTGGAAATGAACAAAAAGAGACTAGTATATAAAAAGAAGGTCGCATCAATCAGAATCAACTACTATGGAGAAAGAAATAGAGTTATTGTAGTGAAGGTCTGTACATAATGAATAGCTAGGAATTGAATTATGTCTCGAGAAAATCCATATGTTGAAGCCCTAACCCCCAATGGGATGGAGATGGGGCTTTGGGGAAGGAAGTAGGTTTAGATGAGGTCAGGAGGATGGGGTCCTCATGATGTAATTAGTGCCCTTATAAGAAAAAACAAAACAAAACAGAGAGCTTTCTCTCATCCCCCCATGATGTGAGAAAACAGCTAGAAGGTGAGCGTCTATAAGCTAGAATGAGTTCACCTCAGAACCTGAACCTGCTTGGCACCCTTATCTCAGACTTGAAGCTTCTAGGACTGTAAGAAATAAACGGTTATTGTGTAATCCCCTTAGGCTATGATATTTTGTAATAGACTGAGTAGACTAAGACATGCATTATCTCAGTCTTTGTATCCAAAAAAAGTACTTCTTTTGCCTTGATTTCAATAGATATTCTGCTGTTAACAAATTGTAGGTTGACAATATCTTTTTTTTTCAATATTTTAAGAATATCAATGCTTTGCTTGCACTCTACTTTTTGCGTTTGTTATTCTTTCCTCTTCTATAACTAATGTGTTATTTTTCTCTGTCTTTAAGTGTTTAATATTTATTTTTCCCAATTTGATTGCCATGGCCCTTAGCAACTTTCTTTAGGTACTTTATGATTTGGGTTCATGGAGGTTTTAGACCTGTGAGTTACCAATTTTTACCAATCTGTGTATCTATCCATCTATCTACCTATCTATCTATCTATCTCTATATATGAAAGCATTAAATTTTCAGGTTTTTCTAGCTCCTCCTCTCTGACTTCTCCTGGGACTCCATTGACTCATATGTCTCACATGTCACTGGTTTCTCTATATTTCTCTGTCTTTAATTATGGGTAGATTTTATTACTATACATTCAAATTCACTGATCTTTTTATCTGTAGTGTCTAATCTAGGACTTACATCCAGTGACGTTTTCACTTCAGATATTATAATTTTAATCACTCAGTGTTTCCTTTGAGATTTTGTTTTTCTATTGCTCTCCCTATGCTCGTGTTTACTCTATCTTCTTGGGCATAAGAAGTATCAAGTTTAGAGAGTTATTTCAAAGTCCTTTTCTGCTATTTCTGTCCTCCTTCATTTCTTAGTTTGGTTTAATGACTTCTTCTTTTTTACATGTACATGGGTCATAATTTCCTATTGTTTGCATGCCTGGCAAGGGGGCTATGCATGCTTGAATGTTGTTGGATATTGGATTTGTTGCATCATTTTACATAATTTATAATGATATTAAATTAAGTTATTTGGAACCAATGGGTCATTTCAACTTTCATTTTCTTTAATTAGCAAGCTTTATATTTTAGATAAGTTTTGGGTTCACAAATTTTTATTATATACATTACAATGTAGATTAATTGATTTGTAACCTTTATTTTCCTCACCCTTTTCTGCATCTTTCTTTCTTTCTTTCTTTCTTTCTTTCTTTCTTTCTTTTTTTGACAGCAATAATTCAATTTACTTGGGACAATCAAAAGGACAATTTATCCCTCCTAAAAGTCAAGTCGACCCTAAAAATATGAGCCTTATCTTTTCCATACTCCTATATCATCAACACAATTTCTTTTAAAGGTAGGTTAGGATTAAGACAAATACCTTGAAACTTGCAAAAGTTGTTCACAGAGATCGTAAACTCAAACAACCAGATAGAAATCTAATTCTCAATGATCAAAATGTGGAGAAAAAATATATACTTGCAAAGCGTGTTTTTATATTATCAGGAAGTTTTAAGAATATTCCTACTGCACTCTTTCCCAATGCTTATTTAGTCCTTTTGAAAATGATCATGTGTTGGGGCACCTGGGTGGCTCAGTCAGTTAAGCGACCAACTTCAGTTCAGATCATGATCTCATGGTTTGTGAGTTTGAGACCTGCATCGGGTGGACTCTGTGCTGACAGCTCAGAGCCGGGAGCCTGCTTTGGATACTGTGTCTCCCTCTCTCTTTGCCCCTCCCCTGCTTGCACTCTGTCTCTCTGTCTCTCTCTCTCTTCTCTGTCTCTCTCTCTCTCAAAAATAAATAATAAACATTAAAAAATTAAAGCAAAGAAAATAATCATGTTTAAAATAGTAAATCAATAAGAAATAAATATGTGAAAAGTATCCTTAGGGGCACCTGGATGGCTCAGTCGGTGGAGCCTCTGACTTTGGCTTATGTCATGATTTCAGTTTGTGACTTTGAGGCCCTCGTCAGTCTCGCTGCTGTCAGCACAGAACCCACTTCAGATCCTCTGTCCCCCTCTCTCTCTGCGCCTTCCCCACTAAAGTTCACTCTCTCTCTCAAAAATAAATGAACATTAAAAAAAAGTGTCTTCAAATTCTTTCCCTTTCTCTTGACATATACACTTTATTGTCAATTAATTAGAAAAAAAATTTTTCTTCAAGATAAAATCAGATGACTTCACTTTAAAGAGATTAAAGTTTCAGGAAGAATATCAAATATTTCTAACATTCCTAAGGTTAACTCATTAGACGATTTTACTTAGACTTGAGACTTTTACCTATTTGTGACCACAGTAAGAAAAATAATACACATCGTAATCACACGTCATGCACACCTATGATATGGAGATATAGTCTGAAAGAAAATACTTCAGAAACAAAATCCATACTTTATGCAACACATTATTTTCCATTTTACCCAATTAGAGTCTATTCTATTTCATATTTTTTAAAATTGAAAATAGAGATTGCAACTCACTAAATTGCCTTCAAGACCCAATAATGAGTCATGACTTGTGTTATAAACAGCATTATTCTATGCAGTTCTCTGTGACAGGACATACCAATATAAAACAACTTTGGGGTTCACCCAGGGGGGTCAGTCGTTTAAGTGTCCGGCTCTGGCTCAGGTCGTGATCCCATGGCTTGGAGTTTCCATTCCCATGTTGGGCAGAGCCTGGAGCCTGCTTCGGATTCTGTGTCTTCCTCTCTCTCTGCCCCTCTCCCACTCATGCTCTGTTTCTTTGTCTCTGAAAAATAAACACACATTAAAAAAAGTTTCTAAACAACTTTGGGCAACAATCATTGGTGAGCATATATAGTAATTACTAATATTATAGAGCACTTCCTAAATTCTGGGCATTCTGTTAAGTAATCTTCATATATAACACGTCACAACTCCAAATAGGAAAGAACTTTGGAGAATCATATTTCAGACTGGGTTTTTAAATAGTACACTTTCAGATTTTACTGAAATTCTATAATTCACTACCATTCAGAGCTTTTTGATATAGGAAAGCATTTATTAAAAGAGAGAGAGAAACAGATTTTCATTATCAGTAGGTTTGGCATATAGTTTGAACATCAGGCACTGACTGTTATAACTGAAAACTAACAATTCTTCATGGAGTGATAGTATTTTTATTTGGAACACAGGTGGGCATACAATTTATAGTTGTATAAAGTGATAACTTGCATAAATGGTTTAAAGAAGGCATGGAAGAATGATTTCACGGGCATTTACCTGGCAACCAGATGTCATGTATCCATATCTGAAATGACTAAAATTACGGTCACATTGAATTATGTGAGCAGTCGTGGCATCAAATAAATGGATATTGTGAATAGATTAAAGGAAAGTCATGTTTCCAGAATAGGTACTGCAATTTTATTCTTTGCTCATCCAAGTAACAATTATTTTGCCCAATAGAATGCGAAAGTCATTTTTGTGGTTACAAGTTTTTAACTAAAAGTAAACATATTCTGTATCTGTTTTCTTCACCTGGAATATTCATCAAATATCCTAAGAGTGCCACTGAGAGAGCTAGTGCTTTATCCCCCTGCCACATCTTCCTAGGTATTCTGGAAATTACGTCTTTCATCTCATTTCATTTCCCTATGATATATTCACTATTATCAGCTCCCAAGTGTCTGGGACAGCGTCACCATAATTTCTTTCAGTTGTAATGTCAAGAAGATGGGTGAGTGGTAAAGAGATGTTGTAGACGATTCAGAGGGAAAATCACTTCTAGAAGGTATTGGACATCATACATACCAAACACATTGGCTGCCATCTCTGTATATAAATAGATCTTATCTCTCTCTCTCTCTGACCCTTGCCTCCTGGCCCCCACCGTTGGCTGGTGTTCTTGTAAGATGACACCCAAGCACTCTCGAGGAAAGAATATACAAATGTTTATATTCTGTTTTAGAGTTATAGCTATTATCCAGTTGAAACATAAAAATAGTCCTGTGACTGAGGAGTTATCAACATTTTACAGAAGCAGTGTGGGAAATCCTTTGATCAATGCTCCAATTTGTTTGCTGTACTTATTTTGGTTTAAAAAAAAAAAACTGAAGAGATTTTTAGGGACACTTTTCCTAAAAAGCATTATAGTCTTCAAAAACAACTGACAAAAAAAGAAAACTAGTCAATTAAACCTGTAGTACAAATAACCAGATATAAACGGCAGAATTAATTCACTGATTAGGTGAGATAGTAGCACAATTTTCCCCTAAGCTTTGCAAACAGTCTATAAGCTATTCTACACAGGACCTTAATAACGCTTGATTAAATACCTATATTGATGCCTCACATTACATAAAGAAAACATGTTTTCTTTGTTTACATTTTAGATGTTAGTATTTAAATCAGTCTTAATCAGGCACTTTTGTTTACCATGCGAGTGCTATTTAAATGATAATATTTGCTAAGAAACAATGTAAGACTATGCAGTGAACACATCAAAAATTTTTGACAGATCTGTACTCACATTTTAGCACAGGGTAGAACAACAATCTGTTTTCTCCTTTACAAAATGTTGCTTAAAATTAAAACTACAATGCGGTATCACTTCTCACCTCTCAGAATGGTCCTCATCAAAAAGACACGAGATAACAAACGTTGGCTGGAGAAAAAGCAACCCTTGCACACTGCTGGTGTTATTGCAAATAGGTGCAGCCACCATGGAAAACAGTATGGAGGTCCTCAAGAATTAGGCATAGAACTATCATATGATCCAGCAATCCCACTTCTAGGAAGATAATTGAAGGAAATAAAAGATATCTATATCCCCGTGTTCATAGCAGCATTATTTATAATAGCCAAGACATGGAAACAACCTACATGTCCATCAGTGGATGAATGGATAAAGAAGATGTGGTATGTATACAGAATATTATTCAGTCATAAAAAAGAAGGGAATCCTACCATTTGCACCAACATGGATGGAACTTGAAAGCATTGATGCTACATGAAATAAGTCAGACAAAGAAAGGCAAATACATATAGTCACTGATACGTGTAATTTAAAACAAACAAAAAAGCACCACAACAAACCAAACTCTTGGAAAAAGATATCAAGACTTATAGTACCAGAGTTGGATGGTAGAGGGAAGAGGAATTGGAGGAAGGTGGTCAAAAGATATAGTTTCTTTCTTTCTTTCTCTTTCTTTCTTTCTTTCTCTTTGTTGTTCTTTCTTTCTCTTTGTTGTTCTTTCTTTCTTTCTTTCTTTCTTTCTTTCTTTCTTTCTTTCTCTTTGTTGTTCTTTCTTTCTCTTTCTTTTTCTTTCTTTCTTTCTTTCTTTCTTTCTTTCTTTCTCTTTTTTGTTCTTTCTTTCTTTCTTTCTTTCTTTTATTTCTTTTTTCCTTTTTCTTTTTTGAAAGAGAGAGAGAGAACACGAGCAGGGGAGGGGCAGAAAGAGAGGGAGAAAGAGAATCTTAAGCAGCCTCCGGAGCCTGATGTGGGATTCAGTCCCATGACCCTGAGATCATGACCTGAGCCAAAATCAAGAGTCAGACACTTAACTGACTAAGCCCCCCAGGCACTCCAAAATTTCCAGTTATGCAACATGATTACTATATCTAACACTGCTGTAGGATATAGAGGAAAGTTAAGAGTAAATCCCACAATTTCTCATTACAAGATTTTTTCTTTCTTATTTTCTTTCTTTGGTTTTGTCATATTTATGTGAGAAGATAGAGATGTGGTAATCATTTCAGAGTATAGATAAACCCAGCCATCATGTTTCACATCTTTAACTTACACAATGATGTATGTCAATTATTCCTCAATAAAACTGGACAAATAAAATATGTTGCTTAAATATATTTTTTAAATTATTTAACAGGTAAGAAAAAGCTAATATAATACATGTTGTTAAATTCTCCCTCTAAAAATGCATTAAGAGATAGCACTATACATAGTTATACACTGTGCACAGTGTATATATAAATATAAATATATATATAAATATATAAAACAAATATAAATATAATTTATAATATATATAATATAAATATAATATAAATATATAATATAATATATAATATAAGTATAAATATAAATCTATAAATATAAATATAAATAATATAAATATATATATTAATTTATATATAAATATACATAAATATTTATATATAAATAAATATATATATTTAATTTTTTTTAATGTTTACTTTTGAGAGAGATGGAGAGACAGAGTGCAAGAAGGGGAGGGGTAGAGAGAGAGGGAGACACAGAATCCGAAGCAGGCTCTTGGCTTTGTGCGGACAGATGCAGGGCTTGAACTCACAAACCGTGAGATCATGATCTGAGCAGAAGTCGGATGCTTAACTGACTGAGTGACCCAGGCATCCCATGAATTTGATGCAAATTTTATTGCAACCAATCCTGATTAAAGTGGAAATAAACAATATAAAGACTAAAACTATAGACCAAAATCAATGAAACTAAGATTCTTTTTTTGAAAAGATAAGCAAAAATGGCAAACCTCAGAAACACACAGGCTACCAAGACTAAATCATGAAGAAATAGAAAATTTGAATAGACCTACAACTAGGATGAGGATGAAGTCAGTGATCAAAACCACCCCACTAACAAAGAGAAGCCCAGGAGCTTTCGGCTTTACTGGTGAATTTTACCCAATATTTAAAGGATTAAAGCCAATAGTTCTTGAACTCTTAAAAACTGAAGAGGAAGGAACGCTTCCAAAATCATTTTATGAAGCTAGCATTAACCAGCTACTAAAGGCAGACAAAGACACTACAAATAAAGAAAACTGCAGGCCAATATTACAATATCATCATGAATAGAAATGCAAAAGTCCTCAACACTATACTAGCAAACTTAATTCCAAAGCACATTACAGTGATCATACACCATGACCAAGTGGGATTTATTCCTGGGATGCCAGGATGATTCATCATACACAAATTAACTGATGTGATACATCACACTAATAAAGGATAAGAATCATGAACGTCTCAATGGATGCAAAAAAATCAGTTAAAGTTGAAAACACTTTCATTATTAGAAAACTCTCCGACTAGGTATAGAAGGAACATAGAAGGTCAAAAGACCACAAAATAACACCATTCTTAATGCCAAAAACCTGAAAGCTTTTCCTTTAGAATCAGGAGCAAGTCAAGGATACCCACTCTCAGACTTCTGTTCACATAGTACTAGAAGTAATAGCCATAACTATTAGGTGCAGGAAAAGAAATAAAGTGCATCCAAATTATAAAGGAAGAAGTCAATTTTTTTTATGTGTCATGATCTTATATATAAAAACTAACCAACAAATTCAGTAAAGTTATAGAATATAAAATTAGCACACAAAATTCAGTGATATTTCTAGACAATAACAATGAACTATCTGAAAAAGAAATTAGGAAAGCAAATCTATGTATAATATTATCCAAAAAAGACAGAATACTTAGGAATACACTTAACCAAAGATATGAAAGACACACTGAAAACCATGCAGATGAAAAAATTATTGAAGAGATATTTGCACTTCCATTTTCATTTCAGTATTTTTCATGATAGTCACCACATAGAAACAACCTAAGTATTCATCAATGGACGATGGAGAAAGAAAATGTAGTGTGTGTATATATATATATATGTATATATATATATATATATATATATATACATATAATACACACACACACACACACACACACACACACACACACACACATACAATGGAATATTATTCAACCACAGAAAGGAAAGAAACCCTGCCATTTGTGACAACATGCATATAGTCTGAGTGAAAATGCTAAGTGAAATAAACCAGAGAAAGACAAATACTGTGTGATCTCACCTATATGTGGAATCTAAAATAGCTGAACTAGAAATAAAGTAGAATGGTAGTTGACAGGGACCAGCTATTCAAGATTATAAAGTCGCAGTTATGCAACATGATTAAGTTCTAGAGATCTGAAACACAACACACTGTGCCTGTAGTTAACAATACTGAATTGTGCACTTAAGTATTTAAGAGGAAAAATCTTAGGTTAAATGCTCTCACCACACACACCAAAGGTACAGTCCGACACTCATATATCTCCCCATTATCCCCTACTTGCACAAAAGAAAATAAATAGAATTTATTTTATAATAATGCTTTAAAATATCATAGTTCAGTAATACCCTCTGGATGAAATACAAGACTCATTGTTCTTATTCAGCTTGTTTTAGAGACACAAGCAATGCAAGGTGTCAGCAATAATTATTGAAACAAATGAATGATATTTGTACCATGGAATTATTAGATCACTGAAAGGGATCATGGCTAGACTGCAGTTAAAGGTCAATTATAGCACTGGGGTGGTTACACTACATTTATGTCAGGCTGTAACAGGCAATCAGGAAGGTCAACCTTGATGAGGGCTGGCACAGAGAGAGATTAGCAATGACATTTCAAATGGGTTTGACTCAAACAGCTCCCATGTCTTAAGTTCAGTGCTGCCATGAATTTGCATAAGTGAGCTAGAGTAGTAAGTGGAATTTGTAAGTAAAAGTCCTAAGAGCGATAATTCCTTTTTATCCATCTTATTCTTACATCACAGCAAATAGTGTATCTCAGATTTGATGGATGAGGACTAAATTACTTTTATAAATATTGAGATAAATTTATCCTTATACAGAATACTGGGGCTATTTAATAGAAAGTAAGCAATAATAACTTTAATAATGCTTATAAAATATGTCATCTCCCAAACATGACCTTCATTAAAAATAACATTAGGAGCTGATATGACATATTGCAC
Organism: Panthera leo; assembly: GCF_018350215.1. Classification (NCBI taxonomy): domain Eukaryota; kingdom Metazoa; phylum Chordata; class Mammalia; order Carnivora; family Felidae; genus Panthera; species Panthera leo. The sequence goes on along the minus strand of NC_056687.1, from coordinate 21,725,055 downwards.
ACATAAGTGTGTTTGACACTTATACATGCATATGTTATATCATAACTTAAATATTTAAAATGGTAAAATATGGGAAAAAATAAAATTCTAAAATATGGACATGTATTTTTTCCACCATTTAAAATTCTTCAACCCATTAACTTCTGGCAAGACTTATACACATTAGCATTATGAAATCTTGACACTATATAGGAAACTACAAAATACTTATGACCAAACTGTGGCTGGAGTATTAGTATGTTAAAAAAACTTCACAAATGATTCTCACCATGGCACCAACTTTGAGAACCAATGTTCTACAGCAATATAGAAATCACTTTGAGGAATCCAGAATAAATAGCTACCAATTTTTTCTTCTAAGAATCACTCTCCTAATTATTTCTCCATTTAAAGTGAGATCCCACATGGGTTCAATATAAATGTGGGCCAAATTAGTGTGCACATATCTCCATTTTGTATAATAAATGTGTTATAGTAAGCTTACATCACATTTGGAGAGAGATCAATGAAAAATGAGGTAAGTCTGTAAATGATTTACAGAACCTTCCTAAAGCAATTTTTTTCATGAAGAACTAGGATGTATATACCCAACGCCTGCAAACTCCACTCTACTCTTATGCATTTCCCGGAACAAACTGTATTACTTTCTGTGGTTCAAATATAGCAAAATGAGTAGAGACCTTGAAAAAAATACCCTGTATGTTTTTTCTCTCTCTTTTTTTATTTTATTTACAAAGCAGTCAATTATCCTTTATACTGTAGAATCTGCATTATGTTCCAGAGAAACTTATTTAAACCAATAGAGATAAGTAAATTTGTAGTTTATTTAATGTTAATTTATTAAATGGGCACTCATGAATTTTTGTATTTTAATATATTAACTATGAAATTTTGTGTTAGTCATGAGAAAATAATGCAACATTTACCTCTTGGTTTATGAAGCACATCATACCTAAATATACATTGAAACATACTATTTTTGTTCTCAAATTTACTAGCATATATACTATATATATATATATATATATGTTATATTTGTAAACAGATATATATAGCTAATGCTATCCATTTTTATGTCTATATCTTTTTTTAATGTTTATTTATTTTTGAGAGAAAGAGAGACAGAGTGAGAGCAGTTGAGGGATAGAGAGAGAGGGAGACACAGAATCTGAAGCAGGCTCCAGGCGGTCAGCACAGAGCCCAACACCAGCCTGAAACCAGGAACCATGAGATCATGACCTGAGTGCAAGTTGGACACTTAACCAACTGAGCCACCCAGGTGCCCCTTTATATATCTATCTATCTATCTATCTATCTATATATATATATATATATACCTTGATTGATGATTAGTATCCTTGGAGTTTATTAGTATTGTCAGATATGCATCATAATCTCCTTAGAAAGGGATTCTGTGTGGAGCACCTGGGTGGCCTCAGCAAGTTAAATGTCCAACTTCAGCTCAGGTCATGATCCCACAGTCAGTGAGTTCGAGCCCCATGTTAGGTTCTGTGCCAACAGCTCAGAGCCTGGAGTCTGCTTCGGATCCTGTGTCTCCCTCTCTCTATGCTCCTTCCCCACTTACATTCTGTCTCTCTATCTCAAAAATAAAATAAAAACATAAAAAGATTACAAAGAAGAAAGTAAAGAAAGGGATTCTGTGCCTGTATCTCTTCCTGTAGAGTATCCAGGCTTGCATGAGAGTACACAGCCCTCACCATGGGCCTCCTTTTCCTTCAGGTAGCTAAGCTTGATTCTTATTCTCAGTGTTAGACTCATATTTTCAATTGCCTGGTGATATTTTTATACAAAGATTTTCCACAGTGAGACTATTTGAGACAAGAGAGACAGAAAAAGCAAAAATGATGAGTTTTTGAAGGTTATGAATCCAGAAGGCTTACAGCTGACTATATGAGGATGAATATTCAGGGGGCTGATCCAGAAATAATCACTCCAATCCCGGATCTAAAATAATTGTGAGGCTGGTGACACTGTTAACTGACACGGGTAATGTGAAAAGAGGCACATTTACCAGTAAAAAACACATGTTCTTTTTGAAAATAATTATATATTTAGTCTACCTCCTTATTTTACAAGAAGTGAACTGAACATATCGTAAACCAGTTTTTTCAACCTTTGTTATATAATAGAAAGTTGTGAAATCTCTTTTCAATGACTTTTACATCATTTTTTACAGAAACTATTTTTTTAAGTTTATTTATTTATTTTGAGAGACAGAGAGAGAAGCAAAGAATCCCAAGCAGGCTGCATTTTCAGAGCAGAGCCTGATGCGGGACTCAAACTCATGAAACCACAAAATCATGACCTGAGCCGAAACCAAGAGTCAGATGTTTAATTGACTGAGCCACCCAGGTGCCCCAGAAACTATTCATAAAAAAATTATTTTCTATAAAAATATTTATTTTAAAACATTTCTGGGGCATCTGGGTGGCTCAGTCAGTTAACGTCGGACTTCGGCTCAGGTCATGATCTCGCAGGTTCCTGAGTTCAAGCCCCGCGACGGGCTCTGAGTTGACAGCTCGGAGCCTGGAGCCTGCTTTGGATTCTGTGTCTCCCTCTCTCTCTGCCCTTACCCCGCTTGTGCTTTCTCTCTCTCTCTCTCTCTCTCTCAAAAATAAATAAATGTATATATATATAAAAACAACATTTCTGTCTTGTAATTTTGAATGTTGGAATTTGGTAATTTTTCAAATTCACTGAGACGTAAGTACTCTTGTTCTTTAATTTCCTGTCAGTTTATATTATTTTATATTAAATGATTTATGTTTAAAAAAAGTTTTTTAAATTTTATTTAATTTTGATAGAGAGACGGAGCACAAGTGGGGGAGGGGCAGAGAGAGACAGACACAGAATCCAAAGCAGGCTCCAGGCTCCGAGCTGTCAGCACAGAGCCCCACGTGGGGCTCGAACTCACGGACCGAGAGATCATGACCTGAGCCGAAGTAGGACGCTCAACCGACTGAGCCACCCAGGCACCCCTAAATAATGAATGTTTCAAATACAAAATATAAAAGATCAATGAATTACCCAGAATGTGGGGCATAGGGGCAGATGTGAATTACCAAATTATATCCCATCTAACATCTGCCATGTGCATGTTTTAAATTAATTTTTGCTCTAAGTCCAGTTTCTCCTGAGCAGATAGATACCCAGGTTTTGATCTGGAAATAAAATACTTATCATTTCATAAACATATTGCCTTTGGAACACAGGTACAGCTTTTCTTGACATTTGTTAAAACTGTTCAAAACCCATTTATTTATATAAATCCTTTTTAACTACGATGATTCTAAGTTAAATAGAAGAAGCATGTATGCCACTTATCAGAGTTTAGTACTTAATGGAATGCCAATTCTAGCTTAACTAGTTTCTCTGACACTATGCCTATGGCCATAATTAGTTAGCTTTCATTTGTATTCTGTATTTTATGTGATGATTCCTATAATTACTTATCTGAGATTATCAGCAAACTGCCAACCCTTGATAGAAAATACTGTCAAAATGTTTACCTTTTGCAAATCAAAAGAGATATTTATAGTGTTGTAATGAACAATGAACAAATTCTAGAAATTAAACTCTTAAAAAGTTAACATGCAATATAAAATATTTAAAATTAAAATATTTATAGAGGACCCCTCATAAAAATGAAAATATATTTTATATTTTTCATTTTATTATAAATTTTTACTCTCTGGATCTGTGAGACAAGAAATTTCGATTAAGCCACCCAGTTCGTGTTGCTTTATTACAGCCCCATTGACAAAGCAATACACTTATTTTTTTTTTTTTTAATTTTTTTCAACGTTTTTTATTTATTTTTGGGACAGAGAGAGACAGAGCATGAATGGGGGAGGGGCAGAGAGAGAGGGAGACACAGAATCGGAAGCAGGCTCCAGGCTCGGAGCCATCAGCCCAGAGCCTGACGCGGGGCTCGAACTCACAGACCGCGAGATCGTGACCTGGCTGAAGTCGGACGCTTAACCGACTGCGCCACCCAGGCGCCCCAGCAATACACTTATAATAGAAAGATACATGTGAAAAAAAGAAAACGTACAGCATACTTAACGGTGAGAGAATGAATGTTTCCTTGTTAAGACTGAGAATAAGATTTGGATGTCCTACTCTATTATCACCACTAATTTTTTTTTTTTTCCCAGAAGGACTATCGAGGGCGATAGGCAAAAAAGGGAATAATGGCCATTTTGATTCAAAAGAAGGAAATGAAACCTTCATTTTTCAAAAACAACACCATTGTCTACATAGAAAATCTCTAAGAATCTACAACAGACCTGCTGGAACTGTTAAGCAAGTTTAGTAATATCTTAACATACAAGATTAATATATAAAAGTCAATCACTTTCCCATGTATCAACAGTGAATGACTGCAATGTGAAATTAAGGAAATAATACTATTTATAAAAGCATCAAAGAAAGTACTTGGGTGTCAATTAACAAAATATTTGTACAAAGTTTTTTTTATGGAAAACTAGAAAACAGATGAAGAAATTAAAGAAGATCTATAAAGTTGGAGAGAGACTGTTTTCATGGAGGAAAGAACTTAATATTAAGATTCCATTTGTTCCTAATTTTATCTATAGATTCAATGTAATTTCAATACCCCAGGAAGCTTTCTGTCTATATTGGCAAAATGTCTCTAAAAATATGTGGAAAGGCAAAGGTCCTGGAATGGCTAAAGCAAAAGGAAATTTCTAAAGCATCATGTGAAAAAGAAAATCAAAGTGAAAGGGCTCAGAATAACCTGATTTCAATAAAGTCATGGTAATCAATGGAGTGTGGTATTAGCAAAAGAAAAGACACATTAATGGGACAAGACAACACAAAAATAGGCCAACCCAAATAAAGTGAATGGATTATTTGACCAAGACACAAAGACAATTCATTATAGAAAGATAGCCTTTTTTAATAACTGATGCTGGAAAAATTTGATGTCCACATGCACAAGAAGCAAACAATAATAAAAAACACTCAACTAAATCCCTGCATCTTACACAAAATTTAACTTAAAATGGACCATAGACATAGATGTAAATTCAAAAATATAAACTTTATAGAAAAATTATAAGAGAAAATATAAGTTTTCAGATAGAACATCAGATTCACCATCTGAAAGAAAAACTGATAAACTTTACGAAAGTACAGCTTTTGCTCTGTGAGAGATACTATTAGTGTTCCTAAGAAAAAAAGGATTTGTTATTCTTTACAGATTAAATATGTGTATTAGAAACGCTCATTCAGACATGAGTTATAATGCTGTTGACTTTGAGTTCAAAGTCAATGAATCATATGCACGCATGTACACACACACACAATACACACACACACACACACACACACACACACACACAGTGCCTATAAACAGAAACACACATTTGGAAAGGGTATGTATTGATTGGTTAAAAAAATATTGTGACCAAAATATTGAAACCTCACCCTTAATTCCTCCTAGAAACAATACCTCAATATGCAAAACTTCAGTGTTCACAGTGACTTTACTCAACATAACCACTGTGAATAAAAAGAATGGCCTATATAGGGCACTGTCGTGTGGATCCAAGATACTAAGCATTTGTTAAAACCCACTGAACTTTCTGCATATCTAAAAAAAATATCCAGGATAGAGAAGGATCTCAATAGAATGCAGACTGTATAACAGAATCAATATATTACAAATACTTAAGAACCCCATTGAAGGTGATGGGAGAGAATGGTGCTGACCTAACTAACTTTGGAAAATATTGCTTACTTTTAATTTGATTGAATTTTTTAAAAAACTCTACACCCAATGTGCGGCTTGAATTTACAACCCTGAAATCAAGAGTTATAGGTTCCACAGACTGAGCCAGCCAGGTGCCCCTACATTGTTTATTTTAATACTAAACAAAAGGGAATGTAAACAACTGTACTCTACTTGGTAAAATCTTTTTTCACAGGAATAAGTTGTAATAATTCTAACATGCCTGTACATATGCAGTGAGGACTGAAAAATACGTAAATGGATGGTGGATGGTGGGTGCTGTTTCTTTATGTTGACAGGTTGATTATAGTCAAGCAGTGGGGGACGGCTAGGATGATCCATGTACTGGATTAGGTTCAAAGAGAAAACAACCTCTGACAGAGTTAAAATAGTTTAGCTTTATAACAAGATGAAGCATTAAGATCAAAAAGTAGCTTAGAACACAAGCTATGTCTTATTATGAACAGCAGTTGAGATTTTAAATACCCATCCTCCAGCTAAGATGGCCTTTGCGTACAGAATTAAGATTTCACTGAGCTCTCCTATAGACTACTGAAGTTCTGATATCTCTTGTTTTATAAGTGATTTATTGCAGATCAAATGCCTCCATTATTGTTTGAAATCAGATGTGCGTAAAGTAAATTATATAATGCTAGATGATTTACCCTTAGTTGAAAATATTAGGTAGGGTTAATATCTCGTTTGTTGTTCTTTCAGTGCATGTTCAAACCCTCCTTTTTTCTTTTAGAACTAATGTTTCCTGATCCAACTTAATATGTTTATGGTGGGAAGGCAAAGGTTCTGTAGTCTCAATAGGTACTGACAAGGGATTTAATTACCACTGCAATCTGGATTAATTTAATTCCATTCAAATGAGCACTGATTGGCATCAGCATTATAATTAGGACATTTCTTAAAATGGACTCAGTCTCAAATATTTCCTGTGTTTATCTGTCCTATAGTTAATCTTCTTATAAAACTAGACAAATTAAAATATAAGACAATAAGTAGTTATTTTCCACAAAGGTAGATATTTTCATAATTTTTATTCTATGGTAAAAAGCAGATTATAAAGAAAAAAAATGCAAGAGAGTTATGTGATTTTTTTTAAACAGAATTGATCAATAACTAATTTGCTTGTGAGGTGATCAACAACTCATTGCTACCTTTGTGTAAACCAACGGATCATTTTATTAGCAATAATGTTTTTCTTTGAAAGTGATAATAATATTAGCAGCTGTAGATAAGGAAGTTCAGATCAACATCATACCATCGAAGTCAATTTCTATCAATTGTGTCCTAAGTGTGCAAGATAATAACAGAAGGATAAGAATAAACCAGGCTATAAAAGGTCAAAAATATATCTAAACCAGCCAGATTAAGAGAGAGATAATTCACTGTCTACCTTCCTAGATTTGTTTTGTTCCTTAAATTAACAGATGATTAGGAAAAAATCTGTTTGCTAGTGGGAAACATAAAAATGTAAGAAATGTTAATAAAATCATTGTATCTCGGCTCCATCTAATCTACTTCTCTATTCCTGACATTTAATCAAGGGAGATTTGCAGATAAATTTGGCAATACTTACCAGATATAATTGTATATCTGATTACGATTATGGCTCAGTAAATTTACCTTTCTGTCAGTTATTATGAACTGTAATACTTACTGCATTGTGCCGCCAAATATTTTCATCTCTCTGCCCTCCTATTCAATAGTATTTTATCATGTATTACATCCCATTTGCTCGGGCCATCTGACTAGTTTAGGCCAACTAATTGTAAAAGGCAGTGGTCTGAGTCACGGCCAAATAGGAGAATTTAATTGCCAACAGATAAACCTAGTGAGATCTCTTTCCCTCTGCCACAGGACAGAAAAATGTCAATTTAGTGGCTCTTCTAATAGACTGGATCCCTGGGGTGGAGAGATATGGGATACAGACCCTAGTTTGTCTAAAATAGACATATTAATAAATGAGAAATTAATCCTCATGGTTTAAGGTCACTTTAATTCTGGGGTTGTATTTTTACCACTGTCATTGAATCTGATGCCTGAAATAATTTAACAACTCTTTGTACAGGATCAAATATCTGTATGCCTAACATTGTTCTAGGCACAGTGAATACATTGGTAAACAAGGCTGATAAATTTCATGCCACAGTGGTTAACTCCATAAACACAAAAATAAATAATATTATATCAGTTTGATGATGTGTAAGTATTATGAAGTGATTACAGTAGAGTGATGGTAAGGAACAAGTAAACGAGGTATCTGAAAGAATGACATTTTAATGGAAAATAAAGATAAAGAAGTAACAATATGAAAAATTGGGTGGTGTAATTATGGAGAATGGGGAGTAGGGTGGGTTTGCTTTCACAGTATAATCACTCTAAGAAATACGTTCTTTAAAACTTTGATTATAATATAGATATACATTTCAGGTTATGAAAAATGGTATAACTTTTCTACTAAATACATACTAGAGGCACAGTCCATAAAAGTTGTTCCTACAACACCTCACCCTGCTAGAATATGCCTTCAATACACTTAAGGACTGACATAAAAATAGCATTTAGATGCATAAGCATGACAAAAATGCATTCGGATATATACCATTAAGATTAATATTAAAATCTGATAACCATATTAACATTAACACAATATTTTCAATATTACTAAGAATTATTAATACTATTTGGAGCCAAGTTCTTTTACTAGCCATTTCAATTCTACCATCAAGCAGGGATAATCAGCCTCACATGACAATGGAGAGAACATGATCAGGGAATTTTAATTCAGAAATGATGAGTACTAAACCAGTACGTTATGTAGCATAGCATGCCGCGTTTCACTAAAATTTCTTCTATGGAATACCATCATATATTGGAGAACAGACGACAAGGTCAAAATATAAGAAAGATGAGTCTCATCTGTTACAAAACCGTCCCATTTAATTTCTTATTTACTGATAAAACTGAACAGGTACCATAGTTCCAGAAGATAAATAGATATCAAAATCTCAGAGGAGAAAGAAAATGACCAGAAACATATCATGACAGATGATGTTCTTTAGAGGATATTCTACAAAGTGACACTCATTATCATTTCTATTCTAGTGAAATCAGACAATGTGTGTCCAAAAATAACTCTAAATTTTGATTGTTTTAAGTTGCAATATTACCCCGGGTAGTGTAGACATAAGAAGTTATCTAAATTTACTCACACTTAGGTGGAAGAAGAGAAAGATTTTGTGTGAGGGAAAACAAGATGGTAAAATTGTTTCCCATCTATTCCTAATTCCACAAGACAAAGACTTTGGAGGAGACATTTATCAAGCCCAAGTCCTTTAAAATTATTTATTTGCAGGACTTGGTCTGTTGAATCACAGTTTAGTATATCCGAAGACTTTAAAAAAATATTCCCCAGGATAATAAGTATATTGAAAATGGTATCAATATATTTGCATATTGCATATTGGAAATGTTTGCAGTCTTTGAGAAATCAGGGTTATCAGAAAAAATAAATAGGTATCATACAAAGTCTACTCAACATGTAATCTTTGTTCTTTTGTAGGAAGACAGTATTTTTTTTATCAAGCCTATTTAAAATTCAGTTTTTATCAGTTACTACCAAAGAGTTCTGACTAAAGAGAATTAAAATACACTATCATTTTTGTTTCCAAAAAGGAAACAAAGGAAACTGTCTAGGAAGGAAGCTAAATGTGTTAATATTAACCTCTAGAAGTTAATATTAAATATATGATGGTAAATAAAAGCACTTAAATAAAAATTTGATTACATAATGTAGAATCAAGGCAGCCACATGGTCATACACTTTACTCCACGATACACCCTGAATAATATTTATGAATGATATATTGGGGAATCATGGACTTTTTAATTTTTTTCCATTTAATTTTTATCCATCAGGATATCCAATTGCTCTAAGCAATCTTGATCGAGGTCCATCATTTCCCATATAGACTACAGTGACAACGCTTCTATAGATACAGTGACAGACTATGAGTCTATTCTGTTAGTCGATTTATCTGTCTTTGGTAAATTGTATTCACTTCCAATGATTCTAGTGTTACTGAAGTTTTAAATCTGGTAGAACCTTGAATATTTAAATTTACATTCTAAACTTTAAAATCAGACTACAAATCTCCCTTAAAAATAAATATAAACCTTCTGATGATCTGATTTTTACTGATTCTATACATCAAAAAAAATGTTTAAAAATAGGCAAGGGACTTTTGAATAACTACTTAACCATACTGAATCTTTCTTCTCCTTCTCCTCCTCCTCCTCCTCCTCCTTTTCTTCTGCTTTAAAGTAAACTCTATGTCCAACATGGGGCTTGAACTCATGGCCCCAAGATCAAGAGTCACACTCTATTAACTGAGCCAGACAGGCACCTGGCTCTTTAAATTATTGAACATGATTTTTTTTTAGACTTTTAAAATTTTTCATAGAATTTTCTTTTTTTTTTAATTTTTTTAATCTTTATTTTTGAGAGAGAGAGAGAGAGAGCAAGAGGGGGAGGAACAGAGAGGGAGACACAGAACCTGAAGCAACCTCCAAGCTCTGAGCTGTCAGCATAGAGCCTGATGTGGGGCTCGAACCCACAAACCATGAGATCATGACCTGAGCTGATGTCACATGCTTAATGTACTGAGCTACCCAGGCATCTCTAAAATTTTTCACAGAATTTTCTAATGTGCATTGTATTTTCTTATTTGGCACAGAAATTATTTACAGCATCTTGCTTTAAATAATTTGATGCTTTGGGGCGCCTGGGTGGCTTGGTGGGTTAAGCGTTCGACTTCGGCTCAGGTCATGATCTCACGGTCCGTGGGTTCGAGCCCCGCGTCGTCGGGCTCTGTGCTGACAGCTCAGAGCCTGGAACCTGTTTCAGATTCTGTGTCTCCCTCTCTCTGTGACCCTCCCCCATTCATGCTCTGTCTCTCTCTGTCTCAAAAATAAATAAACATTAAAAAAATTAAATAATTTGATGCTTTGAAGTTATCTTTATGTTTCTAGTTTAAATACACTGTGACCAAAGAATAAGTTGCATGGTGCTAACTTGTTGAGGTTTATTTTTCCCCACACTCAGTATATAACCCATTTTAGTTTTTTTAATGTTTGTTTATTTTTAAGAGAGAGAGACACACACACACACAGAGTGAAAGGGAGGAGGAGAACACCCGAAAAACAAATAACCCAGTGAAGAAATGGGCAGAAAACATAATTAGACACTTCTCTAAAGAAGACATCCGGATGGCCAACAGGCACATGAAAAGATGCTCAACGTCGCTCCTCATCAGGGAAATACAAATCGAAACCACACTCAGATATCACCTCACGCCAGTCAGAGTGGCCAAAATGAACAAATCAGGAGACTCTAGATGCTGGAAAGGATGTGGAGAAACGGGAACCCTCTTGCACTGCTGGTGGGAATGCAAACTGGTGCAGCCACTCTGGAAAGCAGTGTGGAGGTTCCCCCAAAAATTAAAAATAGAACTACCCTATGACCCAGCAATAGCACTGCTAGGAATTTACCCAAGGGATATAGGAGTACTGATGCATAGGGGCACTTGTACCCCAATGTTTATAGCAGCACTCTCAACAATAGCCAAATTATGGAAAGAGCCTAAATGTCCATCAACTGATGAATGGATAAAGAAATTGTGGTTTATATACACAATGGAATACTACGTGACAATGAGAAAGAATGAAATATGGCCCTTTGTAGCAACGTGGATGGAACTGGAGAGTGTGATGCTAAGTGAAATAAGCCATACAGAGAAAGACAGATACCATATGTTTTCACTCTTATGTGGATCCTGAGAAACTTAACAGAAACCCATGGGGGAGGGGAAGGAAAAAAAAAAAAAAAGAGGTTAGAGTGGGAGAGAGCCAAAGCATAAGAGACTGTTAAAAACTGAGAACAAACTGAGGGTTGATGGGGGGTGGGAGGGAGGGGAGGGTGGGAGATGGGTATTGAGGAGGGCACCTTTTGGGATGAGCACTGGGTGTTGTATGGAAACCAATTTGACAATAAATTTCATATATTGAAAAAAAAGAAAGGGGGGAGGAGAAGAGAAAGAGAGGGAGACATAGAATTCAAAGCAGGCTTGATGCTCTGCGTTGTCAGCACAGAACCCAACATGGGGCTCGAACCCATGAACCATGAGATTATGACCTGAGCTGAAGTCAGACGCTTAACCGACTGAGCCACCCAGGCACTCCAGTATATGACCAATTTTAATAAGAAAAAGTTTTCCACGGGTTTTGGTTATAGTCTTCTAAACATATATACTAAGTAAATTAATTAATCATACATTTAAACACTATATATCATTAATATTATTTGTGACTGATTTGTCAGACATTGAAAAAGATTGGTTAAAATCTTCAATATATATGTTGTTATCTCATTTTAATATTGTCAATGCCTTTGCTCCTTTTGCAGAATTCAAACTTATGTTGACAGGAGCATAGAATTTTAGGAATGACATGAACTTTTTATGATTAAACCTTAAATCATGATCTTTTCTCCCCAAAATATATTTAGTCTGAAGGTTTATGTATTTTGCTATTAACAGGGGTATAGAACCCTTACATGCATTGTTTTTTTTTTAAATTTTTTAACGTTTATTTATTATTGAGAGACAGAGAGACACAGAGCGTGAGCAGGGGAGGGGTAGAGAGAGGGGGAGGGAGGGAGCCACAGAATCTGAAGTACGCTTCAGGCTCTGAGCTGTCAGCACAGAGACCAATGCGGGGCTCGAACTCACAAACTGCGAGTTCATGACCTGAGCCGAAGTTGGTCGCCTAACCAACTGAGCCACCCAGGCGCCCCATTCATTGTTTACAATATAGAACTTTGCAATTTATATTTCCTTTCCTTTTAGTTTTAAACTGCCTTCTTATATTTATATTATATCTTGTAGCCAGTGCATAGCTGATTGAGTTGTTGTTGGTTTTTGTTTGTTTGTTTGTTTGTTTGAACATTTGGAACCCCTTGACATAAAAATATGTCTCCCTTTAGATAATCTTAAACATACAGGAGATGAAAATAGAGTGTTGCTGTTTGCCGTTCCTCAGTTTTCCCTGTTAATATTACATTTTTCTCAAAAATAGCTATAAGATCCATGTTGCTGATGAAAATCTCTTCCTGTTAGGAACTTTCGTACCTTTACACATTGTTCCTTCCACAGCCCACCAATGTCTTTAAATATGACATATTTCAATATTTCCACTTATTTTTAGTGATTCGAGAAGGCACTGTGGCCTGATGCTACCCTACAACATTCTACCAGAAAACAAAATTTATGCAAACTGAAACTAATTGAGGTTCAGAAATCTTTTCATATTAACTCACAGTGTAGGGGATACATCTTAGATTCTTACCATATATTTCCCAAGATAATATATAGTAATTCAAAGGATAGATTATTTCAAATGATGAAGTACTGTTAATATCATTCTTCACAAAGACACCTACTGCTTTTATATTAGTTGGTGTATACTGAAGTATTATATCCACTCTGAGAGTAGACTTACTTGTGCTTATTATAAACTCCTTTATTAGGTTTCCCTAGTAATCGATGCTTAGATATGAAACAGACTGACAAGGATAGGAGTGCTTTTGTAATCACTAAACAAACCAACGTGATTGAGTTTCAACGGCCATCGTAAATAAGTTTCCTTGTAAGTCGAACAATCATTAAGATTTTGGGGGTGTTACAAATATCCCACATGTGCTCAGTGCCACCCTGGTCTTCTTTGCTTTCTACAGGGTGCCTGAAATTCCACAGAAAGGTCTCATTCAGATTTAGTGTATTATGATTTTAATGTGACAATGCCATGTAAAATAATAATAATAATAAAAAAAAAAAAGCTACGACCGAAACCATTTAGTTTGTGGGGACAAGATAGGTGGGAGGAAGTCGTAGGTCAGAAAGACAGGACATGAGAAGAAAGAGGGAAACTGTGAAAGCAAGGGGAAAGCAGAATTAATGAAGGAAACTGAAGGCTCTAAAGCAGACCTCCCACATTGTCAAAAGTGGAAGCAACCTGGATCTTATTAGCAAATTCATGTGTCACAAGCTAAATTTTCAGAAGTTAAGTTGCCTGCAATTATTAGATATAAGACGTTAACAAGAAATCCACAGCATAAAGATAAAACATTTCTTGCCAATGAATTTAGAATAAAATGAAAATCATTTTATAACAAGCACAAAAATTTGGTTATAAAGCCAAACTTGTTTAATGTCTCTAGAGGTGATGAACATGTGCTAGAATAGTGAATTGGCTGAATCAAGGCAGCATTAATCATGAGAAGGGGAGCGGGAACCAAGAGACTCTGACAAAGAAAAGGATTCCTAACCTGAAATTTTAAACAGCTCTTTTTTTTTTTTTTGAAAGAAAGAGAGAGAGAGAGAATCTTAAGTTGCCTCCATGCTCAGTGCCAAGCCTAACACAGAGCTAAATCCCATGACCCTGATCACTACCAGAACCAAAATCAACAGACACTCAACCAACTGAGCTACCAAGGTGCCACTAAACAACTTTTTAATCTTGAAATCATCCTAGGTTGCATTTCATCTTCTTTTTTTCTAAATTGATATACTGTTATTATTAGCTGTTCTTAAGTTTTACAAGTCCTTATAATTTGTACTGTGTGAGGATTTTTGCAGTGGAGAACTTTATGCTCTAAATTATTATTTTATCTTAATTATAAATGGACCACATATCTCTAAGACAGCTTTAGTAGCTAATCTCTGCTTTAAAAGATGGCTTTTGATATTCGTTAATGCCAATTACTAAGTCATTTGATTTCTCAGCTGGCTTTTTTCCCCCTTTTCTGTTAAATCACAACTAGTTGTGCCATACTGTGGTCTTTTCATTAACACTTCAGGCACATATAATTAGCACATATATTGCTTTTTATCTAATTGTCTATTCAAAAAGATTAACACTTTACTATCTATTACTTTGTAGTAATCAACTATTGTTAAGCACGGGTCTCTTGACTTTCTTTAGGGTATCAGCTTATCTGGGCACGAGCAATATGCCAAATTGGACTTGTTGCTATATGGAACTTGCCAAGGTTTGATACATACAAGAGGATAGTTCACAATATTTTGATTTGTGCATCTAGATCTAGATATACTATATAAATAGACATATATATCCAGTAGATATCCAGTCATCCATCCAGTCTCCTTTACTGAATTGTTTTATTGAAAATCTTAGCTGCATGTGACTTCATACTACAAAGGAAATTGCTAAGAAAAGGCAAAATTTGGGTGAAATTTGAACATATCTTGACCTCTGATATTTATAACCAATTTTAGTAAATAATAATCTCTGAGGAGTTATACAAATTCATTTTTGCTTAAAAGATTATTTGATACACCAACTTCACAAAGGAACCTTTGTTTATAATTAACATATATGGAGAGCCCTCAGAAGTAGTTGTTTTGCCAAATACATGTTCATAAATAGTTGAGTGTATTTGTTAGAAATTCAGCATACTTTTATGTCAAAGAAAATTGCATAGAGTGATATCTCATTTGACTTAAATTTACAGATGTACAAATCAATTTTAGTTATTACTATATGGAATTTTTATGTATCTAGCATTGACACTGAAGACATTGTTCATATTATGTTATGCATACCTTCCCAATTAACGATTTTTGTTATTGTTTTCAGTAGAAAACTTTATAATATGATCTGTGCAAGCAACATGTCTATGTGAAATGTAAAAATGTAAGAAAAAAATAATCTGCAAAATGATTGAAAGGTACTGTTTCTATTTAGAGAAAGCTTGTAAAGAATGAGTGCCATGTAGATAATTTTGTTTGAAATTAAAAAGATGTTTAGTGTGCCTGCGTGTCTTAGTAGACTAAGCTGCCAACTTTGGCTGAGGTCATGATCTCAGGGTTCTTGGGTTCAAGCCCCATCAGGCTCTGTGCTGACAGCTCAGAGCCTGAGCCTGTTTCAGATTATTTGTCTCCCTCTCTTTCTGCCCCTCCCTCACTCATGCTCTGTCTCTCTCTCAAAAATAAGTAAACATGAAAAAATATAAAAAATAAATTAAAGGATTTTTTTTATTCTTTCCTTGATTAAGATAGATTGACATCAGTTCTCTTTCTGTCTATCCTCATTTCATAATGTCAAAAGAACAGAAAGAGATGAGAAGAAAAATAAGGAATAAGCTTATACTTTTAAAATAGCAAGACTTTTCTAAGAAAAAATTAGCTTCCATCTAAATGAAATGGTGGTCTTTGAGATAGTTGTATTACCCTATTAGATAATAGCTCCTAGAGATCATAGATATAAAGTATTCATCTTTGTTTTCCTGTAGCAATTCCATCATCTGGCATATTCCAAGTTCAGTAAATTTCACATGACATCATCTAGGAACAAAAGTGTGTGTGTGTGTGTGTGTGTGTGTGTAGTGAAGGAAGATGAAAAAAAAATTGGGGGGTAAAATCTTCCAGTTCTCTGTGGCTCAGTTAAACAATAAGTAGAAATTTTAAGAATTCTATACACATTAGATAATTTTGCCTCTAAAATGTTCTTTGTGATTTTCTAAATTGGGTAAGAAAAGATAAGAAAGAAGATAAAGACATTTCAGTATTAGATATTGTCATTGCTTCTCTCTTCCTGGAAAATTTAGACTATTTTCTTTTTGAGGATTTAGTCAGTGAACTATTCTGGATTGAAATTTAACTAAGGATTCCGGAAAATTTTGTATTGTAAAATCGGAGAAGATAAATGTTGTTTCTCAAATATGTACTTTATGAAAAACGTAAGATCTATGGAAGATTAAAAATTACACTTTCAAAGTAAGTTATACTTTCACAAACTTGGAAAACATTATATATAGAGAAATTAGCTTTGTAGTAGGAAGAAACCTAGTGAGAAACCTCCTCTCCATCTAAACTGAGGGTGCTCATCTGATACACTGAATAGTTCAAACCTTGAAATTTAGATACACACTTCTAGTTCCCACATAGGACAAGCAAAAAAAATCAGATTTGGGATCAAAGAATAGCCAACTCTGGGTGAAAGTGAAATGACCCATCCAGGGAAAGAATGTTTAGATGGTGAGAATCTTCTATCTTTGAAACAGTAGAGTTTATTTTGTATTTTGTATTGCCTGGTGTTGATGAGCACTTAGTTTGAATGAATCATTTTACTGGACAAAGGAGAACTTTACAATTGTGGATAAATTTAGCTCACAGGGAAAAATGTGTTTATGCATATTCTACATAGAAAGAACCTATGTTGTTCTGATTTCAAATACACTTGGTAAAAGTATTATGAAGGATTATTTTGTATTAAGAAATACCTATTAGGAAATAGAATAATAGACTTCAGTAATTATGTAATCATGTCTCTCTCCTCTTTTTCTATCCTCTTCTCTCTATATATATATCAAAATATTCTAGTCTCAACAAAGGCAGTTTTCAATAAATCTTTTCACCAAATTATTTATAGAAAAGTAACCACTTGCATTGAGCTCTTCATAGGAGGGAAGGGTTTATAGAAGAATTCCTCTGTGAATATCACTTTTAATACAAAAAGCTCTAAAATAGATCCATTTTTTGGTACTGAGTGATGTTACAAAAAGAGAAACAAAAACAAACAAAACAATAAGCAGGATGGACTACACACTAGCCAAAGAGATCTTGAACAATATTCTCAAAGCTTTTCTTATAAGTGATCCTTGTACATTTTCCACACTTTAAAGTTTAGGAAAGTACATGAACAAAATTTATCAGTCTGAAATGAACAAGGATGACCATGCCTTAGCATACTATATCATACTGTATTCTGTAGTTACATTTTTTTCCATAACACAGAGATTGATGGAGTGGGTTTAACTCATGCATAGATGTGTGCTTGTGTGTGTGTGTGTGTGTGTGTGTGTGTGTTTGTGTGTGTGTGTGTGTGTGTGAGAGAGAGAGAGAGACAGAGACAGAGACAGAGAGAGAGGGAGAGAAAGGAAGGCAGAGAGAAAAGGAGAGGACAATTGTATCTCCAGAAGTCATAATATGACCCTCATGCACTGTGACATAATGATCTTCGATGTGATCCCCTCTGGCTGAAGATTTTAATGTCCGTAAACTTTTGCACCATATCTGGTATATTAAAATGCTATTGATTTTAGTATATTTTAAAGCTATTATCTTTCATTAAACTACTTTTGCTATTTTTCAATTAAACCTGCTATTTTTCATAATAACAACTATAATCTTAACAAGTTATCATAATTTTTTGTATTCTTGAAGTATTTATATCTTTTCTAGATTAATTGGACACTATAACTAATTAAAAAGATACGGCGCCTTATGTTTTGAAAAGGAAACAAACATAATGCCTTATGTTATGTTTATCCTACCTACTCTCTCCTCTAAACCTTAAACTGACTCAGGAATATTTGCATCTAAAAAACTTGTCAACTTACATGGCTTCTGTGAAAAGATTGACAATATCAGTAGTGACAGGTTCTGAAGAACCCATGTAATATTCTAATACCCATGTAAGACAGGAATCGAGTGAGCAGGTGGTAAGACGCAACTGTTAAATGTGCATCTTAAATTTATTAAGAACATCTGAGGGTGGGGAGGAATCAAGAAAAAAGTTATAGATGGTAAACAAAAACAAAAGCAAGGTCATCAGGCATACCTCTTCTCAAAGGTCAAAAACCACTTTTTATTTAAGTATTATATAAAATTTTTACTGTAATCAAAGAGATCTTGTTGCTGAATAATTTTGAAAATGTATTAATTAATTAAATTAAATATATAATTAAATTAAATATATCAACTAACTGGAATTTAAATAAAGACTTGAAAAAAGAAAAAAATAAAAAATAATGTAGTAATTGCAAAATCCATAGATAGTATCTGATTTCCTCATTAAAATATACAGATACAAAAGATAATTTTATATGTTCATTATTTTTCGAGTTGGATATCTATAGCTTCTACAAGTCATTTATTCAAAAACATTGAAGTTACTCCATTTTCAATTTTAATTCAAAACAGCATTATCAAAATAATTGTGGCATCAGTAACCTATGTAACACTGATAAGCCATATAAGAGCATTGCATTGTGGGTTAAAAGCCATTGGCATTTTTCATATGGTAGTTTTCCACAATAATGCTAATTATCACTAAGTACTATAGCTAAAGTTGTTTAGGCTTTACTTAAACTTTTAGGCTTAAAGTTGTTTAAGCTTTTTTAGGCAAAAAGCTTACTTTTTGCCATTCATTCCACTACGAGTAAAAATATTGATTAAATGAACTTAGCTCTATTGGTCAGCTAAATTATATATTTAACAACTGTCCTCAGATTCCACATTTGAATATTTGCAGGTTACATGACCGGTTGTTTTGTATTTATTTGTATGTATGTGATTTTTGCTGTTATTGATACTTCCACCTAAATTATTGCTTAACTTGGATATTGCCATCTCTACTACAGATATGCTGAACTAAAGTCTGTTATTTTATTACACGTGTTCTTCAAGTATCCTGCTCCAATATTTCATTTGTTTATGTTTAGTTCATTTTTGAAATCTGGAAACAATATCACATTTACTGAAGAGAAATTGCAAGAACATAAAAAAGTGCTCTTACATACCCCTCACTCTGAGATCCACTTAACTTTTGTAAGTTCTCTAGCAGTAAAGATCATCCACAGCAAAAAAGCAAAAAAAAAAAAAAAAAAAAAAATGGTCCAATCCTGGATTATGTGCTCTGCTCTTTTGTATTTCTCTAATCTCTTTCAATCTGGAACAATTCTTCAGGCTTTTCTTGACCTCCATGACCCCAACATTTCTGATGATTGCAGACTATCCATTGTAAAATGCCCCTCAATTTGGATTTGTTTTATATCTCCTATTATTAGGCCCTAAGTATATATCTCTGGCAGGTGTATCACGGGAGTAATGCTATTTCCAGTGCATCTCCTTGAGTGGCACATAATATCGGCTAGTTCCGTTTCTGATGGTGTTAAGCTTTTGATGACTGATGCCATTTTCCAGATTTTTCCACTGTATTGTCTCTTTTTCCTTTTTTTTAACCTTTTTAAAGTATATATATTTTTACAGGAGTTTTAGGTTTATGACAAAATTGAGAGGGAGGAACAGATATTTGCCGTATATAACTTGCCCCCATACATGCATAGCCTCCTTCATTATCAACATCACTTGCCAGACTTTTTTTTTCTTTTAACCAAGGCTGAACTTATATTGACACATCATAGTCACCCAGAGTCTATTGTTTACCTTAGTGAAATAGTTAGTGAAATTTAGGTGCTCTAAATTTTATGGGTCTAGACAAATGTGTAATGACACATATACATCGTTATAATATCATACAGAGTATTTTCACTACTCTACAATTCTTCTATGCTCTACCTATTTTTGTGTACTCATCCACAACTTCCCTCCCCTGGCAACCACTGATCTTACACCTGTCTTGCCTTTTCAGGATATCTTATAGTTGAAATCATAGTGTACAGCCTTTATAGATTGGCTTCTTTAACTTAGTAATATGCATTTATGATTGTTCTCTGTCTTTTCATAGCTTACAAGCTCATGTGGTTTTTTTTTGTTGTTTTGTTTTGTTTTGTTTTGGGTTTTGTTGTTTTTGTTGTAGTTGTTGTTTGGTGCTGAATAATAGTCCAATGTCAGAATATATCCATTTACCAACTGAAGGACAACTTGGTGTTCCTAAGTTGTGGCAATTATGAATAAAGCCCCTATAAACATCTATGGGCATATTAGAACATGGGCATGAGTGTCAAATTCTTTGGGTAAATAACAAGGAGCATGACTATCAGATCATATGATAAGCGTATGTTTAGTTTTGTAAGAAACCGGTAAACTGTCTTTCAGTGGCTCTACCATTTTGCCTTCCTACCAGCAATGAATGAGAGTTCCTGTTGCTTTACATCCTCATCAGCATTTGATGTTGTCAGTGTTCTGCATTTGGGCCATTCTAATAGTTGTGTAGTGTTATTTCATTTTGTTTTAATTTGCAATTTCCTGATGACCCTAATGTGGAGCATCTTTTCATATGCTTACTTTCCATTTGCGTATCTCCTTTGGTGAGTTGTCTAAGGTCTTTGACCCATTTGGGAATAATTTGTTTTCTTATTGCTGGGATTCAAAAATTCTTTGTGTATGTTGAATTTGTCTTCTAAGATGTGACTTTTGCAAGTATTTTTTTCCTAGTCTGTAGCTTGTCTTCTAACTTTTTTGGTGTTATCTTTTGCAGGACAGAAGTTTTTAACTTTAAAGAAGTCCAACCTATCAATTCTTTATTTTATGGATCATACTGTGGTGGTATATCCAAAAAGTCATCACAAAACACAAAGTCATGTCAATTTTCTCCTGTTACCTTTAGGCATTTTATAGTTCTGCTTTTTGCACTTAGGTCTGTTTTTGAGTTAATTTTTGTGAAGTCTATAAGGTCTAGCCTAATAAAACATGTGCAAATATATGCCAGTAATATCAGTCTATTCCAAAATATATGTTAGTGTCATTATTTTAAAGGCAGATAATTCAATATAAAATTAAATATTTATCACCATTCTTGTAGAGAGAAAATGCAAAGACTCTATAACATATCAATTTATGTAACATCTAGGTAATGATTTCTATAGGATAATACAGAGTAATCAATTACATTTTTTTCTAACAGACAAAGATATCATGAGGCATGGCCAAATGTATCATTAATTCATGAAGCAGGGAGTATAAAATCCTCTTTTTAAAATGTATTTACACAGATATACTCAGAAAAATATCTAAAGGATATGCATCAATAGATTTAAAGGAATTTCTGAGTAATTGGTTTATGGACTTTTCCTTTTTGATTTCTAATTTTTCATAAGAGAAACAATTATATAAAATTTATTAAAATAAAGCGAGTTTTGGCGTAATTTTATTTTCAAAATTTAAAGCAATTTTTAAAAAAATATGATTACTTACAGCAGCCTATGTAGTTTGGGAACAGGGGAAATAGGACTCTCTAAAGAAAACATTTCAACCTCTGACTAACCCTCCTTCTGTAGCTATTCTGGAATGAAGATTTTCTTCTTATGTGATCTGACTTTAAGAAATAGGTTTAGAGTGAACATTGGTCTCTTGTAGCTAAAGAACCGGGAGAGATCTACACATTTTATAGATAATGCTAGCAGGGATTGGGAGAAGAATTTCTTGTAGTTTTTCCTAAATTGTGACACAACACATCTAGAAGTGCCACTAGCCCTGATAAAGTGTCATAGGAAGTTGTCACTTTCTGCAACACTGGCCTCCGACTGTTTCAGTCCCAGGAAACAAGTGAAACTTTGAGGCTCAGGAGAAACGTAGGAAATAATGAAAGAAAAAAAAAATATATCACAAGCTTATCTCAAAGTGTTTCATTTGTAAATATGGTATAATCTTTTAAAAATAAGGGCACACCTGAAAACAGTTTAAATTATTTCTGAAAGACAGGTTGTTAATTACGTAGAGTCCTTTTTAATTGCAATTGTGCACACTATTATTTTTCAGACTAAGGAACTTCAAATAAAATAAGTGTTCATTGTAAGAAACACAATAAATGTATAAATGACAGTATATTATATGATTATATATTGCACTATTATAAATAACTAACATTTTAAATAAAGTATTTTAAATGTGCCAATACACACACATGCTCTTGTGCAACACACACAGGTAAAAGATGAGTGGAGTTAATTGTTACTTAAAACTATCTGAAATTTCAGGCTTTTGCCCAAATAATGAGGTTAATAAAACCTTAACTCATTTCCATAAAGGAATAAAAAAGATATAAACGCACAGTGCAATGAATAAGAAAAGACAATGATCGCTACATAATCGGTCCCCGGTTATTTAGTGCACCACTTTTCCAGAGCTTGTGGAGACTCACATAGAATAAGAAATCTTTTAGCTACTGTCTAAACAGTAGCCTTAGGGAAATCTTTTAGGAGAAAAGAGAATTTGAGCTAAGTAGAGAGCACTAAGATATTTAAGAATGCCTGAAACCTTCCTTGTAGAAAACATATTCTAAGATTAACCAAATGGAAGAGATTACTCCATAGTTGGTCGTAGTCCCAATAACGTGTCGATGAGTTAAAGATGATAGAATATAAATCTATTTCAATGCCTTAAAATGCTCTGAACATCTTTGAACACCAAATCATAGAAAGTTAGACTGGGAATTAGAGCTGAAGGAATATAATTTTACCTAATTCTAGCTCTATTATCTATTGGGAAGGTAAGGTCCGGGGATTTAAAATACACTCTTTCTGTGTAAGCAAAGGTAATTAAAATCTATGATTTCTAACTCCAATTTGGTGCTCTTTTTGAAACACCTATGTATATGTTTTCTTCCTTCCAATTCTTTCTGCGTTAAAATGACATACAAATTATATGTTCAGCGTGTAGGAAGTGAATGTAAGAAATCTATGTTCCCGTAAAGATAACATTTTTTGTTACCTATCCCATTTTTAAAGTTAAAACAAAATCCCCTGAAGAACAACTTCTTTTTTAGCCTTTAAATCATT
Source organism: Panthera leo (assembly GCF_018350215.1). Taxonomy (NCBI): domain Eukaryota; kingdom Metazoa; phylum Chordata; class Mammalia; order Carnivora; family Felidae; genus Panthera; species Panthera leo. The sequence goes on along the minus strand of NC_056687.1, from coordinate 21,701,668 downwards.
TGGGTTTAGTGAAATGGATTCAATATTTTACTCCCAACAAAAACTGCATAATCTTTCTCATCTCTGTTTTATTCCTCATTGCCCAAATGTAATTGACTAAAATAAAATTAGTTCAGCAGATTTTTCTTTAGATTGTTGAAGCTGCAAACATTGATTCCTGAACTAACAGCATTTTTTATAATAATGATACAGATAAAGATCAGCATCATTAGATTATGGAGTACAATTGCCTAAATATTCTTGGGGAACAATAAATTGAAAGTGGTTGTTAATACTATCCTCACCACAGCTCCTTGAAAACACACAAAATATCTATTGCAAACTTGGATACAAACCATTACTTTGCTATTAAACAATTTTAGTTTAAATGTCTATAGTTTAGCAAAATTATTATCTCATTACACAGGATGTTTATTTTATGTAATGTACAGTTCAACTCATTTCTATTTCAAAAATAAAACATAAATTACAACTTCAATAGACAAAATGTACACTAAATTAAAAGGAATTAAATCTTTGAATAAGTGAAAGCTAATTTAATAAAGGCCTTTATGATGCATTCTGATAAAATAACTAAAATAATCAAACTAACCGAAATAACTAGCCTCATCACAGAATTAAGAGTCAGTTCAGAAAGCATTGAATATAAACGAAGTTTAAAATATCAGCATGTTTGTTGTGATCACCAGTGAATCATTTGAAGTATTTATTGTCTCTAAGAGAAAATCCTTAATTTAGCTGAGGCACTAAAGTATGAATACACTGAACAGAAATGTGAACATTGTGTTATAGTTTTTCTTACATTCTGGTACAAATTGTGGTATAATTAAAATGATTTTACAAGCAGTCAGTCATTAACTTATTTTAATTTTCCATCTCTAATGAGAGAGAGAAAGCTCTTTAGCAGATGTATTATGTGACCATCAAAATAGTCTAAATCTTTAAAACTGCCTGAGTGACTACTTGCATAGATGGTCCTTGAAAATTAATACAAAAATAAAACTTTCTTCCCATACCTGTTTATACATTTTATTGAATAAAAAACTATGTTAATTCAAATATGGCAGATGTTATGGACTGAATTGTGTCCTCCCTCACACAGAAAAGATAGGTTGAAGTCCTAACCCCTGGTATTTCAGAATGTGACCTTATAAGGGTCATTGCAAGGGTAATTAGTTAATTTCAGATGGCATCATAGTGTAGTAGTGTAGGCCCCTAATCCATTATGATGCTGTCCTTATAGCAGATGACATATAAAGACAAACACATACAAGGAGGACACTATGTGACAACAAAGACAGAGATTGGAGTTAGGCAGCTGCAAGCCAAGAAATGTCAAAGATTTCCAGCAAAACACCAGGAGCTAAGAAGAGGCAAGGAATGATTCCCCTACAGGGTTCAGAGGAAATGTGGCCCTGATTCTGGACCTTGATTCTGGACTTTTAGCCTCCAGAACTGAGACACAATACATTTTTATTGTTTTAAGTCACCCATTTTGTTGCTGTAGTGTTAAAAAACTAGCATAACTGGTACATTCATATTTTCAGCCCTCAAGGCGACTATGAAATTGAAAACAGAAAAATGATTTCAAGCTCTCAGTGATAGATATATAAAACACAAGTATAAAAATATTTATCTGGATGCTTTTATATGTGTGTTTGGTAGCAATAAATACATTTATTTGTTGTTTTCCTTGGGTAAGGATGCATGCTAAGTATCTGCCCAGTGAGAATCTCACATTATTTAGACTATTCTGTATTATATAATGACCTTATAAGATTGAAAGTGAAGGAATTATATTGCTATAGAAATAGCTGGTAATCCTTCTATAGAGATGCCTATCCGTGTGCTTTGTAATCAAGTTGACATTACTATTGTAGAGTGTAAGATGGCTCCTCTTTTCTTCCAGACCTAGCCTAGTGCATGTGCTTTTGCAGTATCATTTAGATTCAGTAGTCCCTAGTTTATAGCTCTACTCCACATCTCCCTCCTAAATAAAAGACGTCTAAAATCAGTTGTTTCACTTGGATGTCTAAGAGACTTCTCAAAGTCTACTAGATCTCTCAAGGTCAACATGACCAAAACGGAACTCCAGATCTCCCACACCACTGTTCCCGTTCCACACCTCATCACAGTAGTAGACGCAGCTTCTGCCTTCCTACTGCCAGCTCACAAGACAGGAAAGGAGTTTGCCTTCTTTGATTTTATAACTTCCACAGGTTCACATATCATCAATCTATCAAGAAACTCTATTGGCTCAATCTGGAATTATTATCCCAAATCCACTTGTTTCTGCAACCAGTACAACCTCCCAATACTTTCCCATGGAGTAACATGATATTCTTCAGTCTCGCTACTTTCTTCCTCTTCCCCTTGTTTATTCTCAACACATCCACCAAAGTCAGCTTTTAAAATATAAGGAAGGGACCTTGCAGTGTAAGCAAGACGACATAGACTAATCTCTCTCTGCTTGTCTCCATTAAGTAAAAACAGAAACCCTGGAAGTAATGCAAGAGGAAAGCAAAAGGGAACTGCGAATATTGGAAATGAAAAGGCAAAAGAGTTAAGAACCACACAAATGGAAGAAGGACATTTTACAACCAGAGATGCAGCATTTCCTGACTATCAAGCCATCAGTAGAAGTGTCTCATGTAGCCTTATTCCTCGCTCACACTGAAGGAAAGTCAAGCCTACATCGGACAAATACAGCAGAACTGGCGAAGGAGGCCAATTCTAAGCCCACAAAAGTACACGGTCAACAGAAGCTCTCTCCTTCTTACCCAGACTTAAAGCTCCATTCGCAACCTACAGGTAACACATGCCTGGGTTTCCACCTCACCACAAGTGCCCAAGCTGGCAGGCCTTTCTCTGTGCAGGCTGGAGACTCCCTCCCTCCATCCCAGCCATTCAGGCCTGGGGAAGCTACCAGTGCCTTCTGGAGCAGCAACAGGGATTAGTGGAAGCCCAGCAACATGAGATAAAACAAGCAAACAAAAATACTATTATGAAACTTATAAAAATGAGAATGTTATTAAAGCCACAGCTAAAAAGAAAAATGAAAACAAAACCAAAAAAAAAAAAAAAAACAAAAAAAAAAACTAGGACCTGTGAGCTAATCCTACACATGTGATTTCCCATCAAATAAAAAAGATAAAAGAAATCCAAAGTATCCTAACATGAGACCCACAATATCAAATAAAAGATTGCCTATTATAGCAGGGACCAGGAAAAGCACATTTTGAATAAGAGAAGACATTCAGATGAGACTGACAGAGAGAAATGAAAATACTGAATTACATGAGAAAGACTTTTAAAGCAACCGTAATAAAATCAATTCAACAAGGAATTAAAAATTATGTTGAAACTAATGGGGAAAATGTCATAAAAAATACAAGTGATAAAGGAGAATCAAACGGAAATTATAGAAATGAAAAATAACTGAAATGAAAAACTCATCAAAACAGATATTTGTGGCCTTAAAACAATTTTCCAACTTAATAGAATGTAAATCATACAAACATACCGGGCATGTCCTCTGACCATAATGGAATCAAACTAAAAATCTACAACTAAGAGACAACAGGGAATCTCTGTACACTTGGAAGCAAAACACAATGCACTGTTTATTATCCTTGTATCAAGGAAGTCTTAAAGAAAATTAAAATAAAACAAAAAATACAGAGAATCAAATAAAAATAGCAACATCTCAGATTATGTATAATACAGCTGAGGTGCTGCTTATAGCATTGCATATATTAAAAGAATAAAATTCTAAAATCTATCTAAATTTCTTCTTCTTCTTCTTCTTCTTCTTCTTCTTCTTCTTCTTCTTCTTCTTTTCTGAGAGAGAGAGAGACAGAGACAGAGACAGCACAAGCAGTAGAGCTAGAGATTCCCAAGCAGGCTTCATGCCCAGCACGGAGTCCAACGTGCGATTCGATCTCACAACTGTGAGAGCATGACCTGAGCTAAAATAAAATTGAATGCTTAACCGAATGAGCCAGCTGAGAGCCCCTAAATTCAGTCTAAACTTCTACATCAAGAAACATAAAAGAAAAAAAAAATCAAGGTAAACCAGCAGAAAGAATAAAAAAAGCATGAATCAGTAATATGAAGAACAGTAAAACAATAGATAAACAGAACACTAGTTCTTCAAAAATCAAAGCAATAAAACTTATAAACTTCTAGCAGCGCTTGGGTGGCTCAGACAGTTAAGCATCCAACTCTTGACTGCAGCTCAGGTCATGATCTCAAAGTTTGTGGGTCTGAGCCCGGCGTCAGGCTCCATGCTGTCAGTGCAGAGCCTCCTTGGGCCTCTCTCTCTTCCCTCCCCCGCACTCCCTCCCCCTACACTCCCTCTCTCAAAATAAATAAATAAATAAACTTAAAAAAAATTTAATAAAAAGAAAAGGTGACACAGAAAGAGACTCACACAGATACGCCCAGCTGATTTTTGAAACAAAGGTTTACAGTGGTTTCATGAGAGAAGAAGCATGTGGACAGCCATAGGTTTAAAATATAGTCTAATGTTGTAATAAACTTGCATGATGACAGATGGTAACTACACTTATCATGATGAGCATTTCATAATTTATATAAATGTTGCATCACTGTGCTGTGCACTGGAAACTAATATAATATTGAATAGAAACTATATTTCAACTGAAATAGAGAAAAAATAATTTTGACAGGCTTCATGTCTATATAAATGTCAACTCAAAATAATATTGTGTCAAAATGAACTTAAATGTAAAACTGTAGAAGTTTTAGGAAAAAATGTAAGAGAAAAATCTTTGAGGTCTAGGGCTATATTAAAGGTCCTCAGAATTGATACCAACATGCTTTACATAAAAATAAAAATATTGGTAGTTGGGCGTCATTCAAATTAAACAGGAAAAAAGTTTGCTCTGCAAAGGTCTCTGTGAAAAGGAGGAAAGCAATAGCCAAGACTGGGAGAAATGATTTGCAAACCTCTGGCAAAGTACTAGTAACTAGAATGGATAAAGAATTCTCAAAACTCAGGCAAAAAGCAACCCAATTAGTAAGAGGGCCAAGGACACAGGCAGATATTTCACTTAAGAGGATATACAGATAGCAAATCGTGATGTAAACATGTTCAACAACTAGTTGTATTCCCCTAGTTTTAGGGGAATACAAACAGAAACCAGTAAAATATCACTGTACAACTATCATAATGGCTAAAATAAAATAAATACCAAATACTAGTGAGAATGTGGAAAACTGGATCATTTGTACCTTGCTGGTGAGCATATAAATGGACAAATTGCTCTAGAAAATATTTTGGCAGTTTATTATAAGATCAAACCTGCAAATACCATATAATTCAACAATCTTACTCTCTGGCATTTATCCCAAAACAATGAATGTTCGTATGAAGAAAGACTATCTTAATGGTTATATATTGTCTGGTTTCACTTACATAAAATTCTTGAGATGATAAAAATATAGGAGTAGAGATCACTTTAGTGGTTGCCACAGGTTAAGGACATCTCTGTGGAGATGTAAATGCTCTGTATCTTGTCCATATCAGAGTCAGTATCCTAGTTGTGATATTTTACTATTGTTTTGCAAGATTTTATCATAGAGTAAATGGGTAAAGCATACATGGGCTCTCTGCATTGTTTCTTATAATCTCATGTGAATATACAATTATTTCAAAAATTTTAAAACTGTGTTGATTTAAAAAGTATATAAGACAAAAAAAACAAACAACATTCCTTGGCTTAAAATTCCACAGTGGACCCCTATTTCACAGACAGAAAAAGTCAAATTTCTTAACCATGGCCACAATACCCTTCATGCCTTGGCCCCACATTAATTCATTGACAATCTTTTCAAACATCAATTTTTATATAAATTCCATTCAATTACTTAGGGAGATTTTTGGCACTCGTAAAGTCTTATTTCTTTTTCTTTTTCCTTTTCTTTTTCTTTTTTTCTTTCTTTTTTTTTTTTTTTTTTTTTTTTTTTTTTTGCTGACTACATAAGACAGCAATGTTCCCAGGAGCTGTACAAAATTTGGCTTATAGTATTTAGTTGCTTTCTTCCCCCCAAGTGGATTATTTACAAAAAATCGTATATGATTGAACTACATTTCCTGCACAGTATTTTATGGTTAAGATGTCAAAAATCCACAAATCAGTATGTTAAATGTGTGGCCATTTTCAGAGTCTAGAAAAATATGATAGTAGAAAATTCCAGAAATTTATTCTCCATGATTATAAATTTATTTCGGCTTGCTGTATAGTTAAAGGAACTGTGTAAGTTATTGATCGAACTGGGGCATATTTTTGAACGAAGGCGGTGCTCTGGTGTAACCCTGACAACCAGTCCTGCTGCAGTCAAAGTGAAACATATGGTCATGTTCGTTCTAAGGTCGCATGAATCGGTTTCTGACACTCTGCTAACATGCCACGTTCCCACTTTCTAGACACAAAGTGCATTAATTTTCTTTTAATACTTGGGTACATCAGGATGGTACAGAGGTTTTCTGGATGCTTACACACCCCATTGCCTCCTACTGGCCACTCTGGATGTCTAACTGTCCTGGATTCCCTTGCAATTAGTCTGGGCCATGTTAGTGTCATTTACAATGGCAGTTGCAGGCAGCCCATAGAGCAGACATTGTATGATGTCCTCGGTAGTTCTCTGCTCTTCTGTTCTTCAGATAAATGCACAATTTCTAGCAAATCTCTCTCCTAGCCATTTAGGTGAGCATCGCTGAGAAGAGCTACAAAACTTTGTCCAACCCAGGGCCTCTTCCTTTGCCACACCATTTTTCTGAGGGTCCTCTCCCCTCAATTGTCACTTGTCTACTACTCTTATTCCAGTTTGGGTCATTGCTCAAGAGCCACTTGGTCGAAAAGGCCTTTCCTTACTAACTCTCGCCAAACGGTGACTACTCAGACTTATCACACCTTGAATTTTCCTTCATAACACCTATGAAATATTTGTTTATTTACATAGTGAGTTTTAAAATATATGTCTTCTCACCAGACTGCACACTTTATAATGTATGATTTAATCCTCATGTGCTCCTATTTTCTAATATACCAAATAGATAAGGAGGAAGACAATTATGGACAAGGACTTACCAGCATCTTATGTATGATGTAGCAAGCAGGGTCATTTGCATGTGAGGAGTTTGAGTGTGAAAGATAAATAAGAAAATATGACAAGAACAACTTAAAAAAAAAACTTTTATTGACTAAGGGGAAATATATTGATGTTCCTGCTAAAGAACAATCACTGATTTTGAAAAAAAAAATAAATAAGGTAGTGTATTTTTCTCTAGCAGTATGCAGTGACAGAGGAAAGAGATAATTAAACACGTGGTTTGGTTGATCAAGGGTTAACAATGTTTAGGAAGAAAGAATTAAAAAAAAACAATTTCAGAATTGTGGGAGACTACTTCAAGCAATAGTCTGGGTCTTCTGGGAACATTAGAAAAGTTAAATACTATGGACTGAAATGACTGGAGGCCTCAATAAGTGAATACAGAGAGGGTAAGGGAACAATAAGGCATGATATTGCTGTAGAAACTACAACAATTAAAAGTAACATTTCAGTCAGCAGTTTACTTCAAATATACATAAAGATCATAAGTAGAACAGATGTTGATTATGGAAAAAAGAGAGAATTGCTGGACAGAAATTTAAAACCTGTAGGTGCCTTCACTATAAGTATGAGAACATTTGATATGGAACATCACTGGTAATATTTTTTCAAGTGAATATATATTGATAAGGTACGACATTTAAAAAAATTTAATGTTTTTATTTATTTTTGAGATAGAGAGAGACAGAGCATGAGCAGGGGAGGGGCAGCGAGAGAGGGAGACACAGAATCTGAAGCAGGCTCCAGGTTCTGAGCTGTCAGCACAGAGCCTGACGTGGGGCTCCAACCGATGAGCTGTGAGATCATGACCTGAGCCAAAGTCAGACACTTAACGGACTGAGCCACCCAGGCGCCCCAGATATGACATTTTTCAATATCTATATAGCCATACACTTAAATTTCTTTTACTGTGATGATTAAAAAAATCAGAAGCTGCTATTTGTAGAAATTAAACTGTTGGGGCGCCTGGGTGGCTCAGTCGGTTGAGCGTTCGACTTCAGCTCAGGTCATGATCTCACGGTTCATGGGTTTGAGCCCTGTGTCTGACTCTGTGCTGACAGCTTAGAGCCTGGAGCCTGCTTCGGATTCTGTGTCACCCTCTCTCTCTGTCTTCTCCTCCCCCACTCACGCCCTGTCTCTCTCTAAAATCCATAAACATTAACAAAAACTTAAAAAAAAAAAGAAATTAAATTTAAGAGTTTCAAGTTCTAAGGGCTTTTATTGATTCAGGAATCTTCCCTTTCCCAATGTGTAAATTTGGAAATGGAGAGTCAGTAACTTGTGACAATCCTAAATTTCAAAAAATTTTGTACTGAGGCCGATCTTCTTCAATTACACGTTACTTAGTTTTAATAGAGGTATACCAAATAACTCGGTGATTACATCTGGATAACTTTCAAAAGCATGTTACTTAAGAAACGTGTGTAAATTTTAAATATATATTTAATCACGAATATTCAATACTTATGTGCATATAAGTAATGAAACTCCAATGAGTAAGTTTAATATGAAATGTATTTAACATTATTTCACGTAAGAGAAATGAAATTTGTATGAGCAAGGCAAGTAGCAGATTACAACCATCAAAGTACACTTAGGTATAGAAAATGCATGCTGGTCTTGACCAGAGTCATTAATATGGCAGTAATGGTAATATGTATGTAACAGAAGAAAAATGAAACACTGGACCCGCTGAGTCTTTCTCACTCCTACAGAAATTCAAAGCAAGTTCAAAGCCTTTTTGCTTCTCTTCTAATATTTTTAAAACCATGAGTAATTATGAATCACATCCTTTCTGTTGTGCTTTTTCTTTCTCATACCCGCATATACTGTCACTTAAATGATTGTCATATGGGAAAGAAAGGAGCCATTAGTATTAAACAAAGGGATTTGAATTTGGGAAGTGACAATTAACATTTTACATTCATTTTTAATCTTTTGCCTAACAGAATGCATTAAATCACCAGAATTATGCTTATTTACATAAATCTACAAGTCTAGTTGTAGCCCTTTAAGTATCAATGGATTCATGACAAATATATTAGAAAATCCCATCTGCTATAAGATATGTGACCTTATTAATTCAGAAAATATCAATTAAATATTATTATAAATAGAAATACACTGGGAATCAGATACTTGATTTTCTCTGCAAGAAAATCATTAATGGCATGGGCTTAATGGAATTTGTGAAAAAACCTTGTGCAACTTTAAGTAATTATTAATTAACACTGATTACATTAAAGCCTATATGGGAAATGTTGGGGAGTTTTACGCATATAATCAATGAACTTCATCAGTCAAATTTACATTCAGTTGAAGACAAAAATGCTCTGTAAGAATCATTATAATTAAATTAGTACTTAACACTTAATTGAAACGAACACATTGAAACTCAAATTTCATTTTCAGAAAATCAGCTTAACTACCATGGATCATTTGGTTTGCTGTTCAGTCTCCTTTTCTCTCTCAAAATGCTTTTAAAAACTCACTCTACAGGAAGAACAAAACAGATCCTCAAGCCATTTTTCCTACTGCACACTAACCACCATCCATTGCAAAATCATTTTTATCTGCGGTGAAAATTTGTTTCATGAAAAACACACACTCAGAAGTGAACTTAAGGCACAGTAGCTTTAAAGTACGATTTCCCTAAGTATACTAGTTACACTCTTCTCACTCACGCTTTGTGGTCATCTCTCCATTTCCTGGAATCAAATCTTCCCTGCTTATTCAGCATGTGCATATATGTTCCTTCTAAATTCTTCTAGCCACTATTTGTGGATACATTTGGGGAGATCCTGCTATAGGAGGTTTATCTGATATAGCTTTGCTGACAGACTTTCGTGTTTCTTTTGTTTATGATAGAAAAAAAATTCACCAATTAGCAATATATGCATCTTCCATTCCACAGTTGCTAAACTTATCTGCAGTAATAGAGTTTAAGAGAAGATTAATTAAGTGTAATGATAGAAATAATGGGCACTTGAGTTCTGATATTGGACAGTTCAATGTTGTCATTCTCACATTCAAACACACTTGTCTCTCGCAAGCTATGCCTCCTTAGCTGTAATCAGATCAACATAAAATCTAGGGCTTCTGGGATTACCAGAATTTAACACGCTGTGGTTCCAGCTTATTAAGCAATGCTTATTTGTACAAATGGCACTTGAATAAGCCATATCCAGTATTTCCATGACAACATAATTTGGGAAGAGTCACCACAATCCATAAGAATGTAGGGTAAACACAGGAAAATCCAAAGATTCAGCCTCCAGTCAGAACAATGAAGCAAACTTAAGGGGATTTTTCCCCATATTGCTTAGGTTTTCAGGGTCTCAGCTTTTCCATTTGCACAATGAAGATATGTTCTTGATTATCTCTGAGATCTTTTCAAGTAAAAATCACACAGCCTATGCTTTAAGGCAGTGACTTTCAGACATTATTTGTTACACCACACAAGTGTGTTTATCAATGTTAATGATACTGCTATCCACTTGAAATTTTCTAAACTGGGAACCAGAACTCTTAATTGGAGGATATGGCACAAAGTAAACTAGAATAATTTGCATTGAAGAATAAATATTTTAGGCTTGCCAGGCTTGCCAATTTCTTTGTTGCATATACAACGTTCCCAGTATTGGTTGAAGGACCTATACGTTTCGCATTTTAATATTCCTACAATCTTCATGATTTCAAATGGTGTTTCTTTTACAGTGATGCATCTTATATTTATTTCTCATCGAGTTACAAATCAAGCCACCTTTTGCAAACAGTAAGGTAAATCCTGGAGCAAGTTTTAGCTTTATAGTTACAACTCATGCCTTTTGCTGCTCATCTGAAATAAAACTAGACAGAGTGCCTTATGAGGAGGACTGCTTATTGATTTGCAAAGTTTGGAACAGAAAAGGCTGCACCCCTTTCTATAACTGTAACAGGCACTACCTGCCTCTATTGATTACTTATTCTTCAGTACTACAGTAAATTGCCATTGTGGAAACATAATGATGCTGAACATTTGTAGCCCAGATGATAGGGTCATGTTTAAATACTCTGTGCCCTGTTCTTTGTAGATTTGCTAATAACCTCTTTAATCATTTCTGTGCAAAATACCATGGATTCTGCAGCAGAAACTAGCCTAATGATACAACTAATATACGGAGCATAGCATTTAATAATTTCAAAATACATCACATCAATTATTTTCCCATCCTTCCGACAGTATGCCAAGTTATCCTAATTGTATTTATGGTTAAGTAAGTTTATGGAAACTTTAATTCTACTCCTGTCCTTTTGTTCTTAAACCAAAGATGGCTGCGGTAATTGTTTCTATTTGTAACATGAATTATATATCCAAAGTATATTTCCTATAAAATGAATATAAATATTTCAAAAATAAGCATATTTTAAAGATCTGTGGGCCTACACATAGTAGAAAGAAGGGTCACCTACAATAAGCTCAGAGTGATAGATGTAGGAAGATTATCATGAAAGATATTGTATCTTATTATAGCAAAACATAGTTTTTAAAAGATGTTCCTCCTTCAAAAAGATACCGATGTCTCATTTATTATATAGATTTAGTTCAAGTAAAAGTGATTATTGAAGAAAAATATCCTATTATATTATCATCCTGTGGATATGAAATAGGACTGAGGCAGATTTGAATGAAATCATAAAAATACTGAATAGAACAAAACCTATGAACATATTGAAAGCAAAAGTGAACAATGAGAAAACAGTACAAGTATTTTAAAAGTTAGAATTACTAGCATATACTAATTTCCATCTTTTTAAAACCACATAGAATTTAGCTCAATTTCCCTAGGAGTACCAGCCAGTAGAATTAGGTAATTTTTTTGTCCGTTGTTCATTTTATGTTCGCTTTCTATTGAATGAGTCCCTTTAGAACCAACATAATGACTCTAGCCTCAGTGTTCCCATTCCCTTGGAACCAAAAATAACCGGATCTAATTATATCAACCTGACACCAACAAAAGAACCATTTTTGAATCAAACTGTTGACATTAGTCTTGTATTCAGTCTCTCAAAATACTAATTATCCTAATATATTTCATGTACTAGGGAATGGGGTGGGCATATGATAATGATGAGAACATAGACTCTGACCATTTCAGAGAACATGAATTCCCCAAAAGAAGCATAAAGGGAAGGGTCTACAGAGTGAAACAAAAAGGATCTATAGGACATATTCAAGTTGCCTGGACAATTCAGATCAAACTTCCAAGATGAGGTGTTATGTAAGGCGATCCTCGTTATGCCTTTTCATTCATAAATGGCTTAATTTTCTAATTTAGGCTAACTGTGTGAGCTGTTCAAAGTCATAGAGAATAATTCTAAACTGCTGCATTTTGTCCAAACACTTCCTAAGTCATCCATAGTCAGAGTTGTGCATATATAATTGGTTTTAATGTACCTCTTAACATATGCTTGATGTATTTCAAATTTTTATGTGAAATTTGAGAATATAAGATTGTGTCGAAATAGTAACCATATGATACACATAGAAGCATTCTTAATATATGTGAGTTAGCTTTTTTTTTTTTAATTTTATACTTTGTGATATTTGTCTAAAGTTGTCCTTTTGAAGTACTGGCTTCCATGACTCAGCATTATGTTAATTAACTGGAAAACTATTCAACTTAGTTTTATAAGACCCTTAACAGCATATAACGTTTCCATTTTTAACTGACTGTGAGAGCATGTTGACATTACCTTATTTTGTTGATTTTTTAATACATTTTAATAAAATGTAATAAATTTTGTCTTTTAGGTAAGTTTTAGGTTCACCACATAACAGAAAATTCGGAGTTCTCATAAACCTGTCCCCACAAATGTACAACACCCCCCCACTATCTATTGATTTTGTTACTTTTTATAAGATATGCAATGCCTTAAAGATTAATTTTTTGAAAACTAAATTTAACTCAATGATTTGAGAGAAATATGTGTGCAATAAGAATTCCAACACTGATCATAGCCTATTATACTACGAGTAAGGTTTGCAATGTTGGGTGACAATTTATAGCCAAAGTGTATGTGCTTAATTTAATGTCAATATATTTATTTAAATAAAATATTAAAATGTATGTTCCATTCATTACAATTTTCATTAAAGACTATATATATGCATACATATCCATAATTTTTTTCCATTCTTTTTATTGTATATACCTTTTAATTCACTAGTTGTGTATTTAAGAAATTCAAATATCTGGGGGAACGTGGGTGGCTCAGTCAGTTAAATGCCTGGCTCTTGATTTCTGCTCACTTCATTATCTCATGGTTGGCGAGTTCAAGTCCCACACTGGGCTCTGAAATGACAGCACAGAACTGCTTGAGATTCTCTCTCTTCCCCCCTCTCTCTGCCCTTACCCTGTTCACTCTCTCTCTCTCTCCCAAATAAATAGACTTTAAAAATTTTTTAAAATAAATTCAAATATCTATAATCTATGGTATTCTTAATATTATTGAGAACAAAATATAAAATTCATTTACCAGAGGCTTTCACGCATGAGTGAGTTAAATAGTAATTGATTCAATTCCCAGATGCCTTGATATTTCCAAATTCTTAGCATCTATATAATTTTCATTCCATGTCTTTGTCTCCATATGTGCTGTATTTGTATGTTAAATTTCCAAATTATGAAATTCCTTAACAATACCTCAGGGCTAACATATATTTGAACTCAATCTTACAGGGTAATAACTGGTTATTCTTGCATTTTGCTTCTTTAATAACTTATTATATAACTATTATTAGAAGATTCATTGAGACCTCCGATATGGAAATGTATAATTTTTGTGAAGATTCTGGGAGGAAGCCTAGAGAAAGGACAAGATATGAAAGTATCACATCCTTCCTCACATATATGGATTTACAGCATATATCATGGTTTGAATATTTTATAGAAATGACATGAGATTTAATTTTTTACAAAATAAAAATTGAAAATATACTCTTGGTAACTTGAAGTTTTATGTAAAAGATATAGAATTTGTCATCTGGTCATTGTATCTTCAAACGTGTTTTATTAATTAAGTATATGGTTCACTCAGTAATCACTTATTTTTCTGCCTTATTTCAAATGATAATTTTAAAACATAATACTTGCACAAAGTCGAACATGTTTACAACATGTTTGATAATGATGTCAGATGTAATCAATATCTTTGGGAATAAAATATTCACATTTCATATTATAATCTAAGCATAAATTTCACTTGATTGATTGATTGATGTATTTATGTATTTATTTATTTAGAGCATGTATGCGTGTGCGAGTTAGGGAGAGGCAGACAGAGAGAGAGAGAGAGAGAGAGAATCCTAAGCAGGCTCTACATTGTCAGTGCAGAGCCTGATGCAGGACTTGAACCCACAATCAGTGAGATCATGACCTGAGCCAAAACCAAAAGTCAGACACTTAACTGACTGAGCCACCCAAACTTTCCAAATTTCCCTACTTTTAAACATGATGCTGTAATTATAAATTAAACTTTTTTCAAAACTTAAAATTGCACTATTTAAAATGCAAATGTACTTTTATAACACAAAATATTGTGGAATTTCAACTTCAATAATTAAGAAATTATTTTATTTAATAAATTATTTTATTAAACCTCCTTCCACAATTTTTGTTTCTCCTATTTTTGGTCAGTCATGTTTTTTGTTAACATGTGTTTACTTTGAGCTTATGGACTACATCTAGAAGAAATAGCCATAAATGTGTCTATGCTTCATATTGAGTATTTTAAATTCATAGTGAATGATGATAAATATTTGACAAGTGTCTTGGTTATTTGAACAATCATTTCTATTCTCTTAGTGAATGTTTATGTAATTATCTTTTCAGTATTTTCATAATTGTCTTATTTTACCTGCCCCTAAGTTTTAAGATATTGACTTCATTTATTACTCTGAGAACATACTGGATTTATGAAATGCAACCAAAGAATAGCAAGTACAGTAGCTTCCAGGTACAGTCTTTTGTTGTTGTTGTTGTTGTTGTTGTTGTTGTTGTTATTTTGTTAGAATATCAGATGGCTTCCCATGACCAGAAAGAGGAACCCCTTCCTTCATAAAATCAGGATCTAAGGAATGTTATCAAGCACACTAGCCATTAAATGTTTAGTAAGGAAGATTAAGAATTAATCCCTTAATTTAATTAAGTTCCTGAGGTAAAAGAACAGGTATAGATTTCATGATTTGTCTTAAAAGCATACATTTCAATCTAATCTACAAAGAAAAAAATGAGTGTAATAACTGGCAGGGGATATATTAAACACCTGGACAGGCAAAAAAGCATTCAAATGAATATCATCTAGTTTGTTTGAATGTGAGTTACACAAATATATTTAAAAAAATAAATCCCTAGTGATGATTATAGTGGGTTGCAATATGCTTAATGCATTATAACCCAGCTTTGTATTTTGGCTTTACCAGATTTGTAGAATGAGTTTAAATAATCCTCAGAAAAAAAGTACATTCTCCTTGAATTACATATAATAATAACAGTAATAGTACAGCAGGTCAAGTAGAGTGAACAGAAAATTAATCATAATATTTACTTTAGGTTTTTCCATTCTGGCATATTCTCCAGAGTAATAAAAATCATACCCTTGCTCTAAGAAGTTAGCCAGACATTGAAATTAAAACTATTGCTGGTAATAACTGCAAAAAAACAAAACAAAACAAAAAGCATCTGAGACTTAGACAATTATTGAAAGAGGGTGAATGCTCAGTGTCTCATTTTCAGAAATAAAATCAAAGTATGAATTATGAGGCTAAATATTCATTAAGTTACTGGCATCCAGCTTATAAGGCATGACTTAGAAATATAAGTGGAAATGACCAAGAACTATAAGTATGTTAAAATCCAATGTGATGGTTAGCTTTGTGTGGCAACTTGACTGGGTATATCTGTGAGAGTGTTTCAGAAAGAGATTAGCATTTAAATCAATAGACTGAGTGGAGAAGATCCACCATCACCAGTGTGGGTGGGCATCATCAAACTGGTTGAGTGTCCAAATAGAACAAAAAGGTGGAGAAAGGGCAGATTCCCTCCCTCTTATTAAGCTGGAACATGTGTTTTCTCCTGCCCCTACGTTCTCAGTTCTGAGGTCTTCAGCCTCGCCCTAAGAGTTATAGCATCAACTCCTCCTGGTTCTCTGCCCTTTGAACTGAATTACACCACCAGCTTTCCTGAGTCTCCCACTTGCAGAGGACAAGTTGTGGGAATTCTCAGCCTCCATAAGCCAATTCCTATATAAATCTCTTATGTATCTACAAATACTTCTTACCGGTTTGTTCTTTGAACTATCCTAAAACATCCAACCATATCAAATGCTTAGGAACTGTTTCTCTAATCTTGTTTTTAAACTGAAAAATAAAAAGACAAGATGGTACTTACATGTCTGCCTTTCAGCGGACTGAAGCTTACTGTTTCAAGGCAAGAAACTTAAACCAATCAATAGTACTGTAGACTAGTATGATTAAATAAGGCATGCCAATTAACAGTAAACTGAAAGGAGATTTCCATCATGTGTTAGGGGGTTCTATACTTAGTGATGTAAGTTTAAAAAATATGTATTTCTATAATTTTTGTAGTCGTTCATTTTTGTGTGTGAGTGTGTGTGTGTGCTTAGTAGCTAGTTTTCAGAATAAAAGAAAAAATGGAGGACTGGTTAAGTCAATAGTTCTCAAAGCTTGGCCTTGTTTTTCATGCAACTAAGACCCTACAACAGGTCCGAAAGGTCACAAATGTATTCATCCTACTACTAAGGCATTATTTACTTTTTTACCCTCACTCATTAGTGTCAGTGAACTTTTCCAGAAGGTGCAGCAAAAAGACTTTTGAAAATCCAGCTTTCTTATGTTAAGCAATATATAAGACAGTTGAAAAATTTTAAATATGCCATTATGCTCAATTATTTTATTTAAAAAATCTAGCCATATTTAGGAAAAAATACGTTGACAGAAAATGGACTTATTTTCATTAAATCAATAAACACATTAACACTTGAAATTATTACTTGTACTTTCTAATTAACATTAGGTATCTATATCTAACTGTTGATATTATCTATGTAAACAAAAACTCTTGGATCCTCAATATTTTTTAAATATTCTGGTTCACAAGAAATAAACAGTTCCCAATAAAATGTTTGAGGAAAAATGAGTTAAATAATTAGATTTATAATTTAGAATGAAGTCATATCAAAGTAGGTATAAAGACAAAGTATCAATAAAGCATAAAGAACAATTAAAAAGTCTCAGATGTGGAAAAGTTCAGAGGAAATAGTGACCAGACTCATGCCATTAACAATCAGGAAGGTATATGTTTATTTAAACACATAATTTCTGTCAGGATCCAAGGCTTCCATGACTGGAATTAAGGTAAGTAACCATTTCCCTGGACTCGAAATGCGTCTGAGATATTGTCTATCATTAGAAGAACAATTCTTCAGTATTTAAGGCCTCACAATTTGTAGGTAAGGTAATGCTTTAAATAATTTGTATCCATCATGTATGATTGTGGTAACACATTACCACAAAATCAGAAGCTAATAAAAACAAATTTAAGGGGCCCCTGGGTGGCTCAGTCGGTTGAGCGTCCAACTTCGGCTCAGGTCGTATCTCGCAGTTTCCAAGTTCAAGTGCCGCGTCGGGCTCTGTGCTCCCTGCTCAGAGCCTGGAGCCTGCTTCAGATTCTGTGTCTTCCTCTCTCTCTCTCTCTACCCCTCCCCTGCTCACACTCTGTCAATCTCCGTCTCAAAAAATAAATAAACGTTAAAAAAATTAATATTAAAAATTAATAGAAAAATTAGTTTCTATGGGTCAGGATTTTAGGCACAGTTCAGTTGCCTTTCTGCTTTCTGGTCTTCCATCTGCGTGTCATCTAGGACTGGAATCTAAAATGAAGGTTTGGACTGGGAAAAATCTGCTTCTAAGTTTTTGTGGTTGCTGACAGAATTCAGTTCCTAGAGCTTGTTGGCCTCCGTTTCTAGCTGACTCCTGGCTGAGGACAATCCTCAGTTTCTTGTCTCAAGGGCCTCACATAGCAGCTTGTTTCAATCTGTTGTAGCCAAATAAACATTAGAGTTTGCAAGGAAAACAGAAGTCACAATTCTATGTAACCTAATCACAGAAGTGCCATCTGACCCTGTTTACTGTATTTTATTGCTTAGAAACAAGACACTAGGGACAGCCAACCCAACTCATCTCAACAGGACAGGACTACACCATGGTGCAAATACCAAGAGACAGGGATCACTGAGGGCTAGTTTATATAAACCTGAAATAGTTTGTGCACACTCCCAAGCATAGAAAATCATTGTCTGGCTTGATAAAAAGCACATTTTCATTTGTGCATGCATTTTCTAATCCCTGACTTGGTGATATGTTCACTTTATGAAGAGTTAGGATGAAAAGACAACTATGCAATGACCTCCTGTTTTAAATAACTGAATTTCCTTGATGAAGGGCAACAAGTAAATATTTCCTGTTAGCAAACATAACAACTCACTATGGGATTACTAAGAAAGGTTATATCACGTTCACTAAGGTAATTGCTAAGATGACACTAGAATTAAATCCTGGAGGACTAAGGAGCATTAGTGAGGTACAAAGTGTCTTTAAGAAATGAAGACTGTCATGGGGCGCCTGGGTGGCTCAGTCGGTTAAGCATCCGACTTCAGCTCAGGTCACAATCTCACGGTCGGTCCGTGGGTTCAAGCCCCGCGTCGGGCTCTGGGCTGATGGCTCAGAGCCTGGAGCCTGCTTCCGATTCTGTGTCTCCCTCTCTCTCTGCCCCTCCCCCATTTATGCTCTGTCTCTCTCTGTCTCAAAAATAAATAAACGTTAAAAAAAATTAAAAAAAAAAAGAAATGAAGACTGTCATATAATGAGACTAGTAGAGGCAGATTCACAGAAGTATGAAATAACTTAAAATTGCAAGTCACTTCTGGAAATCGCAAGTCAATGGGCTGTAACAGGGGATGGGTTTTAAAAGTTAGGAAAAGGGGGCACCTGGATGGTTCAGTCAGTTAAGAGTCTGACTTTGGCTCACTCATGATCTTACAGTTCATGGGTTCAAGCCCCATGTTGGGCTCTGTGCTGACAGCTTGGAGCCTGCTTGGGATTCTCTCTCTCCCTCTCTCTCTGCTTCTGTCTCTCAAAAATAAATAAATAAACTTAAAAAAAAAAGATACTCATAAAGTGAGTTCTGTTAATCGATAACTTTTTTATTTGAGAGTGTTATAAAACAGTGGACATTCATTCTCCCTCCACTGCAAAGTTAATATATGTACAATTCATGTGTGGATTTTATCAAAATCTTATTTTATAGGTCTAGAGAAGAGCCCGATAGTCTGCATTTCTAATAAGCTCCTGGGTTATGCTTATGTGGCTGGTCCTCAATCTGTATTTTGATTAAGAAAGGATTAAGTTACTAAAATGTGTGTGATTAAAAAATGGCAGAAGAGATTAAGACAAAGCATATAGATTTCACACATGTACACCCACTTGGATGTAAAGGAAAGAACGCCAGGAGCCAAAGGGATATATGGACTAGACCACCTTTACAAAAAGCCAGGCTGATAGTGTGAAAATTACAATTATTTGTACCTGGAGTGGAAGATTCTCCAAGGGTCTTATCAGTTGTAGAATGATTTTAAGGTAGCTTCAATGGCGTGCAGTCTATTTTACTGCATCCTAGACCTTGGGTTCAAGAAAATTAAGTGTTCATTAATCTCTACAACTGAAAAGGAACAGGTTAATGTTGGGAAGTGAATTGGAAGGAGAAAAACAATCATGTGGCAAATGGCACTCACACTTCGGATTAACACTGTTCTACTTCATTTCCTCATTTTATGTAAAGCAGGATGCAAATAAAACTCCAACAAGAATGGTAAAGGTGGGATGAGCATAAGATTTAAAATTTATCTTTTAAAAAATATGGGGGAAAATTGACAAAGAACTGACAAGTTTGAGCTGTGGTAGAACTAATGTACATGGCTACTTAAGATTCTTTCTCCTTTCAGAAAAAATATTGTCTTTATCAAACCTGTGTCTCTTCTTTTTGAAGTACTCTTTCCAGGACGGTAACTGTGTTTTCTCTCTATTCCAAAAAGGTTTCCTACATGATTTGTTAATATAACTCCCTGTTTATGAGGCATGGTTGACTATAGAAAAGGGTGGAAGTCTTTTCCTGGAAACTTTTATTTTAAAAAAAAAATTTTTTTTAACGTTTATTTATTTTTGAGACAGAGAGAGACAGAGCATGAATGGGGGAGGGGCAGAGAGAGAGGGAGACACAGAATCTGAAGCAGGCTCCAGGCTCTGAGCCGTCAGCCCAGAGCCCGATGCGGGGCTCGAACTCACAGACCGTGAGATCGTGACCTGAGCTGAAGTCGGACGCTTAACCGACTGAGCCACCCAGGCGCCCCAATCCTGGAAACTTTTAAAATTGAAGTTACTTTCCATTGGAATTTTTAATATGTCCAGTTTGGAGAATATCCAAAGCGGTGAACATTAGCTAACAATCACATCCACTCAGTCAACAAAGGTGGTTGGAAATGAGAGACAATGGAGCCAATATGCAAAGAAAAGTGCACATATGGGATAGAGAAAAAATTATTGGAATTGGGAATCTCTTGTTTTAAGTGATCCTGCCATTCCCTGACTTTTCTAAATTTTAAGAGTTTTGACGATTCAATAATCCACACGCTGCAGGCATATTATCGCCACCATCTTCTAGAGTCTATTCCAGGGTTGCTAAGAAGTGTTTTGTTTTTTTCTTTTTACAACAAAAAAAGGTATGACAAATTCATCTTCAAAATAACATTCTTCAAGATAAAATACAAAATAAGAACACATACATTTTCCATTTCTTTCCTTTTCTGAATTTTGTCATAGGCACGACTCTGTGGGGTTCAATAAAGTTCATTTTTATGTCAACGAAATTTTATTGATTCAGTTCAGCTTCACAGGTTTGCACTCAAGTGTTGCTTACCCTAAAAGAATGCTAATCAAGTAATTCTATGACAGCTATATAACCTTGCAGTAAAAAGCACACCAGTGTAAAGGTGTGTGAATTACAGTCTATTTGATGCTTGATTTACTCTACAGCTGTCTCCAGCAATGAAATATAGCAGCCAAAAACTAAAGCTTGGGTGGTTTTTAAACAGATTAGGCGTTATTTGGAGAAGAGGGTAGATCCCTAGAGGCAAACGGAAAATGAATTGAGTTCTTTAAAAACTTTTGGTTTCGTTAGGAGCTGGTTTACATTTGGATTTGCTTCTGACTGCAGTTAACTTAGAAGTTGGCACAGACATACATATTTATCTTTGTTTGCTAATCTACTTAGAATCACTAAGAAGTATTTCATCAAAGCTACAGTAGGAAAGGTTAATACTTAAAAATCTTTATTGATGTAAAAAAAAAAAAAAAGGGGGATTTGCTCAAAATCAAGGGAAAGCCAGTTTCTACATGTGCCACTCCACTTAGCAGTGCTGGGTTAGGTACTATTCAAATCTCCCTAAGGGTGTATTGCTCGGAATGAAAGTACTGGACTGGATTATCATAGTTTTGAAAGTGAATAATATTATCAGAGTTTTATAAAAAAAAAAAAGAGAATCTTCTTTCATCTGCAGATCAAGTTTAGAAAGTTTGGCAGTGGTGTAAGTTTCTGATATATTTCTATAGTGATATGTAACTATGATAAAGGCTCTGTTAAAATATTCAACCAGTCCTTTTCACATTTTACTTATGAACCTTTTATGTATCAATTTACACCTTGAGGAAATTGATAACTGCCTAATTAATGTTCATGTTGGGCATAAAGAACCCACCCTGTCTTTTTCTCAATAGAAATTGATATTTAAATAGCAATTAATACAAAATCTGATATTTCCAATTCGTATGCAGCAAAGTATTGGTTTGGAATATCTCTCTTAAAATGTGACATGGAATTAAATAAGTCAATCATATATAAGACAATGCGGCCATATATATAGCTATTTTATTATGCAAAGAGAAATGGAACATTTTTAATAAAATGAAATCTAAAAAAATGTTTTCTCAAAGGTGCCAATTTGCAGTAATTTACATTGTTCCTAAAAAGTTCATCATTATACACTTGGAGTGACTTAGAGTTTGATAATTTTGATGAAATATAAAAAGTTCATAAAAGGCAAAAATTTAAACATACATTAATTACATGATTTAAAAATTGAGGAAAGCTCAAGTTTTTCTTTTCTTAAATTTTTTTTAACGTTTGTTCATTTTTGAGAGACAAAGTGAGACAGAGTGCAAGCGGGGCGGGGAGGGAGCAGAGGGAGAGGGAGACACAGAATCTGAAACAGGCTCCAGACTCTGAGCTGTCAGCACGAAGCCCAATGTGGGACTCCAACCCACAGACCGCCAGATCATGACCTGAGCTGAAGTCAGCCGCTTAACTGACTGAGCCACCCAGGTGCCCCTAGGAAAGTTCAAGTTTTAATATTTTCGTGGTTCTATCAAGTATCTGACAATATAACATAATGCATATATGGATATTACTATGGCCCATATTCATTTTTCAATAAGACAATGATTCGACATGAAAAAGAAAGAACTGTATTTAATATTAGTGTAAAAAATGTGTAAACATTTAGAGATGAAGAAATAAAGGATATTTTAAATTTTAGTTGCACTGTAATTTACAGCAGTCTGATTTCAGACATGTTACTTGGTTTGCTGTCCCTTTTCCCTTCCTTTGATCACATCGCATCCCCACTTATTTATTTATTTATTTATTTTCAAGAAATCACCTACATTTATTTCCATTTTCCTTCTAGTAACCAAATAAGAGATGAAACTCTCCAAAGGTGGCCCAAAAATGCTTTATCAATTTAAACATTCACCGCCCCTCCCTTAGACCTCACTAACATTGTTATACACAATTAGGGACTCTGTTTCATAACTATTCACATTAGTTTAATGATTCAAAGTTAACTTTTTT
The DNA here is from genome assembly GCF_018350215.1 of Panthera leo. Taxonomy (NCBI): domain Eukaryota; kingdom Metazoa; phylum Chordata; class Mammalia; order Carnivora; family Felidae; genus Panthera; species Panthera leo. The sequence goes on along the minus strand of NC_056687.1, from coordinate 21,678,509 downwards.
TAAAAAATTTCTTTATTTAAGTAATGTCTACATTCAACATGGGGCTTGAAATCACGACCCTGAGATCAAGAGCCTCATGTTCCACCGACTCAATCAGCCAGGTGTCCCCCAAAGTTAACTTTTTGCTAGCAGATTATCTTTGCCTTTGTTGGAATAGTTCTGAATTGTAAAATGTGTTTCCATTTAAATTTTAGAGTTCATAATCTCCACTGGTAAATTTAGTTATGTATAAATGTCTTATTAATAATGTTCCTGTTACATGTAACTACTTTTTAACTAAAATATAATGTACATAAACTAAAAATCCTTTGATAAAATTATTTTCTTTACTTAATAGCCAAATAAAAGATCCTCAGCAATATGAATTTGTCTGAATATTTCAGAATCAACCTATTTGTGTGAATCATTGGTTAATTCAGTCAAAGTTCCACATTGACAGTTTGTGTTATTTAATTGTTGGAATAAATAAAATGGAACTATTTGTGGATATTCATAAGGAACAGTTCTATATCCATACAGGAGAATATTCCTCAGAAATAACACACTTTATGATTATTTTTAAATTAATATGCATTTGACCTCTAAAGAAGTATAATGCCCTTCAGAATAATTAATACACAAAGCATCAGAAATATTCAGGGTCTTTCTGGTTGTTGCATGGCTACAGGGAAATGAGACTAGTTTCCATCCTAGGTCCTGTCTTGAGTACCCTTGAAGGGTGACCTTGTTATCACTAAAGCCATTTGGAAATAGAGAACTGTGTCCAAATTATTACTTTGAGTCTTAGTTTGGCAGATTCTATGAGCTAACACAGTTCTATGGATATTAAAAGTTCTTCAAGATTTTTATGACATAGTGCATATATGTACATATATATTAATGTTTATTTATTTATTTATTTACTTACTTACTTATTTATTTATTTTTTGAGAGAGAGAGAGAGGGAGAGAGGCAGAGAAAGAGACAGAGACAGAGACAGAGAACCAGCAGGGAAGGGGCAGAGGGAGAGACACAGAATCTGAAGTGGGCTCCAGGCTCTGAGCTGACAGCATAGAGCCTGACGTGGGCTCAAACTCACAAACTGTGAGATCATGACCTGAGCTGAAATCAGACACTTTACTGACTGAGCCACCCAGGTGCCCCACATAGTGCATATATTTTTAACAGAATTAATGATTGTGCTGTGAATGAATATATCCTAAATAGAAAGATAACATGGGAAAAGATAACATAGCTAAGGTAAGTGAATCTTTTTTGGTAGTGACAGTAACTTTGAATTAAGAAATAAAGATATATCCAAGGTCAGGAGGAAACTGTATGTTAATATTTTTTGTGATTTTACCTTTACAATGAGGATAAACTGGTTTCAAAAAATAGTTACTTAAAACGTGTTAGCCAATGATCATGTTTTCATTAATAGTTTCACTTGCATCTAATAGTTTTCTCTCATTATCTTTGGATTCAAATAGCCAAAGATTTCTACTTTCCTCCCAGAATAAGTAATTTAGTATATTAGGGCTTAACAAAATTCAGATTAGTGCTAACAGCACCGACAGACTTTTCTTAATAATATCTTAATAATTAGACATTTCTTAACAGTATCTATTTAATTATAATATTCTTTTTAAATATTTATTTAACTAATCTCTACCTTCAACGTGGATCTTGAACTCAGGACCTCAAGATCAAGAATCATATGCTATTGATGTGACTGAGCCAGCCAGGCACCCCTTAATTATAATACTCTTAAAGGAATAATTTATTTTTAATGTTAATAACTTTGAAAGGATACAGATATCTAGACACCTGCCTCAAATCATTCTCCAAACCCAAATAATTGTTGGCAGATATTCTAGTCATAGTTTTAAAAATGTGTGTTAACCTTAATGTTTTTTAAAAAGTTTCCTATCATTGTGTCTATCATGGTTCTTCAGAAATCCGTCTTCTGACTCTTATATTCACCCTGTCTCTCACTCCTCCATCCGTCCAATTCATGTTAAAAAAAACAAAAACAAAAACAAGTTTTCTTTTTCATTCTGAACCCATGTGAAAACGAGTAGTATCCTAAACTTTAGAAATGATCTCAATAGGGACCCCTGGGTGGCTTAGTCTGTTAAGCATCCAACTCTTGATTTTGGCTCAGGTCATAATCTCACAGTTTGTGGGTTTGAGATCCAAATCAGGCTCTGTGCTGACAGCTCAGAGCCTGCTTGAGATACTCTCTCTCTCTGCCTCTCCTTAACTTCTCTCTCTCTCTCTCTCTCTCAATATAAATAAATAAACTTAAAAAAAAGAGAAGTGGTCACAATAATAGAGAGCTGTATATTTAAAATACAGGCGTACTAACTAAAAGCAGCTTGTTAGGAGAAGAAGGGGTTAAAAAGAGTAAAATGCTGATTTCCTTACAATTTGACAAAAGTGCAGAGTTCCCTAGGACACCCCCAGCCTAAAGATGCTCACTGAATTAGAGGAAAGCTGGATATACTCAATGAAAACTTCAACAAAGAGATAAAAAAAAATTAAAAAAAAAAAGAACCAATCAGGGTTGAAGAACACAATAACTGAAGTGAAAAGTATCCTACAGGGAATGAATAGTGTATTAGGAAATGCAGAAGAATAAATCAACAATCTGGAAGACAGGATAATGGAAAGCACCCAAGCTGAAGAGAAAAAAAAATCATAAGAATAAATTAAGAAACTCTAGGACAGCATCAATCATGCTAATATTTACATTATAAGGGTCCCATAAGGAGAAAACAGAGAGGTTTCACAAAACTCGTTTGAAGCAGTAATACCTGACAACTTCCCTAACCTGGGGGAAAAAAACAGACACCCAGGTCCAGGAACCCTAGAGAGCACCAAACAAGATGAACCCAAGGAAGTCCACACCAAGGCACATAATAATTACGATATCAGAAATTAAACAGTGAATCTTATAAGCAGCAAGAGAAACTAGTTATGTACCAGGGAAATCCCATAAACCTATCAGCTGATTTTTTTCAGCAGAAACTTTCAGTAGGCCAGAGGAAATGGCATGAAATATTCAAAGGGCTGAAAGAAAAATCTATAACCAAAAGTTCCTTACATGACAAGATCATCATTCAGAATTGAAGGAAAGATGGACTTACTAAGACAAACAAAAGTTTGAAAGTTCGTCACCCAGGGGCACCTGGGTGGCTCAGTGAGTTAAGCATCCGACTTTGCTCAGGTCATGATCTAGTGGTTTGTAAATTCAAATCCCACATTGGGCTCTGTGCTGACAGCTCAGAGCCTGGAGCCTGCTTCGGATTCTGTGTCTCCCTCTCTCTTTGCCCCTTCCGTGCTCATACTCTGTCTCTTTCTAAAAAATAAATAAACATTAAAAATTTTTTAAAGTTTATCACCAATAAATAAGCTTTGTAAGAAATGTTTAAGGAACTTAAAAGGCCACAACTAGAATTAGGAAAATTATGAAAGAAGAAAAAAAAGCAAATTATGAAAGGAAAACAAATTTACCGATACAAGCAAATACATAGTAAAATAGATCAGTCACTTATAAAGTTAGTATGAATGTTAAACAATTATATCTAAAAAGTTAAGTGATTCACAAATTTTAAAGATGTAAAATATGACATGTAAAATGTAAAAATGTAAAATTATACATTGAAGGGAGAGTAAAAATGTAGTACTTTTAAAATGCATTTAAATTTAAGCTACCATGAACTTAATATAGACTGCTATATATTTAGGATATTATATATGAACCTTGTTGATAACTACAAACCAAAAACCTGTATAAGATACACAAAAAAGTAAAAGGAATCCAGCATAACACTAAAAATCATCAATGACAAAGGAGGAGAGAACAGAAGGATGGAGAACTACAAGATAACAACAATAACAAAAAATAAAATTATTGATACATACCTATCAGTAATTACTTTAAATGTAAATGGTCTAAACGTTCCAAACAAAGAACAGAGGGTGATTGAATGGGTAAAAATACAAGAGCCATTTAGAAGATTGTAATGTACATCAATGGAGAGGCCATTCAGACAGAAAATGCACACGGAAACGGCAGCTTTGAAGGACACATTAGAACAGATGGGTTGAACAAATAAAACATACTATCCAAAACCAGAAGAATACATATTTTTTCAAGTGAACATGCAATATTTTCCGGAATAGATCATATGTTCAGCTACAAAACAAGTCTCAATAAATTTAAGGAGACAAATCATATCAAATATCTTTTCTGACCACAACAGCATGAAACTATGAATTGCTTACAATAAAAGAAATGGAAGAAACACAAGCACACGGAGGCTGTATAACAAGGTACTAAACAATTAATGGGTCAATGAAAAAAATCAAAGAGGAAATCACAAATACCTGGAGACAAACGAAAGTGGAAACACAATGGCACAGAACTTTCAGGATGCAGCAAAAGCAGAACTAAGATAAAAGTTTATAATAACATAGGCCTACTTAAAGAAAAGAAAAAGGTCAAGGTCAAGGTCAAGGTCAAATAAACAATCTAACTTTATACCTAAAGGAACTAGAAAAAGAACAAACAGAACTCAAAGTTAGTCGAAGGAAGAAAAAAATAAAAATCAGAATGGAAATGAAATAGAGACTTAAACTATTAAGAGATTAAAAGCCTCTTCTTTGAAAAGATAAACAAAATTGAGAAGCTTTTAGCCAGACTCATCAAGGAAAAAAAGAGGACTCCAATAAGAAATGTAAGTGGAGAACTTACAACAAACACCGTGGAAACACAAAGGATTATGAGGCTAACAAAAAATTATATATCAAAAAACTGAACAACCTAGAAGAAACAGATAAATTCCTATAGACATATAATCTTTCAAGACTGAATCAGGAAGAAATAAGAAATCTAACAGACTAATCGTCATGAACAGAATCACTAATCAAAAAACACCCAACAAACCAAAGCCCGGGACCAGATGGCTTCAAAGGTGAATTCTACCAAACACTTGAAGGGTTAATACCAGTTCTTCTAAAACCATTCCAAAAAATAAGAGTAAGAAAATTTTCCAAGCATTCATTGAGGCATTACCCTGATTACCCTGATAACCAAACATTACCCTGATACCAAATCCAGATTAAAGACTCTATAAAAAAATGATAAAAATTACAAACCAATTAGCTTCATGAACATTCATGCAAAAATTCTCAATAAAATATTAGCAAAATAGGTAAAGGGATTAAGAGTTACAGACTTCCAGTTATAAACCAAATCAATCACAAGGATGAAAGGTAGACATAGGAAATACATTCAATATTTAATAAGTTTATACAGTCGAAGATGGTAACTCTACTTATTGTGGTGAGCATTTCACTACGTATACAATTGTTGAATCACTATGTTGTACACTATTGTAATATTGCATGTAATGTTGCATGTCAAATAAACTTCAAATATATATGCATGGAAAGGCTGTATTTGGAAAAAAAAAATTCCCAGTCTGATTTTTTACAATAGTTTCAGGAAAAATTACTTAGAAAGGCAGTGAAGATGAAATGGAAATTGAAAACAGTTGGACGAAAAAACCAAAAATGATCAGAAACAGATATCAGACAAAAAAAAAATGGTTTTGAAAGTGTTTGGGAGTTTTGTATGGAAAAAACAATTAAAAATTTTATTCTACTTTTGCCTATAGCAATTCATTACTAGACACAAAATGATGTCAAAAACAAATTGTGAGGGGTATCTGGGTGGCTCAGTCAGTTAAGCCTCTAACTTCAGCTCAGGCCATGATTTTGTGGTCCATAAGTTCGAGCCCTGTATGGATTTATGGCTCAGAACCTGGAGCATGCTTCCAGTTCTGTGTCTCAATCTCTCTGTGCTCTTCCCCTGCTCACACTTGGTCTCTCTCTCTCTCTCAAAAATAATAAAATAAAACATTAAAAAAATTTTTAAAAACGGGCAGCTGTGTGGCTCAGTTGGTTGAGTGTCCCATGTCAGCTCAGGTCATGATCTCGTGGTTCATGAGTTCGAACCCCATGTCGGACTCTGTGCTGACCCCTCAAAGCCTGAAACTTGCTTCAGATTCTGTGTCTCCCTCTCTCTCTGCCCCTCCCCTGCTTGTGTTCTGTCTCTCTATCTCTCAAAAAGGAATAAACATTAAAAAAAATTAAAAATAAAAAAAAAATTGTGAAATTGCTGAGAATTTGCAGAAAAATGGAGAATTTAAGCCTTTGTCCATTAGAATTTCTAGAGGAAGAAAAATAAAACTACAATCTAGCATCTTTATTACAAAGAAATCGTGAATATATACAGTGAACCTGTTATTTTTATAATTCTGGAATACTTTGTTTCAGACTCTAGATAGCCATACACCAACAACTTTAGTTTTGATTTTTAAAGTTTTTTACTATTTTGGAATTTGTTTGGAATCAATTACGTCAGAGAAAGGTGAAGGGAAAATAAGTAAATCACACTGTAGGGTTGATAAGGAGGTAATTTAATCCATCATTTCTTACTAGAATTCCAATAAAGAAGGAATTATCACTAATTACATCTTCATCGCCTACAATTCCACACTCCAGAGATTTCTTTTCAATGTGGTGAATTCTTCGGTATCTTGAGTTCATGTGATTATTGTTCATATATTTTATCTTTTAAAGCAAAAAAAAAAAAAAAAAAAACAAACCCAAAAAACGACATCCTATATGCAGGCAATTAGTGAGTGAACAATTAAGCATACATTAACAAAAAGTCTGAGTGTTGTTAGGAATTTAACTTAAATTTGAATCAAATTATACTTCCATTTTCTCAGAAATTATACTTCTAATATCTGATGATCTATTCTATTGTTTTGCATATTTATAAAATAGGGAGAAAAAAAAGAAAGATAAATAAGGAGTTTATTTACATTGGAGAGTAAAATATCTCTTAAAAAAAACAAATATGTGAAGGAGGCATTTCTCAAGGGAGAAACTATTTTAAGTGTAAATTTTGTAAAATATATTTGACTGTTATTTCTTTGCCCTTCGTTGTCTCTGGAAAAGAAATACATATAACTCCATTTAACAACCACTGTGCTCTAAGAACATTTAATAAATTTACCCAAGTAAATCTATCATTTTTTTAGCTCCTTCAAAACACTAAACTATTGTATTAATCACAAAATAAACAAAACATTCTTTGCTTTTGCTTAGAAAAATTTCTATGATTTCCATGACCAAAATGTAACTACTCTTATCAATTTACAACCAATCAAGGAGTCAACCCATTTCAGATAACACTGGTTGAGTATTAAGTTAGGCCAATCCTTTAACAGTTTTTTAAAATACACTGCAACCTAGCACAAAAACACTATTCTAAGAGTGGAAAGGGAAATAGGAGTAGGCTTCCTGCCAGAAAATAATATTATTTTAATGCTTAATAGAGATTTCTTTTTTTGGTATTTCATACATTGTAGACCTTGAAAACTGTAGGTAGTGTCCCAAAGGGGAGAAAATGTTAGAAGGAATGGAAACCTGGCTGTCTCTTGGTGCTACGTGTCTAGGATAATGAGATGAAAAATATAGATAAGAGTAGAGGTAGATACTGGAATGGCCGTTAGTAATTTTTTCCATTGTTTTTGTTTTTTACTCTTATATTAACGTTTCTTTTAATATTTTTTCAAATAATCTCAGCAATATTCAGTCACCTGAAAAATTGACCGATGCAAACAACTTAAATGCTTAGAATTTTTTAAAAATAGTTATTTAAGGTGAAAGAATTATGTGATCTGAAGAGAAACCGTAGTTAAGAAAATCCAATAAAAAAAAATTCTCGTCAGCAAATGGTGTTGGGAAAACTGGACAGCGACATGCAGAAGAATGAACCTTTCTTACACCATACACAACAATAAACTCAAAATGGATGAAAGACCTAAATGTAAGACAGGAAACCATCAAAATCCTAGAGAATAAAACTGGCAACGATGTCTCTGACCTTGGCCACAGCAACTTCTTACTAGACATGTCTCTGGAGACAAGGGAAACAAAAGCAAAAATGACTTACTGGGACCTCATCAAGATAAAAAATCCTCTGCACAGCAAGGGAAACAATCAGCAAAACTAAAAGCAACTGACGGAATAGGAGAAGATATTTGCAAATGACGTATCGGATAAAGGGTTAGTATCCAAAACCTATAAAGAACTTATGAAACTCAACACCCAAAGAGCAAATAATCCAATGAAGAAATAGGCATCAGACATGAACACTTTTCCAAAGAAGACATCCAGATGGCCAATTGACACATGAAAAGATGCTCAACATCACTCTTCATCTGGGAAATACAAATCAAAACCACAATGAGATACTACCTCACACCTGTCAGAATGGCTACCATGAGCAACTCAGGCAGCAACACATGTTAGTGAGGATATGGAGAAAGCAGAACACTTTTGCACTGCTGGTGGGAATGCAAACTGGTGCAGCCACTCTGGAAAACAGTATGGAGGTTGCTCAAAAAAATAAAATAGAGCTACCGTATGACCCAGCAATTGCACTACAAGGTATTTACCCAAGGATACAAAAATGCTTATTTGAAGGGGCACATACACCCAATATTTAGAGCAGCACTATCAACAATAGCCAAATTATAGGAAAAGCCCAAATATACCTTGACTGATGAATGGATAAAGAAGATGTGCTGTATATACATAATAGAATATTACTCAGCAATCAAAAATAATGAAACCTTGCCATTTGCAGCATGGTTGGAACTAATGTGTATTATGCCAAGTGAAATAAATCAGTCAGAGCAAGACAAATATCCTATGATTTCACTCACGTGTGGAATTTGAGAAACAAAACAGATAAATACAGGGAAAGGGAAGGAAAAATAAGATAAAAACAGAGAGGGAGGCAAAGCCTAAGAGACTCTTAAATACAGAGAACAAACTAGGGGTTGTTGGAGGGGAGATTGGTAGAGGGTGGGCTAAATGGGTGATGGGCATTAAGCAGGACACTTGTTGGGATGAGTACTGGGAGTTATATGCAAGTGATGATTCACTAAATTCTACTCCTGAAATCATTATTACACTATATGTTAACTAACTAAATTTTAAAAAATGAAAAAAAAGAAAAAATAGTTATTTAAAAAGCAAACGGATTTCAAAGAAAGTATGGGAAATCTTCAGATATCAAAATGAAATGTTTATATGAATCCAAAATATGTGCTGAAGCCAGGGGCTACTATAAGACAACCGTAATGTATGTTATAATGGGAACGAACATTCATAATTATAAAGGGAACAGTTTCATGGTTGTGCTGAAAACAAGAGAGAAGGCGTAAGTCCTACTTATCAAAAACAGAGGGTCCATGCAAATAAAACCCTCAATGAAAGATTACCTACCAGGAAAAAACAAAACAAAACAAAAAAATTCAAAAAAAGAGAAAAGATGACACTTACCACTGGAGTGAGTGAAAAGAAGGTTTTCTTTGAGAATCCTTTAGTGAATGGTTGCCACTCATGTAAGTATGGGGTTAAAGTTCACACTGCCTGCACATTCTAAGGACCTCAATACTGCACATTTATTCAAGCGTCCCCTATGGTTCACAACCCTATTCAGAGAATATGCAAAAATTCTCTCAAGAAGAATAAATCTCCCCCAAATTTGTTAGAATTTCCCCAGATGAAGTTCAAATAAGTATATTTGCAAACAAGTCATACCATGAAACAAGCCGCCATTCATTTAACATCAGTTCAACAAATATTACTTGAGAGCCTATGAAACACTAAATACTGTTCTCGATTCTAGGCATGCTGTGATAAAGAAATAAAGGAAATCGTGGACTGATTCTGGTTAAGGAGAGATACAGAAAATTCAATATATAACTGTATGATATGGTGGCTTTAAAGGTAATCACTTGCATGGTAAATTATGAGTGGGCTCAATGGAATATATAGAGCTGGGGGAACATTGTGATTAATAAGCAATAGAAACTAACCAACTGTTCTCCCAAGACTTTTGCTATTAAGGATATCAAATAGAAGAATTAATCAGCAAATTAGACAAAGCCAAAGAGAGAAGGGGGGGGGGAAGAGAGGAGAGAGAGAATAAAATTAAGATATGAAGAAATTAACTAAATTGTGTCACATATTGCAAACATGATATAGAAGATAAGGGGTATGGAATACTGAAACAAAAAAGATGTTTTAAAGTTTGTATTTAAAAATAATCATAGAAGATGAGGAGATAACACATGGGATAGAGGCAATATTTTATATATGTAACATTTGAGAATTTTCTAGGGCTGAAAAAATCCATGAATCAGAAAGCATTGTATCTCTCCCATTAATATTAATAAATATTAATATTAATATTAATAAATATTAGTATTTATTAATATTAATAAAATTAGGTTAGTAACCCAGATAATAGTAAAACTAAAGGACACGTATAAAGTATATGATGAATTACCTACGAAGAATTATTGTGAGAGTGACAAGACCTCCCAGCAGAGAAGAAAAAAACCTTTGAGAAAATATCTTCAAGATCCAGAAAGACAATTCTCATCTAATACAACTACGTATTAATTGCACGACGAATGCACTATTGCAAAGATCTCTGTAGAATCCACTTTGATAGAAAATGGCTGTTATCGCAGAAAGACAGAATGTTGGCTTGTCTGAAGTTACCATGCAAGTCTTTTCCCTCATTCCAGTGAAAGAAAGTGTCACACACGTGCTCTGCAGAGGTACCGAAGGCAGGACGCCCTCTGAAAGTCACTTCCAGACATTTATTAACCAGTGAATATGTGCACTAGAACATAAATGTCACATTTACAGAATGACAGATTCAGCTCCCGATGATTATTTATGCCATTTTACATGTTATATAGGTCATTATACATATTATATAGGCCATTGTATATGATGTTTTCACTACTATGCAGTTGTTCGCTGTATCTCCCGTTAATCAGAACCGGCTTCTCTGGGGAGCCTGGGTGGCTCAGTCGGTCGAGCGTCCAACTTCGGCTTAGGTCGTGATCTCTCAGCCCGTGAGTTCAAGCCTCGCGTTAGGCCCTGTGCTGACAGCTCAGAGCCTGGAGCCTGCTTCAGATTCTGTGTCTCCCCCTCTCTCTGCCTCTCCTCCGCTCATGCTCTGTCTCTCTCACTCTCAAAAATGAATAAATGTTAAAAAAAATAAATCAGATCAGGCTTTTCTATTTTTTGCGGGTCTTATTAAATCATACCATATGACTACACACTATAGTAGCCGATTTAAATAACAGTTTTGAAGAGGGTCAAAACAGAAACATTTTCAAAAGGAAAACAGAAAAAGCAACAGCTTGGTAATAAGTTCATTTAAAAATTAGTGAATAAGTTCAAAAAGGAAGGCAGCAGTCCCAAATATGAATGTCTGAAATTCAAAATGGCAAGATTAACAAAAAAATCAGTTAACCTCCGGATAAATAAAAATATTGATTGATGGTATAAAACCCACAATAATATCTAAATTAAGAGAGATAATCAGAAGGACCAGATTGTTACTGACAATACAGGTACATAAATAGGTCACAGAGAAGGGTGGGGGTGGTGAGAAAGTCCTTTATGTTTCTACTGTTGTTTGGAAGGAGAGTAAATATATTTGCTAAATGGAGGTGTTTATATTTGTTGTATATACCGTTGCTTATATTATTATATTAGCTGTTATATAATAGAATTACATTGTTTATATTTTATTAATGCAATTCTTTATCACTTATGTTTATATAATATTTATATTAGATAAATTGCTTACATTATTAGGATTACAAAAAAAAGTATAAATAGGGAATGAATAAAACAGAAGGCAGAAAAGAAAACAAGCTGGTAGAAATATACACATAAATAATCATAATGTGATTGTAGTAATTTCTTTTTCATAATAAATACCAAGATTGGAAAGAAAACATTACACTTCATGCTTTAGAAAAGACACTCCTAAAACAGTAATAGATAAAGGCAAAAAAGGAAAGCAAAAATGTAGGAAATTTCTACAAAAATGTAGAAAGGGAAATCACCGAAAACACTTAAGCTGTTTAATAATAACAAACTATATAATGCAGGAAAATAAAAGTAAAAAGGTGAGAGAAAAATCTAATGATTGAGAAGAGATATACAGTGTTACAGAAAAAAAAATCATGTAAAAATAGGGAAGAAAAAAATACTGAAAGTTCAACAAAAAGATGAAGTAGTCACAAACAAATAATACATCTGCAATATTAGAATGGGGAGAGAGAAAGTGGGTATATTTGTGAAGTATAGTTCTAACACAGAAGAAGAAAACAATGCAAACAATATCATGGCAATAAATTGTAATATTAAGTTGAAGTAGAACATAAGCAATTTGTCTAAGAACATAAGCAGTAGACAGAGAAAGCTGAAATTGTTTATAAGCATTAAAAACATTTGATCAGTGATATAAGTTCTTCATACATCCAGCTCACAAACTTATAGAAATTAATTTCTCCAAGCTTTCAAAAAAGAAACTTTTCTAACCCAAACTTGTCCAGACAATTTTGTTCAAGGAGATCACCATTTTATTTTATGACACTTAGAGTCCTTGATACTGATAACAGTCCCAGAAAATACAAGAAATGGCAAAGACTGGCCAATGTTATTCTTTGGAAAAATATTAGTAGCTATTATCCAACATTATACAATAAGAAGGCATTATGACTATTTAGTTGCAAGTGGAAAACATCTTACTGTAGGAGCTTTTTTCATACTACAGCTTATTCAGAAGTTTAAAATAGAAGAAATCAGGATTTAAGTAGATACAGGAAAAGATTCCTGAAATTTAGTTCTAGCTCATTAAAAAAAATAGCAAATAAGGAATAGAAGAAATTTCCTGCATCTGATGAAAGAATTTGGCAAAATTTACAGTATGTAACACACAAGCGGTTACAGCCATAGAAGCCATTTTTTAAGTTTATTTATTTATTTTTAGAGAGAGAGAGAGAGAGAGAGTGAGAGAGAGAGAGAGAGAGAGAGAGAGAGAGAATCCCAAGCAGGCTCCACACTGCCAGCACGGAGCCTGACTCTGGGCTTGAACTCACGAACAGTGAGATCATGACCTGAGCCAAAATTAAGAGTTGGACATTTAACCAACCGAACCACTCAGGTCCCCTAGAAGCCATTTCTTTTGATATCAATTTAAAAAGGTAGCTGCTTTTCTATTTAACATTATACTGGAAGTCCTAGAGACTTCAGTCAGAGAATAGAATTATTCACTAAATTATAGCACAAAACGAGATTAGAAATGCTTTCAAGACTAAAATCAGTATTTCATGATACTAAGAACAAAGAGTAGTTAAAATATCAAAATTTTATTTATAATTTGAGGATTCCTCTCAAATATTAGTCATTGAATTGAATTTCATTAAGTCATTAAGTTCTAATCAATTTCTATTTGTGAATATAACCATGATTTTATTTTAGTGCTTCAACTTCTTAGTTGCAATAAGTAAAAACTCAATAATGAGAATCTGATGTATTTGAAAATAAGTTTCCTTACAGAAACGCAATATTATGTAATGAGAGTATTAATCTATTCAGTGAATACATTCATGGAAGATACATTTTTATTTATTGATTTTTATTTTTTTAATTTTTTTAATGTTCATTTATTATTTTTGAAGGAGAGAGAGAGAGAGAGAGAGAGAAAGGGAGGGAAGGGGCAGAGAGAGAGGGAGACACAGAATCTGAAGCAGGCTCCAGGCTCTGAGCTCTCAGCGCAGAGCCCTACGCAGGGCTCGAACTCAAGAACTGTGAGATCATGACCTGAGCTGAAGTCAGACGCTTAGCCAACTGAGCCACCCACGCGCCCCGGAAGATAAATTTTTTAAGTTCAGTATTGTTTCTTAAGAATTTACAAGAACCTCCCTTTTTTATGCAAGGCAGCTAGAGAGTTGCAGATAAGAGAGAATGAAAGTTAGATTCCATATATGTGGTTGAGTATGGGTGTGCACGTATACTGAGACCCTCCAGCATGAATATCTTTATATCATTTTGTTTATAAATGATGGAACTTATATAATGTTAACATTACAAATTTCAGAAAATATTCATGATTATCACATGATGAGCATCCTATTTCATACACTCCATTTTCTTCTTTTCAAATATGCTCCAGAATAGAGTAGCCTGACAATTGTCATGTATCTCCGATGTTCTTCCTTCTGAAACAATATTATGCAATGTTTACATGTGATGCTCTGTATCAAAGATTTGCCAGGTTTTACATCACTTGAAAAGTTTATAGTTTTACTAAATTAACTGTGACCAGAATGTTTTATTTTACATCAGTCATATTTTCATTTCCTTGATCACATTATCTTTTTCTGTCACTCTCCAGATTTTGCTCATTCTAGTGATCAAGAAATATTGTGGTGGGGCACCTGGGTGGCTCAGTCGGTTAAGTGTCTGACTTCGGCTCGGGTCATGATCTCTCGGCTCCTGAGTTCGAGCCCCACATCGGGCTCTGGGCTGACGGCTCAGAGCCTGGAGCCTGCTTCGGGTTCTGTGTCTCCCTCTCTCTCTGCCCCTTCCCCCACCCCCACTGGTGCTCTGTCTCTCCTTCAAAAATAAATAAATATTTCAAAAATTAAAAAAAAAATATTGTGGCAAATTTTGCAGATGAAACAGGGAGGAGAAATCCTTGTGGCTGGTAAAGAGTTGACAGGTGACTGAGTATGGCGGGGAGGCAAGTTCAAATCAAGTGTTTGTATTACATTGGACAACATGACACCAGATTGGTAAAGTGAGAAAATGAATAAGAAACCCACTGGCCAGGGGTGCCTGGGTGGCTCAGTTGGCTACGTGTCTGACTCATGATTTCAGCTCAGGTCATGATCTCACCGTTCATGAGTTTGGGCCCCCCATGGGTCTCCTCATTGACTGTGAAAAGCCTGCTTGAGATTCTCTCTCCACTCCCGTCTGTCTGCCCCTCCCATGCTCATGCTCACTCTCTCTCTCTCTCTCTCTCTTAAAAGATAAAAAAAAAAAGAGAAAAAGTAAAAGAAAAGAAACCCACTGGCCAGGCTGGACACAAGGACACAGCTACCATTAGATCTTGGTGTTGGCAATGTCACTGCTACAGCTTTTTTGGTTTGGATTCTGGCACTAGCTATGAATATTTAAAAACAAACAAACAAAAAACAAAAACAGATACTGTGACAAATTTCTCCAACCAAGTAAAAAATACAGACATTCTGAGTAATGTCCATCTATATTAGTACTTTTTCTTTCCTGTGAAGCAAACTGTCTTAGAATTCATTCAAAATGAAAACCTTAAAAGGTGTATGCTAAACCTTTTGTGTTAAGTATGTTTCTAACTCTTATCATCTTTTTAAAACTTTTCCTCTTCTTAAAAAGTTTGGAGTAATCAATTATGGACATTTTAATACATTCACATTTGAAAAATATTTAAAAAAAATTTAATGTTTATTTATTCTTGAGAAAGAGAGAGAGAGAGACAGAGTGTGAGTGAGGGAGGGGCAGAGAGAGAGAGGGAGAGACAGAATCTGAAGCAGGCTCCAGGCTCTGAGCTGTCAGCACAGAGTCCGACATGGGGCTCAAACTCATAAACCGTGAGATCATGACCTGCCCCGAAGTTGGATGCTTAACTGACTGAGCCACCAAGGCACCCCACATTTGAAAATTATTAATATTTTAAACTGATACTGATTCTTATTCCCCCTAGTTTCACATTCAAAAGATAATTCCAAGGGAGAGGAGGGGGGAAAAAAAGAAGATAATTCTACAAATTTAACTTGCTATAAAGTTTATACTCTATTTTTTTTTAATTTCAAAGGACATTTGACAAAAACTTAAAATTAGGTCCAATGTCAAGAAGCATTTTGATAAGATGTCAAAATTACTCACATCATCAATTCTGGAAACATTACAAATGAGCAAGAAGGCAAGACTAAGCACAAATTTGAATCCATTTTTTCACAATCTGATATGAAACAATGGAAGAATTCACAAGAGACAAAAATAGCGTGGGGAGAAAAAGCCTGTATTTTTTTGTCCTGAACAGTGAAAGAAGTGTCCTTACACAGTGTTTCACAGTCTTAAATGAGATCACCAGCCAGATGGGTGATACATGGGGAGATGAGAAGCACTTTCAGTAAAAGAAAAAAACAAATGACAGCCTGAAGAAAACCCCATGTCTGTGTGGAATGAACTGGATAGCCTGTGTCCTTTCCTAGGTGGTTTCTCCCCTTACAATCCTGTACCTTTGGAGGCCATCCCTGTAACTGTACCTTTAAACTCTAAGAGGAATTCTAACCAAGGATTACCTAGGAGGAGCTCCGCTGTAGATCTTAATAAAGAAAAAGGCTTTAGCTCTGTTTGCCTCCAGGTTCTGGAATACTCATTCTCTTCCTTGTCCTTTCAAGGCTGCGATAGTGACGCTCTGTAACCTGCCATGTTTGTTAGCTGCGACATGTTTTGGTGTCCCTTGCAGTTCTCCTTAAGCCTGCTCAGACAATTGTCAATAATCCCTGTGGGAACCTCTCCTCAATTACTTTAGTTGAATGAACTATTTGCTTCTGCCAGGTCTGTGATAAGGACTAGAATTCATTTTAAATTTCGGCAATGTAAACTGTAAGAGAATTGGAAAAAGACATAAAATGAAAGTTATACAGGACTCAAAGAAGAGAGAATTTTGTTTGCCACGACAAGGGAATTTACGGAACTTCTAAAAGACTTTAAAATTTGGTCTCATATGAACCTGTTAACCCTTCTCAGGGACACCATGAAGAAGAGATTCATCGTTCTCAAAACTGGAGGCAAGGAGATCAAACATAATACTCAAGGTTCATGAGGACATATACTAGAGTTACAGGCTTAAGAGTGGAAAAGGAAATGATTTTAAAAATATCTTTACAAATAAAATAAATCAAGCCACACCAGTTTGTCCACAGCTATTTCAAAAATAAGCATTGCTATATTAGTAACAGTAGTAAGAGTACAATCAATAGTACCATGTATCAATAATCTGATTCACAAAATGTATTTTTAGAGGAAAATTTTATCAATACATAAAACAATAGTGTAGTAGTATGCTCTTGAATAACTTGCCACATGGGATTTGTGATAGTCAAAATAGACAATGCTTTGTGCTCCTAAGTATTCTCATAAAATCCACATATAGATAAAATGCCAAGAAAGACTATCAAATTCTAATTTCAAACCCGCCATTTAATTTTTTTTTTTAATGTTTATTTACTTTTGAGACCGAGAGAGACAGAGCATGAGGAGGGAAGGGGAAGAGAGAGAGGGAGACACAGAATCGGAAGCAGGCTTCAGGCTCCAAGCCGTCAGCACAGAGCCCGATGTGGGGCTCGAACTCACGAACTGTGAGATCATGACCTGAGCCGAAGTCAGACGCTCAACCGACCGAGCCACCCAGGCGCCCCTCAAACCCACCATTTAAAATCTTATCCCAAATATAGATGGCATGTTACTGTTATTAAAGTAGTCAATATTAGTCTCTACGAAAAAATAACAAACGTCTGAATGCTTTCTCTCAAAATATTTTTTTTTAATTTTGTAATGTTTATTTTTGAGAGAGACAGAGGGAAAGAAAAAGAGAGAGAGAGAAAGCAAGGGAGGGGCAGAGAGAAAGGGAGACCCAGAATCCAAAACAGGCTCCAGGCTCTGAGCTGTCAGTCAGCACAGAGCCCGACGCAGGGCTCGAACCCATGGACCGTGAGATCATGACCTGAGTCAAAGTCAGACGCTTAACCGACTGAGCCGCCCAGGCACCCCTGAAAAATATTTCTGGGTAGGAAAATTTCAAAACCTGTAGTAGAATAGAATATCTTTTCTTCCATATCACTCTTATAAACAAATACCTTTGGTATCCCCTTGCTTATAATGTCTGAAGATTCTAATAGTAATTTCTATCATACTAGAATTTCAAGTTTTATCTTTCCCAGATGACTGTAATATTTATCATCACGTTGGAGGTAGGCTGCAATGAATCAAGGAAGGTGGGTGGCCTCCAGAAGCCAGAAAAGGCAAGGGAAAGGATTCTACCCTAGAACTCCCAGAAAGTAATATAACCCCATCATCACCTTGCTTTTAACACTAGGAGATCTATTTCAGATTTCTAACACAGAGAAGATAATATTTCCGTGTGGTTTTTGTTTTGCTTAAAGCCTTTTATAGAGCAGTTTTAGATACCCAGCAAAGTTAAGTAGACAGCACAGATTTCACTTATATGGGCATACGTTATTTTTGGGGGGTTCACTTTATTGCACTGTGCAGATACTGAATGTTTTTCAAATCGAGGTTGTGACAACCCTGAACAAGTCTGTCAGCGTCATTTTTGTCCAACAGCATTTGCTCACTTGTCTCTGTGTCATATTTTGGTAATTCTCTCAATATTTCATAACTTGTCATTATTATATCATGGTGATCTGTGATCAATGATCTTTGGTGTTACTATTGTAATTGTGTTGGGGTACCACCAACCTCACCATAAAACAATGAACTTAATTTATAAATGTGTGAATTCTGATGGCTCCATTAACCAGCCATTCCCCTATCTCTCTTCTTCTCCTAATGCCTTCCTAATCCCTAAGACATGGTAATATTGAAATTAGGTCAATTAATAACCCTACAGTGGCCTCGAAGTGTTCAAAGTGAACGAGTAGCACATCTCCCACTTTAAATCAAAACCTAGAAGTAATTAAGCTTAGTGAGGATTGCGTGTAGAAAGCTGAGATAGGCCAAAGCTAGGCCCCTTCTGTCAAACAATTAACCAAGATGCTAATACAAAGAAAAAGTTCTTGAAGGAAATTAAATGTGTTACTCCAGCGAACACATGAATGATAAAGTGAAAAAGCCTTTTGCTGATATGGAGAGAGTTTTAATGGTCTGGAGAGAAGATCAACCGAACCCAGAGAAAGGCCCTAACTCTCTTCAAATCTGTGAAGTCTGGAAAGGGTGAGGAAACTGCAGAAGACAACCCAGAAGCTGGCAGAAGTTGGTTCGTGATATTTCGGTAAAAAGCCTTTTCTACAATTTAAAAGTGCAAGGTGAGGCAGGAAGTGCTAACGTGGACGCAGCAGCAGGTTATCCAGAAGATCTAGAAAAGATAATTAACGAAGGCAGCTGCACTAAACAACAGATTTTCAGTGTCGATGAAACAGCCTTCTACTGGAAGAAGATACCATCTGGGATTTCGTAGCTAGAAAGGGGGAGTCAATGTCTGGCTTCAAAGCTTCAAAAGACAGGCTGACTCTCTTGGTAGGCACTAATGCAATTGGTGACTTTAAGTTGAAGCCAATGCACTTACCATTCCAAAATGGCCTTTTGTAACCATGTGAAATCTATTCTGCCTGCGCTCTATAAATAGAACAACAAAACCTGTATGACAATGCATCTGTGTATTACATGGTTTGCTATATACTTTAAGCCCACTGTTGAGACCTACTGTTTAGAAACATTGCTTTCAAAATATCATTGCCATTGACAAATGCACCTGGTCACCCTAGAGCTCTGATGGAGATGTACATGATGAATGTCGTTTCCAAGCCTGTTAACACAAGATTCATTATGTAGTCCATGGATCAAGGAGTCATCTTGACTTTCAAGTCTCATTGCTTACGAAATACATTTCATAAGACTCTAGCTGCCATAGATAGTGATTCTTCTGATGGATCTGAGCAAAGTAAATGTAAAACCTTCTGGAAAGGATCCATCATTCTAAATGCCATTAAACCCATTTATGACTCATGGAAAGCAATCTGAATATCAGCATTAACAGGAGTTTAGAAGAAGTTGATTCCGATTCTCATGGATGGTTTTGATTTTAAGACTTCAGTGGAGGAAGTAATGACTAATGTGGTGGAAACAGAAAGAAACCAGAAGTGGAGACTGAAGACGTGAGTAAATGGCTGCCATCTCATGACCAAACTTGAACAAATGAGAGTGGCATCCTATGGATGAGCAAAGAAAGTGGTTTCTTGAGAAGGAATCTACTTCTGCTGTGAAGATTGTTGAAATGACAACAAAGGATTTAGAGTAATTCATGAACTTAGTTGATCAAGCAGTGGCAGGTTTTGAGAGGACCAACTACAAGTCTGAAGGAGGTTCTACTGTAGGTAAAAGGCTATCAAAGAGCATTGCACCTACAGAAAATTTGTTTGTTAAACAATGTCAATTGATATACCAAAATTCGCTGTTGTCTTATTTAAGAAATTGCCACACACACAGATACCCCAACCTTCAGCAACTTGCCTACTCATCAGTCAGCAGCCATGAACACTGAGGCAAAACCAGTTCTACCAGCTGAAAATGTTTCAGTCTACCACTGAAAGCTCAGATAATGGGCTCAGATTATTTTCTAACAATAAAGTATTTTGTACTTCAGGCATGCACGTTTTTTAGATATAATGCTGCTGCATGCAGAAGATTACAATATTTAAACGTAACTGCTATATGCACTGGAAAACAAACAAACAAAAATCATATGATTTGCTTTATGCCAATGTCCGCTTTAATTGTGGTGCTCTGAAACCAACCCCGCCCTTCTGTGGTATGCCTGTAACCCCTGCCCCCACAACATGTATGCCTCCCCCATTAGCAACATTCCCCCCAAAGTGTTGCATTTGCTACAACTGAGGAACTGACACTGACACATCATTATCACTCAAAATCTGCAGTTTACATTTTAAATCACTCTTGGTGCTACACATTCTGAAAGTTGGAACAGATGTACAATGATATGTATCCATCTGTATGACACAGCAATGAGTCTTTCACTGCCCTAAAATACTGCTACGCTGTGCCTATCCACTCCTTCCTACCCCCTCCATTTGTGTTGCTTGAACCCACTGTTCATGGTACTTTGGCACAGTAGCAACAGAAAATGAATATGAGATGATGATGATGATAGTATTTCAAAGGGATATTGATACATGTAATATATTGTATTTGAAATCATTGCACGCTATGATTTTCCTTAACGACTTGACTCTTTTTTTCTTTTAATTCTTTTTAATGTTTATTTATTTTTGAGACAATGCAAGAGACAGAGTGCAAGCAGTGGAAGGGCAGAGAGGGGGAGACACAGAATCCGAAGTGGGCTCCAGGCTCCGAACTGTCCGCCCAGAGCCCGACGCGGGACTCGAACTCACGAACCGTGAGATCATGACCTGATACGAAGTCGGACACTTAACCAACTGAGCCATTCAGGCACCCCATTGACTCTTTTTTTCATGTCATTACTCTTTGTCTGACTCTTTATAAAAAGTTTGCAGAAACATAGTCCAATATTATTCCAACTATGTTGTATTTATCAGAACATCTTCAATTATGTTTAGTATGTAGATGATACCTTGCTATACACTTTTTATTGGTGATGTGGTTTTTGTTGTTGCTCATTTCAAAGATTATCTAGAAATGGTGACATAAGTGACTATCCATCTTCATAGTTATTAAGGTTATTGATATTTATAACTTAAAGTTTTCTAAATTGCAACCCCCAAAATGTATACATATTTACATTTTTGCCAGGACTGTATTATTGGCAGCTGTTTCAAATTTAAGTCAGTTAATATATGCATCATTTAATGTAATTAATTCTTTTTTAAACTTGCCCAATTTGGTGAATTAAGAAGAACAACATTAAGTGCAGTGATGTTGCTCATTCAGCACCTTGCCTATTGATTACTTGAAGACATTGTTTTTTAACTGTTTTGCAAAGAGGTGATTCACTCAAAGTGAAAAGATTGTAAACACTGTTTTCAAGGCAATTTGTTTGATGGACAAGACAAGTGTCATACAAAGATATGAAGTACATAAATAGAAACAAAACATTTATATTTAATGACTCCTTACCTAACTTACCGCATTAATAAGAAAATATGAAGGCAAACGGAAAGTGAAGCAGAATTAGAAAGGTTTCAAATTAGTGGCATGTGAAAATGATGTATTTTTGGAGAAATGGTCTATATCATTTTCTGTTAACTAGAGAAGACAGTGGAGGTGACAGTATGCAGAAGTTTATATGAAACATTTAATGTCAATATATTGAAGGCCATGGGGAGATTAGTCAACCTACTATTGTCATTATGACGTAATTCAAACAATTCATTAATATTAAGATGTTTTGGGGTCCGTGGGTGGCTCAGTTGGTTAAGCGGCCAACTCTGCTCAGTTCATCATCTCGCAGTTAGCGGGTTTGAGCCCTCCATCGGGCTCTGTGCCGACAGCTCAGAGCCTGGAGCCTTCTTTGGATTCTGTATCTCCCTCTCTCTCTGCCCCTCCCCAACTCTTGCTCTGTTTTTCTCTCTCTCAAAATTAGATAAACATTAGAAAAAAATTAAAAAAAAAGATGTTTACCAGTAATTAAAACAATAGTTATTTCAATAATTTATAAAGGTATACATTTTAATATTTCATAAACAGAGAGTCTTTAAACTTGCAATAAAATCCATTGACAATAAAAATTACTGAATTTACAGATGACACTCATAATTCACTTAAAAAGAGTTTACATCCACATCTACATGAACGGCAAACATCCTTGTCTTTCAAATCAAGTTGTCTGAAAAGGCAATACTGGTTTATAAAAAATCAATAGCCAAAGCAAAGAAAGAAAAATAGTTGATTTTAATAGTTTCGGAACATTGATGGAAGTACTATATAATTAAAAGATTGATGAGCGGGGCCTCTGGGGGGCTCAGTCGGTTAAGCATCTGACTTCAACTCAGGTCATGATCTAAGGTTCCTTCTTTCGAGTCCCACATCCTGTTCTCTGCTGTCAGTGCAGAGCCTTCTTTGGATCTTCTGTCTCCCTCCCCTGCTCATACTCTCTCTCTCTCTCTCAAAAATAAACATTTGCAAAAATGATTGATGAGCTATTGTATCTCTCGTACTTTTTCAGTAATCTTTTAACAGCCCATGATGTTTGTTCCATTGACCACACATTTTTCTCCATACATTAATTTGCTTAATACAGACATGCAAACATTTTAGCATTCTTGTCATGAACATGCTCTGAAAACCACAATGGTATAAATCCCATTCTCACATGGTTACACAAGAGCCATAGGAATATATAAACAAAAATAAGGCAACTGAGATATAGTCATTAATATAGGAAAGAAATTCTAATTCTCCTGATCTACAGATTTGTTTTACATTATGGCTGACAAATGACATATAAAGACTATGGTTAGCATTGTCATCCATGGAGAGATGATTTAATTATGCTGTAGTCTACATTTTCACATGAATGAATTAAGAAAGATGTTATGGTCAAATACACAGCATCTCTCATAAGCTGCATAGATAAGTAAATAAATCAAACAATTATTTCCTAATCACGCTAGTAACCATGAATAGCTCAAGAAAAGCCAAGCGGTAGTAATCACCTTCTTTGGCAAGATATTTAATTTATCATGGTGGCAGTATGAAATGGAAGTCTGTGCAAAGACTCCGTGAAATAGCACAGAAAGCAAGGCTGGGAATAGTCTATGATTAGCAGAACAATGCAATAAGGAAAATTTAAGAGGTACAATTGAAATATTTAAGAAGAGGTATTGGTGATTAAATGTGTATAGGATAGTAGTGAAGTGAGCTCTTCCTGATGCTTTAAATGAAAGGATTGCAATCTAGATAGCCAGTATGTATGCTCGATTAAACAATAAAATTGGATTAAAATTACCTCTACCCTTCAGGTATTTAACTTCCTGCAAAATCGTGCTAGTAAGAATAATATTGAACAGAATCTAGTTGGGCGAGTTAAAGGATATCTAGCACACTCTCCCCGTCAAATGGTCTTCTTGAAATGAAAAATTGAATATAAAAATCTGGAAACATCTTCGAGCATGTAGAAATTTTTTGTAAGATTTAGCAGCCTTCCATGCATGAGGAACCCTTACTGTTAACAATAAGGGTGGAATCGTATTTAAATACTATGCACAAACTCACCATCTAATCACAAAACTAAAAAAAAAAAAAATGATTTGGGGAAGGGAGGGAGAAAATGACTTTGGGCGAATTTGGGTTACATATTTACCATGGATTTTTTGAGGATCCGATTGAAGACACACAATGAAAATCTGGGGGAACTAAAGTATCTCACTTATCTGGGACACCTGGGTGGCTCAGTCAGTTAAACACTCAACTCTTAATTTTGGCTCAGGTCATAATCTCACAGTTCATGAGATCAAGCCCCGCATGCAGCTATGTGCACGGAGCCTGCTTGGGGTTCTGTCACTCTCTCTCTCTCTCTCTCTCTCTCTCTCTCTCTCCCTCTCTCTCTCTCTCTCTCTCTCCCCCTCCCCGCCCCTCCCCTGCTTGCTCTCTCTCACTCTATCTCTCTCAAAATAAGTAAACATTTTTTTAAGTATCTCAGTTATCTAATAAACATTTAAGTTTACTAGTAAGATTGTGAGGTAAAGGTAAATATCTGGTTGCAGTATTCAAATTAAGCAGGAAAAACGTAAAAAATCATACATTAAGGATGAGGAAAGGGAGTGGTAAATAAATGTCAATGATCTCAACAAAATCTTATTTTATGAAAATGTACCGTAAGAATGTTTTCCTCCATTCCCAAACTATCAAATTCTTAAATGTAAAATAAATGCATTGTGCATTTAATACTTTTCCCTTAAATGGTACATATACAGAAATGTCGATACTTTCGAGTAGTAGTAAAGCTATAGGAGTTCTGTCTGATGGATCTCACATCCGATGTAAATGAATGCAGACCAGTTGTGGGTGCACACTTGCCTCAAAAAAGTCCCGCAAAGTTGAAGAAGTGTGAAAAATCAAATATATTTCATTCAAAGTGAAAACCACAATCAATTCACTGTAAAGTAATTGAATGATAAAAGCTAGTTTCAAAAAATTTTGAAACATGCTTTCAACAGAATTCATCTTTTTAATGGGTGTGTCTGTATATGTATGATATATACAAATGAAATGAGAGCAAGCATTTATGAAAAAATAATCAAATAAGGAATGAGTACACAGGAATGAAACATGAAAACACACATTTTCTGCCTTCAAATTATGATAGACGTTGTGAACAAAAAGCTATCGCTGCAGAACACTGAACTATTAATGATAGTGTCTGGCGTAGGCATTCACTCCTGGAAAGAGAACGAATCAGACAGCAATTTAAAGCTTTGGTAATCTCAGTGCTGTCTGGGATCAGCAGCATCACTTTCCTCGAAGAACTACTTAGAAATGCAGAATCCCAAGGCCTCCCCGGGGACTCAGTCAGTTAAGGGTCCAACTTAGGCTAAGCTCATGATCTTGTGGTTCTGAGTTCGAGCCCCGAGTGAAGCTCTGTGCTGACAGCTCAGAGCCTCGAACCTGCTTCAGATTCTGTCTCCCTCTCTCTCTGCCCCTTCCCCACTCACACTCTGTCTCTCTCTCTTTCTTAAAAATAAATAAACATTAAAAAAATTAAAAACACAAAAATGCAAAATCCCAGGCCCCATTCAACAGAATCAAAAAGTTCTATAAAAAAAATGATTCACCAGTGGGTCATATGCAAATTGAAATAACCAAGCACCCTATGTTGTACGCCTGAAACTAATGTAACATTGTGTCAACTATACTAAAAAAAAATAAAGTAAAAATAAAATAACTAAGCACCATCCTAAGACCAAAGATTCTAGAGTCACAAGTTTACTGTCCAAATCCTTTGCAGCTTGTGAGGCCAATGAACAGTATTTGTGAGATAATACAGGTGTGAAACAAAGGATTTACTCACAAAGTTGTTTTTTATCAAGTTTGTGGAAAAACATGTTACATCTAAAAATTCTTTTATACATAACCTAATTTATTCCCCAAACTCATTAACATAATCCTTTCCCAGACTCTTCCTTACATTTTTGCAAGATAGAACTAAATGAGCCATCGTTTTTTATGTCCTTAATAATTGCTACTTCACACTGTTTTTGTAATTATGAAGTAATTATCACTCTAAAAGGGGCTTCCAAGGAAATTCAACACCCATTTTATTTTATTTTTTTAATTTTTTAAATGTTTATTTTTGACAGAGAGAGACAGAGACAGAGACAGAGCATGAGTGGGGGAGGGCAGAGAGAGGGAGACACAGAATCTGAAACAGGCTCCAGGCTCTGAGCTGTCAGCACAGAGCCCGACGCGGGGCTCGAACTCACAAACCGAGAGATCATGACCTGAGCTGAGGCCGGACGCTCAACCGACTGAGCCACCCAGGTGCCCCAAACATCCATTTTCTTTTATGCCTCCACTTTTAGGTTTGACAAAATGCAGCATTATGAAGGTTATTTTTTTTATCTATATGTTTATATTTGATCAAGTTTTGCCATTTCTTTCCACTGCATTTGGAATTTTTTATAGTAACCTGTTTTTTTTGTTTGTTTGTTTCATTATGGTTTGTATTCTTTCTCCTCTTTTTAAAATTACTTTATTTTTATTTTTATTGCTTTTTATTTTAATTCCAGTATAGTTAATATACAGTGTTATATTAGATTCAGATGTACAGCATGGTGATTCAACAATTCTGTGCATCATTACTCATTGCTCATCATGGTTAAGTGTACTCCTAATACCTCTTCACCTATTTCACCCATCTCCCTACCCACCACCCCTCTGATATGCTCTATTTTATTTTACTTTATTTTTTTAATTTTTTTAACGTTTATTTATTTTTGAGACAGAGAGAGACAGAGCATGAATCGGGGAGGGGCAGAGAGAGAGGGAGGCACAGAATCGGAAGCAGGCTCCAGGCTCTGAGCCATCAGCCCAGAGCCCGACCCGGGGCTCGAACTCACGGACCGCGAGATCGTGACCTGAGCCGAAGTCGGACGCTCAACCGACTGAGCCACCCAGGCACCCCTGATATGCTCTATTTTAAATGAGTATCCTCAGTTAAAGTTATTGCGTTTTTTTTTTCAACAAGAATATTTTTTTTTTACTTGAAGCATACTTCACAATACATGGTTCTAAATGATACATACAAAACATTCCATCCAAGAAAAATAGAATAAACATTTCTTTTTTTCCCAGAACTCACAGAAGAATCCCCTGGTTAAATCACATAAAAAGAGACATAAGAAATACATGTTACAAATTTAAGAAGACTTGATTTCAAACCAAATACATTTTCCAACCACAATGGTACAAAACTAAACAACAATAAAACAAAGCTGGAAAATCGACAATGTAAATATTAAATATTTAATATGTAAATGTTAAACAACACACTACTGCACAAGCAATGGGCCAAATAAGAAATCAAATGGCAAATCAAACTATGTCTCGAAACAAAAGTAAAAGAAACACAGTATTTGAAAACCTATGGGAGTTTGTTCTTCATGCCTCCTAGTTATTTGTTTTGTTCTTGTTTTTACATCCTGAGGTCTTGATGATCTGAAAATAGTCCCCTGGCTTTGATGACTTTATTCATTTTGACTATACTTGAAATTGTTTCCTTCTCAGTAAAATATATTCTCTTCTAAATACCTAATGCACTAAATAATTAAGCAGAAGATACTTTAAAATCTTGTCACCATTTAGAGCAAGTCTAAAATGAGATGTAGGACCAAAGTAGTTTGTGACTTTAATTTTGAGTAATAAAAATTTGTGAATAATTGGTGAATTTGTGAATAATAAGAATTGTATTTGTGGATTTGTGAATTCAGAG
This sequence comes from Panthera leo, assembly GCF_018350215.1. Lineage (NCBI taxonomy): Eukaryota > Metazoa > Chordata > Mammalia > Carnivora > Felidae > Panthera > Panthera leo. The sequence continues at coordinate 21,650,851 of NC_056687.1, read as the reverse complement.
TCCATGAATAATAACAGTTCTGGAAGAAGGTATATAAACAATGTATGAACAAAATATGGACAATGATAAAACCTTGCTATTTAAAAACCTGACATTGAATACTGGCAAAATATTACAGATAAAAGCAATATGATGAATAATATCTAAACACATTGTCTACATTCAAGATGACATTTGAAAAATCACAATGGAGTAGAATCACCCCTAGGCAGAAACAAGTGCGGCAATATCTATAGGTCTCTGAAAAAGTGGTTTAGATCCCACATGTAGAAAGAGATGCGACAGAATTACGTAAACTTTACAAATAAAGGACTTGAAGGCCTATGTCCAAAGCATGATCTCACAAGAAAAGTTTTGAAAAATACTTTTTAAAACAGATGAAATAGGTAATTATCAAATGCAACTGAATTTTCTTTATCCTGAATGCAATAGTTTTTTGTTTTTTGTTTTTTTCAATATTTACTTATTTTTGAGAGAGAGAGAGAGAGAGAGAGGGTGCAAGCGGGGGAGGGACAGAGAGAGAGGCACAGAGGACCCAAACCAGACTCTGTGCTGACAGCAGAGAGCCCGATAGCTAACTCACAAACCATGAGATCATGACCTGAGCCAAAGCTGGACGGGTAACCACCTGAACCACCCGGATACCCTGTTCCTGCAACAGAGTTTTTTGAACAATTGTTAGAATGTGGTTGACAGTAGATGGCAAAAAGAACCTGGACAGTGGATGGATTGATAGCTGCTTGTATTTATTTAATACACAGAAGTGGAAAATTGAAAATCCGAACATTTTCACCCAAATAAAAATAATTCGGGAAAATCACATGAAGCAGAATTTTAAGAACACAAACTATTTAAAAATTGTCATTCTGCATCAAAAAGCAACTTCAAATAGTGTGATACCAGGTTGTGTAAACCTGGAGGGCATTGCAGATGTCAGCAGCGTGTGTTAGGGGTTAAAAGAAATAGGTGAACGATTTGATTGTTATTATTTTTTTTTTAAAGTTTAAATAAATTGAATTAGGGGCACCTGGGTGACTCAGTCAGTCCAGCCGCTGGTTTCGGCTCAGGTCATGATCTCAATGGTTCTTGAGTTCGAGCCCCGCGTCAGGCTCTGTGCTGACAGCTCAAAGCCCGGAGCCTGCTTCCGATTCTGTGTCCCCCCTCTCTCTCTGTCCCTCCCCTGCTCACACGCCATCTCTCTCTGTCTCTCAAAAAATAAACAAATTTTAAATAAATTGAATTAAGAAAAGAAGTATAGATAGCATATTGGCAAGAAATGGCAAAATGGAGAGTTCAGCACTGATGTGAAAAGCATGAAATGCTATAGCCATTTTAGAGACAGTTTGCCATTATTTAGTGAACCTTAACCTCATAGCTCTACTCCTGGGAATATACTCCATAAAACACTAGCATGGTCATGAAAAAGGACATGTGTGAGAATATTCATTACAGTATTACGTGAGATAGTGAAGCCTTGTGAGAACATAAATGCTTATCAATTCTTGAAAAGATAGATACAACGTGGCATAGGCACACCATGTAATATTAGAGCTTTCAAAATAATTTAGTTTTTCAGATAACAAATTTACACGGTCTGAGAAATGTTGAGTGAAATAAATGAGAAGCTGAACAAATAGCTCAACACAAGTCAATGTATATCAATTCTGCCCATACACATAAAAACAAAATATAACTATATATATTGCTTTTAGATTTATCATTATGTAAATATATTTATGGCAGATTGAGTGTAAAAATAATTACATAGAAGTGGTTTCTATGGGGAAGAAAAATATTTAGGTTAAAAAAGTGCTTATTGACAATTATTGATGACAATGTTATGAATTCATATTTATTTGAGGTAATTATTTTATAAAAATGGCATTTTAATCTTACATCATTGGAAATTAAATTTGACTGAGGGAAAATCTTTTGGGAAAGATTTTTTTGGGGGTGGGCAGGATACTTCTAAGTGACAAAACAAAACAAAAAAAGTTCTGGAATGTCTGGGTATGACATATTGCTGGTGCCTTGGGTGAAGTGAAGTGAATGTCAAATCTTAAAGGAACATGAAGAAAATTAATATGTGAACCCCTGCAGATGAATACAAAAAAGTTAAATATATTTGAAAATTTTAGTAGCTATGAGAAGTGATTGCTATTGTGAAGCCTGCTGTTTTCTCTTAAAACGTGGCAATAATGTGTAAATTAAATTGCAAAAGGAAGTGTATATTATAGAATAATATCCTAGTTGCTTTTCACGCAGAGGAAGAAAAATGGAAAATATATGATAATTATACAGCAAAAGGAATAAAAAATATTTAATCAGCTTAAAGCATTTCAAATTAGCCACTTGCAGAATGAGGACAAGTTAATTTATCCCAAAAAAAATTTTTTTAAAAGGACTTGCTTTCAAGATAACAGGGATTCAAGAAAGATATACTGGCCTAAGGTATAAATTTTAACAAAATTGAGGGATATGTTATTATTCATTAATAAATATGTTTCTTGTAGGTTAAATAGGAAAGAGATTATAATAGCCAGTTTGGTGCTTAAGTTCAATGGACTTTAACATAAGTGAACATATGGTAAAGTAGCTTTTCTTCACAAAATGTATGTTGCAGTATATTTGTTGGGTGAAATATGCTAAAAGATGTTCACTCAGCTTCATCTGCCATCGTGTTCAAGATACTGTTTTTGAACACAGCATCCAGAGATGAAGGGACTCTTCACTGCCCCATAGTTGGGACATTACTGCCACACTATACTTGAGGAATTCCAATTGAGCCTGGCATGTTCTCCCTTTGACCCATTTATAGTTGGGAACCAGACTGAGGATTTCATAGCTGCTGGAATATCGTTGATAAAGGCAGACTTCTTTAATTTTAATTTTTTTTAACATGTATTCATTTTTGAGAGACACAGACAGAGCACCATCAGAAGAGGGGCAGAGAGAGAGAGAGAGAGAGAGAGAGAGAGAGAGAGACACCATTCTGAAGCAGGTTCTAGGCTCCGAGCTGTCAACACAGAGAAATCAGTGTGGGGCTTGAACTCACAAACCAGGAGATCTGAGCTGAAGTCGGATGCTTAACCGACTGAGCCACCCAGGTGCCCAAAGGCAGGCTTTTTTTTTTTTTTTTTTTTTAACGTTTATTTATTTCCGAGACAGAGAGAGACAGAGCATGAACAGGGGAGGGGCAGAGAGAGAGTGAGACACAGAATCTGAAACAGGCTCCAGGCTCTGAGCTGTCAGCACAGAGCCCGACGCGGGGCTCGAACTCACCGACCGTGAGATCATGACCTGAGCTGAAGTCGGACGCTTAACGACCGAGCCACCCAGGCACCCCTGCAGGCTTTTAAAAATAAACAGTGTTCAAAGTTTGATGATGCTAGACTACGATCAAGAAGCTTATGGCAGAAAAAGGAAAAATAAAAGTAACTAACCTTAGATAGCTAGATGAGCAGAAGTTTAGGAAATCAAAACTGTTACATAATACTACTAAAATGTTATTGGTATTATTTGCCTTTATCTCTATATGGACATTGGTTTTGATGATGCACAAGCAATGGGAGGCAACACTGCTTTAGCCCAAAGTAAGACAATTACAACCTAATTACAATTACATCCTAGGAGTCATGATTTCCCATACTGCATATCCACAGAAAGAAGAAAATTACAAAGCCAATTTCAGGAACTAATGACCTTGATGAATTTTCTTAAATATCAGTGCTTTTTAATATTTCATGTAATGAGAAATATGCACAAAGCATTTCTGCATCACACCTATATTTGATAGTTGTATCAAGGAAAAGACTTTGGAAAAAATGACTAATGGACAAACTATGAATATTCAGATTTGGGTATTTGGCAGACTTTTTCTTGAAAATGGATGAAATGTACCTGTCATCCCAAGAAAAACAACAGATTTGTTGACCATGATAAAATATGAGCTTTATTCTCTCTCTCTCTCTCTTTTTGTAATGTGAGCTTTCAAGTAAAAATCAGTATTTTGGAAAACTTATCTGTGCAATCTTAAGCTTGACAAGGTCTCAACATTTAAAGAATGCTCTGATGACACTGGCTGTGATTAACGAATGTGATCTTGATGTAGTTTCATGAAATGTGTCAACATTCGGAAGATCTGTAGAATGATTAAAATATTTTTTTCAATTATGAATGCATAATATTACAGAATCATGCATAGACAAAATTTCAGAGTAAGATCAATAGATTTTAAGGAAATAGTACAAAATGTTCTCTGATTTCATTTTAGACTCTCCATTGTAATTAACCTTAAACTACAGCTCATCAGGTTTTGTGGGACAGTATTAAAAGGAAACATTCACAATTACCTTACAAAAGCTGTTTAGGGAGGCCTAGGTGGTTCAGTCGGTTAAGCGTCTGACTTCCATGCGTCTGAGACGCATGGCTCAGATCATGCGTCTATCTTAAGGTGAGTTCGAGCCCAGCATCGGGCTCTGTACTGGTGGTGCTGAGAGTCTCTCTCCCCCTCTCTCTCTCTGCTCCTTCCCCACTTGCCCTCTCTCTCTCGCTCTCAAAATAAGTAATTAAACTTAAAATATATTCCAAACAGATACCATATTGTAATATTTTGAATACAGAAGATTATGAAAATCCAGCTGGTTTCTATTATGCCAGACATTTTATAGTGTTACAAAAATGTTCAATAATGCTGTTCTCTAAATTTTCATTGTAGAAAATATTTCCCTAAATATATACAATTCATCTTATCAATGAGGTTATTTAAAAAATATTTTTAAATTTCTGTTTTAATTTCTAATATGGCATACATTTACATGCCTCACATAAACAAGGGCACTTTGGAGTCTTCGATTGTTAGAAAATAAAGGGTCCTGAAGCCTCAAGGGGAGTACTTCTGACAAAATACTACCAGAGTGGTTACAACCCCGTCACAGAACCATCAGCTTGCTGAAGCTTTCTAGACTGGATTTGGTGAATAAGATAGATTGTGGGCCTTGTTTTGTGTGCATATATTTATATCCTTTATAGTTAGGCCAATTTATTCTACAATAAAATGTTTAGGAATAATAAGAAAATAATTTTGGGAAGAAGTAACATTTTATGGTATTAAACCTTCCTAACCTCAAGCATGTTTCCATACTGTATTTCATACATTTATTTTTGTAATATTTTTCGATACATTTGTTTTATTGAAATGGATCTTTCATCTCATTTGTATCCAATATGATAGAGTTATTTCTGATTTATATCCAAGACTGTAGGCTTATTTTTTATTAGAGCATTATATTTTGATTACATCTATTATGATATTTAGGTGCATATTATCAGAACAGAAGAAAAGTTTACTTTGGAATATTTATCTTTTATCTATTCTAAATCCTTTATTATCCAATGTTAGAGGTATTATCCTCTAACATTATAGATTATAACATTGGATTATAACATTATCCAATGTTAGAGGTATTTTGGTAAATTTTCTTAGAGTCATCTCAATTTCATTACATTTATTCCATTGAGTATCATCTTGATAACACTCATTAATGATTGCAATAACAGTTGTCCTTTAATTCTTGACTTTCATGGACACGATTTCACATTTTATATTTTGGTTAACAATTACTCATTATTATTAAAATTTCCAACAATTCTTAGTTCACTTTATTCCTATGTTAAGAGTTCTATGGGAAATATCAGCAATTTTATAAAGCTATGGGTTGAGCATCTTTAAATAAGATTGGACTGTTCAGTTCTTCAAAGCTAGGAGGAGATATTTAATCATTTTCAAACTTCCCTGATGATAACTCAACTCTAATTTTATTAGTTATGACCATTTTTGTTTTGATACATCCACCCCCTTTTGAGCCAAAAACAACTTGAAATATTATTACTTCTATTCTGTCATTTCTTTCATTATAATTTAAATGCTGGTTGTTTGATATCTATATGTGTCCTGCTTATTTTTTAATTATATATTTTATCACTATTAAGTTTCTCTTTTAGATTGTTTAATTTTTCCCCTAAATTTCTACCTTGTGTGATTAGAAATTATTCCTAGTTTTCTTTTCTTTCACTTGACTTCATATTTTTGCCTATGATTTTATATGAATACTTTCTTTACCAGTTTGGTTTAACTCTGTATTTTACATGAATGGACTTGAACATTGTTTTTGAATACTTGAAAAACTATTTTAATTCAGATTTTAATTAGAGAGCATTCAGTGCAATGTTGGATGTGTTCTGATGCCTCGATGAATTTCAAAATGTGTGGAGGGTAATTGACCAACCAAGGCAGAACAAAAGGCACTTCTGATATAAATATGAGTTATTTTACTGCGAAGTATAGAAATTTGGGGAGTAATAAGACCTAGGTTGTGATTTTAAATGGGTAGCTAATATGGAGAAATATCACTGAACATATAAAATCAAGAAACTGAAGAGTCAAGGTAATCATTTACATACATGGGCATTAATGTCTCCCAGGGATGATGAAACAGTGAGAATAGACACACAAGCTAAGTGAAGCACCATGAATCAAGGGAAAGTACAGGTGAGCGATCTTGAGCACATGAACATGGGACACCTGGCAGTTTAAACGTAAACATCATTATTGTTTTGTGGGTACACTTTCCTTTGCATCGTGTTGTGTTTAAAGTATTTGTTTTTCACATCAACGAATTAGATGGGTCCAGTTTACAGTTCCTGAAAATAACTGCACATTTTATGGAAAAGTTATTTTATTTAGAGTAATAGTTTTCCATGGTTCATCATAGTTTGGTCTGAAAATGTCCTAGGCATGTGACATTAGCCACTTCTGCTTAGAAAGTTATTATAGCAGAAGGGTAGAAACAGAAGGGAGAAATCTGGGAATTTTGCTGCTCAACATATGCCATGTCTTGAACTATCATTTCCCCCAAATCAGATAAAAAACACTTCTGTTGTGGAAAAGGCCAGAGACAATTGGAGCAAAAAAGAAGCAAGAAGATGGCCATTAGTGAGAATCTCTGAGCAGAAGACCTTCTCCCTGACTACAAAGTTGGCTTCAAGGAAGAGGATGCAGGTGCAGCAGGCAGATTTGGGGAAATGAAGACAGAAGAGGTCAACATTATAGTTCCTCCGAGGGACCACAGTGTGGCATGTGCTCTCTAACCACAGGGTGACAGAATGACAGATCAGAGTCCATTTTATAGAAAAGACAGAAGTGGAGTGATCCTTAAATTCTTCCATAAGGATAAGGAAAAGAGTGGAGGGTGAGTGAAACTTCGCACACCCTGTGAGTGGCCCGAGAGCTAGCCGAGAGCTGCCTGAAGAGGTCTTCTACTTTTACATGATGGGAAGCCTCTGCTGACTTTGTTTTCACCTCATTCAGCCATCCATAGTGGGTACCAACATGGAGATATGGAGATGTTCTACGAGAAAGAGCAGGACACTCTATATCTCATGAACAGACGCTTCAGGACACATCAGGACACAGGATTTGGCCCTTCTCCAATGAGGCCACATAACTTGATAAACCTTTAGTAATCAGAATTAATTTTACAAAGAAGGTTGGGAAAATGCTTAAAATGGCTGTTTTCCAGGGATTTGATAATTGCATTTTCTTCCTCTTGGTATAATTAAGGTTCATTAATTTGACGTACAGAAAAAGAACTTTTCTTTCTATGTTTAGTTGAGGTTTTATTCCTGAAGTCTTATACTCACTAGACTAGCATTTGCTTTTCTGTCTCCTAAAAACCTATGCCTTAAAAGTAAATGGTTATTTATGAAAGAACAGGAAAACATTATCATATTAAATTTATTTTTGGTATCATTTATGAAGAAATAATGTATTGTTTTTATAAAATTTAATTACCTAAAATGTTATTACTATTAAATAATACATTTTAAATTGCTGAATATAAATGGTTCATGACATTCATAGAATCACTTTACCAATGATATAAATATATTTTGAAACAATTCCACATGACATATTAGGCAAATACTTTTTAACCTCAGGGCAACAAGTTTTCATATTACTTTTTTCTGTGTTTCACTCTATTTTGATTTTCTTACGCCACAGGCAAATAGAACATTTGCTATTCACATTTGTTTTCACTTTTATTATGCCTATTTTGAATTGACTCAAAGGTATAATGTATTGAACTATCATATCCTAAAATGAATCTAAATAATTAAAATGTAAAGGAAAGCTTACTCTATGTAATTTAAGTTAGTTCAACAAGACAGATTTATTTTATTCTGATTTGTCATATAAGTTCAATACGAACAGTATGAATCTGTCATGGAACCCCTTCATAACTTTGCATTTGAATTATTTAGCCTAAAATAAGCAATAATCCATGTTTAAATTAAGTGTCACCCATTAATAGGTCAATATATTAAAAAAAAACTGGGGATAAACCATGTATTAGTTGGCTAAAGCTGCCCTCACAGAGTATCATAAACTGGGTAGATAAGATCAAGGTAACTATAGGGTTGAGTCTTTCTGAAGGTTGTGAGGAAGAATGTGTTCCATGTCTCTCTTCCAGCTTCTGGTGATTTGCTGGCAATTTCTGGCATTTTTTTAGTTCATGCAGCATCACTTCAACCTTCACAAAACATCCCCCCTGTGTTTCTGCCTCTGTCCTGAATTTCCCTTTTACTAAGGACAGAGTCATCTTGGATTAGGGCCAGCCCTAATCTTAACTGGATCATCTGCGAAGACTCTATTTCCATAAAAGATCACATTCACAGGTACTAAGGGGGTAGGACTTCATCATCTTCGGGGGGGGGGGGCACAGTGCATTACATTATACTCCCTTTTTCAAATATAGTGAGCTTCAGATATTAATACTACATCTCCAAAGGTTAACCCACTGAAACTTCCCCTCCAGTTACGAGTTGATTTTAAGATTATGATTGGGGTGAAGAAAGGTTTTCTTAGTTTTTCAACCTTAGTTGATATCAAAGCCTAGTTTCCCATCAAGTATGGCTCTGGGAATTTTAACACAAATCTGGTAGCTGTATTTCCCCATTTATTGTTCTTTTGGGAGCCCTGTAAAGAAGAGGTATGATTAGTAAGTACTTACAGTTGTGGTCCTGGAAACTCATGATTCAATATATGATTCTCCTTAATGACCTTTAGTAAGATACGTTTTTCGTTTGTTTGTTTGGTTTTGAGATTTGTCTTTGAAATGCCTAAACATGGCCCGTTACCTGCAAATAACTTCAAAAATTTGCTGGGTAACTATAGAAGTATTCCCATCTGAGATCAAAAAATCATAAATGAAAAATGTATTTCCTATGCTAAATTTAGAGGCAAAGGGCATTGCACAGATATAATCTGTCTTATTATGACTTACTTCCCAAGGACAGTATGAGGGACCTGGTTGCAATTGAGCACACAGTATTAGTCCTTAGGTATTTGACATTTCTCTAGAGGACACACAAGCCTATTGGAGCTACAGCAGTAACTCTAGAGCACATATTTCAACTGTGGAGTGACGAGTGGGGAACAAGGGGTGAGAAAGTCAAACCATCTCATCCATTATCTCCACCTCCTCCTGAATGAACAGACTTATTCTAAAATCTCAGGGGTCAAGAATGGCTAATTGGCATAAGCCATTACGTTGAAATAAGGACACCTAGAGTAAACTATCCATAATGATGGAGCAGTGGTGACTCTTCTTTTGTTCCTTTTAACTTTGTTTTAATCCCTTATTTGATGTTATGGGAATGGCCAAACACTGTAAAATCTGAGCTCAACAAAAAATAAATTTCTGCCGAGGAGGCCTGGTGAATTTAAGGATTTCGGCTCTAGTTCCTAATGGGCTCCTATACTGAGGAAATTTTATGAACCATCCCCCGTGCCTGGCAGCTATTCTCCAAGAAATACCTTAAGTGACCTTAAGTGCCATTAAACATGTGCGTTCTGGATCAAGATTGCTAGATGCTGCTAATGTAGGGTCTGTGAAAAAACTGACACCTGTAAAGGCTTTCTTAGATAAGGAAAAGCTTTTGAAAGTCAAGAAGATTGGGCTGTGACTGAAGAATGAGCTGATGCTCCCCAGGCGGTGGAGGAGGGGACTGTTGCAGGTATTGCAATAGTCAAGGAGGCACTTGATGTGCTCAGGGAACTAGAGTGGTTGAGTAACGTTAAGGAAGGAGAGTGTTTCAAAGGTTGAGGGCACAGAGGAAATTAGCAGTTATGTAACGATTCGCCTTGATTGCATGTGTTTTAAACAGTGCAGTAGTTTATTCAAATTCAGGTCTGTCTGGCAGACAGAGAATCAATTAGGGGGGTGGTAGAAGTAAGAGAAAAAACAAAACATGATTCTGCTATCAACTACAGAAATAAAAGAAGGATAGAAATATGGTATTCAATAGATACCTGAGTTAAGAGACAAGGTAACAGACTGGTTAGGACTAGAAGCTCTGGAAGATGATAGACCTAGGTTCAAGATCAGCATCATTGGTTCCTACACTCCTCTGCCCTCCTTCTCTTTCAAACAAGTCCCAGTATATGCGGAAGGACTTAAATCATACAATATATGTCCCTTAATACAAAGGAATTAAATTGGAAATCTATAACAAAGAAACAAGACAATGTCACAACGATGTGGAAATGTAACAACACTACTCTTACTTAAAAAAATAAAATATAAAATCGTTCTCTGGCAACCAATGTTTTATTTATGATGAAAGCGTCACCTGTGGAGAAAAATTGTTTATTTTGATAAAAATATATTAATAAAATGAAGGTATGTTAAACAATGATCTCTTGTAATCTTATTTTCAGGGTAATACCTGGAAAACAATAATTATTTTTTTTAGATAGACTTCCAGCTACTTGTTATGTTTCATCCCTTGTAATTCCTTGGGTCAACATTGTAAGAATAACTGGAAGTTACTTTATCATATTCTCTAATGTCATGTTGGTTCAATATTAATTGGATGAATCTATGGGCAACTAGCTTATTTTGCTTGTGCATGTGATGGTGCTACAGCTGAATAGTAGGCAATCCCACGAATCCGTTCATCTGGAATGGTGCTTGAAAATGCTTCGTTCCTCACTGGTGCGTGTACATCCTCTCCAGAACTTTCCATTGAGTAAAGGAAGATGATTCTCTTCGATTCGTAAAATATAGATTAGTAATTTTTCCCCATTGAGAATAAATACTAAGACGCCCATATGCTTACTACTTACATCATTCATATTTTTCATAATCAGAAAGACTGTGAAGAGTAGCATCCTAGACGATCTAACTCTATATGAGTTTGGGATGGTAATCATAAAAAAGGCTCACAAATTGAGTGTCTTAAGAAACTGATTTATTGTCTTACAGCTCTGGAGTCTAGAAGTCTGAGATCAAGTGCTGGCAAGGTTGGCATCCTCTGAGTGTTGCGAGGGAGAAATGCACGTGGCATTCTCCCTGTGTGCAGGTCTGTGTTCACATTTCCCCTTTTTGTAAGGCCAGAATTCATTTTGGGGCAGGACTGTCTCTACCACAGTAGGGCCTCATGTTAATTGTATCTACGATTGCCTATTTCCAAATAAGGTCACATTCTGAGGTCCTGAAAATTAGAACCTCAGTATATGAATTTCAGGGTGATATGATTCAACTCCTAACAAACTTGAAATTTAAATTGTATTATGTCCTTTTTAAAAATTGTGTTTCACATTTCATATGACAACAGGTTTTATAGTCTTAAGTTTGTTCTGTATACAGAACTACTGTGTTTTTATATTACCATGATGGTGAGTCAAAAAATAAATACAAACTAACATAATGAAAGCTGTGTATATGGTAGTCCCTAGCTGAGCATAACTCAAGGATTACCTTATGAAATGCTCACTGTACCCATATGGAAAATACTATTTATTTATTCATACAGTTGGCTAGAAAACTGGAACCTCAATCTTTCCCAACTTATCACTTACCCCTTGGCAGGTCTGCATGCCAAATCCCGTGTCCTTAACTACGCTCATCTGTCTATAGTCTCCCAAAAATCAAGCAGTAGATCTAAGAAATATTGATGTGTAAGTCACCCATTGCCTGAAAACTGGCAGGGCACATTACAAAATAGAATTATTTTAAAATAAGATCACGATAGGATCTAAGGTCCACTTGGATAGAAGCTGTTTATCTTCACACATCCTTCGTTAAAATATATGTGAATGCCTAATATTAAAACAACAACAAAAAGCAAATGAGTGTATAAATTTTAAAGCTGAGGTGTAAACCATGGAGGTCTGTTTCTAAAGGGTGCTATTTTGGTCATTAGGCCCCTGGAAGAAACACTGGTAAGTTAGGAGATGCTGTAAAAGACAGATGTATCCCATTTGTAACATAATTCTCCATATTGAAGGAATAACAGCACAAGTTATTTTCAGAGTGCCAAATGCTTTCACTCTATTTTTTTATGATTGTCATGTAATTCCCACAACTTAGAGGAAATATATTTAGTCTCATTTGATACCTGAAACAGACAAAAAAAAAAATCATGTGTGTGCCCCCCCATAGTTACTTCACAGAAATAAAAGAGAACTAATGTTTAACTATGAATCTAATGTTATCCTTATTGAACCGCATTACTCCAAAATCCACACCCGTTGCTGTTTGGTTTTAAGCACAGAGGTAAAAGATTTCTGTTTTTTTCATTCTGTTTTAAAGCTTTTATATGATTCCATAGAAATAAATCCAAAGCTGTCCCTCACATCTTGTGATTTTAGTTCATAACAAGATTCAGATATAGCTGTATTTTAAGGTTACAGATTCATGGTTACATTCAGGTTTTATCTCACTTCACTGATAATTATAGTTACAAAAAAACTGTCAGGTAATTTCTGTTTTAAAATTACAAGCAACAGAGTTTGGAACCGTCTTTGATCTTTGCAACAGTATACCGATGAAATTAATGAAATTAACCCAGATATTTTCCTCCTAACATTCTTGCAAATAATTATAATTGAGTTCACTTTGCTAACCTTAATTCACATTGTTTTCTCTGATGAGTAATTAACACTTGTTAATTGTTTAGACTTCCGGCTTATTAATGTTAAAACTGGATGTAGTGTAACTTTGTCTTTTGTTACTGATTTCAAAAATTATCAACTCCAAAATGTGAAGACAAAATAGTCTCGAGAAAAATAAATGTGAGTTAAAACGAGGCAGCAGTAACCACAAGAAAGATCTGAGCACTGAATTGTGATATAAGACAAATATTGTGGGAAGAAATGTGTGAGGTTTTCTTTTATTTCCTAAACAGAATGTTTACTTTTACATGTGTATGTTGGTTTTATTTTTAAAGCTAGCCAAATGGAGTTATCAATAATTTTATGATTTCTATGTTTTCTTTACCTAGCACTTTTAGAAATATATCTCTATTTCCATAATTTAAAAAAAAAACACCTTTTACTAAAGTAGTTTTGTAAATTTGATTTTTTAAATTTTGTAGTAGGGGGTTTCTATTTGATAAAATTATATCGGCAGTTTTTTCAGTATCTGGTCACAGTGAAATAAATGAAACATTAATTTTCAGTAATATTTTCCTTTCTTTTTTTTCAGTAATATTTTCTAACTTTTCTCAGCTAATGTCACTTAGCTGAAAACAACATGTTTTGTAGAGCATTTTTTATGACATAAACTCGGTGTCTTGTAAATACTTTCATGCTTGTCACAAAGCTTGTGAAGATCACACCCTCCACTTCAGGGTCTGTGTTGTGTGAAAAGATTCCTTTAAATTAGAAAAAAAAAAAAAATAGCAGCTTTTACAATCTAAAATGTCCATATCATAAAAGAACACTCAACTTGTGTAAGATTGTTTCTAAAAGGACATGTCAGCTGCAATCAAGTTCAATGCGTGTGGCAAATGTTAGAGGGGCACTCATTTTTTTTTATTTAAAAAAAGTTAATGTTTTATTTATTTTTAAGACAGAGAAAGACAGAACATGAGTGCGGATGGAGTAGAGAGAGAGGGAGACACAGAATCGGAAGCAGGCTCCAGGCTCTGAGCTGTCAGAACAGAGCCTGATGCAGGGCTCAAACTCACGAACTGTGAGATCATGACCTGAGCCGAAGTCAGACCTCAACCGACTGAGCCACCTGGGTGCCCCTAAATTTTTTAAATTAAAAAAAGACTCATTAATTTTGTGTTTGTCAGCACAATAACCTCAATATGTCCACCAAATAATGGCCTTAATATCACTAAATATCTGTAGATCTGGAAATAAGTACCATAAAACAGCTTTCTCTTGACTACATTTTTTCCTTCCTACCTACCACCCACGAACAGAGAACAACTAGTGTTTAACCAAGGATGAAGAAAAGGTAAAAATTTTTATTTATATAAATCCAGAAATTATAAGTTTTTATGCAAATTAGGAAGTTTTACACTTATAGAACAAGTAGCACCAGGAAAAACCATCCTAGTTAAAGATATCAGTATGTAAAATTATATTAGTTTTTTTTTTCATAATATTGAGCTAGGACTTGTCTTGTTTTGCAACTCACTTCCTCCCTCCACTTGCTCCAGGTATAGATACTGATGCTCATTAGAACACATTTCATTATTAACGTATGCACACGTGTCTGGGTGATTTATGGAGAGAAGAAGAGGTCAAACAGGTAAGCTAAAGAAGATGGTGGGATACGGGAAAATGAGAACCAAAATATTTACCATCCATAGTAGCTTAATCTCCATAGAGAAAAATATCCTAATAAAGGACTAACCATACCCCCAAAAAGTATAACCAGTGTTTAAGTGTCCAAGGAACAGAAAGAAAAACAGATCATATGTAGTCTCAAGGCACAATTACAACAAATTCCTAAAATGTAGAAATATGCTATGTAACTGTTTACACTAAAATAAAATGTCAATAACAATCAGATACAGGAAATAAAACTTATTATATTATATTAATAATCATATAAGTAATTCATGGATCAAATAAAGATGGTGAGAATACAAACACACGCATGTGCACAGACACATGTAATTAAAACACTATAGATCAGGGGTGCCTGGGTGGCTCAGTCGAGTAAGCATCTGACTCTTAATTTGGCCCAGGTCATGATCTCTTTGTTCCTTGGTTTGAACCCCTCTTGGAGCTATGAGCTGACAGTGGGGAGCCTGCTGGGGATTCTCTCTCTCCCCCCTCTCTCTCTGATGCTTCCCTGCTCTCTCTCTCTCTCTGTCTCTTTCTCAAATGAATAAAATAAACTTTAAATAAATAAATAAATAAATAAATAAATAAATAAATAAAACACTATAGATCAGTGCTAGTGGAATATAAAGCTAAATAAAGAAAAACAATAACAATATTAAAAAGGTTAATTAAAATTTTTTAACGCATGGATTTTAAATATTTAACAAAGAAAAACAAAAACAAAGACAGCTACAACCTATGGAAGAATTGGGAAGCAATCAAAGACAAAGGTAGAAAACCGTAAACTATAAAATAAAGTAAATGGATATATATACACATATATATATTTTCCATTATATGGTACCATCACTTGAATTGTGGTATATTTTTGTAAGTAAGGATAATGGTTCTTGAGACCATGTCAATATGACCTGACCAATCAGGATATTCAATCTTCCTGGAAGGTTTTTCCAAATCACGACAAAGACTAAACCAAGAATTTTCAGATTCATCAATTGCTACCCACTTTGCAATAGGACTTTGAAAAATTGTATTTTTAGGTAATTAAATGCCCAGGACAGATCATAAATATCTTGAGGCTAAAGGTTGTATTCACCTTCAGTTCTATTTTAAATTTCTACCATTTAAAAAAAAATAAGTTTCTTTAGTTTTTGAGTGAGCAAGAGAGAGAGGGGGATCAGGGGATGGGCAGAGAGAGAGGGAAAGAGAGAGTCTCAAGCAGGCTCCACACTGTCAGCGCAGACCCTAATGTGGGGCTCGAACTCATGAACCATGAGGTCGTGACCTGAGCCGAAATCAAGAGTTGGATGCTTAACCTACTGAGCCACCCAAGTGCCCCTTAAATTTCTTCCCCTTAAAAAGAAGAGTTGGTATGAAAGACAAACCAATTAAACAGATAATGAAAAGAATGGTATATATATTTTGGACCGAGTTTCCTTTTTTAAAAAAACTCATCTGAATTTTGTGAGAATGTATCGCAGTGCAAAGACATATTGGAGGAGAAAATAATCAAGAGGAGCAATGGGTTTGATGAAGGGAAAATTTCTGTCTTGGAAATGAATTTAGGATAGATGATTTTTTAAGAGATAGTCTTCCGTTAAGAGCCATTAAAACCCTTTCTCTCTTTTTTTAAATATAAAATTTATTGTCAGATTGGTTTCCATACAACACCCAGTGCTTATCCCAACAGGTGCCCTCCTCAATACCCATCACCCACCCACATGCCCTCCAACCCCCGCATCAACCCTCAGTTTATTCTCAGTTTTTAAGAGTCTCTCATGGTTTGACTCTCTCCCTCTTTAACTTTTTTTTTCTTCCCCTCCCCCATGGTCTTCTGTTAAGTTTCTCAGGATCCACATAAGAGTGAAAACATATGGTATCTGTCTTTCTCTGTATGACTTATTTCACTTAGCATAACCCTCTCCAGTTCCATCCACGTTGCTACAAAAGGCAATATTTCATTCTTTCTCATTGCCATAGGGCACTTGTACCCCAATGTTTATAGCAGCACTTTCAACAATAGCCAAATCGTGGAAAACCCTTTCTCTTAATTTCACTCATTGTGAAATCTCAAGGGTGGGAAGGTCGGCAGATGGAGGGGCTCACTCAGTCCCCTGTGGATGGGAGAGGCGGGCTATGTACCACAGATGTGAGTCCCTGCTCCAGCAGACCCTCCTCCGCTTCGGCTCTACCTTCCTAAAACACAAATTATGGATGGCTTTGCCATTGGGTCTCAGCTATTTTGAACTTGGTTGCTAAAATTTATTACTTACAGTCATGTGTTTAGACGCTTGGAAATGCCTGGAGGTTTTTGAGAGGGCAGAGATCAATTGCAGCCCTAATATTGTCATCGTGCACTACTGTTAGATACAAATGTGCTCCTGATCCTGTACCTCTTAAAATTAGATATATGCGGATATGTGTGTGTATGTGTTTATGGAGCTCATACATTTAAACATTAGAAACTGAATACACTTTCTAAAAGCCAAAGAGATATCAAAGAAAAGCTAGAACTACACGGTAAAAGCAGATGGAAAAAAAAAAAAAAAGAAACAAACAAAAACAGATTTTATTTAGGACTAACACAATAGAGGAAAAGAGACCCCGGTATATAGGGGACTAATAGGAATTTACAGCTAAGGAGTAGGGTAGGGGTCAGTGGATGTGGAATTTTCATGAGAAAACATCAAGGGTGAGGGGGATTCTGGTCAAACCATTTTAACAGCATTTTTTTGTTGAAGACAGTCCAGTGTGATTAGGCACCACCAGGGCAATGGTGAAGGTGGAGGCATTGATAAGATATCAAGGATGATCCTTTATCAAGAGTTGGGGTGGGGCACCTGGGTGGCTCAGTCAGTTAAGTGTCCAACTTCAGCTCAGGTCATGATCTCGCAGTTCATGAGTTTGAGACCCTCATTGGGCTCTGTGCTGCCAGCTCAGAGCCTTAAGCCTGCTTTAGATTCTGTGTCTCCTTCTCTCTCTCTGCCCCTCTCCAGCTCGCACCCTGTCTCTCTCTCAAAAATAAATAAACGTTAAAAAAATTAAGCGTTGGGGGTTCTCACTTTGCAAGATACTTGCTAAAACTGGATGTTATAAGAGGGTATGGAGATGGGCCTATGAGAAGGTTCAGACACCTGACTCAAGTTTGGTCAAGAAAATAACTTTTGCCACATGTTAAAATGTAACATTTCAAAATGTCAATAAATTACTTATGGAAGAAAAACAATTTGTCCAGTTACAGTTGTGATTGTTGTTTTCAAAATAATTTAGAGAAAATAATTTTTTAAAGGTTTATTTATTTTTGAGAGTGGGGAAGGAACAGAGAGAGAGGGAGACAGAGGATCCGAAGTTGGCCCTGGACTGACAGCAGCAGTGAGTTCAAAGCAGGGCTGGAACTCAGGAACGGAGAGATCATGACCTGAGCTGAAGTCAGATGCTCAACCTAAATGATTTTAAGAAAACATAGGTTATACAGATTATATATTAGTATTGTTAAATTTACAGAAAAATATTGACCTAAGAATTGCAGCCATACTAAGATTTGGGAGTGTAGTTTTATACTTAGAGTCACTTGCTGAGATTTAATCATCGATAGAATTAATAGGGATAAAAGTTTTGTTACAAAGCAATAGCACCCTTTGGATGCCCAGTTCCCTCTCCCATAGTACTTTTCTATTTACAATATTGTGACTGAGAAAAATGACCCTAGTCCTTCCCTAATGGACGAGTAATTTAAACACCTTCTGGAAAATACACACACACACACACGCACACACACACACACACACACACACACACAGAATAACAATTCAAACCAGCTAAATGCTAAATGACAAAGGGGTCTCTAATGAAATCTCAGAGGTGTAGCTAAAGGAAATAAGGAAAGGATTTAAATACCAAGTCATATAATGTGCAGGAAAAGAGCTGAACTTGAAATAAGTATTGGCTTCAGGAGGTTTGCTTTTTATCTCTTACACCTGTTTCACAGAATGGACTTCATTTGTTCCTGCTGCATATTAATTTCCTCAATATCTTGGGGAATATTAAGAACCAACATGTGGAATTTAATCATCTAATTCCTACCATCACAGAAGGAATTGATATTTTAGTCTCAATAAAAATATTCAAAAAAAAAAATCTGCTGGTTTGTTTCATTTACTCCCCTTACCCCAGGACCACTAAATTGTGATAGGCTATGGAAGCAAATGTTAGCAGAGATTCGGTCCCTTTGTGTAGCTAGAAAAGTGGTACATCCCATTTATACCACTTGTTTGGAGAAAAATGAAGGAGGGGTATTTCTGAGAAGAGCAGAGTTCTGGCCAAAGGGCAACGTGGACATCCTCCATAATGGCACACAAATAATGTTTAAACCAATCTCATTTTTGAGCAATTACAAACGTTATAAAAATAAAGTACAGTTTTAGGCAGAAGTCTACCAATTAGTCTTAGTTCTGAACTCTGAAGCTTTGCCAGGCAATCCTCCATAACATTACAAGTAATGAGCCTTCAAGCATTTGCCATTGCAGGCCATATTTTTTCATCATTGCCTTTACACCTCAGCATACTACGTGTTTTCCTCCTGAATGCACACTAGCTTAATATTCTGTCTGTTAAAATCGACAAGTTGTGAACAAAATCCTTTATTTGTTGAAAACAAATATGAATTGGAAAGGAAGGATGACTCGAATACATCTGCAATGACACTATATTTCTCTTCTTACAGATGGAATTTTCACTTACCTTTGAAGCCATATCAGATCCTATCCGTAAAGTTGTTTAGGTTCCCACATATCTTCATATCAAAATATATCTTTTTTAATTTCTTAGGAAATACTATCAAGCCAAATCTACATCGTTAATCGGATATTTTTCTTCAAATGAATTTTGTACCAATTCATTTTGTTTAAGTCCATTACTCAATTTTGGGGGTTTTTATATAATCGTGTTTAATTTTATCCTTTCATCATTTAACCTTTTCTTTTTTCAAACCTATGAATAAGAATTAGGTGACTTTACATCTTAGAGTATAGCTAATATCTATACTTCAAGACTATATTCTTCTACATAATATTTGAGCATTATCAGCTATATTAAAATGAAGAAAGTACAACTTTAATCCAATCTTATCCATTTTAGCACATTAAACATGTTAAAGTCTTACATAAGATACAAATTCATAGGTGTGCGTGTGTATGTATACAAATATATGTAATTCCACAGATGTAACCATTTTGTAATCGTATGTGATTGAACTACATGTATATTTTAACAGATTTATTCTGGGTCCTGTGGTGTATCTCATATTCTAAGTATTTGTAATATATTTCATCGTAGGTAAACATCCAGTACATCGAGATATAATTTAAATAAGTTGCTGTGTTCTGTCCTCTGTGGAAAATCTCCCTCTTTAGAATCTAGCTAGCTATATAACACTCTTCAATTACTAATATATTACACAGAGGCATTCTGCAATCACACGTGCAAGCTATTTGATATACTGGATGTGGAGTTAATATTAATTTGGAAACAACATCACTTAAAATCACGTAATCTCTTATTGAATTCTTTCTTGAATACTGATGGACTTGTTAGTTTTCATATTTATGGCATTCTCTTCAGATCTCAAATACTTTTTCTCTGTAGGTAAGTGACATTACCCATCTCAACAATAGTTGAGAATTTTTATAGTGTATCTTCTGTGGATGCAGCATATTCTTCTCAAACATTAAGCATAAGTTTAGTGAATAAATTTTGTCAAATCACTTTACTATCTAAATTTTACAAGTCTAGTAATCTTAAATTATTTTCATTAGGCATACCTTATTTTCTGGTCGTTCTTGTCTTTGGGTTTCCTAAAACTGTGTTACCACTGATGAACTCCTATCATATAATCATCTGTATTCAATAATTATTTTACATTTCTGAGCTCATTAGCCACTTTCTTTTGCACCGTGAACTTAAAGATTTCTGAATCTTTAAAAAACTTAAGCCATCTTCAATTTAATCCTCAGCTAGATAATCAGATTTTTATGAATGGGAATGTATTCAATATAGCTGGATAGTTGAAAAGTGAAGGAAAAAAAAGGGGGAGATCGGCAAAACAGAATTGTTACAAACATACAGGTCACATGCAAATACAGACCATTGCATCCAATAACAAAGTTCAAAAGTAGGTGTGTGTGTGTGTGTGTGTGTGTGTGTGTGTGTGTGTGTGTTTTAAGATTAGCATCTGTATGAAAAATTCTAGAAATGTCCTGGCTGCTTAAGAAATGTTATGAAACCTTTAGAACACTGAAAAGGAGGCACAGTATGGATTATTTTCCCATTTTTTCCAACTTTTTTAAAGCTCTTTTAATCACTAATGGTGTTCAGACAGTGCATTTTTCCTTCCCAATTGATTCAGCTTTTAAGCAGTCTTTAGAATTCAAATGAAGTTTGCTATTCTGCTGAGTCTGGCTAAGTAGTATTCCTTATGAATCAGTCAAATGCATTCATAAATCATGTAAAAGGAATACCTGCACTTTATATAGTTGCTGAAAGTTCCATCATTAGTGATCATTTATCATCTTATTTAGATTACTTATGAAGGTTTTTTGTTGTTGTTGTTATATCTCAAGTATCCTAGTTTGGTATTTAAACTTTTATAGGGTCAAATGTGTACCATTTAAGTATGTGTACCAATTAAGTACTAATTGTCAACAAATGGCTCTATCTGAGGTGAGGAAAATAATATGTCTGTCCATGATGTTACAGCATGTCCTAGAATGTTCTGATCCACATAGGCTGTTGAGTAAGAAGTTACAAGACTGGGTATAGGACATCAGTTGGCCTTTTCAATCTGACATATGTGTTTAAATATTTTCTGTCATTTATTAGCTCTGATATGGTTATCCATTTACTTTATTGTAAAACAAAGTAGTAACTTGCTCACTGAATTAGGAGAATTAAATGAGAAATATATCAAAAATCTTGATATTTAGTGTAAATGTCACTTTATTTCATATTTCTTAGACACACATGGAGAAAGTTCCCCTTCTCCTGCTCAAGGAGAATAAAAATCCATTTCCCTTTCTGAATTATTAGTTTCCTAGGAATGCCATAACAATGTACTACAAACTGGGTGGCTTAAAAATGCCTGAAATCTATTCTCTCAAAGTTCTGGTATTGATATGGCCATGCTCCCTCCAAAGCCTGTAAGGGACAATCTGTCTCATGCTTTTTTCTTGGCTTCTAGTGTCACTGGTAATCCTTGGCATCCTTTGGCTTATAGCTATCATTTCAATCTCTGTCTAGACCTTCACATGACACTCTTCCCTCTGTGCCTGTATCTGTTGTCCCATGGCCTTCTCTCTTATAAGGGCACACCAGTCATATTGCATTAGGGCTCATACAAATGATGTCATCTTAACCTGATTATATATACAAAGACCCTCTTGTCAAGGAAGCTCACGCTTTCAGGTAACAAGGATTAGGACTTCAAGAGGTTTCTAGAAGGGAAGGCAGAGGACACACACCATTCAACCTATAACACTTTCCATTTTAAGCAATATATTCTCACCCCAGTCAATACTGGAATCTTTCTTGTCAATATACTCTCTACACTCTAATTCAAAAATCAGATAAGCCTCCAAACAATTATAGAAGTGCTATATTTACCAATGTATTATTATGTAGAAAGTTTGCTGCTTTATTCATTTTTGAAGCCCACAATGTGGTTACTATAGACAAATCAGAAAAACATGACTCCAGTGTAATTAGTTTATCAAGCTGCGAAGTAGAAATTATATTAAATATTATAGAAACTAAAACTTGGACCCCTTCCATCAACTGTTGATAGGAAAAATAACAAAACATTTTTCCTGCTTTGATATATTGTGTCCTTTGAAGCAACAGTGAAGTGAACCATTGAAAAGTAAAACACTCCATTGAACTGAAAAACAAACTGAATGGGAAAGCGAATGCCTTAGGAAAAAGCAGTTTTGTAATCTCTGCTCTCATGTCTCCTTGTGTCTTTGATGGATGATGAGAAAAGCTAAATTCTAAACAAAAATGCCACAGTGACTGCAATACTATTACTTCTTGTTTTGCATATCAAGAGAAGTTTTTAAAGAATACCCCCAAATGCCAACCAAATGGAAAATGACAGGATAGTGAAAAAAAACCACCATATCAAAATTACCATTTTACAGTTCACTTCCTAATGACAAAAGAGACTTCTCTATTTCATGGGCCTTCAATTTACTTGATGAAGGGGGGGGGGGTGGTTGCTCTTGGATTGCTTATAAGTTGATTGTTTTCCAAGTTTTCAAACATAAAGTTAATTTCACAATAATTCATATTTAATGTGCTTACCCATTTGTGCTATTCGGTTGTGTCGTGTTAACAGAAATTGATGTCCTGTTCACAGAGGAAAGGGTACCTTTCTGAAGAAGATAATTCATTAATAAAAGGAGTCCTCTTGGAATGTTTTGGCTGAAAAAAATTAACTCCTGGCCAAACTTAATTTAAAAGGCAGATATAGTCCTAGAACATATATTCATGACCCAAAACGTGTGACTCACTTAACCATGAAATCAATGAAAGAATTAGAGCAAGGTAAAGGAATTAAAAGTTCCAAATAGGACAGGAGCAAGTGAGAATATTGAAGAGGAGACTAGGGCAGACCTGATGATGAGGATAAAATGTGAGCAAGGTAGAAGGTCAGGCAAGTGGCCAAGCAGAGATCCAAGGCAAGAGCTTCCCAAGCAGAATGATCAGCTAATGTGTCCTGAAGCATGAGTGCCTGGTTCACACGAAGGAGAGCAAAGAGGCCGCAGGAAGAAAAGTAAGGAGAGAGAAGGGAGTACCAAAGAGGTGACAGGCACAAGGCATTGTCGCATCTCACAGACCCCTGGCTATCCCTATGAAAACCACTGCACATTGTTGGTGGCAAAGGTGAGGAGGAGAGAGACAGCATGCTCTGTCTCTTGCTTAAAAAGGAGAATTCTGGTTCCTATGATGAGAATCGACTGAAGCCATCCTCGAAAAGTAATGGCAATCAGTTAGACCACAGAGTAGGCGATGAAGAGCACTACATTTCTGGTTATATTTTGAAGACAGGTTCGGCATAATTTTGTGACTGATTAGAGGTGGAGTGAGAAAGAAAATTATGTCGGGATGGGGAAGGGTAGTTCTAGTTCTAAAGTTTGAACTTCATCAACTGGAAACATGAAATTATCAACCCAGAGGGTGAGGTGTGCGAATGGATCAAATGTGAGTAGACATACGTGTTTTGGGGAGAGGGATATCAGGGACTCAGTTCGGGGTCAGTTAAATTGGATATATCTATGTGTCATCCGTGTAGCAGCACCAAGTGATGTTAGAATCTTGTATCTTGAGCTCATTCTCCGGGTCCTGCCATGGATGGCAGACAGGGAGGAGCGAGGCACAGCAGTGTAAGGTTGGAGAACAGATCAGGCTTCCCTTTTCTACTGAAACCTGGAAATAATCATGAGCCCAATGTAACCCTGAACAGAGACATAAAGCTGAAATTGAATAAGAGAGAAAAGATTTAAATTTAACTGGATTACACTTTTTTTCATATGCTAAAGGAACTGGAGGTTTTGCTTTAGATAGTATTAACTATGCAGATAAGAAGCACAGAGCATGAGGGAGAGCAACCTTAAAGTATTTTCTAGTTTATACCCCATCAACATCAAATTATGAAATCACATAAATATGTCTAAGACATGTTTATTATAGTAAAATATAGAGGAGATGTGCAAAAAGTCTATGAAAGCATGGGATTATCAAAAATGCATGTTGCCATCTATATTCACGGCAAGAACACGATTTCATAATTGGACATGTGAGCAAGATATAATTGAGATACACTGAAATGTGTTTAAGCAGAGGCGTATAGTTCATTGTGATAGCATAAACTGGAAAGAAATATTAAAAATAAAGCAGAAAGTGTGTATTATGGGGATATTTTATGTGGGTGGGAAGAAGTGTCTTGAATGCAATAACAAGGAGTAAGGATGCTATTCTACAGTGATGTCAGAACTATCCTCTCTAGTGCAGAATGATATTTGTTACTCCATTAACAAGAGCCATTTTAAAAAGCAGGTTTATATGTTTGCAAAACAGAAATTTTGTCCATTTTTAGTAATGGATCAGATGAGATTTGCAGACAAACATCTACTAAAGTACCCCTAAAACTACTGGATTGAATGCTAAAAGGGAACATATTTTGTTAAGCATGCGTAAGCTTTATGGTAGAATAAAATAACTGATCGGATATCAGAGAAAGCAAAGCAAAGCAAAAAAAAAAAGGGGCTTAGTTGTTGGGGGTTGGGGGTATCTGGATACAGTGCAAGTTAAAAGGCTGAAAAGCGCCCCTGGAGAAAACCAACATTAATGGGTAACTAGGGGAATAAAGGCAAAAACAAGCCAGCAAGTGAACAAACATCAACAAAAAATCACTTGTTTGGGGTGCCTGGGTGGCTCAATCAGTTGAGTATCCGACTTTGGCTCAGGTGGTGATCTCACTGTTCATGAATTCGAGCCCCACGTTGGCTTCTGTGCTGACAGCTGAGAGCCCAGAGCCTGTTTCAGATTCTGTGTCTCCCTCTCTCTCTGTCCTTCCCCCACTCGTACACTCTCTCTCTGTCTCTCCAAAAATGAATAAATGTTAATTTTTTTTAAAACTTGTTTGCTGTGAGCAGAAAGAAAACAAACTAAGAAGGCTCTCCTGAGAAATCTTATTTTGAACTCTTATCCTTGATTTTGGGTCATAAACTGAAGTGTAAGTTCCCTGGCTGGTGTGGTAAAAAAGAAGAAAAATTATTTCACATACAAAGATCTATCGTTGCTTCGCCACTGGATCCATGGAAGAACCATGTGCAAATGCTCACAGACAAGACTAACAGTGTCCTTGGATAAAAGCCATAAAGTCCCAAGAAACTCCAACTCAACTACATACCCCTGAAAAATACTGAGAAAGCCTGCCAATGTGGATGAAATTAAACCCTGCAGAATCATATACAGAAGTTTCATAAATAAATATATATATATATATATGTGTGTGTGTGTGTGTGTGTGTGTATGTATGTGAGGGCCAAATACAACAAACCGCGAAGATTTAAAAAGTATAAGAACTTCTAGAATTGAATAGATACACAGATACATACACATGGGGGAAGGGAGTTCAATTTATGTTCTATTTCTGGTTATGACACACAAGGGTGTAAAAGCCCTCTATTTCTACTAAAAACAGAACAAAAACAAAAACCAAACCCATGGAATCACTACATAAACCAATCATTATTTGGTACAGATGGAATGCTTTTGTTGCTCCAAAATTCGTGTGCTGAAACCTAGTTCCCTGACGTAATGGTATTAGGAAGTGGGACCTTGGGAACATAACATAATTAGGTTATGGTGGTCAATGGTTTCTCGGTTAGTGAGTTCAAGCCCCGCATCGGTCTCTCTGCTGTCAGCGCGGAGCCCACTTTGGATCCTGGGTCTCCCTCTCTCTCTGCCCTTCCTCCTCTGCTTGCATTTGCTTGTGCTCTCTCTCACTCTCTCACTCAGAAAAATAAAGTCAAAAAAAAAAAAAAGAGGCTCCAGAGAGTTCCGTTGTTCCTTCCTCCATGTGAAGACACAGCAAGAAGACCATCTGTGAACCAAGGATCAGGCCCCCCATCAGACATTGAATCTGCCAGCACCTTGATCTTGGATTTTCCCACCTTCAGAACTTGGCCCAGAGGGACCAAGACATTATTCTTTAAAGCCATCAAAGTACTATGCACACAAAACGATGACATGCCTCAACTTTCATGCTTCAGCCTTTGTAAGTGAGCAAGTTACGGCAGACACTTTGATATCTGGTACCAGTTGCCAAGGTCTCAGGCAGGGCAGGTAGAATAAGCTGGCTAGAGAAGTACAGTCTTTGCTCAGGTGAGGAGAAGCCATAAAGTGCTGGAGCACTGAATTTTGGTTTTGAAGGAGACACTCACAAAATGAAACTATTTTTCAATTATTTTCAATAGTTGTCTTATGCAGAATATTGTCAAGAACACAGATAAGGGGTAAGGGGGTAGAGATAGAAAGCATATTGTGAACTCACAGCCTCATACTCTCACATGGATAGGTTCTTATGGTCCTATGGTTTGTTTCTCAATTTCATGTCCATGTGGTTTGCCGGGACAATAAAATATTTGCCACTCCTCCCACACAAAGGTTTTTTTTTTTTTTCCTTTTCCCTTGAGTCTTGGCTGACCTTGTAATAGTTTGTCCAGAACACCAGCACCATTGTGTTAGTTCTGGACCTGGGTTTTAAGAGTCCTGGCAGTTTGTTTTCAACTTCTCAGACAGGGATTTACCTGTGAAGAGTGTTGGCTTCCCTGGGTCAGAGGACAAGAGGAGAAGGTGATTTGGAAGCTCCCACGTTTTCCTGTTGAAACAACAGACATACCAATATGCTACCTTGGATTGTGAGTGCTACTCACACTTCTAGGTGACAGTGACCCCATGGTGACTCAAGCCAAAACTAGCAGAATATCTCCTTACCTGAACCCAGCTCATAGTGCAGAATCATGAGCAATAAGTGTTTTGTTTGTTTGTTTGTTTATGAGAGAGAGAGAGAGAGAGAGAGAGAGAGAGAGAGAGAGAGAGAGCATGAGCAGGGGAGGGGTCAGAGGGAGAGAGACAGAGAGAATCTCAACAGGCTCCACTCCGGGGGGTGGGGGGCTCGATCCCACGACCCGGGGATCATGACCTGAGTCGAAATCAAGAGTCTGCGCTCAACCCACTGAGTCACCCAGGCACCCTTAAGTGACTTTTAAGTCACTAAATTTGGAAATAGCGTTTTACATGTCTTTTGACAATTTAAACGCTGTCTTTGCAGAGCTATGAAAGGCTTTAGGTCCTGCACATTCAAATTTTTTTTAATGTTTTTATTTATTTTTGAGACAGAGAGAGACAGAGCATGAGCAGGGGAGGGTCAGAGAGAGAGGGAGACATAGAATCTGAAGCAGGCTCCAGGCTCTGAGCTGCCAGCACACAGCCCGACGCGGGGCTCGAACTCATGGACTGTGAGATCATGACCTGAGCTGAAGTCGGACACTCAACCAACTGAGCCACCCAGGCGCCCCGCTGCACATTCAATTTTTAATCACAAAAACTTTTGGGTGTCATGTTCATTTCTTGTACCTTTGAAGCCTTTCTAGGTTTCTTTTTTTTTAATTTAATTTTTTTTCAAGTTTATCTATTTTTAAGAGAGAGAATGAGAGCACGAGCTGGGGAGAGGCAGAGAGAGAGAGAGAGAGAGAGACAGAGAGAGAAACACAGAATCCAAAGCAAACTCCATGCTCTAAGCTTTCAGCACAGAGCCTGATGCAGGGCTTGAACCCATGAACCATGAGATCATGAACCGAACCAAAGTCGGAGGCTTAACTGACTTGAGATAGCCAGGCACCTCTGTCCCTCTAGATTTCAAAACTGGTCCTCTAAGGCCATGGATCTATCTTAGAAGTTCTCTTATTTTAACAATAGGTGCAATACTAACAAGGAAAGGGAACTTCTGTGTCTACTAATTGATACAGATGGATGTTTACTGTTCTAGTATCTTAGTAAATCAGAACCAAAAGCAGATATTGTTGCTTCAGGAGAAATCCCCATGGCATCATTAATTCCTAAGTGCTCATCAAATATTTGTTTTATTTTTCCAAGTAGTCCGCTGCTTTTTCTTTTTCTTTTCTTTTAGTTTATATATATATTTAGACCCACAAACCTCTTTAGAGCATACTTTTAACAGAACACCCATTAAGATCTGAGGCCAGGGTAAGATTAGGCTGTTACTGAAATTTTGAGTAGGATTTCAGTCACTGTCTTGTCAAGTTTCCCGATACTGGGAAAGATCCATGTGATTAAGTCAAGGGTGATCTACCTACAGACTATCTTTTTTTTAGTTTCACTTCGGGTTTTAGGGATTTCTTTTTTTATTATACCTTTGAGGTATTTGAGTCTCAGAGCAAAATATTACCTAGGTATGGTATTCCCTCTGGTCAATGAGTTTCTTTAACAAGGCTAATGCAGGTGGACTCTTGTGAGTGTTGAACCTGGACTATGTAATAAAGGAAGCTCATTTTGTAACAGCAGTCTACACAGCCTTGAGGGTTAGCGTGCTTTAAGCTTACCTGCTCCTTGCTTGATGACTTAAGTCCCTCGATCTGTATCAGAACTAACCTACTTCCCTTGAGATCCCTAGACCACTGGCCTTGAGGAATGAAGAATCAAATTTTCCCAGAAGATAAAGAATGACTACATTGAAAAAGAGCTACCATTGATTCCAGCAAGTCTGTCCAGGGTCATGTTGACATACGACTAACATCCTGGCCACCTGCTTCTCCTGCACATAGCCCTGTTCTCTTTTCCCACACCTTAAAACCCTCCAGCTCCCCCTTGATGGGGAAGGTACTCACTGAGACGTTAATCCACTATCTTCCCAGGTTGCCAGCTTCCTGATAAAGGTTTTCCTACCATCACTTGTCTCTTGGGTACTGATTAGTCCGAGACCCACCTGTCCGGTAACAATCTGGTGACACAGTTGGTGATTTGCCAGAGTTTGCTGGATGTTGCCCACAGTTTCAACATCAGCACATAACAACTCCTCCCTCTCGACACTTCTCCTAATTTCAAAATCTGTGGATAGTAGAGAGCGATGCGGATTATTTCAGTGAAGTGCAATTCAAGTTTGAACTAGCAGGGGCTGGTATAACCACCCTGGTCAGGGTAGTTGCAAATCTGGATACTTGTTTTTGCATGTCAATCTTTCCTTGGGCTCCAGGAGGAAAACGTACTGAGAATCAGCCCTGGTAACATCCTAACTCCTACAGAACTTTAAGTCTACCTATGATTTCATTCTCAAGAGATGGGATTTCTTTGGAGGAGAGATGGCAGTTCTGGCTCCTGGGATCCTATTAGAAGACTTAGGACACTCTACTGCTGTCTGCAAATAAGTTTGCAAGTTCCCAGAGAGGCATAACTCAACTCTCACACATAACACACTCAAAGTGAATTATTCTTGGCTCTCAAGAATTCCTAGGTAGTCCATGACTGTGTGTGTGTGTGTGTGTGTGTGTGTGTGTGTGTGTGTCCCCACTCCTTCATTCATGTAAGGAAATTTACTCCTCATTCACTCTATATGAAATGAAAAAAAAACTTTTCTTCTAATTTTCTGATTTTCTTCAATTTATTTGGAGGAAATAATGTACTTTTGGTTCCTCTAATTTTTCCTACATATTATACCTTTTTAGTCTGTATTGAGGTGGAAGAATGTTAAATAAATTGAGGCTATAACAGACACAGGTAGCCCCTTACCGAAAATCATGCTTCTGGAAAATGTTTTCTTATGTTAGGTGTTGATGAAATCCGTATTAACAGTCCATGCATAATCCCTTTATTGAGAAATAGGTGGCAAGATACCAAGATCTCAAATTGCAGGAAAAAAACTGATTTGCTTTGCCTCTTCACTGTATTACCGACAGGGTGAGGTCATGGAAATTGAAGTGTGTAAAAATCGGAGGAAAAGTGCATAAATTATACATACATATAAAAAGCTAAACTCAAAAATATTCCAGATTATAGCTGAAGCCAATATGTAACCTATACGTCAATTAAAAATAAAAAAGAGAGTTTTGATTATGTGTTTTTTTAAAAGAGGGGGAATATTTTAAAAACGTCGATGTGTACAATTGAGGATATAAATGTATAAAGTAACATTCTGATAATAATCATGTATTATTCATGTGATTCTTTACGTTATATTTTATAAACTTGTAGAGTTTATAGGTCAGATGCTTGCATTCCAAACAAGTAAGTACTTATGTCATCAATTTCTCTTATATAATAAGAAGATTTTTCGCAGACCTTTGCTTCAGCATCATTTGGCAGCTAATAAAGTCTGAATGTTTATTTGTTGTTTGTTTATACTTAGGTTAATGTGTCAAATAATCATCTTCCCATTTGTAAATAAGCATATAATTGCTCAGTATCTGAATACAACACCTTTAGTCTCCAGAGAGTATTAGAAAAGCTAACTGAAGTTAATCATCCCAGATCAGACCGTCAACAGAATTTTAGAAGGAAGGGTAAAAATAGTGTGAGGCATAATAAGATTAAAATCTTTCATGTCATTGGAGGGAAGTAAAAATTGTTTAAATTACTTTGGGTGACATATAGATCTATGCAACCCCCAAAATTACTATTAATGTAATCAGAACCTCTAGAATTAGAAATATCACGAGAACCTTTCAAATCAAGGTTTTTCAAAAAAACCTTTTCATTTTATAAATTACAGAGTTTCATTCATTTAGTCACAAATGAAATTAATAGGAAAAAAGAAAGTATAAATCAGTAAATACAGATGGAAGGAACTATTTTAAATATTTAAAAATGTAAAAAATATATATTCTACTGTCTTCCCCTAATGAAAGATTTATGTGTTCCGTGTTTGACAGGAAATGCAAAATTCAACTACAGGGTCTGCCTAGTTTTCACAGACCCACACTGACTGGAAGTTGTGCATATTGGAGTTGTATCCTCTAGATATGCCCATGTGTCAGTTAACAAGGTTCTATGCCAAGTGAAAACTGCCTGTATATATATGTGTATATATACCACTCTTAAAAAAAGACATGAATTTTAAAACTAAATGTGTATAAATATATGCCTTGCAAATACTTAAGTAACAAAATTAATTACAACGAACCTACAGGTAACAATACAAACACCATCCAAAGGTCAAAAACAGAGCGTTTAAAGGCAGACTATTTCTAGCCATAGCTATTTGTTTGGGAAACATTATAGCAGCTACGTAAGCAAATCCAAAGATAAGCAAGGAAGAATTGGCAGATACATTACCATTTGGTCTTTGTCACATAATTTAAATTAAGTAATCAATAATTATATACAAGAACTGAATGATATTATCAATAAGGTTGATTAAATTCTATCAGTAGAAATCTCCTACAAAGACAATCTGCAGCCTCGTGTAGTCAATAAAAACCTAAAATGGTCATGTGAAAGACTTTATGATCTTAAAAATCAAGGTGAACCAGACAGGAGTTAAATTATCAGATTATAGTATTATGAAACAGAACACTAAAAGTTTTTTTTTTATTTTTATGATAAGAATTTGAATTATTTTATTTTATTTTTTAAAAGTTTATGTATTGGGGCGCCTGGGTGGCTCAGTCGGTTAAGCGTCCGACTTCGGCTCAGGTCATGATCTCACGGTCTGTGAGTTCAAGCCCCACGTCAGGCTCTGTGCTGACACCTCAGAGCCTGGAGCCTGCTTCAGATTCTGTGTCTCCCTCTCTCTGACCCTCCCCATTCATGCTCTGTCTCTCTCTGTCTCAAAAATAAATAAACATTAAAAAAAATTTAAAAAAAAAAGTTTATGTATTTATTTTGAGAAAGAGACAGTGGGGAAGGGGCAGAGAGGGATAGAGAATTCCAAGCAGGCACTACACTGTCAGTGCAGAGCCCAAAACGGGGCTCTAACAAACCATGAGATCATGATCTGAGCCGAGACCAAGAGTGTGATGCTTAACTGATTGAGCCACCCAGGCGCCTCAGAAAACTGAAAGTTTTAAGCAACAACAACAAATGTGGTTAAACATGTGAAACAATATCAACCACTGTGCTAAGAAAGCAAATCATCAAGGACATCTAAAAATCATTGTGTTAAACGCCATTAAGCATCTTAAAATCCAAGAATATAAAGCAAGAACAGAGGCAGTGTAAGTAGTTAAAAATATTATAGAATTTAATACAATCAGGAGGAAATTGGTATCAAATTGAAAAATAGATAAGATCAATGCAATACAAAACAACTATACTTTGTATAATTAATAGTGAATCTAATAACAAATACTTAAATTTTAAAAATCTGGAAATGCAATTGCCTTCTAAGAAATACAACTTATGTTTTATCCTCATATGTTTGGAGATTAAAGGGATGGTCTAAACTTGAGACAGTTAAAGCTTATTTTAATCCTGCCTTTTGAGTTTGGGCAGCATGTTTTCCATAAAACATGACTCTTAATCAGTTGAATTGCAGCTAGTTCCAGGAACCTATAACCACAGTTATTTGCTGGTCATAGGTCTCAATTTATTTTTGTCCCTTTGATTTCTGCTGTTATAGACTACCTTCCACTTCCACCCCCAAATATGTATGGTTGAAACCTAATCTCCAGTGTAATGGTGTTTGAGGTATGACCTTTGGGAGGTGACTAGGGTAAAGCACTCTGTGAATAAGATGAATGTTCTTATTAATAGGATCAGGAAAAGCACCCCAGAGAGAGAAAGAGAGAGAGAGAGAGAGAGAGATCACTCATCATGAAGGGGCACAGAGAAAAAGCAGCTAAGAACTAGGAAGCGATGTCACAAACACTTGGGTTTCCCAACCTACAGAACTATGAGAGATAAATTGGTTTATAAGCCACCCAGTCTGTGACATTCTGTTACAGCGGCCTGATGGACCAAAACATGCCACCCAGCCCCCTTGAACTAATGATGGCAACCTTGAAGTCACATGTCTGGAATAGGAAGACTACAATCTTAAAGTCTTTTGTGGTAGGGCTAAATATAAATGGGACTGTATCATCCAAAAGCTTTTAAAATGGCAATTCAAAATGCCACTGGTGGCTCAAAAGTACAAACTTCCAGTGATAAGTATGTACTAGGGGTGTAATGTACAGCATGAGGACTGCAGCTAACATTGCCATATGACACGGAGGAAAGTTGCTAAATCTTGAATCTCATCAAATTGTGTCCACTGTATTCTTTTCTTTTCCTTGTGTCTATATAAGAAAATAGACGTTAGCCGAACATGTTGTGGCAACTATTTCAAAATATATGTAAATCAGACCATCATGTATACATCTTGAACTTATAGTGATGTTGTCATTTATTCATCAATAAAACTCTAAGAATGTAAGAAAAAGTAACATGGCATTTCTCCTACTTGAAGTCTGAAAGAAACATGCCTTACCAATCCTTCTCATCAAATTTCTCGAGTTTCTTTGTCACTTTATTATTATTTCATAAAGCCAATTCTTCCCTATGTAGGTCCTGAAAACAATATCTTTGAGGCTTCAAATATCCTGACATGCTCTATTTTCTGTCCTATCAGTTTGTAAATAAACCACGTATTGTCTGGGCTCACGTCTTTCTATTTTAGTTAAAAGCAGCCAGTAATCATCTATATTTCTAACAACCTGCTTTCCAACCCCACTCTCAAATCTACAAACTCAGAAAAATCTTAGTTAAATATCAAAGGGGATAATTTTCTTTTTCCAAAGGAGATATTTTACCAACTATTTTGTTACTACATAGCATGGATCGATTAAGATTCATATATTCATATCCTGAAAGAAAATACCAATCTCTGGACCGGAAAACAGACCATTTACAAAGCATCATGTGTTGGTTTCCCCACACACATTTCTCCACCGGGTGAGGTGATGGGAGTCAGAGGTGCACCTGTGTAAGCAGTCGTGCACAGTAGAAGAACCTCAAAATTATGAGCCTCAGTTCTTAGGTAGAGCTGCCAGAGTAACTGCCTGTCTTCCTCTCTGGAAATAAAGACCTTACCTTTTGCTCTAGAAAGTAAGAAAACACCACTAGGAGAAAGAAAAAAGATATCTCTGGGTTTATTACTCTGGAATGTGACAAATATCTTCGGGGGAGAGGAGGACGGTGGGATACGAAAGGCAGAGATATCCTCTGTATCTATTGTAGTTGTCTAGTTCCATTGCTCGGAAGGCCTAGATAATGCAGAAACATTGAGAAATACAAGAATTTTCTTCCATTAGGTTCTTCCTCTGTCCAATATCTCCTACCACCTTCCTCCCTGACCACTACCTGACTTCTAGACCAATGCCCTACAGTTCGGGTTTTACTTAAGGCAACCATCTACATTGTATCAGTTTCTGCATGAGGTAAGGGGATCATGACAGTTTTAAGAGATGAAGGAAACCATGCAAGTCAACTAAATAGAGATTTCTTGTTTGTATCAATTCAAGACAGAGAGGAAGGAAGTGCCCCAGTTTCATGAATTATTCGGGCACTCCGGATGGTAGTGTCTGCCATCTTCAAGGATTCCAAGATTCTCATGGGTGTCAACACACAGCAGGGTGCTGGGGGGAAAGAACTGTGTGTGGGAGAATATTTGGTCCAGGTACAGAAGTAATACACAAGATGTCCATACACATACATTGAATGAAAGTAAGTCACATTGTCTTATCTAACTACAAGACAACTTGGAAAATGGGGTCTTGCTTTGTTTTTGTGAAGAAAAGACAGGTTTGCTGAACACCCGGCCAGTCTCTGCTGTATTTCTATCTCTACTTCCCCATTTGCCTTATTCTAGGCCTATTCTCAACATCAGTTCTTGTTTACAATATACAATCAAACTTGCTACCTGGTGATTTCCGAGTATTTTCCAAAGATCTGTTTTGTTTTAACCTCCATTTGTGTTAGTTTCAGATAAAACTCTTGTCATAAGAAGATATTGTTACATTTTTCTAAAACATGAATCCAGTAGAATGGATTGCTTTTGGAGTCTCTTAATATTTTCCTCCATCTTACTATACTCACCCTCTGCCATCAAGCTCTGGTTCCCCCACAACCCCCCCCCCAAAAAAAAATTAGGCTACTTAAAAAAATCTTAAAGTTTTTCTATAAGATTAGAACTACTTTGTGTAAGAATATATTGTTTTTTTTTTTCAACGACATTTTAGCACTTGAATACAAAATGTGTTTAAATGTACAAAAAACATTTTCATCTAGGTGAATATATGGCTCTATTTTTAGGCACACAAAAGCAGTCACAGATATCCCTACCTTCTCAGCTACCGAGGCACCTGTCCAGAATACAGGAAGAATCAACATGTTTGTCATTTCCAGTGCTGTAACTGGACAATATAGCATTATTCAGATGATCAACCCTTGGGTTATTTAAACAAGTGGATAAATGAATGAAAAGCCATTTAGTGGCTGCACAGGAAGCTTATCTAATTTGGTGTAATGGATATCCTGGGCGGGAGTGGAAAGGTTAAAAGGGAAGTTTGTTCTGCCTAGGGATGCTGTCCAGCCTAGATGTGCAGATCGGACAGACGCTGGTGGCTCCAACAGTCATAAATTGGCTTCCCAACTCTCCCTTCTTCCTTCCTTCCTTCCTTCCTTCCTTCCTTCCTTCCTTCCTTCCTTTTCTTATACTTTTTAAATGTTTATTTATTTGAGAAAGAAAGAGAGAGAAGCGGGGGGAGGGGCAGAGAGAGAGGAAGACCCAGAATCCAAAGCAGGCTCCAGACTCTGAACTGTCAGCACAGAGCCCGATGCGGGGCTCGAACTCACAAACTGCCAGATCATGACCTGAGCTGAAGTCAGACGCTTAACCAACTGAGCTGCCCAGAAGCAACCCCCCTTCCCTTTCTAAGGGTCCAAACAATTTAGTGCAAAATGAGAAAAGAAATGTTAAAAATTACTAAATATTTTCCTGAATTATAAAACAATACCTTAGTTCTTTTGGGGAAGTGTACTAATGTTTGCTTAAATTTGTTACAAAATAATGAATGTGACATCTCAATATAATGTGGTAGTCTGGATAGGATCCTGGAACAAAGGGTATTAGGTGAAAACTAAGGAAGACTGAATAAAAGAATACATGTATATTAGTAACAAATGCACCATGCTGATAAAAGGTGTTAATAGGGAAAATTAAATGTGAGATATATGGAAGCTGTTTTCTTCTCAATTTCAATAAATTTACAACTGTTCTAAAAAAATCTACTTATAAAAATAAGAATAAATAAATAATAAAATCTATTTAAAAATACACAAACTATTAAACTTAATGAATACTTGCTGACTCTAACCCTTGACCAAAGTAGAACAAAATTTTTAAATATTACAATTGATAATACCTAGGATCATCATCATCAATGTCACAATAGAAGAAAGTAAAACTCGTGTTAGTTCACACCTGAAAACTCAAGTGTGAGGGTAAAAAAGCTATCAGCACTGATTGGCCACTAGTAATTTCTGTAGCTTCTCCCAGAAAAAGAACTAGAATATCACCCTGATACTTCAACCTAGGAATTGCTTGCTGTTTCAGAGTCCTGGGTGATAAAGACAAACAGATCAATCGTATCAGTGTATGAGGAAACTTCACAGCTTAACACTTTTAGTTTTAAAAATTACAGCTATTTGGAAGCACTTGGCTGGCTCATCAAGAGCATGAGACTCTTGATTTTGTGGTCATGAGTTCAAGCCCCATGTTGGGTGCAGAGATTACTCAAAAAAAAAAAAAAATTAAAAAGCTAGTTAAAACTCTGAGAGCAAAAATCTTAGGCTTGTACATAAATATGCTGAGGAAGAAATTCTATTAGCACATTCTTCCTGCCTGACTTGATTCATATGAATAAGCTGAGACAAATCTAGGTAGCAGATGGAAGCATGGATGGAAGAGTAGAAATACAGTACAAATATGGATGTCCCCAACATGAAGAAATTCTAGCAAAGAAAACTTGTACTCTTTTACCATAGAATCCTTCATGGTTTCCTCATTTCACTGGACATTTTTTCCAGTTCATCCTACGTCTTAGCAGTTTGCTTATACTATATAGCTTATACTAAATGCTTCTCAAACACCTTACTTAAAAAAAAAAAAGATATTACAAGAAAGTTACAGTGGGAGTGGTCATTTGGGGGAACTATTCAGGTTTATAGTTTCACTCTCTAGGATCAAGTTCTGTGGATGCCTTATCTACATCTCATTAGCTTACCTTACAGTTCACCTGCAGTTTCTGTGACTGGTTCCCACTCATGGTAAGGGCTTGCTTTCAACCAAGCTCTTGGTTTCTTTTACTGAAGTTGCCTCTGTTCCCTGAGAGGCAGACTGAAATTTCCAGGGGGGGATGTTCATACCCTCTGTAGTCACCTTCAACAGTGAGAGCGATGAGCTAGAGGGTAAATATTCCAGAGCCTACAGTGCCCACGCAGGAATGTACTCATTACAATTTTACAGGGTCCCCTTCCTTTCCCACCCATTCCTCCCTCATTCAGTGCTTCCCAGGATTACTGCCAAAATAAACTAATTGAACCATAATCCTTTCTTTAAGGTGTTTCTTGTAAAACATGAATTTACATACATCTGTACTCCTAAAAAGGGTAAGAAGCTTTAGATTTCTACAAAGCATTGCATCGTAAGCTATGATTGTGAATGTATTTTTATATAGGATTGATACAAGAATCACCTACCAGGAAAAATAAAATAAAACAAATAAATAAAATATTTAAAATAAATAAATAAATAAATAAATAAATAAATAAATAAATAAAATGCAGTAAACAACATTGGCAAAGATGACCTAAGAATATTCAAAAATAATGAAACATAAAAACTGACCTCAATTTTAATTAGTCTGTCAGTCATATACTAACTCTTCAAATGTATTCTTTGTTCTTTTTAATCTATGATTCAAAATACATGAAGACAAAAAAGAAGACTTTAAGAGTAAAGATATTTTAAGTATCCCCTACTTTCAAACAGAAGGAAAATCCACAAAAACAATACACAGAATTCAATTATAATTACGGTTATATTCATAAGCCTATAGGAAAGCATATTTGTGGAAAAATCAACAAACATCTATTTATATCTTATTTGAAGGATTATATGAAAAAATTTAAAAATATAGTAATAATCAGTATTATAGTCCTTCATCTTTACTTCCTTGTTACTGATAACTTTTACGACCTATTAATGTTTTTATATTTACCACCTGTTTGCAACATATAGTGGTTGTTTTTGTTTTTTTAAAGATTTTAGTTTTTAAGTAATCTCTACACCCAACATGAGGCTTGAATTTCCAACCCAGAGATCAAGAGTCACATGTTCCGCTGACCGAGCCAGCCAGGCACCTCTGCATTTTATAGTTTGTTATTGTTGTGGTTGTTGTTGTTTTACATGAGAAAAACACCAATATGGGAACTGACTTTATTAGAGGAACAGTGAAAGTTCTAGAGTTCTGTTGGAAACAAAAGGAATAGTAACTTTCAGGAAAGATGATAATTTCACAGAACTTCTGGAAAATTCTATGTTTAAAAGAAAAATATGATGAAATTCAACAGATTTTGTATTGTTGTATCTAAAGGAAAAATAAGGGCCCAAAACACAGTGTGATGAAGCAGAAGTGAGGTGCAAACTGCGTTGCCCGAAGCCGTGAATAGAGTCATTCCTTATACCAGTGGCAACACAGAGAATGGTTTTTAGTTATCAGCTGATTGGGGATTGGTTTATTAACATTTGTATCAGAAAGATTTTGTGAGGTGTTCGTCAGAGAAATTATGGCTACAAAAAGTAATAACTTCTCTCATTGAATTTTGTGGTGGTTCTATATAAATAAAATTTGAGGTAGTGACTGGGTGACTCAGTTGAGCGTCTGCAACTCTTTTATTTTGGCATGGCATCACGGTTTGTGAGATCAAACCCTGTGTCAGACTCCACTCTGGGTGTGGATCCTGCTGAAGGTTCTCTTCTCCCTCTCTCTCTGTCCTTTCCCTTCTCTCTCTCTCTCTCTCTCTCTCTCTCTCTCTCTCTCTCACACACACACACACACACACACACACACACACACAAATTTCCAACTCTTGTATTTTATCTAGTATTATTGTTGCCATTTCATATTTTGGCATAAAAACTTAACAATGGGACTGGAACTCCTTTCTTCTTACTTCCCGTGATCCCTGGAATAAAGAAACACCAAAGAAGCCTTCTAATAAATGTGCTAAAAAACATACTTCCTCATAGACATACAAACAGCATTTATAGCATGAAGGAGAGTTATAATCTAGAACATGTTTTTAGCAATCTAGATCTGATCTCTCTAGGTTACTTATTGTAATTAAACTTGGAATTTGGGGATTTTCAGAAATTGGAACTGTTGCCTAAATAGAAACCAGTGAGATGCTGATTCTTTGATGAGATATAAGGTATTCTATAATGAAATGGATTACCTTGTGAAGCAATGTATACACATAACTTATTCCAATCCCATGCCATATTAAATCTGAAACAAGGAAGCTTCCCGATGTTATAGAGAAATAAATTCTGGGGGGAAGCTGCACACGAATGTCTCAGTTTTCATCCAATGAAAATTTCACCTTTCTTATATTATTAGTAAATTTGGCACTGTTTTCAACCATAATATTATTATTCATGTAAGCTTAATTTGACAATTCAATTTTTTGTGTTACCTTATAATTTTAGGAAACAGTTTTTGTTCCATTAGAGAAAAATGGGATACTTGGTCAAAAGACATCTTGTAATCATTTGCTGTTAGAAAGATCTGTGGGTATTAAAAAAATCCACTTCCTAGGTAAAGTCCTAACATCATGGCATTTAAAATTAAGTGACTAGGATACTAAACGTGTAAAATGAAGCACTGTTAGAGTAAGGAAGGAATAGGAAGTGTTGGCCAGGTCAAGGAAGGCCTCTTTAAAGTAGATATTTCTTTGATTTATTCAGAAATTTATCTAAATAAGCAATGTATCTTTCTGAGCACCAGAATACTAGGCAGAGAGAAGAGAGAGTCCATTAACTGAGGCGAAAATGAGTTTGTTGTATGTGTTTGAGAAATAAGAATGTTAATGTCTTAGATTTTGCTTTGAGGAAACCCAATGTAAGACAAAGGCTTGCATTCACTTGGAAATGATGTGCTGATCAAGAGGCCGGAAAGAGTGAAACTGGCAAGTATACAAAACTAATTCAAGGGTGTTATCAAGCTGATCACTGTTGTGGAAAAAATGGGGTTCAATCCTATCAGGGAGCCTCTTATGAGCCATGTAAAATGGATCTCAGAATTTTCCACAGAGGAACTCAGAAGAGACAATTTAATCCACGAGTTAACTCTCTAATCTTGATGCTCAGGAGGATAGTTTCATTGAGATTATCTCTGATGATAAATATTGACCTCCTGGCCTCCTCTGCTTTAAAATTCATGCCAGATGGTACTAGGAAGCATAGTCCCATGGCAGTACCTTCTGATGTCAACCTTGGCCTAAAAGGAAGCATTGATGAGCTTTCCAGAGAGGTCAGTGTCTCCCTTAGCAATTTCTTATTGGTGAAAGAGATTTTCTGGGAGACATTCAGTGGTAGATTGTCTGATCTCACATATTGGATCCTTTCTGTATTGCTCACCTACATAATTCTCCTGACATTGTTCTAAATATTCTATTTACTCACCATAGACAAGTATTTTCAAGATTTAAAAAGCAATTTGAAGCACTATCTTCTGGTGTTCCTGCCAGAACATTAAACACGGAGTCACAGCAGAGGACCTCCACTGCAAGAAGCTATGTATTTAGTAGTCCCAGCCCAGATCTCAACTCCCAGATAACACTCCAACATATGTTCCCTAATACTTTCCAATTTATTAGTCAGATGTTTTAGTCACTTGAATGTGTTTCTCTTTTTTCTCCTGGAGAAACTACTTGATAATTAATTATCTTGTCTTAGCTCTGTTTCACCTGCCCCTACTTACAGATCAGGACATGAAGAGAAATGGAGGTAAGTATTGAATAATCCAAGCTCATCTTGCAAGACCCTTGAGCCATAAGAGCCTTTATATGAAGAAAGGATTTATCATGGGGGAGGGAGTGGCTTCTTCCAAACAAGATATTGAAGATGAATATAGAGATTCAAAATCATCAAGCTCTTTTACTTAATAGCTCACAATCTGGGTCTCTAGAATTTTCTTTACTTCAAGTATGGTCTCTCTTCCTGGGCATAGGAAACCCATAGAGGAAACCCATATCTTTTCTAGTTCAAGAATATTTATATTGAAATTCTGGGTCTGGTTTTCATCAATGTCATCTCTATTCTACTAGGAGGATTGGTAGCTGGCTAATTTCAATTTTTTTCTATGAGCTTCTAAAAATATTAACAAAAGTTAGCTAATTGTACAGTCTTTAATATTATCATTGTTCCTATATTAATAAAGTGTATTGTACAAACCAAAATTTCATGTTATAGTTGCACATATTCCAATCCATCTCTTATAAAAATCTTAGTTATAATTCTATTACATGTCAATAGTTATCACCAATCCACTTAAACCTGGCAATAGGAGATTCTGAAGTAACATCACTCACAGAAGAAAAACATTGCTGGTATTCCTAATTGTCTTAATCAGGGTTGCCCTGAAAGAAGAGAGCTTGATAAATGGTTTGTGTGTAGGAGAGGTAGGAGGAAGAGGCTAGGAAAAATGTAATAATCACAAGAGGAAGGAGAGTAAGTCAATGTTAGGCTAAGTAATTTTGTTATCCTAATAGGCAATTGAGGCATAATCCTTGCAGGAACCTCTAAGGAGCAGTATAAAGTATATTTCAGAATTATCCAGCTAGAGCTAGAATAATGTTATAAACATGATTCTCATTGTCACAGGTTATAGCATGAAGTGTTAAAAATTAGTGTGTTTATACAAACATACACAAACGATGACTGAGTAGCTTCTGTGTGTATCCGGGTAAAGGTAGAAGAGGATTTGGGGGCTATAAAGTGAGATGTGTGGTAAAACCGAAGCAAATAATTAACAGATTATCTCTGCATGCAGCTAATTGCTAATGCAAGAGGTGTCCAGTTGAGTGAATGTGACTGGAGCAAGTTAAACAAGCAAAAAAGAATCACAAAATGAGATTGGGAAGTACAGAATGGGGGAGAGCCACATGACATCCACATGACTCTTCCTTCATACATTCATAACCTTCCCCACAAGAATGGTGCATTTTTTTTACAAAAATAGTATGAACCTATACTAAAATGTCAAAATCACCCAATATTCACAGTTTACATTATAGTTCACTCCTGGTTGTACATTCTATAAGTTTAGACAGATGTAAAATTATATATCCATCATTAGATTATCATTTAATGATTTTTAAATATTGAACTGGCCTTACATTCCAGGATGAATCCCACTTGGTGAGATGTATACTCTTTTCTATATGTTGATGGGTTAGATTTGCTGATATCTGGGCCTGGTGCTTTCTGTTCTGGAAAGTTATTGACTCAATTTCTTTGATATAAGCCAGTTCAGATAATGTGTTTCTTCTTGTGTATTGGCAGATTAGGTCTTTCAAGGAATTGGTCTGTTGTATCTGCGTTGTCAAATTTGTAGACGTAGAGTTATTCATAGTACTTTATTATCCTGTCGATGTCCTTTGGATCTGTAGTGATTCCTCCTTTCATTTCTTTCATTAAGAATTTGGATCCTTTGTTTCTCTCTTAGTTAACATGGCTAAAGTCATATCAATTTTATTTATCTTTTCAAAGAATCACTTTTGTTTTCCTTCATATTCTTTACTGATATATGACCTTTGGAGGTCAGGCCAACATGTGAAGTGGAGAAAAACTAAAACCTGAGTATGACTGAGGTGTTTTTGTTTTTAGTTTTTTTTCCCCTATCTCTTTCAACTGGGTGATTTCTGAAGTCATACTAGCATGCAGAAGATTGGCAGTCATATGGGAATGTTGGATTTGGATTTTTTTAGACCTGTGAAAGATCTTATTTGATTGACATCCAAATATAAATGTTGTATTTGGAAAGTTATATACATAGGTAATAAGGAGAAATGATGGTTTGCTATATAAATTCAGGAGGAATCAATGAATACAAGTAACATAAAGCCATCGGAATTTGAGATCATTTGGAAGGTAGTGAGTGTAGGGATTAAAGGGAAATTCTGAAAATTCTTGAAAACACTAGTGTTTCTGAATCAAAACCAAATTCTAGCACTTAGATGTTGTAAAGAATAGAAGGAGTAGTCAGAAATTTGATGGAAAACCAAGAGATTTCCATGATATATATCAAGTGGAAGAAAATACTTAAGAAGGGAAACATCTATCAGCTTATTCAAATATTGTTGAAAGGTATCAAATAGACTGCAGATATTTTTTAAATGGCAAGATTAAAGGCAGTTTCAGTTTGACTTTGATAAATGTTTAATTGCAGAGATTAAAGGAGAATGATCTATGGAAATAGTGACTCTATGTATACATGTATATTACAGAGACAGACAGACATGTTCCTGAAAATGTTTCCTTAAATAAAGATAAAATAGTGAAAATGGTGAATTCAGTTAAGTCTGGTTAGTAAATCAAGTTAAATAATGATAGAAATGATCCAATGAAGAATTTAAATATGTCAC
This sequence comes from Panthera leo, assembly GCF_018350215.1. Taxonomy (NCBI): domain Eukaryota; kingdom Metazoa; phylum Chordata; class Mammalia; order Carnivora; family Felidae; genus Panthera; species Panthera leo. Next base: position 21,606,942 of record NC_056687.1, on the reverse strand, counting down.
AGCAGGAGGGATTGATTACCAAGGGAAAGACATGACAGTATGAGATCTGGTATATAAACAGAGGAATTGACTAATATGTAACCAAGGGCAACATATCCATTGTGAGAATAGGACAAGAATGGATATGTCTGCAGATTCCAGTGGATTGTTACATTTGGCTCTAATTAAGATGAGGGATTCACTTCCAATTGTTTCTATATTCTTAGTGAGATAATAACGCTAGCTTAGAGTAAGTGAGGAAGTGATGTGAGGAGTTCTCTCACAGAGGGGCTAAGTGAATTGGCCAGGGAATTTAACAGTCTTGACAGGAAATCCCAAATGGGACACCTGCAGTTTGTGTTCACAAATTTAAAGTGAGACAAGTGCATACCATTGTGTGTATGTGTGTGTTTTAGTACCGTTGAAATGCACCAAGGTAGCTACCAGTTTATAGAGAAATGGATGTATTCAGGTTTGAGGTTTGCTCGGGTGAAGGCTGAGGTTACCTGAGAGATAGTAATTATATTAATATATCACAGTATCTAAGCCTGAAAATAAGGAAAAGGATGAATACAAAAAGTGATAGAGATATTGGACTGGAGTTCAAGATGAGCTTAAATTGGTTTAAGTGGGGGAATTGAAGGACATAAGTTGGGAGTATATAAATCATAATTCATAGCAGATGATTAAGAATCTAAATATTTGGAGAATTGTGATAATTAGCAATGATAAACACTAAAGAGTGAGAACACTAGAGCATGGAGTGTGGAAGATTTTTTTCAATGATGAAAGGTCAAAGAATTAGAAGGCCAGAGAGTTAAATATATGGTGCATATGTGAAAGAGAACTGAGGGGCGCCTGGGTGGCTCACTCAGTTAGGCGACTGACTTCAGCTCAGGTCATGATCTCGTGAACTGTGAGTTCGAGCCCTGCGTCGGGCTCTGTGTTGACAGCTCAGAGCCTGGAGCCCGCTTCAGATTCTGTGTCTCCCTCTCTCTCTGCCCCTCCCCTGCTCATGCTCTGTCTCTCTCTCTTTCAAAAGTAAATCAACATTCAAAAAAAAAAAAAAAGGAAAGAGAACTGATGTATTGCATTTCTTACCTTCTTTGTGGCTATTTGGTCTCATGGGGTGGGGGGGGGGACTTCACGTTAATACAAACAAGACGCACTGCCTTCTTTAACCTTCCATGATAGATTGCAAAAGTGGCCACAAACCCTTGCACTTGTATCAAGAAGTATAGTCTTTCTCCAATGTTTAAGTCTGTGATGGTCACATGAATTTCTCGGGCCAATAGGGCATTAACAAACAGGATAAAAGCAGAGACTTGGCACGAGCTTGATCTTTGAGGGTAACTCTTTTGCAATGTTTTTGACCTTTCAACTACCATGTGAAAGAAGCTCAGACCCTCTCCTGGATAACAAGAGACACATGACCCAGTCCCCTCCAATTTGCCAAGAGCCTTCCAAGTAACAGTCATGTGAGTTAGTCAACCAGAAGTCATCCAGCCCTTAGCTAACCCGCCACCTGCCAAAGGCTGCATAAGCTAGCCCGGCAGAAAACTAGGCTGGCCTATTTAGGAAAGACCTCCCTGCCAGTCCACAGAATTAGGAGACAAATGCATGATGACTGGTTTAAATCACTGACATTTTGTGGATAGTTTTTTATACAGCAATCAGTAATTAATAGAGATATTGCGCTTGTAAGTGTCATTGATCCTGGGAATGGGAGATAGTGATGACTGGAGAAAGCAGTGAAGAGACAAAGGAGGCTGAAAAAATAGTGAATAATCTATTCATGGAAACTAGGAAAACAAAAATCAGTGAGGAGATTGTATAGCAAGCTGAAAAAAGGGGGACCCACATGATTTTTTTGTAGAACAGTAGGCAAAACTATCATGTGGTCTAATTCGGATGGTGAAGTATTTGTCTAATGTACACGTCTAGCACATCTTCTATACATGGTGTCTGTGGGAGTAAAGGTGCCAGTAGCTGGTCTCTTTAGTTCAAGAGTAACACATCCAACACCGCCTTTTGGACATGATTTTAGAGCACAGAATTTTGGACTTCAATTCTAAGGGAAGAACTGTAGGAGGCATTTTGGGTCCCTGGGATAAGAGTGAATGTATTTTCCATTTGAGAGAAACGTTAACAAATCACAGCTAGAGGATGGATACGATCGATTCCCAAATGCCCATAAAAGCCTTCCATTCTACGAGTAGCGTGAATAGGGAGAACATGTTGCTCCAGCTCTTGAACTTGGGATGGCCATGTGACTTTCTCTGGCCAATGGACTTGAATAACAAACGTGACATCAGCAAAGGCTTAACAAGGGCTCTATATTGAGGATGCTTCCTTTGCAGTGTTTGTGACCACACAGTCATTATTTGAAGAAATCGGGCTAGCTTGCTGGATTATAAGAGAAGTAAACTCAATTGCCTCTCTCACCCTGTACAGCAGCCAGAAAAAGCCACACATGTGAACTAAGTCATCCGTGATGACCCAGACACAAGCTGACTGACCGCTGACAGCTGTATGGCTGTCCAGTAGTTATCAGCTGAGTTCTCTCAGACCGGAATAATCAACTGCGAGTGGACTAAAAGGTTAATGTTTAAACCACCAAATTTTGGGATGCTTCCATAAGCAGCAAGAGATGAAATGCCTTTTATCACTAGGAAGCACTCTGTTGCTTTGGAACTACCACTGTATTTAATCCATCCATAATGAGTAACATTCTCATGATGTGAAAATGACATCGATGCTGTTTTAATTTACCATGATCATATACGTTAAAAAATAAATATGTAGTTAAGCTTATGAGAAATATAAGTAGACCAAACCTATCCAGTCCCTCTTTTTATAATAAAAGTTATATTTTTGTGGAAATTATTTTACACAAAGCTTCTGAGATCTGATTATACACATAATTAGTTTTATCTGTAGATTTCCTTCATATTACAAGCTCATTCTAGTAAAGATCTTAGTAAAGATCAATCTTATCCAGGAAAATAATCAATATATTAAGGATTTGTAGCATTATTATGTGCCATAATTAAGGACTTAAAACCATTTAAACTTATTTAAATGATTTATGCTTATCATGTTATTGTGTAAAATACGACAACGTTTGTTCATGTTGTTGTGTTAGGTGGATATTTTACAACAAATGGTATGGGGGAATAGCAAAAATGTGTAGCTTCATCATCCAAAGTATTTAAAAAAATTTTAACATTCATTAGAACTTACTGGTTTAAGCTCCTAACAATTAGATTTAGAATAGTCAGGGAGGATATATTTCTTCTCCTTTTTAGTACTGTTCAAAGGATATGTTATCAATTTCCTGTCACTCTCTCACCCTGGAGGAACTAACATTATTTTGATTTTATATTGAAAATAAAAGGCATACTGGAAAATAAAAATGGATTTTGAGATGTTTTCCCTCTCCAGAAGAATTCAGACATTATCAGCACTGACTCTTACCAGGGCAATTCCCCTTGGAAGGATTAAGCCTGCAATTGGTCCAGAATCTGTGCTGTATAGACATAGGTAAAGAATAAAAGGAGACTACCAAATATTCCTTTGCTAAATCGTGCATGCATTCACCTGCATGTCTCCCCCAGTTTTAAGTAACTGATATATAAATAATGTGTAAGATAAGTTATTAAATGTAAGAGACTCTTCAACAAGTCTTTCAATTCTACTAAAACTTAATACACCAATTTTATTTGTTTATACTGTTAATAAGCTAGGCACCATGCTTTAGAGACCTGGCTCAAATTGAAAACCGAGGGAAAAGAAAACTGGTCATATCTTTCATATTTCTCTCTCCAGTTTCTAGATATCCATTCATCCTTTACACACCACTCTGAACTATGGAAGCAAATTTGATTTGTGTAATTGACCAAGTAAAAAAGAGTACACATGTTCCTTGATTCGCAATGGGTTTCATCTCGATAAAAATAAAAATAAGTTGGAAATAGCATAAGTTGAAAATTCATTTAAAATACTTGACCTACAGACGTTGTAACTTAGCTTAGCCTTCTGTGTTCAGACCACTTACATTAGCCTGAAATTGGGCAAAATCATCTAACATAAAGCCTATTTTATAATAAAGTGTTGAATAGCTCATGTAATCCATTGAACACTGTACTGAACATGAAAAACAGAATGGCTGTATGGGTATAGAATGACTGTCAGTGGATCATTTGTTTACCTTGGAGATTGCATGGCTGGTGGGAGCTCACTGTTACCACCCAGCATCACAAGAGAAGACTGTAGAAACACGTCAACAGCCCGGAAAAAGATCCAAATTCAAAATCTGAAATACGGTTTCTACTGAATACATATTACTTTCACAATATTGTAAAATTGAAAAACAAGCTGAATCATTATAAGTTGGGGATCATCTGTATAAGGCTACTAGTAGGGGAAGTTTGGGAGGAATTCAATATTGATCAAAGAGTGTATCTACTGAATGGGAGAAGGGCAAAGCATTAATGTTACCTAATTGAAATAGAAGTGGAAATAGTAAACTAAGTCGAAAGAGCCAAGGACAGATCTCGGCAAGGAAAGGAGACTAAACAAGAGATGTAGTACAAGCTGGGAATAATTCACATTCTTTTAATCACCGAAGTTAATGTAATCAAAGTGCCTTATTGTTCTGACTAGTTGAAGTTAACTGCCTAGGTCAAAGTTGTAACTGTAAATGTTCTCATTCCAATTTCCCTGGTGAAAGTAACTTCAAATTATAGTGTTAGTATTGAATGCATGTGACATTAAACACTAGTTAAGATGAGAAACTCAAATGAGCCCACTATCACCACCTTGGAGGAAGTTATGCGGAGGATTTTTGTGGCACTTTTCCACACAGAACAAGAATGGACCTGGAAGGAATGGATAGGACATAAGGTCAAAGCAGGTGACTTACGTCTGATATGCAAGAGATATTTGAGCACATCTGGCCTTCCTTATTTCTAGCAAACTTTGAATCAATATTAAGTAATGATCATGTAATCTATATCCAGCATGTATCACTGAATTCTACTTCCAAATTTCTTGTGGATGGCCTCCAGAAACTAGGACTGAGAAAAGAAATGTCCACACTCCAGGTGCTTTCTCTAAGAACTAACTGAATCTGGGAGTCAGTTTCTGGGTTTGTTCTCCAGCCTCCCTATCATCCCAGGGGAGTGAGTCCGACTACCAATGAAATTTGAGAAGCAAGCTAAGAGTCACAATTTTCACTCTCTGAGAAAATTACAGTTGATGTGAGCTTTCATTCACATACATTTAAGGCTGAAGACTTAAAATTTTAACTTACCTGTTCTCATAAACATGAACTAATAAGACAATAGACTAACATGTGCTGAGCTTTCATTTAATTTATATGAGAAGCCTATTCTCAGCTCCTGCTAAAGTGTCCTATCAGTGCTTTCCAAATCCCTGGGGCTTCTCTGAATGTACCACTTAAGCTGGCATGGGTTTCTGATACTGGTTTCTGACACAGGAATAAAATACTCCAAAGGAATACCAAGGGCTAGGTTTTTACTAATTTTATATGCCTCTTCTAAACAAGTGATTATACGTATGATCCCTCCACCTCAGTAGATGCTATAATTTAGTTGTCCCTACAATTACTCCAGCTTCTACATCTCAGAACTTTTCCTTACCATCTCCTTGCAGATTGTGACTCAAGTACACTCAGAGTGCAAATGCAGAGATGAGAGGCCACTTTGAAAGTTACTGCGGGAGGTTCAAGTAAGGGATTATACATAAAAAGTCAGAACATACATTGAGGAATCCTAACTGAAAAAAAATTACAAGTCTAAATTTTAAAAAGGCAGAATTTCTTTAGAAAAGTATACAGTTTAGATTTGAAAACCTGTAAAATATAAGAGAATATCTCAGCCTTAGTGAAAAACAACTTGATAATACAAAAGGACAGCATTGTGGATGGTTTAAAGAATCTATTTTACAAAACCTTTTGTAATAATGTCAATCTCATAATCAACAGAATGGTTTAACCTAAAGGCCAATATAACCCAGCCATTACCAAATATAAAAAAATTAAATGCTATTTGCGTAGATTTAACACTCATTTTGACACAATATGACACTTAGTAATGAAAACCTTTAAAAGGATAAAAGTTTATCTACTGAACAGCTTAGTAAACATGTTAGATAAGGTAAAAACTTTAGGGGTCACCCATTCAACTCAGGAATTCCTCTTATCAAACTTTTCCTGGATGTGTAAGCCAATAAAATAAATAAGTCACAATAAAAGTTTAGAATAAACTGGAAAAATCTTCACAATTTGAAAATATGACAATAAATATAAAATATTTAAAAGAAGATGAAACAATAAGAATCTAATATGTCAAGATATAAAATTTAGTTAGAAAAGTGATGGTATCCCTTAAAGAGTGATGTATGCAATACAATAGAAATGGTCCCAAGGAATTATATTAGTAAATTCCATAAAGTATAAAACTTTAAAAATATCAAAAACCTAGTGGAAAATATAATACAAGTCAATTGCACGACATAAACAGAACATACAATGTTTCTAAGTGGGAAAGCCAATGGAGACTAATGATCTAAGAGCTACAATTTTATCTGTAATTTCAACTCAATCCTAATAAACAAGACTTCATAATCCAATCAAAATGTGTTTTGAAGATTGAATTTCTTGGAAGACTCAAGATAATTTGTTAAAAGAACAAGAAAGTGGTATTCGGATATCTGTCTATTTTCAATTATAGAGCAATTACGAACACTGTGCCATTAACACACACACCAAAAGAAATATATAGGTGAACAAGTTAGGGGAGAGGATCCATAAATAAAATGACGCTGATGATATAATTTGGTGTGCCATAAAAGTAGCATTAGACAGTGGTTTGAAGAAGTAATAATATACAGAAGCTGGCAGTGAGAATGATGGCACACGTAGAAAACAAAATATAGTTAGTACTTGATTCATACAAAAACACATACATAATGAAAATCTGGAAAACAGCTCTCTTGCGCATGCATACACTGGAAGATTGGCCTTCGTAGTAAGATGAAAATCATTTTCATCTATCTTAGTAGTAATAAATCTCCAAACATACCCTAACAGACATAATCACAGTTTCTTTCTTTACAGCCCTTCAAGAGGTATGGTCACAACCAAAGCTTCAAAATACAAAATTGGATCTCTGGAACAAATTGTCCTTCCCAGGTGAGCAAAGTATGGGAAGGACGTTGAAGCTCACATGCCCAGCACCGATTGCTAAGGTTCATGGTGGAAGAGATGGAGAAGCAAGTCTGCCCCATATCAAGGCTTTTGGGTCAGAGGAATCATTTGAGCATCTGGCCAACAGTGACATTGTGGATCGCACCGGCTATCAGAAGAATCCAAAGTAGGCAGGGGATAGAGGGAACAGAAACGTCTCTTCTACAGCAATTCCTTCACATGGGAATTCAACTAAGGAACAGAGTTAGAGGTGGCGTTGGAAGCCGTAAAGAGCTCTCAGCGTCACAGTCTTGTGATCTTCCAAGTTTACAGTTTTGAATTTTAACAGAAGGCAAAGATGGTGATCTTGATTTATATTTGACCTTTCCTGCCGGGAAAGCTCTGCACCGAACTCCCTAGCACTGCTCCTTCTTGTAACTTGAAGACCGTAGGTTGCTAAGCCTAGAGATTGATTGTTGAGTCCTTGAGCCTGTGAGATCAAGAGGCTTCATGACTGCATTGGAGGAGGTCTCGGAGACCGTGAGCTCCTCAGACTTGAAGTCTATGAGATCATAAGACTATAGACCAGGAATGTGTATCATCATTATTCAACAGTTTTAAGAAAATACAACATTCTGCCAAGTCTATACTTTAGTGATTTGTATGCAAATATAATTGTGTATGTAAGTTTTTACAGAGGTGAAGCATTTCATGTAATAGCCTAAGAAAATACAGTAACAAATATCCAACCATATTTGTAAATATTGTGACTTAAACACAGACCAAATATAAACTTTTCCTTGCTTTGATTATATTTGTCTTGTTACTGATACATGTAAACTATTTTCCCTCACTTTTCTGAAACTTCCTCATATATATGATCTAAAGAGAGGTATCTGAGAGCAAATTACACATGGGAAAGTAGTTAAGTACCTTCCCCTGAAGCACTCTAATTTTGGTGTACCAACACAATTAATGTGTAAAAAAACAATATAAGATGTAGATTTTTTGGAGGGGGGAAATGGAAAGCATTTTGTTTTAATCTTCTAGCTTAAAAAATTAATCCACTTGAAGTATAATCTCATAATCAGAGAAAACTCAGCAGGGTGTGTGTGTTTATAGAGTGAAATGGGCACTTATTTTTTCTCTGATAACAGGGTGCATGTGATACGCTAAGCAGCTAATACAGAGCCCTCAACATACACATAAAGAAGCTTAAAGAAGCTAGAAGTTTATCTGTCCATCATTCAGGATCACAGAGGTGAGTAGTCGAAAGTTAGTTAGATTCTATCGTCCTCAACATAGTCCAGGTAAAGCTTCTTTATAGAATCAACATAGAAGTTGCTCCTATCACTTCCAATCATATAATAATGGCCAGGATTATTGTTATGGTCACTTAAGAGTATTTAAAAGAGACTGAACTGTATTTTTTAGCACTTGGTCTCACGGTCATTAAGAATTTTGGGTTGGAGATGTTTTACTAAAATAAAAAAGAATGGATACTGAAGGATAGTTAGCATTCCCTGATGCAATTAACTTACTTCACCCTAGAGTTGTAATATCTGATACTACCATTTTTCCCCTTATTTAATGCTTTTATCCTCAGGAAACCTTTTATAAAGTACCAATTACCATCAAGAGAATTGCTCTCCTTTGTCAGCAATTAGCTAAATAAATTTGATTAAGTCACCAACTATTTATTCAATAGTATTATATAAAAATCTGTTAGAAAATCTCCTGTGAACTCACGAAACACCAGACTGGTTATATACTGTCTGAACCACGTTCCAAACTCCTCGATAATTAAGAATCTGTAATATCAGCACAACTGAGTAAAACAAACAACGTAATATTTCCCTTAAAAGGAATTTTTTAGTGCAAAATTAGGCTTTGAATTATACTAGTACTATTTTGGAAATTATCAAGAATCAGATTAATGCTAATCTAAATCTGAGTTTTCTAACCTAATATAGGTCAAATATTTGTTAGATGCTATAATAGCAGACTAAATTATTTTCAAAATGTTCGAATATTTTTTTTAAGGTTTTGTTTTTATGTAATCTCTACACCCAACCTGGGGCTCAAACTCAGAATCCCAAGATCAAGAGTCACATGCTCTATCAAGTAAGCTAGCCAGGTGCCCCATGTCCGAATTAATTTAATAGTGAGATGAATTAAACAGAGATGTTTGAAAATCATAGCCATCTAAATGTGGCACATATATAAGCATGTATGTGTCTGTGGTCTATGACTTCATTCAAATATACAAAATGAATTAGTGAATTGTCTTTTTTCTTAAGAGGCTTCCAAGTAAATATTTACATACACTTGGGTGAGATAATGCTTTATTAAGAAAATTAGAGGGGCGCCTGGGTGGCTCAGTTGGTGAAGCTTCTGACTTTGGCTTAGGTCATGATCTCATGGTTCGTGAGTTCGAGCCCCTCGTCCAGCTCTGTGCCGAAAGCTCGGAGCCTGGAGCCTGCTTTGGATTCTGCATCTCTGTCTCTCTTTCTCCCTCTCTCTCTCTCTGAAAAATAAATAAAAAGAAAAAAAAGAAAATTAGGTAAAGTAAAAGGATAACAAGAAATAGAATTATCAAGAGATATTTGTTTGCAAACCGAAGAATTTCAACTAATACATCTCTCTCTAAACAGAAAAAAGAATTGTGAAATAGTGTCATCTTGTGATGACTATATTCTGTGTGAAAAACACGTACCTCACCTAACCTTTGTGCAATTTAATGGCCCCAAATAAAATATTCTTTCATATCCTTTGTCTCAATTTAAATGTCAATTTTTATGCAATATGTAAAATCTTTACTAATTCTACCTTCAAATATAATTCAGCCTTGTGATTCGGCCTTAAAAAACATCCTGCCACTTGCAACAGCATGGATGAACCTGGAAGACATTATGCTAAGTGAAATAAGACAGACACAAAAAGAAAAATTCTGCATGATCTCACTCACGTAGTGGATTCTAAAAAAAAGTCATATCCGTAGCAACAGAATAGTGGTTACCAAGAGTGGAAGATGGGGGAAATGGAGAGATTTGGGTCAGAAGGTAAAGCTGTACTTATGTAGGATGAGTTAGCTTAGAGAACCAGCATACAACATTATGACTAATCAACAGTACCATGTTGTATACTGGGAAGTTTGCTGGAAGGAGATTTCAGGTGCTTTCGCCATGCACACTCGCAGAGTGATAACTGTGTGAGGAGATGCAAATGTTACTTTGACAGATTGCAGTAATCATTTCACCCTGTATGTGTTTATGAAAACATCATGCCGTACATCTTAAATATGTATGATTTGATAGATTAATAAGTTTCTTACAAAACAATTGCTTCAAAACCTGAAAGTCTTTGATGCCTTTGTATTTTATAAACAGTAAGACACACATAACAAAATTATTGGCTTGGGTGTATTAATTTTGTTTCTTCTTAATTCACTATAGATTCATTGCCTTTCCATTGTTTTTCCATGAAAGTTTTCTGATAAAATTATATTAACCACCAAAACAACAATCCCATCATGATGATGACTATAAACCCTTTATCCTCTCCCTTTTCTTCTTTAATATCTATCACTACATTATTTATTTCTAAAGCACAATGTAAGATCAATTAAGTCAGAGTTTTGATCGGTTTTAATTAAAGTGGTAGATACAATAGTATGTACTCAAATATTTGTTGAGGGAATAGCTAAGTGAACTCCAATACCCAACGTAATTTCAGAACTCTCATTACTAAAGGTACGTAAATGAGCACAGTTTTCTATTTATGAATTATGAATTATGAAGTATTGGTAACTAGTTTAATTTTCTTTGTTCTTTGAAAAACAAGTGGTCAGACACTGGCAATAAGTTTGCTGTCTATATTACTAGGTCTGTAGAATCTGGATTGTTCTTAAAGACAAAGAAAACTAGTAACTTAATTTCTTGATGATGTCAATCAGAAAAATGTTTATTGCAATTCTAATAGGTCTGTAACATCTTTCATAACTTGACGTCTCTAAAGCTCTGACAAAAGGTTAGCAAGCATCTCAATAATATTTAGATCAGTATGAAAAATGGCAAAACTTCCTCCTCAAAGATAAGGAGCGTATAAGGCCAAGATGAAGTTAAAAATATTGCAGGTGAATAAAAGCAGCTTCTATTCAACATAACGTAAACCCCTATCATAGGGGGAACTGGGTGTCTCAGTCAGCTAAACATCTGGCTTCTGCCGGGGTCATGATCTCAAGGCTCCTGAGTTTGAGCTTCATGTTGGGCTCTGTGCTGACAGCTCAGAGCCCAGAGACTGCTTTGGATTCTGTATCTCCCTCTCTCTCTGCTCCTCCCCACTCACACTCTGTTTCTCTGTCACACACACACACACACACACACACACACACACAACACTAAAAAATTTTAAGTACTCTATCATATATTTAAAAATACACCCTTTGTCATTGTTCATTGTCATAAAGAATATTGAATTGGTTCAGGAATATGACAATCTCGTGGCTTCAAGAAGTCCATTTTCCCCCTGACTTTACTAAGGTGAACCCAGAGAAAAATGAAGGTCAGTAAGGAGATTCATTTAGTTAAGGCTTGGAAAATAATGCACAATAGTAAATATAAGCATAGCAAGGAAATTGCTGACAAGACTATGCTTTAAGTTTCTCTCCCAAATAAAAAAAAAAAGAAAAAAAAAGTACCCAAGGCATCTCTACTGGAAGGTTTAACAAAACTCTTATCTGGAAAATCGTACAGATTCTGATATATTACTCTGGGGGCTAAAGAGTTAAGAGTGAAGGTCTTTTCTTTCTTGCTGACAATAGCCTTATCAGTTTTTCCTTTAACTTGGTGACTTCCATTCTTAGATCCACGCTATGTGTGATAGAGTGAAATTCATCCCGACCCTGTTGAAAAATGGTGGCAATCCCAAAGGGAAATTCCAACAAAAATAAGGCAAGTTTAGTGTAGCAATCCAAGAACGTTAGGCTATACACAAACTAAAAGTTCATATTAAATATGATTCAAACTGAGGTAAAGATAAATGTAAAAATATTTGAAAAAGGTGATATAAAGAAAAATAAATAAATGTGGAAATAACAGAGATTAATCATGAAATAAATGAATGGCTATTATGAGTATAACATTGGATAGAGCTGAAAAGATTATCTCAGGGACCTATCAAAATTTAATACAGATATAAATAAAATTATTCTGTTTCTGGGTAAGGTGCAGTATGGAAAGGAACACCATCCCTGCTGAGATTAAATAGAAAAGGAGATAATATTTAAAAATCTTTAAATAGGGGCGCCTGGGTGGCGCAGTCGGTTAAGCGTCCGACTTCAGCCAGGTCACGATCTCGCGGTCCGTGAGTTCGAGCCCCGCGTCAGGCTCTGGGCTGATGGCTCGGAGCCTGGAGCCTGTTTCCGATTCTGTGTCTCCCTCTCTCTCTGCCCCTCCCCCGTTCATGCTCTGTCTCTCTCTGTCCCAAAAATAAATAAAAAACGTTGAAAAAAAAAATTTTAAAAATCTTTAAATATATAAGGGACCTCCAAAAGTAACAGGAGCTAGACAGGCCAAAATTACACAGAAATAAAGCTACTACGGAAGAAGCGAACATTGAACTCTCCACAAGGAACACAACATTAACCTGAACTTATTTTTCTTTTAGTGAATAATATACCAAATATCTGAATAAACTGAATTCAAGTCAAGACAAGAATTTGACCGAAAACTAAGAAAAATCAGTCTATAAATCCTAAGTGATTCAAATACTAGAGTACAGGTACGTTTACACACACAACGTAAGCAGTACAATTCACACATTAAATAAAGCAAGGATTCTCAGTGGGGGGTGATTATTTCCCCCTCTGGGAATATTTGGAAATTTCTGGAGATATTTTTGATTGGGAAGTGGCTTCTATGCCATCTAGTGAGTTGATGTCAGAAATCTTGCTAAATATCCTATACTGTGCACAGGAGAACCCTCCCACAACAAAGTATCATCAGCCCCAAAATATCCTGTCCCAAAGTATCAGTCCTGAGGTTGAGAAACTTTAAAACAAAACAGGAAAAATAGGAACTATTGAGATTTTCATGATAGCTTAATATGAGGCACAAGGAAATCCTGAAGATGAAAATAAGTAATATTAAAAATCTGATAGCTGGATTATCTCAGACAGGAGAATTAGTGATCCAGAAAAAAGGCAACTAAAATATTCAAATATTTAAGTTTTGATGTAGATTTATAATTAAATTGTCAAAATATATTTAAAAATCTCTAGTAATTTTGGGGCAAATGCTTTGACTCTAAATGGCATTCTGGGAGAATTTTAACATCAAATCTTCTAATTCATAAGCATTGTATGTCATTCTCTTTCATAAAGTCTCATTTAATTTTTCCTCAGCAATATTTAATATTTTAATACAGGTTTCTTTTTCTTTTAATTTTTTTTAACATTTATTTATTATTGAGAGACAGAGAGAGACAGAGCATGAGCAGGGGAGGGGCAGAGAGAGGAGGAGACACAGAATCCAAAGCAGGTTCCAGGCTCTGAGCTGTCAGCACATGTCCCCACGCGGGGCTCGAACTCACAAATTGCGGAATCATGACCTGAGCTGAAGTCAGATGCTTAACCGACTGAGCCACGCAGGTGCTCCTAGAGACTTCTTAAAATTATGCTCTTAAATCACGTAATCTACACATAGATTCCCACTCCAATCTTTACAGCATTTTTATTCTATCTTGTCCTTGCGTGCTGGCAAGTACTTCTTTGGAAATAATTCTGTGAAATTGTGGTATTCTTTTGTAAAGACGGGTAAAATGTGTCTGTGAAGTCACATCGGACTGGAGATATTACAGGAGGATCTAAAGAAGGATCCTTATGCCTTCACTAAGTGTAAGATTATACAATGAGTTTGGTTATGCTGTTTTAAGAAATTTTTCTCTTACCTCTAAATTGTCAAATTTATTGTTCTAAAATTTGTGTAATATTTTATACTAATATTTTAGTGTCAATAGGGTTTTCATTTTCACTCCTGAAATTGATAACTTGTTTCTTGTTTTGTGATCAGTTTTGCTAGATGCATGTAATTTTAATTTTCCAAAACTCCACTAGATTCTCAATGTGCTTATATATGATGACCGTATTTTGAGTTCTTGACTATATGAAAAATAATTGCCTTGAAATTATCTCCTAAGGGGTGTCTGGGTGACGTGGTTGGTTAAGCATCCGACTTCAGATCAGGTCATGATCTCATGGTTCGTGAGTTAGAGCCCACATTGAGCTTTGTTCTGACAGCTCACAGCCTGGAGCCTGCTTCAGATTCTGTGTCTCCCTCTCTCCCTGCCCCTCCCCTATCTCATGCTCTCTCTCTCTCTTTGTCTCTCTCTCAAAAATAAATAAACATTTTAAAAAACTGTCTCCTAAATACAATCTCTTGGTCATTTTGTGGTTGGCTTCTCTTGAATGCTTTTATTCTTACCAATGGGTTACATTTCCATGTTTTCAGTATGCCTAATAATTTTTGCATACAAAACATTATAAATATATTGTAGATTGTCTGACTCTGTTAACCTCCTTTAGATAATGCTGTCTTTTATTCTAGCAGGCAGTTAAATTTGTTAGGTTTGGATATCAAACACTGATTCGTGAAGTTGGCTGTAGCTGAAACTTCTCTGTTCTTTCACCTTTCCAACTTTCAAAGACACATAAAACACGGGTCAAACAGCAACTTGGAGAGAGTGTGAGCAAATTTTTGGAGCCATACCTGTTTGGATCCCGCTTCATAGCATCTCACTTTTAATTTTCTAATTTCTCCTTTGTATCAAATTTACCATTGACTCCTTAAGCAAGTAAGACTGACTTTCTTTGATTCTGCATACTTCATTCTGTGTGGTACCCTTTAATTACACACACACACACACACACACACACACACACACACAAACACACACACACACACACACACACACACGTATCTCTCCAACATGGTTCCTTTTCACTATTGGTTTCTCTCTATTCTAATGTTTTATCCAGATTTTATTAATGTATATTGCACAAAATTAGTCAGATAGAAGTGTTTTCTCATTGCATGATATAAAATACCATTAATCTTGGCTTTTATACTTTTATTTTGTGAACATCTGAGAAATATAAGCCTTATACAGTTAATCACCTAACTTATGTATATATATTTAAATAGCATTGCATGAAGAGAGATATATAGCGACACTAAGAAAACATGAAATTATTTTTCTTTGAAAAAGAATGGTGATAGGACTTACTTTTGAGGGAAAAAATAGGAAACAGAAGTTTTCTTGAATTGGAGAATATTTTCTGAAATCAGAAAGTCTAAGTTCAAATAGGATTTCTTCATTTTCTGTTTCTGTCACCTGAAGCAAGCCATTGAACTTCTGAGACCAATTTTCACCTATAAATGAGGATAATAAATAACTGTCATATTCACCTCATAAGCAATTATGAAGGTCAAGTGACATCAGTAAAATTTTTAAAAAATCCATGTGCGTGTAACAATATATTAAAATAAGTCCATTGCGGTTTCAGTTTTGGCAGAGCTCCCAAATCAATACATGTCAACCCTTCCAAGTTTCCAAATTCAGCCATGACACCACCACACTTGACCTGCAAAAGGTGAATGAATATGTGATTGACCATTACCTTCAACCACATAGACTGTATAGAAGGCTCTTCATGGAAAGTGGATGCAAGAGTCTTTCTACAAGTGAACTATCTGCCCCCCACACACTCTAGTACCAGTAAGGGTAGGTCTTGATAGACGCTTTTATCTTCATCTCACAGAGTTAAATCAGATTTCAAGGAGACCATGAATAGTTTTATGTATGTCTCTAAAGGCTAGGACAAGGGGTCAGGGACATTCCAGCCAATTCTTTTTTTTTGTTTTAATGTTTATTTATTTTTGAGAGACAGAGAGAGAGCATGAGTGGGGGGAGAGGGGGTGGTCAGAGAGAGAGGGAGACACGGAATCCGAAGCAGGCTCCAGGCTCCGAGCTGTCAGCACAGAGCCCAATGTGGGGCCCAGGCTCATGAACCATGAGATCATGACCTGAGCCAAAGTTGGACACTTAACTGACTGAGCCACCCAGTCGCCCCCATTCTAGCTCTTTCTTAGGGCTAAACCCAAACATTATGGACAGAACATTCTGCTTGTGGTAGAATATCAACTGATAGCTCTGTTCAGAAAGTAAACTGATCCCAGAGATAATCTACTGTTCTTTTCCCCAAGTGCCATACCTAAGTTTAATGAGAGTTGTGTGAGATAGATTCCACAGGGTTGATTTAGACACCAACGCTTTGACTTTCATCATTCATTAGCAATGGTCTAGAAAGCACTCCTCTTCAACTGTTCATCATCAGACCTCCTGGCTTCTTCAGCAAAATTCAAGAAGAAACCACAGATCTGAGTGTTTCCAGTGAATGCCTGCCTTAGCCTCCATCTCCACCATAGCAGAAATTAAGGACAGCTCCCGTGACCGTGGTCCTTCTAAGAATATTCCTACAAGCTGAACACCTAATCAGTCTTTCTGCCTGAAGCAGGATCACAGTTTGTAAGCCTGTCTTTCATTGGTCACACGTCTTAGTGAGCAACAGCTTTACTCTTCCAGTTGCTCAAGCCCAAATACTCAACATCATCTGGACTTTTTCTTTTTTTCTTTTTTTTTACTCGTACCTCATATCATCTGATTCTCCAGAATATCCCATCAGGTCTATGGTTAGGCATTTACCACACACTTCTGCCCACTTCTCCACAATCGTCTTGATCCAACACACCATCGTGTATGTAGAATTTTTCCATAAGCCCATAACTTGGTCTCAGTATTCTGTTCTCTTTTCTTCAATCATACTGGCTTCTTTAGTGTGCCCAGAACACCCAAGCACATCTTATCCTGTGGCATTTTGTACTTTCTTCCTTTCTTTTTTTTTTTTTTAACCGCAGTATCTCTTAATCTAGAATAATGTTGGCACATACTAAGTGCTCAGAAACATTTTTTTTTTTCATGGAAAGAACTACAAGGTCTTTGAAGATGGGGTTCTTTAAAAGCCATCAATACTTCCATGAGAGTCAGCTTTCAGTACCTGTCATTTCCACAGAAACCTAGTGTCCCACCAATTTCAATGTTCAAAGTTGAAAAATTTGTTTTCTGTCTTACCTCTCCACTCTCTCCATGCTCTGACACCAAGGATGTCAGAAGTTAGAGCTAAGGAAGGTGTGCTGGGGTGGGGAGCACCTAAAAGTTAAAGACAATGTACACACCGACGTACAGCAGACTAAGAGGAAAATTTCAAAACTCGATGAAGTTTGGATTTCTATTTCCCTGAAGTGGACATAATCATTATTAAACTGAGACTTTCTTAGAATTCAATAGCCAAAGAAAGTTTTATTATCTTTAAGTGATAATGTCTCACTAAACATTACCAAGTGAGTCATAATTCAGTTGTGGGCACCACCTTAAGAAAAAGAATGTTTATTCGCTGATTCAGACTCCAAGTTCCACTTGAGAAGTAGAATATTTAATAACAGTTAATATTAATTGAGGATATTATATTTGAAGCTCGGGCTAAAGAGAATATAAAAATAAGACATTTCTTTAACCTATTATAAAACATTTTCACAAACCTAATTGCTTTCTTTTTATTTCTTTGCTTACAGGGTATTTTTATAAATAAATAAAATATTTATATTCTCCTAACGTATCTACCCAGGTATAACCCAAGGCAGAAATAATGTAATTGTTATACAATTATAATCAGTCACGTAGGAGAAACAGAGCTTTAAGAAGAGTCATTCTTATAGTTTCCCAACTAACTTTTTTCCTATTACTGGTTTTTCCTTCTTACCCCCAATTGTTATTCTCCCTCACAAAATGGTTTCTCAATTTTACTTTAATCCTGCAAAAGCAATTCCTGGCATAAAGGGTGATTTCATGGACAAAGTTTTCATCCGCTAGCAGTTTCTCCTTTCCTTCTAATTGATGAGTTCTATTTCTCCATTTAATACTTTTCTAGGAAGCAATGGACCAACTTCTTATATATTAACTGCTGAATGACTAAAGTAACCAAAGGTTTTTCTGATTGTGCATAAGAATACTTTACACCCAGGCTTTTCCCTTGCCTGCTTCAATGAAAGATTTTTTATTTCCATGATGCAACACGACTACTTTTATACTGGTAAAAATAGTAACAATAATAACAATCCTTCTCATGTTAGTCATGTGACAAAAGCCCAGAAAATATTGGTTTAATAAACTAAGTCATGTGGAACTGCAGGGAAACAAGACAGGACTGTTCTGCCTCTGACAGAGAGGAATTTGATTTGACCTCTGTGTGTGTGAGAAAGAGAAACATGTCCAATGAGTATTATACTTCTCAGTTGTTAAATTCAAAATAATTGTATTAATGTGCCTCTCGAAGAGCTTGATAAATCTTAGTTGCCTATGAATGTTCAGCTCAGCCTATGAATTTTTATGAAGTGTTCATTTTCTATGGAATCTTACATCACAGATCTAGGTAAACACATTATACACCTGGCTGAATTATACAAAGAGCATGCTTCCCCTGATCTAGCATAAACAGATAGGTGTTACATACATATATACATTATATGTAGATTCTAGGTCGGGTATTTGAGATTTCGAGTAGTCTGGACAGGAGTCCTGCATTTGCATTGCTTCCAGCTTCCTATGGCAGGGACATTCTTCCTTGGTCGCGCTCTTTGGCAGACAATGGTGAATTTGTAAATTTCAACAGATGGCTCCGGTCAGAAGCATATACACTGTAGAGTCAAAGAGGAGCCTGGAGGAAGCTGATCAGGACATGGAGAATATCCAATTTTTGGTAAAAAAAAATGTATACACTGCAGTTTCATAAAAGTTGTGCTTTTAACACCCAGGTGAGCCATCCAAGTGGAAAACAAATAGACTATCCCGTAAATGCATTTAACTAAGAAATCTCAAAAACTCAAGTTCTCTCACAGATCCCTTTTAGTTTCAATTCTTATTGGTGGAATGAAAGAAAATTTATCTAAAAGTCACTTTTACTTCCCAGGATGAATACAGACTCTTAATATAATCTGAGGTAATCACACTGAAAAGAGTTCATTATATCTTCATCCTTACTGTACTTCGGAAAGCTCAGGAGGCTAGATTGCCACTGAGAAAAAAGGAAATTGAATATTTTAAAACAGTTTTGTCTAAGTAAGGTCATTTGAGGTTGTTGGTGACGCAAACACAAATGCCCACATCGAGGCGTTGATGCATAGGCAGAGTTGGGCATGCACATCGCTCACACATTTTCAGTATTACGGCCTCCACAACATTCATCCGTAGGTAGCCTAACATCTGTCCTTTGACTTACAGGATTTATTTATTTTATTTTATTTTTTTTATTTTTGGGAGAGAGTGTAAGTGGAGGAGGGACTGAGGGAGAGAGAGAATGTGAGGCGAGCTCCACCCCAAGCATGGAGCCAGATGCAAGGGTTCCATCTCACCACCATGAGATCATACCCTGAGCCGAAATCAAGAGTCGGGCACTTAACTGAGTCGGCTCCAATTTATAGAATTTTATATGGTCCATGTGTTGCCTATGTCTTAATCCTACAGTAGAACCCACTAGCCTTCCTCTGTGACAACTACTCCATATTCCTCACTGTTGGTCATCTTGCTTTATACTTGATGTATACTTGATTATATTGTTATTCAATCTCATGACGATTCATCTCAGTTCACAGATACCTACCTCACATGTATGTTTACCTCTGTACTATGCACAACAATAAACATATACAAATCCTAATAATATGCACACAAATGGAATACTATAATACATATTAATTTTAACATAATTTGGTAGTGTTTTACTACAGTTTAATTCACTTTTATCCCTACTCTTACTCAATCTTAACTCTCAGACATCTATCTCCCCAAACACACGAACATACGCATATATATACCTCACAATGTTTTTTTTAAGAACACCACCACATTAACAACTTGTTTGTATTCTACCTAGAAGATTTCTTGCTAATATCAAGTATTTGACTCTATTTAATGTAATATTACCACATATACATGCTAGTATAATCATGTAAATAGATTATAACATTATTCATTTTCCAACAAACACTGTTAAATAATGTTCATGTTTTCCTGTATTTTCGTCATTCTTACCATTAATAAAATACTAACTGAGCAACTGGAATGCTATGAATACCATTCTAGGGACTGTGGACTTGATAACAAAAGAAGACCTGAATAGCTTTTTTTTTTTTTAAGCTCTCTAAATAGCAAAACATTTTGTTGCAAACTTCTTTCTAAACTGTTCCTTTTATATTGGCGGTGGGGGGGTGGGGGTGGTGCATTCTTTCTTTAGGTATATTTGCTCCTAAAATATAAGATTTCTAATTTTGCTTCACTGACAGCATAATTTTCAGCTGTTTTTACATCTGGCTGGACACAAAATGAGCAGGTAGAGCTCACTAAATCCTAAAGTATATAGTTATTGCTGCCAGTATTATACTATCATTAGCATATTAATTGCAGGATAGCAGCAAAGAAAATTCAAATGGTTTGGTCTGGCAAAAGTCCCTGAGGATCAGATGGTTTGTATTATTTCCTAAAAATCTGTTGTACTATGTTTTTTTTTGTCATTTTATGTGTCTCATTTCCCTCACCAATTCAATAAGAAACATTAAGGGTTTTCTTCGTCACTCAAAAAAAATCACTTTAGTATTTAGACTTTAACTTTAGACACAAATTCTCTCATATATCTACACTCTCATATTTTATTATTGCACATTCTGCTATACTATGACAAGTGTTCTCTCCAAAATTGTTAAATTCACAGTAGGCAAACATTTTTCAACGAGATTAAGTTTATTGGGGCGCCTAGGTGGCTCAGTCGGTTGAGAGTCTGACTCTCAGATTCCGCTCAGGTCATGATCCCACGGTGGGATCATGGGAATCCACAGGGATTAAGCCCTGTGTTGGGCTCCGTGCTGAGTATAGAAGTGTAGACCCTGCTTACAATTCTCTCTGTGTCTCCCTCTCTCCCGCTCCCCTACTCGCACATGCTCTCCATCTCCCTCTCTCTCTAAAATTAAAATTAACTAATTAATTAATGAGATTAAGTTATCTTGAAAACAATGAAGCTCCGTTTCGAAATTCAGATATCTTCAGAGATTTTCATTACAGACTTTCATCACTACGTTCAGCAAGAAATAACATGGATCCCTCAAACCACCCTCTTGAGTGCACTTCAGTTACCTTATGATTTCCAAAAAAAGAAAACAAAAATGAAACAACCACCAGTCTAAAACATAGAGTCTAATGTAAGGGAAAGAGAAGAAAACAACTAGAAGGATAAATGTGACTTTACGGGGTAATGAAGAGTTACATGTGTCTTGAATTTAGAGGTGAAATTTAAGGAAAGTTGCCTGAGCTGAAAAGAAGTAGCTATGATTTTTTGAATAACCCACTATGACATATGGCAGCTTAACCAGTTACTGTTTAAGCTTCAAAGTGTGCCTGCTTGGCAATAATATTCCCAAAAATCACGGGCTTCGGATAAAAATTGTCTGTAGGAAGAACCCTGGGATCTCGGATATTTAGAATCAGTGAAGTTGAAAAGCTCAACAACTCTGACAAAGCATAATGTTCAAGGATACGAATTACATCATAAAGACTTTAAAGAAATGTATTTATCTGAAATTTGGTTATTAGGAGAAGGGAATACATTATTCTATTATCACGAAAACATTAATTAAACAAATTTGTGTAAATATTTGCCCCTGAAGAAGTAAGTCCCTTGATGAAATGAAGTTCGAGACATGAAAGTATGACTGGCATTGAGGTGATTTAAGGAGAGCAGATCCAAGTAGGAATAAGATGTTACAGAATCGGTTATTTTTCTATAAATGCTGTCCTCTGCCGGCATTACAGTGATAGCTATCAAGATGCCATATGTAATATATAAATTCTTCTTTTGGACTTGATAGTTGATAGTCAAGAAAATAATTCAACAAATTTATAATTGAGCAAGTTTAAGGCAAGTAGGGACTCAGGTAAAGAAGTATGAATGTTTCAAATAAAGGCAATTAGAAAGATTAAGAACATGTATGAATTCCTGGAGCATATTTCCATTCACTTTCTCATGGAAAGAGAACCACAATTTGATTTTCAAAACTCGTTAGTACAAGCAGTTCAATTGTGATTATCTCCCTTTTTAAAAGTTGGGATTTGTAAAATTTAAAGTAGACAAACCTGAAAAGCAATAAAGTAGCTCAATTTTGAAGAAATAAGTCCACGATCAGTTCAAACTTAACAGATTTTCAATTCTAAGGAAATTTAGCTAACATTCCCTGAAGACAGGTGTTTCCAATAAACTATCCTTAGAGACACATAAGCTAAAAAAATAAAGTGAAACCAACAAGTCAAAATTTTATTCAACATTTAAGTAAATTCCACTGATAGTAAATCTCTTACGTTGTTGATAGGTATTAGAAACAAATACATATTTATCATTGAAAGAGATGTTTGCAAGAATGAAAGAACAAACAGTGGTAAGAACAAAAACTTCATATTTATCTGAATGTTTAGAAGCAATTTTTTTGTTGTTGGAAATTTTCAAAGACTGCTATCTTCCTCTAATTTTACATATAAATAATACATATATAAAATAAAAACTATATAAAGCAAATCTAGGGATCAGTAAGTAGAAGTTTGGATTATACAATGCAAATCCCAACTATTCTGTTATATGAGTATAATGAATGGAAGAGTCATGTTTAGTAGGGCAAATGTTGTTTTTATTCTATATCTTTTATATTATTTTAAGATATATTCTATATCTTAATATTATAAGAGCCAGAAAAGATAGAAAATATCCCATCTCAATTTATCAGAGAATCCCAGTTAAGACATGTTAGATCCTATTTGTTGAGCAAATAATTTTATTGATCTGATTGTCACCTATTGTTCTGAATATAATCCAATGATAAAGATCAAAATCATCCACTATAAATATGTCTATAATCATTTGACATGGGTTGCAGTTAATTCTAAAAATACTATGTGAAATATATGCTTTATTACAGATGAAACTCTTAAACCAACAAGATACTAATTAAGGTGACTAATGTCAAATAGTGTTCGTCATAAACTGAGAACATACCACACACAGTTTTTTTTTTAAAGCAGAGCAAAGAAAAAAAATAGTAGGTGGAAATTTTTCCAAAAGTTAAAAAAAACACACATCAAGGAAGCCTCAAATCCTCACATTGGATAGAATAAGTATGAAAAGGATAAAAAAGAAAAAAAAATTACCAAGACACATAAAAATTAAAAAGATAAAATGCCTTAAAATAGTATCTTTTATAAAAAGTATAAACCGGTATGTGTCTAACAATGCAGTTTCAAAATGCCCGAAGTAATAATTCTTACAACTACAACTATTCAAAAGCTATAATTATTGAAACAGAATACATAATTTTAGGTATTTCAATCTCATCTCTCAATAATTTAAAGAACAAGTAGAGACAAAAATGATTAAGATTAGAAAAGTCCTGGACAGAACCACCAATAAGCTGGTTTGTCATTCGTAGAACATAACCGCCCTCCACAACAGATTGTTTTTTTTTTTTTCAACCAAAAACAATAATTAAGACAGACAACATTTTGGTCCCTGCAACAAACCTCAACATATTTAAAAGAATTGAGATCATCCAAAGCATATTTCAGACCACCGTCCTATTGCTCTCGAATTCTAATAAAAGATATTTGCTAGAAAAGGCAAAGAAATTTGCACTTAGAGTAAAATGTGTATCTGTAAAAGGCTTACTGATAGAAAGGAAGGAATTACCTGAGAGAATAACTCAAAATTATAGTTAAGACTCTTTATATAGAATCTTAACTCCTAACCATCTAAAAAGATAACAGACTTGCTAAGAATTTAGCAGCAGACATTAAATAAATAAATAAATAAATAAATAAATAAATAAATAAATAAATAAAACTACATTCACACAGATATACATATACACACAATATTTAAAAGACAATTTTCTTATATTGGCAATAGTTTGTTAGGAGATATAATATTAAAATCAGAGTTAGTATTTAAAAAGATATAAAACACATAGAAAGTCCACAAACTATGGAATCATTCATGTCAGAAAGTGAAGATATATGAGGTTCTTAGATAAAATGTTTTCAAGACCTAAAACACTTTCAAAATTGACCCATGGATTCCTATCAAAATCTTTACAAGATTTTGTGTTAACTTAAGCCAGTTCTTCATAAAAAAAAGCATAACAATAAACATTTAATTGTGGAAAAAATAGTGTAGGCCTTGTAACCAGTTAACAAAAGTGACACTAGTGAAAGCTTAGAGAAATAGAAACAATTCAATATACCATAAGAAAGAACTCAAGAACAGATCCTTACATATGAATGTATCTGAGCAAATATTGCAGATTAGAGGGAAATGGTGCTTTGACAGTTATATATTTCCAAAACTACATGCATCCCTACCTCACTCCACACTCAAATACAATCATTAATTATAGACTAGCATGTAGCCTGAGTTAGTTCTTATTTAATATTCTTATAATCAAATTGTACTGATTTAGTTGATTAGACCCCTTTACCTGGGTGTGCATATCTTTTGTTGATTTCTTCCCAGGTAGAGAAGAATTTTTCTTTCAGTTTATATGAGTGTCTATATTCTTTTGCTCAAATTTTCAAACTTGAGCTTAAATTTCTTTTTTTCTTTCATTCATTCATTTTTTTTTTAATATAACACATTGCCTCTCCCACAATTTAATGGGTTCTTCTGCATTTAAGTTACAGGGTAAATATCAAGGGTGAATTACAATCAGTGTAATTCTTTTGGAGCCAGAAATACATTGGTACTACACCCTCTTTGGTGCAAAAGTGGATAAAAACATTTACTACTACCAGCTGGGATTTTCCCTGGGGCCAGACTGATGCTTCTAGAGCCAAGACTTCATAAGCATCAAGAATTATACCTGGTTGCATTAGAAAACAATTAGCTGGCCCTTGGGAGTCTCACACTTCAGTGTGGATATATCTCAGTGCCCATTGGAGAACATAACAGCCACTGAGCATATGGCTAGATCAACATTGTCTCCTCCCAGGTTACTATTTTCTCAATCATCCATAATGGGTTCCTGGGGTCCTCTGCTTATCCAAAAAAATAAAGCATGAATATAAAACTTTTACTTGGTAAATAGCATATCTGAGAAAGTGAAAAAGTTTTGTTTGCAGAAACATAATTGTTATTTGGTCTAAGTCTTTTTTTAATGTTTATTTATTTAGTTTTGGGGGGGAGAGAATGAGTGGAGGGGGGACAGAGAGGGAGGGAAAGAGAGAATCCTAAGTAGACTCTGCTCTGACAAAGGGCTCAGCCCCTGACATGGGACTTGATCCTACAAACTGTGAGATCTTGGCCTGAGCCAAAATCAAGAGGCAGGTACTTAACCAACTGAGCAACCCAGGTGCCCCTAAATCTTTATTTAGCATTAAAACAAAACACAAACTAATCATGTTATGTTCATGAAAATTTAACATATATAGAATAATTTTAATCTTTTGTGAATGAGGATTAGTGTTATATTAAAAGTAACAAAGACTTGTATTGCAAAATATTTCCTTTATTTTTTAGAAGTAAACTACCTAATAGTGTATTTTTCTCTGATGATTAGAAAAAATAATAGTGACTTACTATCAATAAGTAAACTATTATACACATTTGAGGTTAGGGTTAGAAAAGAACAAGGTCATAACTTACCGACATTTTTTCCTGGATTTATGAATATCCAAAGAGGTCCCTATAGCAGAACTGAACTTTTCACTCAATACATATTAAAGCTTAACTACAATTATTACATGTCTTAATTTTATTAATAATATTTTGTGAGGTTATTTGATAATATGGAATAGTTGCATCTTAGCCTGAAACTTAATGTTTGAAAAGGATACATTAGTGTAACACCATTTTGGCAAAATAAGATTCTAACTGGACCTTTCTAATGTTTAAAATTCTAATTTCAAAGATGACTTAATATTGGTTATTTTCTATTCTGACACATACTGCAAATGAACCATAATACTTTTTCAGCTAACAAGGTTTGAATTTGAAATCCTCAAGTAAAGATGTCCTCTGACTACTATTCTAGTATTAACCAAATGGAAGGTGTGTGTTTTCACTCTTTTTTCTACTCTTATGTGCATATGGTGGGTTTAGGGGCAGGTGAAGTATATATTAATTCTAGTAGAGAAAAAATCTCCATTGGTTTTTAGCTTTTTCTAAAAATGAATACATTGTGTTCGAGGAATTCACATTAGGATATCAGAATTAAACTACAAAGAACAGTTTTCCTCTGATATCTAGGATTATGAGTGAAAAATAAAGCTGGGATAAAATGTCACTGCCAACTCAGCAAATAAAGGGACATCGTCTTATATAATGTTGTTTGTAAATTCAAACAAATGAGCAAACATGGAAGACCCGAAGTAGAAAAGCACAGCATAGGGATGCCTCATTTCCAACCACTGGTATACCCACAGAGGTTGACTAGCAGCACACCAAACTCCAGAAAATTCTTAGTATTGCTCCCAGTTTTCTGACAATGAAATAGAATAGAGTTTATACTTTTCTCTTCCAGATTGAGAAATAATGGGAATAACTTCTTGGAAGAAACCAGTGAGTGAAAGAAACAATCAATATATTGGACTCCAAACCATGTATGTAAAGGATCCATGACCATTCAATGAATTCAAGAAAAATACCAAAAACTCTGGTTGTCACTATTAGTTTATTTCAAGGATACCTGATCAAATTTCAGAAGAAAAATAAAGACCGAGTTTTCTAATAAATAGAGCCTATGGTTTTATTACTTTCTTCTCCATTTTTCAGTGTTTCTGCTTATGCAACCAAAAAAGTAAATAGGTAACAAAAATTCTCAGTCCTTAAACCAATCGATCCCAGAATGCTAAATAACCATTATCTTAGCAAAATTAAAAATTCCAAAAGTTTTTAATATATCATACAGAAGAAAACATAATTCAAAAATTTTTTTCAAGTGGTATTAATATTCAAAGAACAAACACAAATATAGTAAAACAAAACCACACTGGTGAAAATATTCAAAGTAATTAGATGAAAATGAAACTACAGACCTAATGGAGTTTTAAAACCAAACAACATATTTTGTGAAGTAATAAATTTATGACCACAAGAATAACTCTACACATCAAAACACATGTCTATTTTTAAAAATGGTAGTAATCACAGTGAAAGCACAAAGAAATTCAAGGAGCCCAAAACAATGACATTTACACAAAAAATAGAACAAAGTCAAATTAATCCAACATAAAACAGCGTCAAACTAATAGAAACACATTTTCAATTGAAGAATTCCTAAAATTAAGAAACAATGATCAAATTAAAAGACACTATTTTAGACCAAGAAGTATATTCAAGCATTCAGTACTATTCAGCTCTGCATTCTTTGAATGTTTTAAATATCATTTAAAAGTATTTTAAAATTAGGTAATTAAATCCATTTTAAATTTAAAATAGCATCTGCGAAAGCAGTCGATTTGTAAGTAATTAACAACCCTAAATGCTCACCTCCCTAGTAACAGTTTTGTAATACAAGAAATAAAACCCTACCAAAACCCCAAAGAAATAAATGAACCCACAAAAATAGACTATTAAACACACACCTTTAACAATTGATAGCATGATTCGATTAAAAGTCAGCAAAGATATAGAAAATGTGACCACAATTAACAACCAACTAGAATTAATTAAGAGTGTTCTAGGGGATCCTGAGTGGCAGTTAAGCATCCAACTATTGATTTCGGCTCAGGTCATGATCTCCCAGTTTGTGAAATTGAGCCCCATGTCAAGCTCTGTGCTGACAGCATGGAGCCTGCTTGGGATTCTCTCATTCCCTCTCTCTTTCTGTCTCTCTCCCACATGCACACACATGCTCTCTCTCTCTCTCTCTCTCTCTCTCTCTCCAAATAATAAACATTAAAAAAAAATATTGTTCTAGAACATGCAGCTACCACCAGTTGACTACAAATTTGTTTCAAATATATATAGAACATTTAACAAGGTAGGCTATATTCTGAGCCATAAAACAGGTCTCATAAATTTGACATTACTCAAGTCTTTCAAAGTAATCCTTTGACCACACAGAATTAAACTAGAAATGAGTACAAGAAATATCTCTTCTCAAAGAAGGCATCAAATAGAAAATAAGAGTATCCTGTACTGAATAAAAATGTAATCACAACATAGGGGCGCCTGTATGGCTCTGTTTGCTAAGTGTCTGACTTCGGCTCACGTCATGATCTCAAGGTTGTGAGTTTGAGTCCCGCATCAAGCTTTGTGCTGACGGCATGGAGGCTGCTTGGGATTCTCTCTCTCTTTCCCTCCCTCTCTGCCCCTTCCCTCTTCTCTCTCTCTTTCTCAAAATAAATTAACTTTTTTTAAAAAAAGTAAACACAGGGGTGCCTGGGTGGCTCAGTCGGTTAAGCGTCCGACTTCGGCTCAGGTCACGATCTCGCGGTCCATGAGTTCGAGCCCCGCATCGGGCTCTGCGCTGATAGCTCAGAGCCTGGAGCCTGTTTCAGATTCTGTGTCTCCCTCTCTCTCTGACCCTCCCCCATTCATGCTCTGTCTCTCTCTGTCTCAAAAACAAATAAATGTTAAAAAAAAAATTTAAAAAAAATAAAAAAATAAAAAAAGTAAACACAATATAATACGTTTGTGGGTGCCACTGAAGCAATAATGGGGGAATTCATACAATAAATAGCTTTATTAGAAACAAACAAGGTTCCATTAATAACTTTAACCTGTACCTTAAAGAACATAGGGGCAGGGGAACCTAAGGAGTGCAGCTTTTGGTTAAAAATTAAAGTGTGATTTTTCAGGCCCAGCAACAATTACAAAGGTTTCCTGGCAGGTCTCAGGGGGAAAAGTTACTCAACCCACAGCAGTGCTGGTGCACAGCCAGCCAGGGCATCTCAGTTAGGTCACTGTGATACGAGTTAGTGGATGTGCGCTTGACTGTTCCTTACATTTTAGCTGGTTTTTATTGGCTGTCCAACATCTCGCAGCTCAGCTCTCTCCAACTTAGCAGAGCTCTTGGCAAAGAAAAGAAAGAAAAAGTTAAACACGAAGTAAGTAAAAGAAAGGAGGGCATAAAGATCAAAGTGGAAATCAAGATAATCGAAAACAGAAAAACAATAGACAACATAAATGAAACCGAAAGCTGATTCGTTGAAAAGATCACTAAAGTTAATAAACCTCAAGATGGAATGATCAGAGGAAGAGGACAGAAAAAGGAGAGACCGTGAAAATGACCAATATCAGAAATGAGACAGGCGTTTTCTTTACAGATTATATAAATATCAAAAGTGTCGTCAAAAACAGACCCCTGTGCTCGGGAGCCAAAGTATGTAACATGAAGCTAGAGTTTGGTTATAAGGAAGGAAGATAATTCATTACCTTGCCAGCGAAGGAGGCTGCAGCCGGTTAATGATCCAAGCCTGTAAGCTTGGTGGCGGAAAAGGATGAGGATTTTATAGAAAAATGTAAGATCTGGATGGTTTCGATAGGAACATGGTGCATGCTACCAGCTGCGTTAGTCATGTCTTCAGGGTCATCTCATTACTACCACTGGTGCTGGCCATCTGAGTCTTGTTACTAAGTATACTTTGAGGTCAGCAAGATGTCAATATCAATACCAAGTTCGTAGAACAAAGGATTCTACAGAAAAAGAAAAAAAAAACAAGTGAAGGGGTGAGGGATGCTTCAAAAATGAGGAAGAGAAAAACTGCTTCAGCTGAAGTCCTTGTGTGTTGGTCTTAGTTTTCAACCATCTTTACATTTCTATAGCCATTTCAAAAAGATAACAAAGGGAATATTCTAATCAACTTTATGCCAATGAATTTGACTGCTTCTATGAAAGAAACAAATTCCTTGAAAAACAAAAACTACAGAAGATACCTCAAGAAGAAATGTATAACATGAATAGTCCTATGTGTATGACATCTATTAAATTTGTAGTTAATATCCTTCTCACAAGGAAACCTCCAGGCTGAGATGTCCGCCCTAGTGGAGTGGTCGATTCTACGAAATATCTAAGACAGGAATGGTACCGGTTCTAGAGAATGAAAAAGGGAAAATATTTCTATGAAGCCAGTATTATCCTGACACTAAAACCAGATAACAAGATTACAAAAAGGAAAAGCAAACCTACAGAATAGCATCCCCTAAACATTTTAGCGACTCGAAGTCAACAGTATAAAAATGATAATGCATGACCAAGTGGAATTTATCCAAGGGATTCACTGTAGCAGGATCCTTGCGCAGAGAGGCATGACACGAAGGCTTTTCGTTCCAGGAAACAATTTTATTCCTGCCGGCACCACTCAGTTGGGTTGTACCCGAAGAATTGAGCCACGTGGTGGAGTTTTTTTGGTTTTTTTTAAATATATTTTTTACTTCTTTGTCTCCCCTATATGGTAACACACAAACATGTAGTCTGATTAAGTGGTCTCATGTTACAAGGTCTTGAGGGATGTTGTCAAGGAAGTGAATAGCAAGGTTGCCTTGAGGTTTTATTTATTTATTTTTTCCTTCTTTCCTTAGGGAGGGGACCCTACCACATCACAGTAAGTTATAAGATCAATTCATTTAACAAAGACAAAAAAAAAGTGATTTTTTAAATAAAGTCAGACAAAGCATTTGACAAAATCCATCTATACCTCAAAAATGCTTTAGTAATTAGTAATAGGAGGACATCATATATCTATCTCAGCTCAAAGGCTAACAGAATAGTTAATGGTGAAAGAATGAAGGGTTTGTTGGAAGAAGTTATTGAGAGGTTGTGACTGAGGGTTGATAATCCAGGTGACCCAGGCTATTCCCAGGTGCCTCACCTCCCCCATCCTTGGAATATACTTTCCCAGCCTTCCCACAGAAGGAGTCACTTCAAGGACGTAACCTTGAGAGAACAAACTGTTATTAGACTTTCTAGACAGAAATTGACTGAACCCACTTATAAGCCTGTGTGTAAATTTTTAAATTTCTGGAGGTGGGTGTGGAAATTTACTGGTTTTACAGCTGCCCAAGACAAGCCTAATCTGTTAGTTTCCTTGCTTATTAAAACTGCCACCTGCCAAACTGGAATGATCGGCCTCTTTCTCTGATCTTCTCTTGCCCTCCAAGTACAGGAGCCACTTTCACAGCACACCCAGGAAATTATCTGTAAGATCAGAAGTAAGACAGAATGTTCAGGTTCAGTCCTTGTCTTCAACACTGTACCACAGAGTCTCTCTAGCCATGTAAAAAAAGCCAAATGGAAAAAAAAAAATGTCAACCATATTAGAAAGGAAGAGGTAAAGTTTCTTTAAACAAACATATGCAAATTTTTAAATGTTATGAATGGTAAATTGTTTTCAAACATTTTTAATTTATTTAATAATAAAATGCCATTTAGATTTTTTTTTTTTTTTACATTTATTTTTGATAGAGACAGAGCACAAGTGGGGGAGGGGCAGGGAGAGAAGGAGACATGGAAGCCAAAGCAGGCTCCAGTCTCTGAGCTGTCAGCACACAGCCCAATGCAGGGCTCGAACTCACAAACCGCGAGATCATGACCTGAGCTGAAGTCGGACGCTTAACCGACTGAGCCACCCAGGTGCCCCCCTCCCCATGCCATTATTTTAAATGTAAAGGTATCAATTACCACTTGGTGGCTCTGAATCAAATTTACAGAAAAAAAAATTTACAAAAAATACTCTTTCATCTGAAGTTAAAATGACTACAGAGATACCTATAACATATTTCACTTCAAAAGTAATTTTTGAATTGGAGCACCTGGGTGGTTCAGAGGGCTGAGTGTCCAACGTCAGCTCAGGTCATGGTCTCACTGTGACTTCAAGCCCTGCATGTGGCTCACTGCTGTTGGGGTGGAGCCCACTTCAGATCTTCTGTTCCTCTCTATCTCTGTCCCTCCCCCACTGTGTTCTCTCTCAAAAATAAACAAACATTTTTTTTTAAATAATAATTTTTGAGTATATATCAGGCATGAATTCATCACTGTGAAAAAATAAGAAACTTGTTCTATGTATCCATGTGCTTTCAATATTTATCTTGCTAATCTATGTCATGGCAAATACTAATATATATTATAACAAAAATAGTTTCAAATATTGTAGAGCAGTAGTTTGAAGCATAGTAGTTTTGAAGAATAGTTTTGAAGCCTATCAAAGAGGACAATATTTAATATAAAGCACAATGTTTTATAGTAATACATAATCCTTATATATATTTTCAAGTTTTATGATAATAGTGTGTGATTTACATATTATTCTTCAAAGAAAAAAAAAGAAAATCTTAAGCAAGTAAGCATCCATTATACAGATAAACAGCTTTCTTTA
This sequence comes from Panthera leo, assembly GCF_018350215.1. NCBI lineage: Eukaryota > Metazoa > Chordata > Mammalia > Carnivora > Felidae > Panthera > Panthera leo. The sequence goes on along the minus strand of NC_056687.1, from coordinate 21,574,238 downwards.
AATCAGGATATTAAATCAGGCATTTACAGTACTCAGCAAACCCTGGAGTAAGCAATTCTACAGAACTAACCTGGGAATATCATCATCGTATGACTCAATACTGTAAAAAAGTCAATTTAAAAAAAAATTGTCTTAAGAACAAGTTTTAAATTTTCCACATTGATTGCCTTCTTATATGATGAATGATATATGATAACCAGGAATGTAGGTAAAATAATTCATAAAAATACACAAGGAAAAACAAGCAATGACATTTTGACATTAATAAACATATTAAAAGCTAATTTCTTTAATGTTCATTTCGATTTCAACTCAATTAGAGATGCAGCCTCTACTTAAATAGATTCTGAAGGTTAATGGGTCCGTTTTCACACTGGCATTATCTAGTTCTTGCTGCCTGGTAACACGCAATGATAACAGTGCTAGCTTTTTATTCCAGTAATCATCACCTAATTGCATTTAGCAATTTCAGTTATTCAGTTTCCTCTTCAGATGCATTATCTCTGAATATCTAAAATTTTCGTTTAAAGAGAATATACCAAAATATTGCAATCTTCATTTTTTGAGTTCAAACAAGTTCTTATTTTGTACGTATGTCACTTTGTCTGGGGTTCATATGAAAAAAATAAAGCAACATCAGTTAGTAGATCATTCTTCGTCTGTCTTAAATTAGCCCTTACATCTGGTACTTTCCTGACCATTTTGTCTCATTTTCTCATTACCAACTTTGCGTAGTGAAAATGGTGCCTCACATATGTGTGAAATATGAACGCTTCATAATAGATCTTATAAGAAAAAATCTATAGAAGATATATCTCTAAAATAAGATAGAGCGAGGAAGATACTCTCAGCTCTCACTCCTTATATACTCAGCCAATACTGGGCATCTCCCGAATATGTTTTCTTTTTTTTGTTTTTTTTGTTTTTTTTTTTGTTTGTTTTGTTTTGGTTTTTAAACATTTATTTAGAGACAGAGCATGAACGGGGGAGGGTCAGAGAGACAGGGAGACACAGAATCTGAAACAGGCTCCAGGCTCTGAGCTGTCAGCACAGAGCCCGACGCGGGGCTCAAACTCACAGACCGCGAGATCATGACCTGAGCTGAAGTGCGCCGCTTAACAGACTGAGCCACCGAGGCGCCCCCCAAATATGTTTTCTATGCATGCAATGGACTCTAGTATTTATCTCTCAGTCTAAAGGCTGCTTCCTTCCCTGCCTTATCGCACTTCCCCGCTTACCTATCAGACCAGGCTTACTGGGATTACCTTACAAATATGGTACTTTCCTCAGCATCTGCCTTTGGGGAAATGTAAATTAAGACCTTGCTCTGTAAAACAATGCATGCTCTGGAATGTTGTAACTATTATAAAATTGTGATACAATTATATTTAAATCTAAATTATAACTTTTAAATACAAAGTACCAGTTTTGAAGCATTTCATGAGTATTCACTTATTCATCGATGCACAAAAATTCATATATACTATAAAACACAAAGGAAGATACTGAAAATCCCATTTATGTAAACAAACTAAGCAATCATAAAGGATAAATCATAAACCTCACCTAATAACAATGATAATTCACAAAAAAAATACAAGAAAAATTATCTCTTTATCATAGGTCCCATCTTATTTGTTATTAACTTATGGCAGGTACTCTTAGAGAATTTTTTTAAGCAATGTGTAGGGAGGGAAAAATTCTTTCTTCACCCTTCAAGGTCTTCTAGCAGGACTAAGAATTAAATTTACCTGAGATAAGTTAACAGGAGAAGAAACCACAAAGTTGTATTGTGTGCACGTGGAAGTCCAATAATGAAATTGAGACCTAAAGAAATGACCAACGGTAATCATGTCTCCGGGAAGCAGGGGTGCAAAAGCACCTGGCTCCAGGGGTCCCAAATAGACCAGGTTGGCCACTCACTGCTGACAAAATCCAAAGGCAGAAAGACCGGTGGCAGCGAAATAAGAAAATAATTCATTTCAGTGAGGCCAACACCAGGAAGATGGCAGACCAAGCGTCTCAAAGATGGTCTCCAATGTGCTGAAAATTCTTCCAGGTTTATGTAAGGAAAATGCGGGACAAAGGTCAGTGGGTACAATGATGAGGGTCAGGTTGATCATTATCTTGGGGTCTTGCTGGCTCAGGACGCTGGGTCCCTACTGCCTGAGGAGGTAGAGTTTTGGTTCCCATCAGGGGGTGACTTGCCCGCTGGGTCTTTTGCCTGAGGTAAGAGATATACTGGAAAGAAGAACTTAACCAATTGGAAAGTACAAACTGAGGTCACAATGGCGGTGGTTGTTCTCTTTCAGGCAGTTTTTATACTTGTAAAAAGAGAGAAAATAAATCCGTGATGAATCGACAGGGCAAAGAAAACTTAATTTTTGGAAGCTTCAGTTAGTAAGGAAATCTAAACAGAATTTGGGCTGAGGTAGTAAATCAGGAAAAAGTAATAAGGTTTATCCATACGGCCTTCTCAACTCTGAATTTTCTATTTCTGGCGATTAGGATGTCACTTTAACTCCTTGTACATAGAGGGTACCTTTCACATGGGCAACTTATTTCTTGCTTTTAGGGGGACAGAGGAAGCTCTGAATGTCCTTTTTGCATACTCTCTTAAGTAACTTTTGTTTAAACTAATCAAAATACCTGGGCACCTGGGTGGCTCAGTGAGTTGAGTGCTCGACGTCAGCTCAGGTCATGATCTCACAGCTAGTGAATTAGAGCCCCGCATTGGGCTCTGTGCTGACAGCTCAGAGCCTGGAGCCCTCTACAGATTCTGTGTCTCTCTCTCTCCCTCTGCCTCTCCCCTGCTGGCGCTCTGTCTTTCTCTCTCCCTCTTAAAAATAAATATGCATTAAAAAAATTTTTTTTGTAATAATCAAAATACCAAAGTGGCACATTTTGGAGCAGCTTGCCCTGCACCCCTACAGTGTCTTGATAAGAGTTGAGAAAATGAAGATTTAAATGTATTGCATAAAAATAAGCCCAATGGTATCCCTGGGTGTAATGCACATAGACAAAGGTTGTCTCCCTGACCAAACCCTAGTCAGGCTTCTCTGAGCCTTATTCTCTACTTGACTTAAACCTTGGCCTATAAAAACTATAGATATTCAGCATAAGGGCTCCACCCCCATGGCCTAACTACCTCCTAACTGCCTAACAAAAGACCCCACATCCAAATACCATCACAATAGGGCATCAAACCTATGAATTTTGGGAGGATACAAGCATTCAGTCCATACTGTGTCTGATACAGAATGTTGCTGACCTCAGTAGCAGTGTGAGAACAGATGGAAAAGAACAGGAGATCTCTTTGATTATATATGCTTAGATTTACACATAGAAATCTTATACCAAGTAAAATGGTTAAACGTGTGGTGGGACCTGATATTCACTGTAGCACACAATAAAGATGAAACCAGTTTTTGAAAAACAAAACACTTCAGTACCACTGGGAAATGTATGCTTCATCAGCGTTCCCCCCAACCCCCCACTGATCCAGCTGCTAATCCTGTCTCCTAGGACTTTCCAAATTTTAGATACTAAAAGAGTTAAAAACCTTGCATAGCTGGCGTGCCCCGGTGGCTCAGTAGGTTAAGTGGCCAACTCTTGATTTTGACTCAGGACTTGAGATCAGCCCCCAAGTGGGGCTCCACCCTCCCTGGGTGTGGAGCCCGCTTAAGATTCTTTCTCTCTCCCCCTGTCCCTCTCCCCCACCTGTGTTCTCTCTGTCTTTCTCTAAAAAAAAAAAAAAAAAAAAAAAAATCCTGCCTAGCAGAGATTCCACGAAGCTGCTTTAGCTGTATGCCTGAAACTGTATTTATACTTACTATTAGGTAATTTTCTGTGGCCGTCCTGAGATGGATCTTTCTTTGCTGTTTTATTTTCTAACTGTTAGAAAAACTGGCCCCTGCAAAAGTTATTTAAATATTTATTTTTCCTCTGGGAAACAAGGCTTTCCTGATAAGTCTTTTTCCAAAAATCTCACTTTCCTCCAGATTTGACTAACCTGTTTCCTGAATCCTATGTTGACTTGTTCATGGACTGTAACCTGACATAAAAAGTCAATATATTATGCAGTTTGTTTTCTCAGTTAGAAAACTAAATAACAGGAGAGCCCACGTCAATATTCTAGGGTCAAATTTTAATGTGATGAATAGTTAGGATGAAAAAAGAGTAAAGCAGTTAAAGCCCATTTGGAGATCTTGTATTTCTATTTCCCCCTACTTTTTCTACTTCCAACATTTTCTATGCCTCCTGTCTTTATATCCTATTTGAAAAGACATCATTGATTTCCAGATAACTTTTTTCTTTCCTTTCAACCCACTAAATGTCAGTATTGAGATTTCATAGCAGCTTAATATTATACATTTCAAAGTAACACTTGGCAATTTTAACAGTAGATTTTAGAGATGGAAAAGTCCTTTAAGCCTACATAAAGTATTAAATATAAAATTCCATGATCTGGGGGAAACAATGAGAAAGATGTTTAAAAACGAATTCTTAAATCCTTATATTTAGACACAGAGAGGTAATTCCACATAATTCCAAGGATCAGAACAGCACTAAAAATGCCCTACAGCTCTACCTGAGAGATTTACAGCATCTGATGACTAAGCACAGACCTACAATATGGGGAACCAAAGGCACTAAAATCTCATGAAGCTTAGACATAAATATGACTAGCTAATGGCACTTAAAATGTTAGGTTTATTTTGTAAATACCTCCTGATAAATTATACGTGGTCTTTGGTTTTGTTTTTACATGTGTAATTACCAATGAAGTTTTACTCGGTGGGTTTGGTTTTCCCAAATGACTGGATGGCAACTTACGTTTGCTATTATTAGATACTCAATAAATCAATACTCTGCAGAAATAACTCAATAAAAAGATATGTGAGAGCCACCATAAAACGCTTCAACATTTTTGATGTTTTCAGTTAACTTAATTTTGACCTTCAAATTATTAAGAAAAATCCCCTAAAGTTTTTTAATATTTGAAATTAAAGTAGTAAAACCCAGCATATTTAGATAGTCGTTGAGTTCTTAAAACTAAGTGTCCTTTCAAAGTATAAAGTCAGCACAGTGTTTGAAGTTTCAGACATTTTTGTAGTCATTTCAAACATATTGTCGACCATATAAAAGGTTAGGCTTTGCCCTCAGTCCATGCACATAGAATTCTGATTGATGTCAATGGTAACCATGTGCGAAGTTTGCGGGCACTGTAGTTTGAGACTTTATGGTGTTTTCAGAGTATCTTTGAAGTCTAGTTTCTGTGGAAAAATATAAAGTTGAAAGAGTAGCTCTTCAGGGCTTATTCTTATCCACTGAGAACATGTTTAGATTGCCTCTTTTAAATACAGAGCTAGGCTGGAATCCCATAAATGTAAATGTGTATGGAGTGGCTGTGTTTAGGATTATTTCCGTTGAATTCACACGCTAGACTTGGAGAGGATCATGGCAAACTCAATGCTGGTAACCTTTCTTTTCATAGATCGACTGTGGCTTGTTTCTGCTACAGTAGAGAAAAGTACACATTGCTGTTCGTGTTCATACTGAAGTTAAATTTGCTGCTATCATTAATTTTATTTACAAACACCTTCAATGAAACAAGGAGAGTCACCTCTGCCAAATCCATTTGAGACTTTGATTTTTATGCTATGACTAAAGGCAGATATCACTTTGTGAGAGTTCTCTTTTATTAGTTAGAATTTACTTTTATAAATACAGTCAAAAGAAAACCATTTCAGACTCAGTTAAAGACAAGGTAAGCCCATTTTCAAAAAAAAAAAAAATCAAAGGCTTTATTGAGCTGTATACAGGTTCTGGAGTAACATGCACATTACTTAGAAATAATCCAGTTTTGTCAGAAAGAAATTGTAAATGTCACAAACGTTCTCCAAAGTATTTTCCCATTTCATGATACAACTGTCATTTTCCAAAATTAAATGCCTTAAATTATGTGTTTCTTAGATAACTATGGTTTTCTGTTATAATTAATTTGTGCTGAAAATTCCTGAATCCCTCCTGAGGTTTCTTTGGGAGCAATCTTTGTCATTTTGGCCCCTAAGATTTATTTGCTGAACGAGGGCTCAATATTCTTGACAGCTCATCTAACAAGATCCTGATAATCTATCTCACTGTAACTGGAGGAAAGTGCTGAAGCAGCAGTCAAGAATCGGGATTCTTTCTGAAGAAAAAGAAAGCAGAGGAAATTCTTCAACTATGAAACAAATCTTTATTGTAGTGAGAATTTTAGCTGACCGGAATTAGGTGTTAAAACAACTAAAGACCAGCGGATAGGAAGAAGGTAAAGCAAGGCAATAAAACAGACCTTTTATGTACCACATCAGATTTTCTGCTGTCTTTATTTTCTGCTGTCAGTTATCAGTTGGTTACTGATAACTGAGTAACATAACTAGTGCAGAAGACTGTGTATGTGTTGTCTTTAGTTCTGTGTGTATGTATACCACAAACCCTCTATAAAGCCATATAGTCTGCCACAGAGTTGTAGATGACCAGACTACCTTCTTTCCCGTGCTCCAATTGTTTCTACGACAATTGTTTCCAGATTGGAAGGTTCCTTTCCTAAAGTCATGAAAAACTATTCTATCACCTGCACCACTCATAAAGGCAAACTTTGCAATCTCCCTGTCCAAGCCATCAATGAAAATATCTTCAAATTTAGGGGTGCCTGGGTGTCTCAGTCGGTTAAGTGTCCGACTTCAGCTCAGGTCATGATCTTGCGGTTCATGAGTTCGAGCCCCACGTTGGGCTCTGTGCTGACAGCTCGGAGCCTGAAGCCTGCTTCGGATTCTTGCCCTCTTGCTCTGCTCCTCCCCTGCTCGTGCTCTGTTTCTCTCTCTCTTTCTCTCTCTCTCTTTCAAGAATAAATAAAAAACATTTAAAAATCTTCAAATTTCTATGTATACTGTAAATATAGAGCCATTGAATTCAAGTCATTTTTTGCCTTCTGTTCCGCAAACATTCCCAGAATCAAAGAAATACAACATTGTGGCTGTGTCCCTACAATTTAAGGGCCATTGGAAAAATGAGAGGTTAATAAAAATTTTCACCTCAAAGAGGGCATCCACAAATGAGAAAAGTAATTGATCAAATTTGGAAGATTCTTCTCCCAAATTACTGAGTGTTGTGGTACAGAAATTTCGAGTTTTATGCTGTGTTGAACAGGAGTTATGTGTGGGAGGGGAAAATGGATCTGAGGATGAAATGAAATTTTAAAAAATTACACAAGGAAACTAGTTATCACAGACAACAGTAGTTAGCAACTGCTCTGATTTCCTACTATTGCATCAAGTGTTTAACTGCCTCAACATAAGTTCATTGACAGTCCCCCCACACATGACAATCCTGTTTGTTCCATCCCTGCAAAACATGCACACACACACACACACACACACACACACACACCTACTAGAAACTAAGGCAACAAATGCAGTCTGACATGTGTTATCACATAGAGAAAGAATAGTGTGAATTATAGCATAATCTGCATCAACGTTACCAAAGCAAGTAAGGTCAAGTCAGGTTCAAAATATTACAGGATTGTGGAAATAAACACTGAACAAATGGAACAAGGAAAGGCTACTTATTCAGAACTTGCCGTAAGTGAGTCACGTCTTCATTTGTGTTTTGGCAGAGACTCAAAGGCAGGCAGAAGAGCACTAAAGTCTTATTGGTGGGAAGAGAGGCTTGAGATATGCCCAAGTTGGAAGCTGTTGGCATGGAGAAGCTATAAGCAAACTAATTAGAAGGGGGGTTTCCTATATAATTGGCCAAAGGTACATATTTGGCTTTCTCTGCTTGCTCCTAAGTTGGAAATACAGACAAAAATCAGAGAAGCTGTCAGTTATCAACCAAATCGTGGCCTTTTTGAGTTGATTGTTGCAGAGGTTATTTGGACTGATAACTAGAGATAACAGTCTGAATTCCTACAAGTCTTACTTACAGACAACCAACTTAGTTACTAGGCTGGTTGCTGTAAATAATTAGTTGGTTTCTGGGGTTCGTTGCTACGGCTTGTGGGTCAGAGTTCTATTTTTATGTGTCCTGGCAATTGTTCATTTGTATATTCACTCTCTCAGAATACTGACATCAGTGCTGCTGTCTTATGTTTTCCCGATCCTATAACGTTTGCAAGAAAATATTGCCTTTTGAGAAAGAAAGATTGTATTGCCAGCCATTCTGCCATTAAACTGGAGATCAGATTATTTTTTTGTATAAAAGTCTAACTCTCAGTTTTAAAAATTACCAGCAAAAGAGCAGGAACATAACCTAATGATCAAATATCTGGCTCTGGGTTCCCATTATCACTTTCTGTGTGATCTTGAGAAAGTCTTGTAAGATCTAGTTTCATGAGTTCTTCACTGGCGAAGTTGGCATGATCACAATGTTGTCATAAAAGGCAAATGAATCAAAACCACTAAACATTCACAATAATGTATAACACATTAAAAGTGCTCTTATTATTTGTAAAGAGAATGTTTATAGCCTAAAGGAATGGACCACAGAAAGGGAGTAAAAAGGTATTTGCTGTAATACAAACACTAAGAATAATTTTATCCCCTGGGGGCGGGGGATCGTATAACTCTTTCAGTACTGGTTTCACCCTACATAAAATGAACATCCAAAATTTCTCATAGCCCTACCATTTCGAAGTTTTGAGTTTTGTTTTGTTTTCATGTGTCTTACTCTGTTATCAAAGTTCTAGGCCAATAAACGAACTGAATCTCTATTATGAATGAAGAGATAAATGTAGCTATAGATATGAAATGTAAACTTGAGATTGAGAATGAACAATTTCTAGGCAGAGCAAAACAAGTCTTAGATGTATTTATAAGTGATGCACTTAGGTTGTATTGTTTGGTTTCCCTTGCCCTAACAGCAATGGCTTGGGTAAGCCAGATTTCTTGATCCTAAACATAACAATAAATCTGAGACCTAAACATAAAAATAAATCTTGTAACTGAAATTCTCTCCAAGGTTTTGGTATTCTTAGCTTTAGTAATTTTTCATAAACAAAAAAAAGGAAATGAAGACGTAGTAAATCTAGAGAATAAGGATAAGGACATAAGGATATTATGGAAGAAATTTCAAGTGTACAATACAGACTATAGATCCTTGAAATAAAAAGAATGAGTATAAGTTTATCTGCTATATTTCCACATTAAAAAGAGGATTGCTACCCCACATGGTAATCAAAATAAATAGACAAAAGTAATGTGATGAATTGCCTTTACATGAATGTCTCTCTCTCTCTCTCTCTCTGTATGTGCTTTTTTAATTTTAATTTTAATTTTTTAATTTACATCCAAATTAGTTAGCATATAGTGCAATAATGATTTCAAGAGTAGAATACAGTGATCCATCCCCCTACATATAACACCCACTGTTCATCCCAACAAGTGTCTTCCTTCACCCCCTTGCCTATTTAGCCATCCCCCCCACCCACAACCCATCCAGCAACCCACAGTTTGTTCTCTATATTTGAGTCTCTTATGTTTTGTCCCCCTCCCTGTCTTTACTATTATTTTTGCTTTCCCCTCCCCTATGTTCATCTGTTTTGTGTATTAAGTTCCACATCTGAGTGAAGTCATATGATATTTGTCTTTCTCTGACTAATTTCGTTCAGCATTACACATTCTAGTTCCATCCATGTTGTTGCAAATGGCAAGATTTCATTCTTTTTGATTGCCAAGCAACACTCCATTGTATATATATACCACATCCTCTTTATCCATTTATCTGTTGATGGACTCTTTCCATACATTGGCTATTGTCAATAGTCTGTTGTAAACATTGGGGTGCAGGTGCCCCTTTGAAACAGCGTATCTATATCCTTTGGCTAAAACCTAGTAGTGCCATTGCTGGGTCATAATGTAGCTCCACTTTTAATTTTTTGAGGACCCTTCATACTGTTTTCCAAAATGGCTGCACCAGTTTCCATTCCCACCAGTGATGCAAAAGAGTTTCCCTTTGTCTATCCTTGCCAACATCTAGTGTTGCCTGAGTTGTTAATTTTAGCCATTCTGACTGTTGTGAGGTTGTATCTCATTGTGGTTTTGATTTGTATTTCCCTGATGATGAGTGATGTTGAGCATTTTTTCATGTGTTGGTTGGCCATCTGGATGTCTTCCTTAGAGAAGTGTCTATTCCTGTCTTTGCCCATGTCTTCACTGGATTATTTTTTTTTTGGGTGTGAGTTTGATAAGTTCTTTATAGATTTTAGATACTAACCCTTTATATGATATGTCACTTGCAAATATCTTCTCCCATTCTGTCATTCGCCTTTTAGTTTTGCTGATTGTTTCCTTCACTGTGCAGAAGATTTCTATTTTGATGAGGTCCCAATAATTCAGTTTTACTTTTGTTTCCTTTGCCTCTGGAGACGTGTTGAGTAAGAAGTAGCTGGAGCCAAGGTCAAAGAGGTTTCTTCCTGCTTTCTGCTCTAGGATTTTGATCGCTTCCTGTCTTATGTTTAGGTCTTTCATCCATTTTGAGTTTATTTTTGTGTATGGTGTAAGAAAGTGGTCCAGGTTCATTTTTCTGCATGTTGCTATCCAGTTTCCCAGCACCATTTGTTGAAGAGACTGTCTTTATGCCATTGGATATTCTTTCCCGTGACTGTTTCTCTCTTAAATGTCTCCACTTCCATTTTCCACTACTGGATTGTGAATCAAACCTAAAACAAACAGGGTTTAATAGAACATTGGAAGGGTTTTTGAGTATAGACAATGTTTTTAATTTCCTAATATGAATAATCAGTTTGATAATTTTAATGTTTGTTTTCTAAGGGCAATTATAGTGGAGAAGATTACAAAGGAGCCTATAAAACAATATAAATCCTTCTGCTTTGCACTGTTAAGGAATTTGGAAAGAAAGTAGACTTTGGCCACCCGTGTTCTCAAATATGTATAATAAAAGCCATTCTTAGAAACATTTAAGGATAGTTTCATTGTATTTTAATTAGTTCAACTATAAAAACATTAAATCTCCAAATATTTTCCAACACTATTGTACAGTGCTTGTTACATTTTTTACTAATATAATTTTCTGCATGCTATTTGCAATTTTTCTTATATTATTATTATTCGTTTCTGACTTTGTTATTTTCAGACAATTAGACTTCTTTAAAAATGCATCATAGTGAAAACTCAATGTTTTGACAATACTTTTATATGAAAATATGTACTTTCTGGTAAAATATGAATAATGAACCTCTTTTTTTATTTTCTTTATAATTTGCAAACACCACTGGTTTTCTATTGGGTGGAGGGTTCCAAATGACACATTACTCTATAAGACTTAACTGAGTGTGAAAGTAAATGCAAAGTTAGTAACCATGTATATGACTTCATTCATTTAAATGAGATTTATCTTAAATACAGCAGTGCATTCTTTTTTTATTCCCTCTGGACATTGGATACTGTGGCTCATCTATTTATTTATTCAGCAATCTTCCAAAAGCAAATAGGTTTCAAACGGTGTCCAATTTGGGGAGAGAAGAGTGCAAGTTGGCATCATAGCAGCCTACTTTATTTTTTGTTGAATGATATTTTCAGTTTTATTTTAAGCATGTTATCCATTTCTTATTCTGGTACTTTCTACCCAAGCTCTGTTAAATTTCTTGTGAATTCTAAATTTAATAATTAGTTAGTAAAATTTAATAATATACAATTAAATTAAAAATTAAGTTCTTATAAATATATCATAACTGAATACAATTTGGAAAACTAAAACTTATGAAATGTCTTTAATAACGTCCAAGTTTTTCACTAAATTTCATTGAAAGCCTCTCTTTCAGCAGAGACTTGGCTGTTCTGGGGATATCACTTAGTGTTTTACCTATTTCTTGGGCTGACTTTTGCATTGCCGGAAATCTTGATTTGCATTCTTAAGGAAGTGAAAGAAAGCTTGACTTTTAAGGTTTCGCTGTGTAAATAAATTCACCAGCCACACATGTGTGTATGTATATACAAATATACATAATCTCCAGTTGTAATATCATCAGTTTGTATGTCTGTAGTTCAATAAAATTGTTAAAACTGTTTGTATTACTCTCATGTATATTAGAAACCATTCACATGCTCTTACTTATTCACTTTAATTGACATCTCAGAGGGCAAGGACATTGTCTCTTCATCAATATTCAATGAATCAACATTTTGGACTCAGCACTTGTAATTTGTTTAAGCCTATCAATTCATACATACTCATCTTTATTCTACAATATACATTGTTAATTAAAAAAAATAGTAAGCTGGGACTTACACTTGAAAATATTATAGCAGAAGGCAAAAATATTACACATTAAAACATAGGAATGATTATATCTTGGTTAAATTTTTCTCTGGAGCATTTTAACTAATGTTTTAACTTTCAGTCACAATGGGGAGTCTGGTGACCTTTTAAGCTTTTCAAGATCATCTAAGAACCAGTGATTTCAAATAAGTTTCATCTGCGATCCTGTCCAGCACAACAATATGGGTAATTTAAAAATTACATCCCATGATAAATCTCCCAGGAATTTCCTCTATTACATTCAGTGACATTTCCACAGTGCACAGATGCATTTATAAGAGAACTTTGTACAATAAAATGAATTAGATTAATGGAAGAGAAGAGGAGTCCTAATTCCATATAGGCATATTTTATTGAATCTATTTCTGTGCAAGTTCTTTTTGACAGAAGGAATTCTTCTTTAAATGTCATGCTAAAAAGTATAAAAAACCAGACTTGTTCTAATTCTAGGTTTGCTCATAAGAATGCTTTCCTCACCTGATCCTTAAAAACATTTAATGATAAATTATAGTATGTTAGATTCTATTTGTATGATATCAAACTTAAGATGGATATTAGAAAAACACACTAAATCAAAATCCATTTTATTTGTTTTATACACAACACTGAACACATTTCCCTTTTTACTAACACTTTTGTCCAAAGTCATATATTTTTAGAGACAAAGGTATGTAATTATATTACAAAAATAGTTTGCACAGATTCAGAAACTTTGAGATTGGGAAAAATGAAAATCTCCTATGTAACTTGCCTGTGGTTCACAGCTAGTTAGGCAAGATTAACAAGTTGCATTGAAAATTTTATTTTATTTTTATTTTATACCATTTTCTATACTTATTTATAAAAAATAAATTTTTACCTCTAGTTCAAGTGCATTTTCAATCTTATACTTCTTGTAACACTCTATTAGTCTAAGTTAGCTGGCTCATTTGTTTTTTACAAAACAAACAAAAAAATTTTCAAACCTTTACTTTATAAACAAAAAGAAATATATGTTCTTCTAAAATAAGGCCCAGCAGGTCACCCTTATTATTAAAATTAAGATACAAACAATACTTAAATGTATGTGAGCTAATACAAACATTAAATAATCTGATTTCCTCATACTGAACAATAAACACTACCTTAGGGATTATTTTTATTGTTGTGTTCTTGTATTCTTATTGTTGTTTTATTACCATTTGATAGTAGTTATTGTTTTAATAAGAGCACTAGGTTAGAAATAAGTTATCTTGATTTTATATTGAGGTTAACACTTAATTCTTGGACCTAAGCAAATTATTGAACTTCTGTAGAAACTTCATCTATAACATGAAATCAGACTAGATGACTTTGAACAACATATCCTATGATAAATACCTTTATTTCCCATAACTCATTATTTATATAAGTTTTCTTAGTATTATTTTGAAAATTGAGGGCACCACATTAGATATAGTTGAATGTAACCTCAAACACAAATACTAAAAACTATTTTAAAAATACAAACGCTAAATAAGTACACTAATAAGGATATGTTATTAAAATCTGAGAAAATTTTTCATCAACGAATATTTTCAGTTTGAAAATTAAAGCTTCCGAGTCAAATAATTTGATAGCCATCTTACACAAAAGCAGTCCCGTCTTAAATTATTCTTTTGAAATTTGTCTTAATAGGACCTCATGTCCTATATTTGACAACTAAAAAAGGAAAACATTTCTAGCAAACAATGTTGCATTTTAATTTTCTGGAGCATATTTTGCATTAAATCTGTGTACCTCAAACAGAACACATAATACAGTTCAAGTTAGTGCTATCATTTTCAAATATCTTTTCTCATCCATATTCATTATTTAAATATCACTATGTATAGGGAATGAAAAAAGTCACAATCTTCATATACTAAGGCACAGCAGAATATTTTTGGTAGGTAGAGCTACATAGAGGATTTTAAAAAATAAAATCTAGGGCGCCTGGGTGGCTCAGCCAGTTAAGCGTCCGACTTTGGCTCAGGTCATGATGTCGCAGTCCGTGAGTTCAAGCCCAGCATCGGGCTCTGTGCTGACAGCTCGGAACCTGGACCCTGTTTCAGATTCTGTATTTCCCTCTCTCTCCGACCCTCCCCCGTTCATGCTGTGTCTCTGTCTCAAAAATAAATAAACATTAAAAAAATTTAAAATAGAATAAAATAAAATCTACATCAAGTAATTTATTCATAGTATATGGTAGAAAGTTCTATACATTGCCTTTGTATAAAATGCTTCAAAATCATAAAAGGGAAAATAAGGTCTCTTTACTACATCTTCACAAATTGGTGTCTTGCTAGATATTCTTATATTTGCTTTTCACCAAATACCACAATACGTATATGCTTAAAAAACAAACATGCTGTATTTATGCCCTACAGGAAAATTCACTCCATCACATCCATGACTATGAATCTTAGCCTCGTTATTTTATTTATTCATCCCTTTGTACACGTAATATTTATAAATTCTTACCTTGCTCACATATTTACCTATTAATAATGAGCTATGATAATGATATTTATTATTTCAGCAGTAAAAGACAAACTCTTTAGATCATTTCTTTCTTTTCAGTACCTTGGGCATGTTTTACATATATCTTCTCTACATCTGATAATGTCCTTTTTTTTTCTATTTTATAAACATACTTATTGTGTCAAAGTATATTTGTCTTTGTCCAATATTTCTACCAAAAGCTCTGAAAGTGATTCACAACAAAATGTGATTACATACACAAAATATTAGATTATTAAAAAAAAAAAACTTATTGGGCTTTACTCACGTGTATATACTGACAGTGACCTACACAATTCTACATGAACAGAGGAGATCAAATTTAAAAAGGGAAGGATTTGAAGATGATTTTTTGTTAATTCTTTAATACAAATTAACACACCAGCTGCAGTGCTAACCAAGGAATTCCCAAGAAATCTTGTCTTTCAAGTCAAGACTTCTGATTCATTGTCACATGACAGTACTTCTTTCTTCTGGAAATGGGAAAAGTCATTATGGAATTATGTCAACACAAGGCATGAGTGAAGAAATATAATTTACATAAATATCAATTTTGTAGGAAATAAGATGTCTCTTTCTTCATTCTTCATGACTTGATCTACAGCCAGATCATTTTCCCATTGTTTTGCAATTAGAGAAACAAAACATAATTATTGTCATCCCTGTCAATCTTTTTAATAGGGAGAATCTATGATTGAATTGTATCACTAAAGCTTGAATCTGAACAGTTGAAACATTTTCCCTGGTTCTCTGATACAAAAATTACATGAAGCAGGAAATTAGTAGTCCTCCTCGGTCTTAAAAAAACAAAACAAAACAAAACTTAAAATAGGGATCTTTTGCTTTGTTTTTAAGGGATTTCTAAACTGATATAGGGGATTTATTATTAATATCCATTATTGGGTTGAGAAGAAAAGAAAACAGTGGATAAACAAATCTGCCTCCACAGTTTTGAACATTTTAGTCCCTGCCTTAAAAATGAAATCAAGAAATTAAGGTCTCAGCAGACAGCAAGGATTCTGATATTTGGCCAAGACTTCCTTTAAAACACAATGTAATAATAAAAACAATCTACTGAGGAACCAGTACAATATTTTGATTACATTTCAAGATTAATTATAATTATAGAAATATCCTGTTTCCTTAATGGAAATTATCCAAGAAAATGGAGACATTAGCTAAAGAACATGGTCATATGGCCAATATTTCTCAATTATGAAAGCCATGCCCTTAGATTTTTCTATAATCTAAGAATTCATATTAAAAATATATTTCATATTCATAATTAATGCTTACTATAGCCAGTTTACCAAACCATATCCAATGCATGATAATTTCCAGTTGTATATTTATATAGCCATGGGTGCTTTCAAAGTATACACATATTTGTTGTTCCTAGGGCAATGAGTATAATAATAGGCTGTGGATATAATAATAATTATAGACTATGGATATTAATTTTTGTAAATTGCCAGTCCCCTATTTCCTTAACTGGTGAAACAAGAATGCTGCCTAAAACATGTAGAAGAAGTCTCATATGTGGTCAATACACATCCCTAAGTGAACATTTTTGGGGTTGTGGACTTCAAAGTGATGTGCACCAAAGGGTATACAAGGTGATCCATTAGGATGCAAGAGGAATACTATTAATATTTCTGGCCATTTAACATTAAAAATAAATTAAGTAATATTTTCAACATTTAATACATGGATTGGCACTGATGACTCCACATAATGTGTATTTCATACAATTGCATTTCAGATAAATATTCAAAACAACTTGAGAGAAGCATGGGAGTTCTTCCAGTGTTATTTAGTGTTATCTCCAGTACTAATATGTATTACACCATCTGTTCTAAACTAAACTAAAGCAAACTCAATAAAATGCAAAGGTCATTTAAAAAATAAACTTACAAATAAACTGTTTATATACTTACAAATGAAAATAAGACAATGGCGGAACTGATATTTCTATACTTAACGAGGAGTTCACAATCAGTTTCTCTACAAGCTAAAAGAAGTTGTGATCTGCTAGGATCTAAATCTCAAATAATTAAGACTATTATTTGATATATCGATTTATATCTACTATTGTTAATGAAACTCATTACATGTATATTGAGTATTGAGAAATTAGCTTGTGATAACATCAAACTTCACAATCTGTAAACCAATTAATTTTTTTTAATTTTAAATTAATCTTTAGAAATGTTTGCAAATAAATTTTATACACTTAAGTTTTATTCATTCAATGCAGAAGTATAATTATGATGTGTCATTGATCATATTTGTTCATCATTAAAGGTTTTCTCATGTAATTTCTCTTGAGATGCACAAGTACTGATATAGGAGAGAACTGATTATTCCTCAAAGTGGTATATTTACCACTTCAGGAAGAATGATGATGTGTAATCAAGATACAGATCCTTCTAGTTATTATTCCCATTTAACAGTGGAGAGGCACATTGGGAGAAGTAAGGCGTAACTAAATCATGGCTAAGTTCTACACTACATTCTAATTGGTGTGATCCTAACATTCCCATAATTTTCCAGCTTTTAAAATTACCAGACAAACTAAAAAAAGCAAAGACTGTTAACTTATACTGTAGTTGGACTTCCCCATCCATATCAGTAAAAAGATTTTTGTTTTCACTAGGGCTTCCAATGCGTTTTTAGTTTTTAGTAAGTTTTTATGTTTATACAGGCATCTCCACATATTCAAGTAAACTTCATCTAAAATAAAAGAACAAAATAGAAGAAAGCTGAAAGGAATTAGGAAAGAATTGAAACAATGTAAGAAATGGAAAGAAAAATATTGTAGAAACCATTGTATTGCTCTGTGAATCAAGACTAGAAAGTTATGGGGGCAACTGCTGGTCCAATCGGAAAAGCATGCAAGTCAGGAATTCAAGCCCCACAATGGGCACAGAGAATAAGAAATAAAACAGATGAACATATTGGGGGGGTGGGTAGGAAAATCATAAACCAGACTTTTTACTGTAGAGAACAAACTGAGGGTTGCTGGAGGAGACATGGGTGGGAGGATGGGCTGCAGGAGTGATGGGGACTGAGGAGGGCACTTACTGGGATCAGCACTGGGTGTTATATGAAAGTGATAAATCACTAAATCTATTCCTAAAACTAAGATTGCACTGTATGTTAACTAACTAGAATTTAAATAAAAAAATTGAAAAGAAAAAAAAGAACAGAAAGTTATGAAATAATAAACTAGCACAAAAATTAAAATAAAATGGGACATTTGGCAAATTAAACCATAACAAATAAACGAAAAAATTATAAAAGGTTTTGAAGTAGTTTGGCAAAAATCTCCAGAAGTCAGTACCAAATGGCAGAAACATTTTTTTTTTTAAACATATAAAATAAAGAATCCTGTGAGGGCAGCTAACATGCAACTAATAATTCTGAAAACAGAGTACTTACATGAGGAAACAAATAAATAAAAAGGTTTTGTTGCAGAAGTAAGGAAAATGAATGGGGATCATTAAGATCTCAAACAATTGATGAATGAAGAAAAAATAAAAGATGCACTCCCTGGAAACTGTCCACAAAATTTTGGAAAACTGGACTCAGAGATATGTTGATAAACAACAACACCTGAAGATTAAGGTAAATGCTCTTCTAAAGACACATTAACCAGAAAAAATAATCAAACAAATGAACCCTGTAATGAGGGCATTTTCAGATATTCAAGCGTTTTGATGGTTTTCTTCCATGAAATTTATCTCAAAGAGTTACTGTAAAAGGAACAATATTGATATTATAATATGGGGATTAAAGTGAGGATTGTAGATCCAGGCCTTCAGATTAGGAAGCATGCTACCCTACTTACCAGCTGAATCAAATGTATTTTATACATGTATAAATATGGAGATATATATATATATATATATTCTTAAATACATAATGTTTCACATATAGTATATATGACTTATATATACATATATACATAAAATTATTTAAACTATTCTTCCTAGCATTACCCGTGGTCATTAAGGTAAAGAAATATTTTCAGGAGGCGTGTCCGGCTGGCCTAGTCATTGGAACATGAGACTCTTGATCTCAGGTTGTGAGTTCAAGCCCCACATTGGGCGTACAGCTTACTTTAAAAAAAATTTGTTTTTCAAGAAATATAATAATACTCTGACTCCTGGTGAACCAAGGACCACCAGGATTCTAAAATCAAAATCAAGTTCATAGAAGACAGGAGACAAAGGGATGACTGGACTAATTACAGCTCAGTAGTGTCGGTGGCTACCAGCCCGCACTTTGGTTATTTTCCCACCTGAAGATTGCATAGTTGGAAAAGAGGTCAAAACCTCCACATTGAATCCCTGGCTAGAGATGTGAGGGCTACTCTCTATGAAAATTACCCTCAGATACCATAAAACTGGAGAAACAGAATGAATGTGTGCCAACTCTCAGAGAGTTGACAGAGGTACTGATTTCTAAGACCTCACCTTTCATCTTGCCTATTTGACCCGAATCTTGGAGATTCGCAGAAGGCGACCCTACAGGTATGCATGTGGTTACTCAAATTACAGCTGCTTTTCCAGATATAGTCTCTTTACCTAACAAAACAATGTATTTTCTGACAGCTAATGTGAAGCCACTAATCCTAGAAATTCTTTCCTCTCTATGCCTGCTTGTAAGGCTGCCAGAAGCTGTTTGTTTTTCTTGAACTAAAAGACTTCTACAATTGCTACCTTTCCGTTGGATCTTCCTTCCTAACTGAACTCAGTGAATAAGCTCTAGCACGTGAGCATAGAGTCCCAGCTTGACCTTGATCTTCCTTCCTGACCTTATACATCTTGGAGTGGCTGAGTCACAGCTCCCCCCACAACTTTGTAAGCCAATCAACCGTAGTAAGTGTCTTGTGTAAATATAAATATGAATGTAACCTTAAGTGTGTGTAACCCACACACAATGCACAAATCGTTTTATGTTTTTAGACATAATCTCGTCTGATGCATATTGCATGCATAAGAGATCATTCCAGGAGGTTAGGCAAAAGCATGATTTACTACTTTTTTTTGTAAGCTAATAAAAATAAGGAGGATGATGTTGATGCTGAGTTGATGAACACGTGGCCTATCTTGGGTTGGTAGTTGTCAAATTTAAAGTACAACCACCCCTGGGGGCGCCTGGGTGGCTCAGTCGGCTAAGCGTCCGACTTTGGCTCAGGTCACGATCTCACTGTCCGTGGGTTCGAGCCCCGCGTCGGGCTCTGTGCTGATGGCTCAGAGCCTGGAGCCTATTTCAGATTCTGTGTCTCCTTCTCTCTGACCCTCCCCCGTTCATGCTCTGTCTCTCTCTGTCTCAAAAATAAATAAACGTTAAAAAAAAAAATTAAAAAAATTAAAAAAAAAAAAAAAAAAGTACAACCACCCCTGATAAGACATCACCTGCCCTGCATAGGAGCAAGAATTCCATTTCCTGAACACTTTTTTTTTTTTTTTTTTTTTTTTTTTTATAGTTCTGGGTTACAGTTTTCTAATGAAAGAACTTGCCCAGGACTGTGAAGGGGAAGGGGCTGTTGTCTGGAAGGCGGTGGCAGTGAGGCATGACCGCGCTGTTGTCCCTTTCCACGTGGCCTTGTCTCCGTCATTGTGGTAGATATGGTGGATCCTCCGACTCCTTTTCACCTCCTAGTTCACAATTTTGGTGGCCAGAAAAGAGAATTTTTGAGCCTTTTTTTTTTTTTATATCCCCTAACTTCTGTTTTGTGGCCTTGGAAACCAAATACCATGGTTTATCAGATGACCACCCTGAAGCTCAACTTTCTGGACTCTTCCATGGCTCCATCTCTCTCCCACACCCACACAGTGTTAAAGGCTGAGGTAATAAGTGACTCTCATTGTCCCATCTTTCCCATTTTCATGGAAACCCCGATTCTTATATGAAAACTGTTTATTCTTGTAGTTGGTCTATTTTCCTGACTCAACCAGAACTATCAAATTTATTTATCCTTGCTTATCGTTAAGTATTCTATATTCTACATTTTTTTCAGAGGGATTAAGTAGTCAAGATGGTGTATTGGGTTTTAAAAGCTAAAATGTTATTTTTTACTGAACATGTATATAAAAATATTCTACGCATCAAAATGACATAAATATTCCAAATGTATGAAGTAAATTCTTCTTTATCTAGAAAGCATTATTAACATTCCATACAAAACTCATAAAAGCCAACTAACTGTTCTTGAATCATCTGCTCATTTATGAAATATAATTTAGAATTTATTGAGAATTAGCTATACATCTGCATTGCAATCATGCACGCACTGCTCTTGTATATACCAATACATATAGCATAGAACTATCTACAAATATATGCACTTCTTGTAGTTGTTACTTGATATTCTACAATTTGCCCACTGGCTTTACTGACAAGAGATATTTTTCTTTTCTTTTCTTTTCCTTAATTTTCTTTTCTTTGCTTTTTAATTTAAATGTTTTCTTTATTTTGAGAGAAAGAGAAGGATAGAGAGAGAGATAGGGAGAGCAAGAATCCTAAGCAGACTCTGACCTGATGGGGGCACAATCCCTCAAACTGTGAGATCATGATGATCTCAGAGCACAGAGCCTGATGGGGGCTCAATCCCTCAAACTGTGAGATCATGACCTCAGCTGAAATCAAAAGTCGGGTGCTCAACAAATTGAGCCACCAAGGCGCCCCAAGATATTTTTCATATAACATTTAAATTCTTAATTATGATGAGAGTTAATAAGACCATTGAGTAGTCATGAACTAGATGCAAATAAGCATCTTATTTATTCTTCCAGTAGCCTTTCTTTATTCTGGGAATATAGTTTATTTTACATACATGCTTGTAACTATAGTTTGTTTTATCTTTTATTTTTCCTTCTAAACCTCTTAATTACTTGGGTTCTTTGGAATGCAACCTTAGTGTTATAGGAAATTCTCTGAAAATTATCAAATTAAAAGGGAGCTTGGGGGCGCTTGGGTGGCGCAGTCTGTTGAGCATCTGACTTCAGCTCAGGTCATGATCTCACAGTCTGTGGGTCTGAGCCCCGCGTTGGGCTTTGTGCTAACAGCTAGGAGCCTGGAGCCTGTTTTAGATTCTGTGTCTCCCTCTCTCTCTTCCTCTCCCCTGCTCTCTCTCTCTCTCTCTCTTTCTCTCTCTCTCAAAAATAAATAAACATTAAACAAATTATTAAAAAAAACAAAGGAGCTTGGGATGGGTGTAGCGAGAAGAGTGTGAAGTCACATTCAGAAGAAAATTCTGCTTTTAGATAAAAAAAAAGTTCTTGTGCATTTTTCACAAATATTTTTAAAAATTTTTAAACTTCTTTTTTAAATTTCTTTTTAACATTTGTTTTTGAAAGAAAGAGACAGAGCATGAGTGGGAGAGGGGCAGAGAGAAAGGGAGACGTAGAATCAGAAGCAGCCTCAAGGTTCTGAGTTGTCAGTTCAGAGCCCCATGTGGGGCTCGAACTCCCAAAAGATGAGATCATGACATCAGCCGAAGTCAGACGGTTAACCGACTGAGCCACCCAGGAGCCCCGTAAATTTTTTTAACTTGTTAATTTTTTTAAGTTTATTTATTTATTTGGAGAAAGAATGCGTAGGGGAGGGGCAGAGAGTGAGGGAAAGAGAGAGATCCCAAGCAGGCTCCTGGCTGCCAGCGCAGAGCCAACCCAGGGCTTGATCCCACAAACTGTGAGATCATGACCTAAGCTGAAACAAAGACTCACACTTAACGACTGAGCCACCCGGGCACCCCCAAAATATTATTATTTTTATATCAATTTGTGATTTAGGATATATTTATAATGTCTATTAAAATATCCCCAGGTATATCCCTTAGATTACATTTTATTTTCTTTAAATTGGAAATATTCAATACTATCATAATATGTGTAAGATATATAGTAGTTAAATGAGATATTTAATTAACTTGTTGCACACAACCAAGAAATCTGTGGGTGTCTAATAACGTATTTGCAGTCATAACCCTGTTCATGTTAGGTAAAACCTGGCAATCTCACTTTTGGATGTCAACTTAACATTTTGAAAAGTAATTAAAAATTACAAAGACCTTGCCAATAACACATTCATAATATTTTACTTTGCATTTTTGTAACTATAAAAACTAAAATTAACGTTATAACTATGATTATAAATTCTATTTTATTAAAACCACATTATTAATCACTTTGAATGCTGGGGGGCAGACTCTTAAGAGAAAAATTGATTGTAGCTTACTTTATTCCTCCATAGTTTCTTCCTCTCATGTATATTGTTATCATCTCTCAAAAACAAACATGCCTTTTACAACAATAAGGACAAAAGGAAACAAAAGACAGGGAAAAGGGAATCACACAGCACGTTTTTCTCCAGTATTTTCTAAGTACGTTCTTTTACCCAGAGAGCTCTTTAAACTAGATATTTTTAAATACTAGTGCTCAAAAATTTTATTTGTTAAAATCAGAGATTAATAGCTAAACTAGAGTAAAAGAACTTGTAAAAATCATTGTACTCAGCAAATTATTTAATTAACGTAATTTGCTTTGGAAATACATTTGATTTGATGATTGTGTTTCTAATTATTGCTCTGTTCTATGTGATTTGAAAGTTAGGATTTTTTTTTTTGGACTACAGATATGAATTTATATGTGCTGAGATTAGCTAACTATAAAGAACTGTAAGACCCATGGTATTCAAATATACTTAATACATTTTTTCCAAGGATATTAAAAAATACTAAGATTATAGAATACTTTGCACCTTATTTTGCTATACAGCTCCGTAATGCAAAACACACAAGTTAATACACGATGAGTTTTTCTGTCGTGCAATTGCTGGCAGACTTTCTGTCAGATATTGCTGGTTTTATCATCAGAAAAGAATTTTTATATGTATCATCTCCTGAGATGTATAGAAAAAGAATAGGATTTAGAAAAAAGTAAATATCATTGGGCACAGAAGAGGATTCTTTCAACTTCAACTTTTTATCAGAAAAATATGAGCGCACTATGTTAATAAAAAGAACACTAGATGTATTTATGCATATTCAAGGCATTTACATTTTGAATTATTGAATGAGATAGTGTAGATACACACGAGTGTTTATATCAGGAGATTGTGGGTGAAGGCAGATCTTCAGTAATTAAAATTTTCTGGATGTGAGGAGCGCTGGGTGGCTCATTCAGTTGAGTCTGACTTCAGTTCAGGTCATGATCTCAGGGTTTGTGAGCTTGAGTGCTGAATCAGGCTCTGTGCTGACAGCTCAGAGCCTGGAGCCTGCTTCAGATTCTGTGTCTCCCTCTCTCTTCGTCCCTCTACCACTGGCACTCTGTCTCTCTCTCTCTCAAAATAAATAAAAGTTAAAAAAAATAATTTTCTGGTTGTGAGCCTATAATTTTGACTTATTAAAGGTAAAAGATAAGAATATAACAAGATTAGGTAGTATAAAAACCCCAATAACATTGACACACAAATGACAGTTTTATTATTAAACATAGTAATGAGAATGGAAATAGTCTAAAGGACTAAGGAAATAGTAAACACTTTTAGCATTTTTTCTGGTTTTGTTTTCCATTTACTTTTTCAGTTTATTTTATCCTAATGTTTTTCAAAAATAGAATAAGGGCGAAGTGACAAAAGTGTCTAAGTAACAAGAATATGAAAGGGAATACTAGCCAGAATTCTTGGGAGACGCTCATCCAACACTTGCAGTTAAAAGATGGGGACTAGTCTACCAAGAGAGAAAAAAGGCAAGGAAAGAAAACTCATTGAGCTAGAAGACAAGTGACAAAAATATGTATCTGGCAGAGGGCAGTGGAGTATAGAACCCAAATCTTATTTTAATCATCCTCCATAATCCAGCGTTCTTCACTTGCTCTCACAACAGCAAAATACGATGACCTCAAAGGCAGCAAACTCCAATCCTTCCTTGACAGGGATATGAAGCTCTTGGTATTTTATAACCTTCTTTTCACTTCTATTGCCTTCATGTATATTCAAATTTAGAGGCTACAAGAAAAGGTAATAAAAGCACATACCAAGGAAATAATATTGAGTAACCTGTGATAGGATCAGGATTGGCCAGGATGGTGTGGTGAAAAGCCCATCAGGGACAAATGGTTGAAGATACTACCTGAGATGCAAAGGAATTTGCATTTTTTGCTGAAAAGGAGCACCTGTGGAGGCATTAGGTCTCAGTACAAGGGTGAAAGGGATGTTGAATTAGATTCTTAGGTAAATGACACATAGAAAAACCCTATCAATCAACCTATTAATTAATATGGGACTAAAATGATCTATTGGTAAGAGGCTGAAATTGTGGAGTAAAGTAAGAGACAAAGAAGGAGCAAAATAAAGGTTGAAACAAGATTAGCTACTGATTAATTAGATACACTGTAAGTGAGGAATAAGAATGAGTCAAATTATAACTATATATTTTAGAGCCAAGGAAACCCAGAGGAACGTAGTTTCATGATGAAAATTAATGAGATCATGATGAACCCCTGGTTTAAAATGTGATGTGATTGGATCAGTTTCATCCATATTGAACATAGGTTACTACTGGCTAATAAGTGTAAAAAAGAGTAAAAGGAAGGTTGAAAAATTAGAGAAAGAATACAGGAGGGATATCTGGAAGAAAAAACAAATTCTTAAGAAATACATTCAGAAAATACATGCTGACAAAATCTTGGGATATACCCACACGTGAGAACAGACTTGCGAAATACAGAAAAGTACTGGGAGTATAGGAAAATAATAAATAAAGAAAAGAAGGGGGTATTTTAATATGCCTGCACACAGAAGAAGACAGTTTTCAGGAAGCTAACATTTTATTGCTCCAAATATTCCTGACATGAATGAAAGGGAATAAAAACCCATAGATCCAAAACATGCATTAAGCATAATAATAGATTGTAAGCTAGACATTCAATAGTGTCAAATTTCCTTGATTTTATTCATTTAACACACACAACGCACACACATACTCAGACACACGCATATACATAAAATTAAATTATGAATAGATTCCTATGTACATGCCAGCACCCAATAACTACCAATATTTTTACATTTGCTTCATCTAGTCTTACCCTCTTGTTATTTCAAGTCAGAATACCTTGCAATGGGTCTTAAATACACATTTTTATATTATATTAACTGTATCATATCTAACAAGATTAGCAACAATCCACTAGTCTACCCAGTACCCATTCAAACTATTGAAATTATTTTTAATTACCCATTTATCTTCCTAATTATTTAAATATATTTTTACATGTGAATATTTAGACATGTTATTATGGCAAAGGAAAATGAAGCTTCATGTATCACTCAGTTATAACAATTATCATATCATGGCAAAAACTGCCTCATTTATACGCAGTATACGCATTCATCTTCCCTAACTTCAAATTATTTTGAATAAAATATAGATATCTTATTTAATTAAATTTCTAAAGATTTCTTCATGCAAATATACAGAATAAGGTCTTGTTATATAACATTATTATTATTATTATCATTAATATGCTTAAAAAATCTAGTGCTACAAATGTTAATTGCTTCGTAAATGTCACACACACACACACACACACACACACACACACACACAGAGCTATTGTTAGGTATTTGTATAATGTTTCAAACAAAACTCCTGAATTGAAATATGTTAATTTGTCTTTTAACCTGTTTTTAATATATCAATCCCTTCTCTAGTTCTTTATTTTACTTTGAAAACGATTTACTGAAAAACATTCGTGTGTAAGAAAGATTGAACCCAGCAGACCCTGGTTGCTCCAGTCCTGAACGTTCCCAAGAGAGGTCTATCTTTGCAATGGGCCCAGGCCTGCCCTCTGGGAGATGAGCTCTAAGCCCTTGAAATATTTTGCCTAATAAGAGTTTTTCTGTTCCATGCCTGTGGCCTTTGGGGCATGGAGTACTAATTTGATCAGATAGTTGATACTAATAATATTATCTATGGTAAATGCCTGATTTTTTCTTGCTGGCTAGAGTCCCACCAGCTGAGGTCAAGCATGCAGGCAGTGCAGGCATAAATGACTGACCCCAATGACCCAGCCTCAGATGAGCTTTCCTGTTTGGGAACACTTTGCACATGTTGTCACACATCCTTGTTGAGAGAATTACACATGCCTGAGCAATTCCCCTGGGAGAGGATACCTGGCAATTTGTTCTTGGTTTCTTCAGACTTGGCCCCAATGTGCCTTTTCCATTTGCTTGTTTTAGTCTTTATGCTTTAACTGTAGCAATAGTGTATTAATACCATAAGCATGGCAGCTTATCTGAGTCCTATGAGTTCTTCTAGTAAACCATTGAGGCTGAGGGTATTCTTGGGGAGTCCCGACAAACTGTGTCATTCATGCTTATGTCCCCTTCCTGTCTAGGCTACATGACTAGATGGGCATAAACCCCCCCGCAAGGAATGTCTGCCTCCTTGAGTTGTCTCCAAGCTAAATGCATTACACAAATGGTGGTTCCATTTCAAGAGTTGAGTCCTTGCGAGAATAAGAAGGCCCCTGAGGAGTGTGCCTTATGTCTCTCAGACCTTCCCAAATTTGCCTGAAGTCTCCTCTTGCGGTATCTCATTATTTGCCTTTGTTAAATCCTTATGCGAGCATGCTTTAACAAGTGCTGTGAATTCTTTCAACTATATGAATCTGAGTAACCTTAACCTCTATAGTACAAAATGAAAAATTAAACTTAATTTTAAACTTTCAAAACCGTGATATTAAGCATTTGTGCACTAATGGTGATCGTATCGATAACTTCATTGGGGAAACTTTTGCAGAGATCTGATCAGACAAACTCAATATTCAACAAAATCAATATTCAATCAATTCGTTGTGATCAAAATGGTTTTATTTTTAAAAAAGGAAAAATTCTGATTAACCTGTATCTGTAATCATTGATATCACAAATGGACCAGCATACCTAAGAAAGGTCATAGCCATCACATTCATTGGAAGAAATTCAAAATTTCATTCTCACAGTCTTAAATTACATGCCTAAAAATAAAAAATGATAAAACTGAAAGAAATTGAAACAAAGTCTTGAACAATTTTATTATCACTAGTGTTTTGCTGACCCAAATTTTCAACAGTGGCTAAAGAGCATAGGTAGAATTTAGCTATTTTTTTTAAATTTCTTAATTAGAATTTGTTTTCTAAGATTACCCAAAGCAGCTCTATGCGAAATAGAAAGTAATTAAGGGATTTCTTACTACTCCTGCCCATAGGAGATGAAAGCATCAAAAAATTAATTGAATAATAAATATCACAACAGGGAAACAACATTATTTGAATATCACCATCCTCCTGGCTGGAGTCCCAGAAGCAATTGAACTCATGGTTTGTCAAAGACTGGAAAATAAGTCATATGTTCTCTTCTAATACTGCATGTAAAGAATATATATTTTACAAAAATACCAGCACTAAAATTTCAGATAATCTGAAGTCCTATAAATAAGGTGAAACCAAAATAACATGATTTGTATTTACACAGCATTGCTTTATAAAAATGTGTGATATTTTTGGAATAATGGCTATATAGGCCAATGATAACACATATG
The DNA here is from genome assembly GCF_018350215.1 of Panthera leo. Lineage (NCBI taxonomy): Eukaryota > Metazoa > Chordata > Mammalia > Carnivora > Felidae > Panthera > Panthera leo. The sequence goes on along the minus strand of NC_056687.1, from coordinate 21,545,800 downwards.
GCATATGTTTTCATTAAACCATATTTTGGCGTTTGTTTCTATTGCTTCATCAGTCCATCACCATTATTGTTTGTTCTAACTGGCCTAAAAAAGATGAGAATGTTCTACAGATCTTATAAAAGGCGTATTGTTCGATATTTTCATCAGTAAAATGGATGAATAATTAGTATACTGATTTAGTTTGCAGATACCATTTCTTTTTGAAAACAGAGACTTGAAAAATCGACTTTAAGGTGAAGATTAGAAATCAATTAGAATTGAACAGGGGAGCACGGAGACCTAAGTTATCAGATAGAAATTAGTAGGAGTCAATATTTGGGGCATGATCACAGGACACAGGGAAAACAGAATGAACTTCTCCCTTTAGGAAAGAAATGCCCTTAGTAACTTTAAGAGAATAGAAACCATTGCAGATTCAGATGATCAGACTCTAGGATCTGGGTCCTACTCATCTCTGTAAACCTGACCTTATTTTTTTTTTTTATTAAACATTTTTAAGTGAGTTCATTAATTTTACAGAGATAGAGACAACTGAGCAAGGGAAGGGCAGACAGAGAGGAGAGAGAGAGAATCCCAAGCAGACTCTGCGCTATCAGGGCAAAGACTGACTTGGGGCTTGAACTCAGGAAACTGTGACATTGTGACCTGAACCGAAACCAAGAGTTGGACGCTTAACCGACAGTCTTGATCATTCCCTAAAGTATCGTCAAACTCATAGCCTTCATATTCAGCCTGAAATGATCTTTATGTTACAGTTTAGTACTAGTATTTCTAACACGTGTTCAGTGACTACCCTTTTACTTTCTCCAGTCTGGTCAGATGTCCTTATCCAGTGCTCTTAAAGCACACTTTAATGCCTACAGTCATGGCATGAACCAAATAGTTTTGTGTTTACTTTTTTGTTTGTTATTTGATCTCCAGTTTGAAACCTTCCTAAAGTGGGCATATGAATTTTATGCACTTTTGTGCAGTGGGTGCCTAGCATAATTTCTGATATTAACCAACTGCCCAATAATTATTTGTTTTTGAAATTTTAAATATTTTTGCTGCTTTCATTTGAACATTTACAGGATTCACTTTACTTTTTCAAAATTTGCTTCCTAAATTATATAAGTCATAATATGCCTATTATATTATAGTATATTCTATATATCTACTGTGCATCTACTATATATTATACTTTATATTATCATATTATGTAATAGAATATACACACACACACACACACACACACACACATATATATATACATATACATATATATATATATATATACACACACACACATAGTTGAATATAATATGTATAATAGTTTTTCTGCATGCAGGACACAGATTTAATAATTTCTGAAATATTTATTTTAATTTACACTTTCCTAATGTAGCAGGAGAATACTATTCTTACACACTTACAGACACTGAAACACTTGCAGATTGCAGACTCCTCCAATGAAAAAAATAAGAAAATATAGTTTACTTATATTTTTCTTACTACACATTGTCTCCCTTTCCACTTGCTTCATAGTTTTATAAGATTTTTTGCATGGGGCACCTGGGTGGCTCAATTGATTAAGTGTCAGACTTTGGCTAGGATCATGATCTCATGGTTCGTAGGTTCTAGCCCCATGTCAGGCTCTGTGCTGACAGCTCAGAGCCTGGAGCCTGCTTCAGATTCTGTGTCTCCCTCTGTCTCTGCCCTTCCTCGGCTCACACCCTATCCCTGTGTGTCTCTCAAAAATGAATTCAAAAACATGAAAAATTTTACAAAAGTAAATCTGAGTCATGTACACTTTCAGATAATTTTGCCAAAATATACAACCTCAGGAAATTTTTTCGATTCCATTTAGAGCCCTACCAAATTGTAAAGAACAGTACTAGAAGAAAAAACACTCTAACACTTGAAGCAGAATAATTTCTCCTTGGCATTGGTTTTTCTCCACTGTGATATTGTATTTCCCTTGGGATTGGTGTACTACCATGAGTTAAAATTCCGACAGCCAAATATTTATGAAGGGTCCTCAAAGCGATGCTACTCAAGTACAGGGATGTCTACCTTTTCATTTCAGAAACATATCACCTTAGCAAAAAAAGACATGGTCCAGCCAACTCCTATGGCCCAAGAAAGCTCTGCACACGCAGTGGATAGAAGGCCACATTATCTTCCCTGAAGCATATTTCTTGGGAAAATTTTAATTGATTAGTAAATGAAATTACAGTCTCCAGTGATCATTTTGGGAGATTGAAATATTATGACTTTCTATCATTGAAGCATCAAACAGCTAACCAAGATAGAACCTCCAAAATAAGTATCTCCTATTTTATTGCTTTGTGATCATAGTTACCCACCAGTGAGTGATACAATATCATGAAAATAGTAGTTGTGCAAATCCTAATTTTGTCAGGTGAAATCATTGCCAAGATTTTGATTAACACTGTTATGTAGTTTTTTGTTTTTTTTTTTTAAGGCTAATGCAAATTCAAAACATAACAGCAATGCAAGCGTGCAGGCCGTGTGTCACAGGACTATGCAAAGACATCTTCTTGCTCAATTTGATACATAAGACTGTAAATGGCACTCTAAAATTCATGCTAGAACACATTTAAATGGAAGAAATACTTACATAAAGAACATCTAGAGCCTGAATGGTTGCTGTGAGATATAACATATCTTTTACCTTAGAATAATTGTCAAGGGTTTGTCTTTGATTATCCATCTTTCTAATTTATCTTAATAATACCACTACCTATGGCTGTTTTGAAAAAGAAAAGGAAACAAAGAAAAATGCAAGATTTTGAATTTCTCTGACAAAGAATGAACATGAGACAATTGTTCACAATATACTCACCTTAACCAAACAATACCATGTTTAGTCAAAATCAATCTAGAACTCGGAAGAAATGTCAGAGGCCATTCAGTAAAACATATATTTAGTGTAATAATAATTACCTGTGCTACATAACTGAGACCATTTTCTCACAAGCTGACCTGTCTCAATTGGTGATTTTTCACTTTATTGCAAAACTGTTCCTACCTTCAGCAACTTCATCCCCCTGATCCTAGTAATGCTCCCAAAACAGTAGGCATCTATCTTTCGCATGGGGCAATCCTTTAAATATATGAAGATTGCTGTTGGAAGATATCGTGAGAAGACATGACTTGAGGTTTACCTTGGAGCAGGAGAAGCCAGTCAGAGGTTCCTCACCCTCTCTCCAGTCCTTGAAACCTACATTCAGTATATATTCTTGCACTGGCAGCCTTTCCAAGGACATAGCCCTCCAAGAGTATGGTGTTCTGAGATCATCTGGGCCGAATATGGGACGGATCCCATTTAAGCATTCTATGTAAACTTTTAAGATTCTGGAGGGTGGATGAGGAGACATCATGTTGCAGCCCACAAAAACAAGCCTCTTTATTTTTTATTTTTTAGTTTTTAGAGAGTTCAAGTGGAGGAGGGGTAGAGAGAGGGGGACAGAGGATCCCAAGCAGGCTGTGTGCTGACAGGCTGACAACAGCTAGCCCGACGTGGCACTAAGTCATGAACCATGATGACCTGAGCCAGAGTCGGAGGCTCAACCAACTGAACCACCCAGGTGCCCCCAAAAGGAACCTCTTATGTAAGACCCATTGCTTATTGAAACTGCCTCCTTACCATTCTGCAGGGCTCTGCACTTTCTTCTCTTTCTTCTTGCATTTCGTGTTCGGGGTGGGGGAAGTGACAGTTTCAGATTTCATGGGCACCTCCTAAGGTTGTGAACCAACAATTTCATTTAAGGATGGTAGTTTTCAGTGTTTTTTTTTTTTGTTTTTTTTTTTCCTGATGCTGCAGGTAGTTTCATTTCATTAACTTAATACAAAGGCTTTAGATTTCTATTCTCCTGGATATGTTTATCCGACAACATGCAGTTTTGCAAATTAGCTTCATAAATAAACACATAGTCAAAATACGATTTCAGAAGCTGCGCTTCAATTGTTATGAAACCTAGACTTCTATTATCCAACCTAGGCTGCTTTGACTTTATGACCACTACTGCATTTGTAGAATGGTGTAGATTGCAGTGAATGAAAACCTTTGGTAGCCAGTCTTTACAGGCCTTTTATTCTTGCCTGAAATATGGGACCTTATCTTGATCCATACTAAATTCTAATTGCATTTGTTAACACTGTCACTTTTGTCAAAAAAAAGTCTTTTAAAAGCTTGGTTCTGATTTTTATTTTGTAGAATATCTCTTAGCATACATAATTCTTATGTTATATTCCATCACTAAAAACCAAAACAAAATAGCTTTAATTAAGCATTTCCTGTTAAAAACTCCTCACTCTATTTATACTTAGAGAAAAATCTTAAAAAAGGGAAAATAAATAAGCACTCGTCTTCTTAAAGTTTCATTTTTATTTACTTTTATTGATTTTTTATTAGAAATAATCTTAAACAATCTCAGAATCACTAAATTTGTCATCCATTCTTCCTGTTTAAAATTTTAATTTTAAAATGTTTATTTATTTATTTATTTATTTATTTATTTTTGAGAGAAAGCAGGGGAGGGGCGAAGAGAGAGGGAGACATTGGATCCAAAGCAGACTCCGTGCTGACAGCACAGATGATGACATGGGGCTCAAACTCCCCAACCGTGAGACCATGGCCTGAGCTGAAGTCAGATGCATAACTGACTGAGCAACTCAGGCACCCCAAGTTTTTAAATTGTTTTAAAGTTTATTTATTTTTGAGGCAGAGAGATACAGAGTAGGAACAGGGGAGGATCAGAGAGTGAGACACAGAATCTGAACCAGGCTCCGGGCTGTGAGTGGTCAGCACAGAGCCCGACGCGGGTCTGGAACTCATGAGCCGAGATCATGACCTGAGGCCAAGACGGATGTTCAACGAACTGAGCCACCCAGGCGCCCTCAGGGTCCCCAATTTTTGAAATTTTCTTATAAGATTATTTCCATCCTAATGACCAACTCAATACATTCTAATAATACTTTAAATTAGATTTCTTGACTGAACTGGTCACACAATGCAGTACACCCTGGGAAGATGGAAACAAGTGAATCAACAAACAGAAACCTTTCTCATTTTCCATCCAATTACTTCCTTGGATGCTTTTCCTATTAAGGGTGCTTAAGAAATGTTTTCTGAGTATTTACTGCTGTGTTTAGTATATTATTCACTTAGGTCTCTTCTACTTGGTATTTGAATATGGGTGGTAATAAGAATGACACATGCACAATTTAGACTGAACCTCCAACAGAATCCAGTGGATAATTGAATACACTGCATGTAATTAATGACGAAACTAATACTTCTGAGGAGTAACTAAAGTTCCCCAACATCATATACAAATGCAGTATTAAGGAAGACAGGAGGGCAATCGTGTTATTTTTAGAGGGATTTTTTAGGTTTATTGTTTTCACTAATACAAAGAAAATATGATACTTTGTTATTAAATGTCACATATAAAAATGAATGGAGACATTTTCTGCTTACTTCCTAGAGCATTTGCATTATTGATAAAAAGGGCATAAATATTTGGGAAAATTCATTATTCCAACAATAAGAAGGTCACAAATGGGATTTGGGGGTTTATTATTTTTAGGGTAAGAGGCACCTCTGTATGTTGTGAGCAAATGAAAGGCCAGCCTTCAAGACTGGTTCTTAGATCAGTTTTTCTTTAATCATACTCTCAAAATAGGCCATTCTTACAAATGAGGCCCACGCTGGCTATCTGTCATGTAAACAGAAGGGTCAAGATGTACAGACATTAATTGGAAAAAAAATATCCGTGCCTTCTTCCCCCAGATATATTTATATGTTGTCACTTTCTCAGAATAGCAACCTTAATCATCAGCTACAGAAAATACTCACCTGCTAATTTCATAAGATATATTCAACCTAAACAGTGACTTATAGTGCTATTTTTAAAACACACTGTCATTTTTAGATGTATTAATCATGTTTATTGATTGTAAGAAGTCAAGGTGCACTAGGGCAATTTAATGCACATCATTAAAATAGAACAAATCAGGCTATAGCCTACACATGCCAGACTCTGTGAACATTATACCACAACAACAGATCAGGACACGGTCATGACAAAATGTGACCATAGTCAAAGGCAAAAAATAACATATTTGAAGTCAAAATCTGGCAAATGATTTATTAATTATGCTTATGGGATAACATGAGCTTAATAAATATGAAATATATGTGGTTGTCTGCAAACAAGTATATATCATTGAGTTCATAAATTCAACATAACATCTTCTACTGCTAACCTGTATAAATTTAGAGGCACAATCTGTTCTATGCTACCTAGATTATACAATTACATATATATTTCATATTATATATTTATCTTGATTGTCACTTTCATGCTCTGATTTCCAAGACCAAAGTTATTAAATCCTTAGTGGAACTGCATAAAAGGGATTATTCCTTCACACGTGCACACACACACACACACACACACACACGCTCCATGACAAAAGCTTCTTTCCTGCTTTCTATTTGTTCAATGATATGCCAACAAGAGTTTAGAAACGTCTTGGAATTATAAACAGAAGTCATGATTCAGGGAATTCTAACATTACAGAATCTCCTGCTTTAGGGCAGTGGCAACTTTTCCCAGTGGTCTCAATAGTTAGTATTTTAGGCTGTATGACATGTACGATGTGTCATAACTACTCAGTTCTCTCTTAGTATAAAAGTAGCATAGCCAATACCTAACAAGTGGGTGTAGCTGTGTTTGAATAAAATGCCATTTACAGAAAGAGCAGAGAGTTGGAGCTCAGATCCTCAATATGCAGACCCTAGTTCTAGCCTAAATTAAAACACATGATGGGCATCTGGGTGGCTCAGTTGGTTAAGTGTCCAACTTCAGCTCAGGTCAGGGCCTCACAGTTCGTGAGTTTGAGTCCGGCGTTGGGCTCTTTGCTCACAGCTCAGAGACTGGAGCCTGCTTTCGGATTCTGTGTCTCCCTCTCCCTCTGCCCTGCCTCAGATAAATAAACATAAAAAAACATGTTGCACACTCAACCAATTGAACCACCCAGGTATCCCTTATTTTTATTTTTTCATTTTATTTATTTTGAGAGAGAGAGAAAGAGAAAAAGAGAGGATGAGTGGGAGAGGGGCAGAAAGATGAGGAGAGAGAATTCCAAGCAGGCTTCATGCTGTCAGTGCAAAGCCTGATGGGGGGCTTGATCTCACGTTCCTAGGATCATGACCTGAGCCGAGATCAAGTCAGACGCTTAACTGACTGAGCCACGCAGGCACCTCTACAGGTCCGTTTAAATTTACTTTTAATGAGTTTAGTTTTATTAATTGATATCTTTACATACCCATCTGTAAATATAAATTTTTATTTAGTAGATATTGTATTAGGAGACATAAGATTTTTCCTGCTTCCATTATTAAACAACTCTCTCAAACTTGATAAACTTTTGTTTCCTCATCTCTAAGTTTTAAGGATTGAGTCATATGATTTATAGACCACTTTTTATCTCTCAAATCCTATATAATTTTCCATCAACTTTCTGCCTTAAGATCACTGCATGTAAGAGGTAATAGTTTGAACTCGAAGAATGATTTGAATTCTTGCCTCCAACACTTAATAACTATGGGCTTTTATATAAAAATAATAAATGACTCTCACACATCTGTAAAACTGGAGTAATATGATTTATTATTTTAGATATGACTACAGTAGTAGGGTTATATAACCAAGAGCCTGATGAAGCCTGACAGTATCTATGTTAGATAGATATTATCTGGATTATATTGTGTCTGTATTATATTGTTGATTTCTATAATGTTGCTCTCTTCTTGCATGACCTAGATATCCCTCTTAGTATATAGATTTTGACTGGAAGTATCTAAATTTCACATAGGGAAAATGTAAACAGAAATATATTTATTTGCAGTTAGAAATCATAGAAACTTGAATATCTGAAGTTCATACCTTATTTCAATATTTTGCTAACATCTGCTGACTTAGTAACCCAAGTGAAAATTAGATAAATTTAATTATGCCTAAAAAGATTTTGAATTATCTCAGATGTTCATTTCAGATTAGTTGTGTTTTATTATTCCACATTTCTTTATTCAGAATTTCTCCTGGGGCACCTGGGTGGCTCAGTCAGTTAAGCGTCCGTCTTCAGCTCAGGTCATGATCTTACGGTTCGTGAGTTCGGGCCCCACCTCGGGCTCTGTGCTGACAGCTCAGGGCCTGCAGCCTGCTTCTGACTCTGTGTCTCCATCCCCTCAGCTCCTCCTCTGATCACACTCTGTCTTTCTTTCAAAAACAAATAAAGATTAAAAAAAAAAAAGAATTTCTCCTGGGTCCCCTGGGTGGCTTAGTTGGTTGAGCATCTGACTCTTGATTTTGTCTCAGGTCATGATCTCATGGTCCTAGGATTGAGCCTTGCATCAGGCTGTGTTCTGAGCCTTGGGCCTGCTTTAGATTCTCTCTCTCCCTTTCTCTCTCTGCCCCTCTTCCACTTGTGCTCATTCTCTCTCTCTCTCGCTCTCTAAATAAATAAATAAATAAATAAATAAATAAACAGCCAAAAAGGCTGGTTGAACTTTTCCCTACTATATTTTAAGTTTGCAAAAGAAATTGGAATAGGATCATCCACTCGGCAGGATTCTATTTCCTTCACAACAGTGCTGTGATGTTCACAAAGATCTACATCAATGTTCCCCCGCCCTCCGTAATTATTTTATCTTCTCTTATTAAGTTTTTTCTTCCCTCTTTTTTATGTGTTTTTAAATTATTTTCATCAAAACACTTCTTTAAAACATAGGCCAACAAGGCAAGGTGAACAACAACAAAATAATTCACACTTACCCTTTATTGTGTAGACTAGCATATTTATGATTATTTTCTTCCACCATGAGCCGATGGCAGTCTTTTCAAATATTTAGTGGAAAAGCTTACTGTCTTTTGGAGTGGACAAGAAACACTACATAGAATTGTCATGAGATAAATAAAATGAGAGAATGCAAATAACATTGTTTCATAGACTAGAAAGCACATTGAAAATAAGGTTTATTACCATAAGTGTATGCCATAACCAAGAAAGTTCTGAGTTGGCATAAACTCAAGTCAGAACCAACTACTATACCCACTATTGGGTTAGTGTGATTGCTACTGAAAAATGGTAATGAAAATCATGGCATTCAAATACGGCATACATAGCTTATTATTTGAATGAAGTCGCTATAAACTACATGTAATAAAAATACAATATTATCTAACACAGCGAAACCAAAACTTCCTAGAAGTTAATCTTTAAAATATCAATTAGCAATATTTGCCTTACAAGGTACATTTGGGTGTAATGTGGTGGCACTTTTGTATTTTAGCCTCACATCCACACAATTAGGCCAATTAATTATTGTTACTTTGTCACTTTTCATTAAGATATAATATCCAATCGACGATTCATTCAGAAAACAAAGAAATAGGAGTTAGAGAAAATAAGAAGCAAGAGACGAGTGGTTAGAAAAATTAATTTGGCTGAATCAGTCATCCCCTTCCTAATAACCCTTCAGTACTATGTAGACCCTTGCTAAAGAAAATGTTTCAAAAAAATGTAAAAACAAAACCAAAAGTTCATTCTTTGACATATAATAATTCTAGACATTACTTATATACTGTTGTTTATAACACGGTAAGAAAAGAATGAACATACACACACATACATTTTTAAATCCTGATAGAAACAACATATTCTACTATGATACTATTTTACATACAGGAAAACTAAAATACAGAAAGGTAAAGTAACTTGTTCTTGAACAGCACCAAAATTTGTGTCTAAGAAATTTGGTTGCCTGGTTCATAATCTTAAATACCATATTATAGTGGTTTTCAGAATATTCATAAAAAGACCCTTTAAAATCACCAGTTCCCTTCTTTCTTTGAAGTCTCCATCATAACAACTGTTTGAACTCCATTGACTTTTTGCTAGTTAAATATAAGGTCTTTGAAAATAAGAAGGACATTATTTTAATCTTCATATGCCAAATACCTAATGTTTTATCTACTGGCATATAATTAGTTTTAAATAAATGTTTACTAAGAAAATGAATTATTCTTTCAAATTGGTATGTATTTACTACCTTCTCAACCCCATCTTAATATGACTTTCTGGTTATTTGTCAAAGGTTTGATTCAGATTTCTGTGCCAAACTTATCATTACTAAATATCTCATGGGATCACATGTAGAACTTATGTTCTTAATATTCTTCAGAATTCTGCCTATATTTCTACAATAGTACTTTTACATTGTATTGTCTTTTATTTTTGCATATCTTTATCCCCATTGATTTTCTTCAGGGTAGGTATATCATTTATTGTTGTACACCCAGTGCCTAACAAAGTTCTTAATATGGAATAGTTGTAACCACCTAAAATATTCTGCAGCTTGAAAGATAGTAGTTTCGGGGTGCCTGGGTGGCTTAGTCAGTTACGCATCCTACTTCGGCTCATGTCATGTTCTCACGGTTGGTGGGTTCGAACCCCTGGTAGGGTTCTGTGCTGACAGCTCAGAGCCTGGAACCTGCTTCTGATTCTGTACCTCCCTCTCTCTCTGCCCCTCCCTACTCATGCTCTGTTTCTCTCGGTCTCAAAAATAAATAAATACAAACAAAATTTTTTAAAAAGACAGTAATGTCTCTATTTTATTTGTCTTCTAATGTTAAGGGACATAATATAGTACTGGGTTGGTTCAGAAGGTATACTTTAAGTAATTAAATCCACTCTAAGATATGTAATTATTTCCAATATGTAAATAATATAAAGGGATAATCTTAGAATCCAGGAAGGAGAATAAATTCTAAAATAGACTGTATGTCATAATGATTTTGGCAGTGTGATTCGGTAGCAGAAAGAATAGTTTTTTAAACCATAATTGCGATGAGACCTAACCCTGCCATTTGCGAATTATGCCCTTGGTCGTCACCATATTGCTTAGACTTAGTTTTGCATTTTGTATATAACTGTGCATATTTACAAGGCTGTTTTAAGGATGAAATGAAATATATGTGAAAGAGATTTGTGAAATGTCAGTGCAGTACATAAGTTTGTCTCAAACTGTATAAAGTATAAGACCCTGAGCTGCCACAGTCTCAATGCATACACTGAAATTGTGATTTTAAACATTTTTGACTGTGAACTACAGTTTTTATGTGCATTATAGTTTTACATTTTAATAATAATATTAAATGTATATTTGGACTAATATATGTGCATGTATATGATCTATCTATATATTTATACATGAAAGTGCTCTTTTTCTTGCATAAAAATAAGAATTCTTATTACTTTTTTTTTTTTTTTTACAAAAAATTCTTTTGTTTGACTGGGATGAAATCTTGATTTATTCTGTTTCAGTCTATTCTAATCTATCAATTTTTCATTTACAAATGCTCTTGAGACACAATTAAGTAACTGATTTTGTTACCCACAGATGAGTCAAGTCCTAGAGTTTGAAAACTACTGTGTGACAGTCCCACTTTTACTTTGTTGAAGACAACTAGTGATATTATGGGAAAGAAAGATTTCAATAAATTACTAAAATTATTTTGGTAGTCAATAAAGAAATTCACAAATATTCTGGTATTCCTCTATTTTAGAGAATCATGAAAAGTGAACTTTTTGGCAGTATTAGTAGATAGGCAAGATTATGAGTCTTATTTTGACTAAAAAATGTATAGGGACTCCTGGGTGGCTCAGTCAGTTAAGTGTACAACTCGATCTTGGCTCAGGTCATGATCTCTCGGTTTGTGGGATGGAGCCCCACGTCGGGCTCTGTGCTGACAGTGCAGATCCTGCTTGGAATTCTCTGTTTCCTTTTCTCTCTGCCCTTCCCTTGCTCTCTCTCTCTCCCCACTTGCCCCTTCCCACTTGCACTCTGTCTCTCTCTCAAGAATAAATTAACATTAATTTTTTTAAATATATAGATAAAGTGAAAACATAAGAGAAATGAAAAACAATATGAGAAGTGATACACTTCACTTCCAGATAGAAGCACTAAGAAACTATAAAATTTCCACTTTCTTCTTTACTGCATGGTGAGTTTCCATGTTCTCTATGATGTAGCTCTGTCAGCTTTGGTCTCTGAGTGACAAGGCATGGTCACAGCATCAGATGGCTTGCACAGGGCATGTAATATGAGTGAGGAATAAGCATATCTTATCCCGACTGGTAAAGAAATTAAAGGCCGTGTCGTGTGGATGTAACAAACCCAAAGTCACTTCACTTGGCTTGATACTCAGGTAGATGTAACCAAATAAACTGTTATCGAGATTTGAAATAATGGAAATAATAATAGCGGTACAGGTAATTCTGCAGAAACGTGGAAGGCAGATCATCTACTTAATAGACTGGTCGCACTAGAACACAGAGTTGGAGGTTAGCATGTTTGTAGGTTCTGTTCCTTGCTGTTGCTTCATTTGCTGTTAGTCATCCTGGAAACAGGAACAAAAGAGAAGAGAGAGAATACATAAATTCAGAAAATGCAGCCTTCCAAGAGGCAACTGCTTTTCAGCCCCAAAGGGAAATGGTAAGGCTGAGTAAATCTTTAACAAAACAGCAATCTAATTCTGCCTTCAGGTATAAATCGAAACAAAGATATGGTTGTCAAAGCCATTGGGAAATCTCAGAATAAAACCAATTGAGGATCCTCCACCTCCAAGAGTTAATTTTATGTGCCTAATTGCCTGGGCCATGGAATGCCTAGATATTTGGCCAAATGTTATTCTGGATGTTTCTGTGATGGTGTTTTTGAATGAGATTAACATTTAAAATTTGTTTTTAAAGTTTTTATTTATTTTGAGAAAGAGAGAGAGAGGGAGAGCAGGAGAAGGGTAGAGAAAGATTGAAAAAGAATCCCAAGCAAGCTCCAGAGCAATCGGCACAGAGTCTGACATGACCTGAGCATAAATCAAGAGTCGGATGCTTAACTGACTGAGCTGCCAGGTGACCCAAATAAGATTAACATTTTAAACCATAGATTGAGTAAAGTGAATTTCGTTCCTTAATTTACATGGTCCTTGTCCAATCAGTTAAAGGTTTGAATAAAGCAAAAAGCTGACCATCCCTTTAGGAAGAGAAAGTTGTTCCTATCTCACTGCTGCCTCTGAACTGGAACATCAGTGTTTTTTCTGCCTTAGGACTTCAACAGAAACATCAGGTTTTCTTGGGTCTGGAGGCTGCCTGCCTTCACATGAGAATCATATCATTGGCTCTTCTGGTTTTGACCTCCAGACTTTAAGTGCAATTAAACCACCAACTCTGCTGTGCCCCCAGCTTGCTCACTGCAAATGTACCCTGTAGATCATGCTATTAATTCTGTTTTGCCGGAGAATCCTAACATGCTATCCAATCATTTCAACAGGAAAGCATTCTCAAGGAAAACAGATTAAACTTTTCTTTTACTGCCTGACAGGTTCAAGATGCAAGCAATTTATATGAAGGGGGACCCATGGATACAAGAAACAACGAACAATTCTACTTGGCACAAAGGAAGGAGATAAAGACTAAATTTCAGTTAGAAATTGGTCTGGGGACACTTGGGTGGCTCGGTTGATTAAGCATCCAACTCCTTATCTCAGCTCATGTCTTCATCTCAGTGTAGTGAGTTCAAGCCTGACATTGGCTTCAGTGCTGGGTGTGAAGGCTACGAAAGAAAGAAAGAAAGAAAGAAAGAAAGAAAGAAAGAAAGAAAGAAGAGAGAAAGAGAGAAAAAAGAAATACAGAAAGAAGAAAGAAAGAAAGAAAGAAAGAAAGAAAGAAAGAAAGAAAGAAAGAAAAAGAAAGAAAGAAACTGGTCTGTTAAAGAAAGAAACTGGTCGGTTTTTTCACCTAGTCTTATAATCCCATTTCACTTCCAGGAGCTGTTGATATTCTGACTGTGGGGAGAAAAAGTGAAAGGTAATTGTGAAGGAAATAGTTGCTATGGGTCCTTATAAAGATTTGGGTAATCAGAAAGTCCATTATTTTACTACTGTCTACAGATGTAATGATCATAATTTTGAAGATTCCAAGTTTAAGACATGTTTTGCATTAATACACAGTGCATGAGTATTCCCGACTTAGCAGGAGATGCTCTATGTAAAGGATGGGCAAGCTGTATCAAGTTGCTGGCCATCATATCTTCTTCATTAATTATTTATGAGACCTTGGAAAAGAGTCTTAAGTTCTCTTTATGTGTTTGACATAACGGATCTATAAAGGTAGATATTAGATTAATTGTTCATGTTTCTTGCTGCCGTTCGGTGTCTATATATTTTTAAATTTTTACTGTGTGTGCAAATTTGCATATGCAAATTTGTAAAAACATTGTCCACCCATTTCCTGTTCATGAACTTCTTGAGATGACTTTCAAATGTTTATCATTATATACATATTTTTTAAATATGAAATTTAGATAAAACCTTACTATACTTACTACAGTAAGGAAGGACTCTGCATTGCATATTATACATACCATACATAATATTGCATAGTATAACAGAGTTATAATATTATGTTAAAGCGGAAAATGAAAGGGAGGGTGTTTTATAAGGTTTAAGGGCCTGGAATGGTTGATTTAATTTTTCTTTTGTACATTTATTTTGAGAGACAGAGTGAGACAGAGTGGGAGCAGGGGAAAAGCAGAGAGAGAGGGAGACACAGAATCCCAAGCAGGCTCCAAGCACTGAGTTGTCAGCACAGAGCCCAACATGGGGCTTGAACCCACAAACTGTGAGATCATGACCTGAGCCGAAGTCGGACGCTTAACCGACTGAGCCACCCAGGTGCCCCTGGAATGGTTGATTTTAAATCAGGTTTTGCAAGGTGGGGGATCTGAAAGAGACTATACAAAGTTTGTGTCATAATAGCTTTGGTGACAGAGTGAAGAAAGAGCCTTCAAGATAATCTTTATCAACAAAACTCATCAAGGGACATCTGTGTTGACTGTTTAATCCCCAAAAAACAATACCATAGTGTGTTGATCAAACAAAATATAGTTTGTTAAACTGAAAATAGTACAATGGGATATCAAATCGACTCTCTTAATAGTGTGTCAAAATGGAAAATTTGGGCAGCATGCATTTAGAACTTTAGAACTTGGGCTAGGAGATTGTGAGATAGGTCTTCCAAATTTGAGAAATTGTGATAACTGGATCATTTATAACATCATAGTTTTGGATTATAACACACAGCATAGCGAGGACCATGAAGCAAGTCCTGATTAGCAAACTGTTACTTTTGATAAGTAAGCTGTTTAGTTAATTGATGTGAGTTCATTGTATCCCCTAAAAAGTTGTACTGGATGGGGCGCCTGGGTGGATCAGTCGGTTAAGCGGCCGACTTCGGCTCAGGTCATGATCTCACGGTCCATGAGTTCGAGCTCCGCGTCGGGCTCAGTGCTGACAGCTCAGAGCTTGGAGCCTGTTTCAGATTCTGTGTCTCGCTCTCTCTGACCCTCCCCGTTCATGCTCTGTCTCTCTCTGTCTCAAAAATAAATAAACGTTAAAAAAAAAATTAAAAAAAAAAAGTTGTACTGGAGGGATTCCTGAGTGGCTCAGTCCATTGAGTTATGTGACTTGGCTCCAGTCATGATCTCATGTTTCATGAGTTTGAGCCCCACGTCAGGCTCTGTGCTGACAGCTCAGAGTCTGGAGCCTGCTTTGGATTCTGTGTGTGTCTCTCTCTCTGCACCTCCCCCCTCACGCTCTGTGTCTCTCCCTCTGTCTTAAAAATAAAACATTTAAAAAATGTAAAAAAATAATAAATAAAAAGTTGTACTGAAGTTGTAACATCCAGTACCTGTCAAGGTGACTTATTAGGAAATAGGGTCTTTGCAATTAATTAAGATTGGGTCATATTGGAATAAGGTAGGCCCTAATCCAGTGTTTGTGTAAAAAGAGAGAATAGAACAGAGACACAGACACACAGAGAAAATATCCTGTGACAAATTGAGGCAGAAGCTGGAGTTCTTTTTTTTTGTTCTTTGAGAGACAAAGTATGTATGTGTGGGGGAATGGCAGAGGGAGAGAGAGAGAATCTTTAAAAAATATTTTTTAATGTTTATTTTTGAGAGAGAGAGAGAGAGACAGAGCTCGAGTGAGAAGGGGCAAGGAGGGAGGGGAGACACAGAATCTGAAGCAGACTCCAGGCTCTGAGCTGCCTGCACGGAGCCCGATGCAGGACTCAAACCCATAAACTGTGGGATCATGACCTGACCCACATTCAGACACTTAACTGACTTAGCCACCCAGGCACCTCAGAGAGAGAGAGAATCTCAAGCAGGTTCAGCATAGAGCCAGACATGAGGCTTGATCCCATAACCTGGGGATCATGACCTGAGTGGAAATCAAGAGTTAGGTGCTTAACCAACTGAGCCATCAGGTGCCCCAGAAATTGAGTTCTTAAAATTAGCATTTTCAAACCAAGGAACACCATGAATTTCCAATAATTACCAGAAGAATAAAGACTCAAAAAAGTAACTTTACCTACAGCCTTCAGATGAAGCATGGCTTTGTTCGATTTTGGATTTTTGATCTCCAAAACTTTGAGACAATAAATTTCTATGCCAATTTGTGGCAATTTGTTATGGCAGCCCTATGACATTAACACTTGAATTGAGTCTTATCTTCTAGGAAAAGCTATGTCTTAGAGAAAGCAGCTAATTTATTTATTTTTCTTGTTTCCAAACTGTTTAACATAGAGATGAGGAAGTATGTCAACTCCCAGTGTTGTTTCACATAGGAGATATCTATTATGCCAGTTTTAATTATCAGCTGCTCCACTTTTTTTTATCACAATCAAAATGTAATTTTCTGACTGATAGAGTAGTATGTTTATAAATCAAACACATAAAGGCATGTTTACAAGATATGATATAAGTGAGTGAATATCACATATTAGATTATATACAATGTGCATGGTAGCTAGATGGATCTATTTAGATATATTAATCAAGCATTCAAAAATCAAAACACACTTCTATTTCAAATATTTATGATATTACGGAAATAATATATGACTGTCTTATCTAAACATATCCATTTTATTTCTATAAAGAATATATAAATGCATAACTTTAGATGATATAACTGGAAATAAATATAATCCTTAGCGTACATCCATGTTCTAAAATAACTGTACAAAAGAGACATACGCTGGTTGACAAATATTGCACCTTGGGTATTCAGTTATAATAACAACCTGAACCAGGGATTGGCATAAACATGAACCAGGGATTGGTACTTCACTCAAAATCAATTTATGTTCCATTGTTCCAAGAAAGAAATGCACAGATGACAAGTCACTAATGTGCTGCTAGGGAAGATCACTAGAGTAGGGACAATGAATGGGTCCTTAGGAGGGGCAATGTTATGTTAGAGGTGAAATATATTATAGTTCTAGTCTAAATGTATAAATATAAAATATATATATATATATATGTAGTTATAGTTATATAGTTCACATATACATATGTATATATGTGTGTATAATATATATTCTCCACTTTATTATATTATATATAATAAATATATATTCTTTTTAATTTCAGAGAGAGAGAGAGCATGTGCAAGAACAGGAGAGAGAGCCAGAGGGAGAGAGAGAGAAACTTAGGCAAGCTTCTTGCTCAGCATGAAGCCTGACATGAGGTTGGACACCATGACCCTGGGATCGTGACCTGAGCCAAAATCAAGAGTTGGACGCCAACCAACTGAGCCACCCAGCGTCCTTGTTCTAGTTTCTATATTAATGACAGTCTGTATGGCACAGGGTTTTATTCTCTCTGTCTGTCTTCCTCTCATTCTTTCTCTTCCCATTATATGAAGATTCAGTTAGGAAGTAAATGTGACCATGTTTTTGATGCTTGAAAAAGGAGGAGCCACAAGTGGGGAAATTTTAAATTGTATGAACAGATTAAATATAAATCCATGAACTTGTAGTGAGCTTTAATGAAGCAAATAATGTTTTACCAAAATTCCAAAGATATGATTGACTAATTAGATTTGAAGATCGATTTGACAATGTAATGTGACATATGGTAGCTAACTTGTGGTGAATATAATATAATGTATAAACTTGTCAAATCACTAAGTTGTATACATGAAACTAATGTAACATTATGTGTCAACTATACTCAAAAGAAGTTACTATTAACCTAAGAAAAAAAAGACCAATTCCCAAAAATATAAACATAGTCGTATTTTGGAAATAAGAGAAATACTAGTATTACTGTGGATTACTGTGTAGATGTTTCACATCTATGTTTGCTAAAAGAAAAGAAAATAAACAACAACAACAACAAAACCACACAGGCACCTATACCTCAACTTTCAAGAAGCGGTGGGTGTGGCAATAAAGGGAGAAGGTAGGAAGAAGGGATGATGACAGTGTGTGACAGCATTGATTTCATGAAGTTTGGTAATTGAGAATAAATGAATCTTGGTGTGGTAGCCATGGTTGGAATAAAATCCAGAGAAAACCACAATACCTTTGAGGTTGTAAAATGACCCATTAATTGACCCCTGCCTCTGTCTTGGCTTTTCTGTCCTCTCCTTCCTGATCCAGTTTCCCAACTTCTTTTTCACTCTCTACTGTGTCCTGAGGGCTCAACTGTAGACTTCATCAACAGGATACTCTGTTTTCTGGCTTTCCGTTGGTTTTGGCCAATGGGGAGTCCTGGCAAGAAATCAGAAGGGAAGAGTATGAGTTTGTTCCATATTTTCCTTCATTTTTGTTCTATGTTACCACTTGGCACTGAATATGACAAAGTCACTGTCAGGGAAGCTTCCCACACACTCACCTCTCAAGTTCATTAACCATTCTTTGTCTGATTCTGAGACCCAAGATAATAGGATGGTAATAGACATGTGCTGTCCCTAGCCCTAGAATATTGTCTTGTTTCTGTTTTTCTACATTCTACCCACATGTCTATAAACAATCCCTTTGTTAATTTCTTTCCTCAAATCCCTTCCCAACTTTACTGAGGAGTAATTGCCAAATTATTTCTACATACTTAAAATATACAATGTACTGGTATGATATATATGATATATATCACATATACATCATATATATCACATATATTGAGGAATAATTACTAAGGTCAAGTTAATTGACACATGTACCACCTCCATAGTTAACTCTTTTGGGAGGGGGTGGTGGGAATGTTCAAAATCTACTCAGCAATTTTCCAGTATACAACACTTTATCCTTAACTATAGCCACCAATCTGTACATTAGATCCTCTGAACTTACTCTTCTTAACCATCTGCTTCTTGCTGGACCCTGACTAGCACAACATCTTGAGATGGTTAGTTATAAATTCCACAAAAATTTTGGAGTTTTCATTTAAAGGGATAAGGAAATTCAAAGGGCAAAAGTGTAGAAAAATACAGGAAAACTTGAAACATCCATGAAACATGTTTTTGTTGTAATTTTTATTTGTAATATAAGTACCATTCCAAATGTAAAGATATTCCTGAAGCGAACATTTTGTTTAGAAAGAGAACAGAGGGGAAAGGCAGGAAAAAAATAAAATAAGATAAAAAAAAATATATATATACATACATACGTATATGTATGTATACATATATATACGTATGTATGTATATATACATATATATACGTATATATATATGTATGTATGTATGTATATATATATTCACCAAAGGAAATAGTAAAGAAATATGGTAAATAGATCTAAATGATTGATACAAAATTTTCCTTTGCATTAATTTTCCAGCATTTTTTTCAAGATGAAATTGACACATGACTACCTACAGTTACAAAATTTCAGAACTAACTAAATTTCAGAACTAAAAATTTCAGAGAAATAATCACTCTGTCAGGCACATAAAGAAAAGTGAAATATGTTTTCCAAGATCTCATGGACAATTAATGAAGATATGATTGGCGGCATTGTGACAACACTTCTCCACCTTTTGGGTAGATCATTTTGTGCTTTCCTTAATTAACGTCGTGAATATAGATACTTACATGAGACATTGCTCACTTTCATAGCATGGCTTTCTTCAGTCACCACGTCGATTGTGACAGAAGATTTATCAGGCCCAAATCTTCTAAATGAATCATTGGAATAAATATTCCAGAAGTTTAACCGATCAAGTTTTTCTGTTTTTGTTTGTTTGTTTTGTTTTTGTTTTTTAAGAATGTAGCAACTAAAATATGGGTCAGCAGGAAAAAAACTCATTACAATTTTTTAGTTATACATTTTTCATTTACTTATTAAAAATGTACCAAATACTATGCACCTAATACAGATTTAGATGCTTTGGGTAGGACATGGAAGAGGGAAATTGAGATAATTTCAGATAGTGATAAGTGAACTGAAGAAATTAAAATGTTAATGAGTATCAGCAAAACCAAAGTCAAGGAATGTTAGTGTCATCAGGTAAAGCGTCTCTTGTTATGTGACAATTGAGCAGAAACATAATTACTGAGACCCTCAGTAATCAGAAAATTGAAATAACAGGAACAAAGATTCTGTGGTGAACACAAAGAAAAGTAATAACAGGTACAAGAACAAAAACTTGGTGTAGCTTGAAAACTTCAGTAAAGACAATGTGGGTGCAGCAGATTTGAAGAAAAGAGATCACTTTACCGAGGCCATGTTAAGGTACATGGGTGTTATTCCAAGAAAAGATGGCAAATGTTTGGAGTTTTTTATTTTATTTCCTTTAAAAAAATTAGGGTCGAAGAATACATGATTTGGGAGCTAAGAAGATTGCACTTTTGTTCTAACCTTGAAATTAAAAAAAAAAAAGTCTTTCAGACAATAGAATTCTCAAATAGGTGACAATTCTCAAATAACTTAAATATTCTGATATATCAAAATGGTTGATAAACTTATAAAAGAGTTGTATTAGTCCTCAGGAAGATTAAAATTCCAGTAAATGTGGCATGACCTATATTGAGAAACATGATATATGGGATGGTAAACTGGTACAGTCAGTATGTAAAGCTACCAGTGTCCATCAAAACTTTGCATTTGTATAAACTATACCTTTGTAAAATGCTACTCATAGGTTACCATCAACAGAAATGAGCACTTTGATACAGTGGTGGACATATTCAAGAATATTCAAAGCAGCTCCATCCATAATTAGCCCCTACTGAGAAACTACCTCAATGCCCATCAACAGAAAGTAGATGCCTAGATTTTGCTATAATTAACACAATGAAAATTAAGTATTCTGGAAGTATACTCAACACATTTGGATGACTCTCACAAACATATAGTTGAGGGAAGGAAATCAGACGCTACATTACATTGTTGTTTACCTTTATGCAAAGTTCAAAGACAAAATTAACTTATGCTGATAGACATGGGTGATCTTTTGGTTGTGACATTAACTATTTCTGTGGTCCTGCTATATTCTATTTCTTTTTTTTTTAATTTATTTACTTATTTTGAGAGAGACAGGGAGAGTGTGAGTGGAGGAAAGACAGAGAGAGAGAGGGAGAATCTCAAGAAGGTTCCATGCAGAACCCCACTAGGGATTCGAACTCACAAATCTTGAGATCATGACCTGGGCTGAAATCAATAGTCCTGCTTCACTGACTGAGCCACCCAGGTGTCCCTCTATTCTATTTCTTGTATGGAAAGTGGCTCTGTGAATACATACATTCCAAAAAAATACCAGTTTCTACACCTACAATTTATAATGCTTTTATTTCAGTAAAATGATGGGAAAAATATCAGTATGATCAGTATAAATTTTATGTGGTGAAAGACTGGAAGTGCTGAGAATGGAAAGAAGACATTTTTTAAATGTTGGAATAACTACGGTGGCTTGCACTAGGTGCGGGGGGATAGGGTAGTTGGATTAATACATTTTGGATGCAAAAGCTGTATTACATGTTAGGCTAAATATAATTGTAAAACTGAGTTCAGATATTATTTACAGATACATACAAAAAAATCTTAAGAATAAAATAAAGGACACAGAGATAGGGATTTAAGTTAAGAAAAGTTTGTTTTATAAATAAAACATATCTGAGTTTTATAGAAAAATATTCCCCCATCCTTTCAATTATTTTAATTTATTTCAAGTATTTTTTATTATGTTTAAGGTTTTAGAAAAAATCCTAACTTAGTACATATAATTTCTTCAATTGTTTTATTTACCTAATAACTATTTTAAGAAGATTATAATCTAAATTCTCTCTCCCCTTTTCAATATAACATTTTAACTTTTCTTAGCATCTCTTCTATGAATTGTCCTCCAACAAGGGCAAGTTAATATAGCTCAACGCTCCAGATTTTCCACTTTTGGCACAAAGGAGAAAGGAACAATAGTTTAATAATCTAGTGGCTAGATTTATACTACAAAAACACTGGGAAGCATCCTGCTGGAGAAATGCCTGAAAGATTGTCATAGAATGTTAACAAAGAGAAATCCAGCAGTTTTCCTTTCTCTTCAATCCATTTTCTGCCCTCCTCTGTCCCCATGACTAGCAGCCCTAAGCAGGTAACACTCTGGTATGTCTGTATTAGTTTCCTGCTGGGTAAAAAAATTACGATAAGCCTAGTGGCTTCAAAAAACACAAACTTATTAACTCAAAGGTTCTGTAGGCAAGGTGTCTAAAGTTATTAGAACTTGGTTAGAAGCCAAGTCACAGTCCTTGCCCATACTCAAATAGAGGGGATCACATAAGGGCTTGAACATGAGGGAACTTGGATTATGGGAGTCACTCTAAGAGATTGTCTACCCTAGTCCACTCTCTAGCCTCCAATGACTCACATCTGTCCCACACATAAAATACTTTTGCCCTCCTTCTCCCAAGTGCCAGCAAGAATTTTAGTCCAATATCACCCTCTCAAAGTCTACACCTCATCATTGAGATCGCAGATAAGTAATATTATCAGTCTGCTTTTTTTTCAATAGAATTTGGGAGTGTTTGACCATCTCCTTCTAGTTTGTACTTTGACCCTTCCAGTCCCAACTGACAATGTTTCTGCTGAAATTTTTCTCAGGAACTTTGCATATCTCCCATGGAACTAACTCAGGTTCATTTTTTTTTTTTTTTACACAAAATCCATTTTAAGAGGTCATTTTGAAATAGCCTGAACTGGTTGAGGGACATTCCTTTTCTTTTCTAGAGATACTATGGTTTGATTGAGAGCTTCTGTGAGGCATACCCTCGATCTCCTAAAAGAAAACTTTTCATTCCCTTCCCCTATGTTCATCAGTTGTGTCTCTTAAATTCCATATATAAGTGAAATCATATGGTTACTTCTCTGACTGACTTATTTTGCTTAGTATAATACACTCTAGTTCCATCCACATTGTTGCAAATGAGCTAAATGGGTGATGGGCATTAAGGAGAGCACTTGTAATGAGCACTGGGTGTTATGTGTAATGATGAATCACTAGATTCTACTCCTTAAACCAATGCTACACTATATGTTAGGTAACCTGAATTCAAATAAAATCTTGGAAGAAAAAAAAAGAAAACTTTTCAATCTCACTTTTCAGTCTTTCTTATGATTTAGAAAAAAGTTTACACTATCACACTTTTTTTTTTCCTAGACATGCTTTCTTGACAGTGCTAAGAAGCCATTTTTAAATTTTAGCATCTTTTCCCATTGGAAGAGTGAGAATGTCCCAAGTTATTACATCCTGGTTGTTATTGTGCTTGTTTAACACATCTTGCTGCAATTTATCTCACTTCTGTTGAGTTTTGCTATAAGTAGGAAAAAGAAACCAGGGAACATCTTCTGTACACTGCCTGGGCATCTCTTTAGCTAGGTCACCAAACTCATTAGCACATTTTCTACTTTCCACTTTATTATAGGCAAGAAAGTTGTTAAGTTTCACAAGTATGTAATAAGAATCCTCATTTCTTCTTGTTTCAGTAGCATGCTCTTTATTTCCTTCTTGGCTTTCACCAGTAGCAGGCTCCAAGTTCAGATTTCTACAGGGAGTGAGTTTTGTCTATCAAAGTCTTCAAAATTCTTCTAGCCCACATCTACTGCCAGTTTCAAAAGCCATTCCCACGTTTGTAGGTATTTGTTATGGCAATATCCCATACTCAGATATCTAGTTCCTCTGAAAAGCTGTAATCAAAATGTTGGCTAGGGATAGTTTCTCATCTGGAGGCTAAAATGAGTAGAATCTACTTGCAGACCTGCATTGTGTTTATACTATTACTCGCTAGTTGTCTTCTGAAGGCCACCCTTAGCTCCTAGAGGCCACCTACAGTTTCTTGACATGTGGGCTTATAACATACCAAATTTTTTCATGAAAGGCTGCGAGGAAATTGAAGGTTTCATCAAAATGAATGCTACATGTACATAATCAAATATATATATATATATTTTTTTTTATATTATATATATATGATCACTTATCTCCTTTCACTTTTTGCATATTCTACTGATTACAAGCAAATAATAGGTCCAATAAACATTCAAGTACAGGAGATCATGCACATATATGACTACCAGGAGGTGGGGATCATGGGTTTGCCTTGAGAGTGAAATCTCCACAAAGTCCATCCTCAAATTTCTTTTGAACCCAGTCTTGACATTTGCTTAGAGATGAGAATTTAACATATATCATCTACTTACGTTCTTGTAATAGTGTCTAATTAGATGAATATTGTCATTCTGATTTCACATGTGAGAAAATGGAGGTGATTAATTTGCCGATGATAACAGAAGTAGTGATTCTATCTAATTTTGCATGCAGTAGGGGTTTTTTTTTTGCAAAAATCATTTCCTCATAACACTCCTTCCTGCCCTGCCTTTGCAATTCCCAAACAACCTACTTATCTTCTCATCTAAGAGAATGTGCAGTCATCAATACATTCTAATTCATAGGACTATGTTAAGAATCAGCTCTTGAAGGAGACTTCCCACTGCATTTATCTGTCAAATAGCTGCATTTCATTGATAAAATAACAAAATTCAGAAAGAGCAGGCAAGCAAGATTTCCTTGAAGATAAATAGAACCCAGTAGAACAGCTGGTCCCAAAGATCAGGTCTTTGCCAGAGGCTCTTTGTATGCTTCCAATGATGGCAACCATTTAGGATTTCTGAACTCCACTACTATAAACAAATATTACTTAGGCTTATTCTATATACTATATTCTATCCTGATTTTTATCTTGGACATTCATAAATATTTGGAATATTTACAAATTAAATTATATTTAAATACAAATACTCATAAATTTTAACCTGATTATTCATAAATAATTGCACAATATGTTATTAAACAGATACTTAACGGAGGACCATAGTATTTCACTCTTTATAAAAAAGCCACCAACTATTACAATTAAAAGTAAATGGTTTGCTAGAAGTGTGTCTACAGAGCAAGAAGCTTGATCTTCACCATGTGTATTAGCTGTGTCCTATGCTTCCCCTCTGTACTCTCACAGTGTATCACAAGCTTGAGAAAAAGAAGTATCTACAAGCTTCTGATTGAAGGAAAAAAAACAACTGCTCCAAAATAAGTCATACAGAATTATAAAAATGACTCTAAAGGACAAAAACGCAGAAAACATACTTATCACCATAGTTTCTGTAAAATGTTTTCTCAGAACAATGCGCTTATAACAAATAAACTCATTGCCCCTTAAAGATTATTTCTACTTTTCTTCTGCAATCATAGAAACTCTAGTTTTTCTGTTTGTTTTAACATCTTTACTGAGCTATAGTTCACAACCATAAGATTCACCCATTTAAAATACACAATTTGATATTTAAAAAAATTTGTTTTCACAGAGTTTTGCAACCATTACTAGAAACTAAGTTTGGAACACTTTAATTACTTCAAAAATAAACCCTATCTTTTATCAGCTGAACTGTACTCCCACCATCCTAAACCCTAGGAAACCACTAATCTTTCTGTCTGCAGATTTGTCTATTCTGGAAATTTCTTGAAAATGGAGCAATACAATTTGATCTTTTATCATTGGTTTATTTCACTTAGCATAATGGTTTTAAAATTTACCCAAATGTATTAGTTATTCATTCCTTTCTATTTTTTAATCCTTTCATTGTAAGGATAGACCACATTTTGTTTACCCAGATATCAGTGATGCACATTTGGGTTATTTCCATTTGTGGTCTGTAATAGTCAAGAAATTCTGCTATGAATAATCATACAGAAATTTTTGTGTGCACATATGTTTTCACTTCTCTTGGACATGTACTGCTATAGACTGAATGTTTACATTTCCCAAAATTCATATGTTAAATCCTAAGACCAATGTGATGATATTCAGATATGGGGCCGTTGGGAGTGTTTAGGTCATGAAAGTGGAGATACAGTTAATAGAATTAAACGACCATATGAAAGAGGCCCCAAAGAGCTGCCTTGTACTTTATGCCATATTAGGACAGTAAAAAGGCAGCCATCTATTAATGAGGAACAAAGCTCTCAAAGACACTGAATCTGTCGGCACCTTGTTCATGGACTGCCCTCATCCCACACTGTGAAAAATAAAATTGTGTTGTTTATGAACTATCTAGTGTATGCTGTTTTTTTATAGCATTCTGCATGGACTAAGACAGATATAGGTACAAGGAATGAGGTAATAAGTTATTCTTAGTGCTAGATTGATTACACTGAATTGTTTCCATTATTGGAAGGAGAGGCATTTTGTCCTGATTGGAATAGACATGTGCTCTGGATATGAATATACCTTCTATGCGTACAAAGCTTCTTCCCAAACTACTATCTGTCCACTATCATGGTATTCCATACATCATTGTTTCTCATTGAGGTACTCACTTTATGGGGGAAAGAAAAGTGTGGCAATGGACCCATGTTCATGAAATTCAGTGATCTCTCCATGTTCCTCCAAACCATAATGACATTCTAGAGGGAGAAATATTTCCAACAGGAAACACAAGATTCCATTGCATGGAAAGTTAAGACTTGCACTCAGCCACTTTGACTTCCTCATGCCTTTGAATTAGCAAGGAAATAAGGAAGTTAGAGTGTTGGCCGAGGTGATTCAACCTGAAGGGAAAATTTGACTACCACTCCACAAATAAAGTAAGGAGGGGGGAGCCTGGAATACAGGAGAGGTCCTAGAATGTCTCTTAGTATTACCCTGACCTAAGATTAAGGTTAATGGAAAACCATTAAGGATCCAATCCAGGCAGGATTAGTAACAGTCTAGACCCTTCAGGAATGAAGGTTGGATCAAGTCACCAGGTAAAGAACCATAACTAGCTGAGGTGATTGTTGAAGGCAAGGGGAATACAGAATGGGTAGTAGAAGAAGGTAGTTATAAATATGAGCTACAACCACGTCTAAAACAGAAATGAGGATTGTAATTATCATGAGTAGTTCCTCTTAATTATGAAATCATTTGTGTGTATATATATATATACATTTATTAAGCAAATAGCCATTTTCTTTCCTCTTATTCTCTTATCATGTGATATAAAATGCATCTACTTTATATCAGTATTGAAGTATCGTTCATTTTACATCATAGCATTCAAGTTACAGGATAATATCAGGAGAAAAGTAAACATCTCAAGGACTTTACAACCTCTTTGGAGAAGGGGTTAGTGTGCTTTCAGCTGTACATAGGATAGTTGCATCATATTAGGTGGAATTATGATCTTGTCATTGCTTTTATTTGGAGATTAATTATGGTTAGGGAAAAAGCCAGTTTGATGGGGAGTGAATGTCTGATGATTAATTTTACGTGTTAACATGATTGGGCTATGGGATGCCAAGATAGCTGGTAAAACATTATTTCTGGGTGTGTCTGTGAGGAGGTTTCTAGAAGAGATTAGGGTTTGTATTAGTACAATGAATAAAGATTGTCCTCACCATTTTGTGTGGGCATCAATCCGTTGAGGTCTTGAATAGAACAAAAGGTGGAGAAAGGGTGAATTTCTCTTTTGTTGAGCTGGGACATCCATATACTCCTGTTCTAGGACATCGGTGTTCCCAGTTTTTGGGGTTTTGGACTATGACCAGGATTTATGCCATTGGTTCCTCTAGTTCTCATGCCTTCAGACTTATACCACTGGTTTTGGAATTATACCACTGACTTTCTTTGTTCTCTAGATTGTAGACTGCAGGTCATGGGACTTCTCAATTTCTACAGTCGCCTGCGTCAATTCCTGTAATACTTACATTATTTATGGGTTCTATTTCTCTGGAGAACATTCACTAATACATATACTTAGGAGCAGAATTACTGGTTCATATGGTAACTCTTATGTTTTACATTATGAGAAACTGCTGGTTTTTCAAAGCAGCTACATTATTTCATATTCCCACCGGCAATTAATAAAGGATTAACTATTACACTTTCAACAATCCTAAGCAAGACTTGTTACATTCCATCTTTTTAATTAGAGTCATTCTAGTATGTATAAAGTGGTATCTCTTTGTGGTTTTGATCCTCATTTTCATAATGACTAATGATAATAAGCACCTTTCCATGTGCTTGTTCGCCATAAGTGTGTCTTCTTTGAAGACAAATCAAATTTTGTCTATTTTAAAAATAAGATTGTTTGTATCTTAATATTATTGCATCATAAAAGTTCTTTATATATTTTAGATATGGATCTCATATCAGATAAATAACTTGCAAATATTTTTCCCATGCTGTGCAATGGCTTTCCAATTTCTTGATGATGTACTTTGAAGCAAGAAACATTTTTAATTTTGATAAAGTTTACATAATCTATTTTTCTCTTTTTTGCTTTTGGTGTCACATATACAAAATTATCGACTGGCTTAATATTGCAGACATTTACTGCCATGCTTTCTTCTAGGAGGTTTATAGTGTTAGTATTTATTTCTGGAATCTCAATTTTAGTACTTGACCTTAGGTCTTGCTTTGTGTCTGTACATTTGACTTGATTTCTATAGCTTTGTAGTAAATTTTAAAATCAGAATGTGTGAGTCCTCTAACTTTGCTAAACTTTTTACAGATAGTTTTGATTTTTTTTCTGACATTTGACTATTCAAATAACGATTGGTCTGACTATTATGAGTTCCTTATATCTTTATATAAATTTAGGATCACCTTGGCAATGTTTTGAAGGAAAAGAAAAAGCCAGCTGCAATTAAGATAGGGATTGCTTTGAATTTGTAGATAAATTTTGAGAGTATTGACATGTTAATAATATTAAGGCTTCTGACCCATGTACATATCTTTCCTTCGATGTGAGTCATTTAATTTCTTTCAACAATGTTTTGTAACTTTTAGTTTACAAGTGGTGCATCTCTTTAGTTTAGTGCATTCTCAATTTTTTCAGCTTATTATTTTTGTTTTTTTGAGAGAGAGAGAGAGAAAGAGCGAGTGAGGTAGGGGCAGAGAGAGAGGGAGAAAGAGAATCCCAAGCAGGATTTGTGCTTTCAGTGCAGAGCCATACATGGGGCTCTGTCCCACAAACTGGAGATCATGCCCTGAGCTGAAATCAAGAGTCAGATGCTCAACCTACTGAGTCACATAGGTGCCCCAATACATTTTCAAGGTTTTTTTGATGCAAATGTAAGTGGGATGGTTTTCTTAAGATCATTTTGAATTGTTCATTGCTAGTGCCTAGAAATGTAAATATTTTTTGTATAAGATTTAATATCTTGCAACTGTTTTGAGCTCATTTATTGGTTCTGTTTTTTTAGTAGAGTCCCTAGAATTTTCTCCTTGCACAATTATATGATCTTGAAATAGAATTAGGTTTACCTTTTCCTTTGTAATTATGATGTCATTTCTTTTCACTGTATTTTTCTTCCCTAATCATTCTGGCAAGAATTTCTAGTACAATATCAAATAAGGGTAGCAAAAATAGACATTTTTGTCTTAGTCCTGATATTGGCATGAAAACAGTTTATAACTATTAAATCCTATGTTAATTGTAAAAGATACACTTTATCAAGCTGAATAAGTTATCTTCTATTCATAAGTTATTGATCATTTTATCATTGAAAGGTTTGGAATTTTGTCATATTCTTTTTCTGTGTCTACAGAGATCACCATGTGATTTTATTTATTTATTTATTTATTTATCTATTTATTTATTTATTTATTTATATTTTTGATTTTTATTCGATTAATATGTTTAATATTTACAAATCTTCAATTATTAAACCAAACTGGAATTTCTAGGATCAATTTCACTCTGTCATAGTATATACTTGGTTGTTTTTCTATTTGTTTGCTCGTTTGTTGTATTGTAGGATTTGTTTGCGGGTACCTCATTAAGGATTTTTACATCTTGTTCACAAGAGATATCTGTTTTCAGTTTTCTTCTCTTGTGATATTTTTTTCTCATTGCATTACCAGGGAAATGAGTTGCCTCATTGAATGAGAGGATGTGTTCCTTTCTGTTCTATTTTATGAAAGAATTTATAAAGAATTTGTGTCAATTACTCAGTAAATGTTTGGTAAATTTTTCCTGTGAAAAATTTTCTAGGCTCAGGCTTTATTTTTGGAAAGTTTTAAAATTATTAATTCAAATTATTTACAGGTGATATCTCTATTAGTATTTTCTTTTTCTTTTTGAATCATTTTTAGTAATTTGTATCCGTTTAAGAATTTGGGCATATTATCTACATGACCCATTTTTTTGGCATATTGTTGTTCATAGTATTTTTATATAAGCCTTGTACCTATAAGTTCAACAGTGATGCCCTTTCTTCCATTACTAGCTTTAATAACTTGAGTTTCCTCTTTTTCAACTTGTCAATCTAAATAACTGCCAATTATGTTGATCTCAAATAACCAACATTTTGTTTCTTTGATTTTGTGCATTGATTTTCTTATATTTTAATTATTTCTGCTTCAATATTTACTGTTTAATTTTTTTTTTTTTTCTTAAGTAGACTTTGCATTTTACTCTCTAATTTCTTACAGTGGAAGATTAAGTTAGTGGTTTGAGATATATATTTTTAAAAGAGATGCTTACAACTATACATTTCCTGCTAAGCACTGCCTTAACTGAGTTGTATAAGTATTAACATGTTGAGCTTTGATTTTTATTCATCTCAAAGTTCTTCATCATTTTTCTGATTGTCTTTGGGATTCTTTTTTGACCCTCTGGTTATTTAGATTTGTGTTATGTAATTTGCTTATATTTGTCAATTTTCCCAATGCCCTTTGTTATTGATCTGAGTTAATTCTTTTGTGGTTAAGAATATACTTTACATTATATAAATATTTTAAAATTTGCTGTGGCTTTGTTTTGCACAAGTGGATATTGCAACTGTTATAGTGTTCCACGAGTGTATGAGAGGGATGAGTATATAGCTATTGTTGGGAAGACTATGTTCCAGGTAACTGTTAGGGATACTTACTGCTGTTCAAGTCCTCTCTTTGCTTGGAGTTCTATCCATTATGGAAATCTACAACTAATAGTGTTGAACTGTTTATTTCTTCCTTCAAGCTGTCAATTTTGCTTTGTGTATTTTGGAGATCTTTATTAGGTGCTTATATGTTTCTAATTTTTATATCTTCTTTGATAAACTTTTTGAAGTTTTTCTTTTCTTCCTTCTTTTTTTTTCTTGTCAAATTGTTTAACTAAAACACCCCCAGTTCATCCATTTCTCCTGTCCTTCAGCCCCACCTTTGGCAACCACCAATCTGTTCTCTGTGTCTATGAATTTGTTTTTATCTTGTGTTTTTTTTGTTTGTTTTTAAGATTTCATGTATTAAAAAAAAAAGATTCCACATATAAGATCACATGGTATTTTCTTTCTCTGTTTCACTTATTTTACTTAGCATCATGCCCACAAGGTCCATTCATGAGGTTGTAGGTTGCAAGATTTCAATTTTTTTTATGGCTGAATAATATTACATTATCTATATATACACTGCATCTTTTTTACTAATTCATCCATTAGTGCATGCTTAGGGTGTTCCATATCTTGGCTATTGTAAATAATGCTGCAATACATATGAGGGTGAAGATGTCTTTTAGAGTTGTTATTTTCATCTTCTGTAGATAAATAACCAGAATTAGAATTGCTGGATTATATGGTAGTTTTATTTTTAATTTTTGAAGACCCTCCATACTGTTTAACTCAGTGGATGCACCAGTTTGCATTCCCACCAACAGTGCACAAGAGTTGTATTGTTTTGTATCTTTGCTGACACTTATTTCCTGCCTTTTTGATAATAGCCATTCTAACAGTGTGGGGTGATAGCTTATTGTAGTTTTGTTTTGCATTTCCCTTATGATTAATGACATTGAAGTTCTTTTCATGTGCCTGTTGGTAATCTGTATGCCTTTTTGGAAAAGTATCTATTTAAATCCTCTGCCATTTTATTATTATTACTATTATTATTATTAATTTTTTAAATTATTATTTACTTTGGAGTTGTAATAGCTCTCTATATGTTTTTGATATTAGTCTCTTATCAGATATACGACTTGCAAATATTTTGTTTCATTTAGTAGGTTGCCTTTTCATTTTGTTGATAATTTCCTTTACCGTGCAGAAGCTTTTTAGTTTAATGTAGTCCCATTTTTTAAAGTTGTTTATAAAAACAATCCCATTTACAATTACATTGATGTGGTCCCATTTGTTCATTGTGTTTAAAAAATCCCGTTTACAATTGCATAAAAAAGAATAAAATGACTAAAAATAAATTTAACCAAAGAAACAAAAAAAAAACCCACTATGTATTGAAAATTACAAGCTATTAACACAAGAAATTGAAGATAATACAAATAAATAGAAAGATACTCTATGCTTATGTATTGGAAGAATTAATATTGTTAAAATACCCATTATACCAAAGCAATATAAGATTTGGTACAATCTCAGTCAGAACTCCAATGGCATTTTTTCAGAGAAATAGACAAAAAAAATCCTAAAATTTGTATGGAACCACAAAAGATCCTGAAAGCCAGAGAAGTCTTAAGAAATAACAAAGACAGAAGCATCATGCTCTCCGATTTTAAAAATATATTTTCAGATTTAACACAATCCCTGTCAAAATGCCAATAGCATTTTCCACAGAGATAGAATAAAGAATCCTAAAATGTGTATGGAGCCACAACAGGCCCCAAATAACCAAATAACCAAAACATTCTTGTAATAGAAAAACAAAGCTGGAAGTATCACAATTCCAGATTGCAAGTTACACTGCAAAGCTGTAGTAATCAAAACGGTATGGCACTGGCACAAAAATGAACACAGATCAATAGAACAGGATAGAAAGCCCAGAAACAAACCCAAAATTATATGGTCAATTAGTTTCTAACAAAAGAGGCAAGAATATGCAATAGAAACAAGACTGTCTCTTCAACAAATGATTATGGGAAAACTGGACAGCAATATGCAAAAGAATGAAACTGGACCCTTTCTTACATCATACACAAAAAATAAATTCAAAATGGATGAAAGACCTAAATGTGAGACCTGGAACTGTACAAATCCTAGAAGAGAGCGCAGGCATTAATGTCTCTGATATCAGCTATAGCAACAACCACTCTCGAAAACAGTAAGGAGGCTCCTCAAAAAATTAAGAATAGAATACCCTATTATCCAGTAATCACACTACTAGGTTTTCACCTGAAGAATACAAAAGCACTAATTTGAGCAAACATATCCACTCCTATGGTTATAGCAGCATTATTTATAATATCCAAATTATGGTAGCAGCCCAAGTGTCCATGAATAGATGAATGTATCAAGATATGAGATACACACACACACACACACACACACACACACACACACACACACTGGGATATTTTTCAGCTGTAAAAAAGAATGAAATCTTGGGGCACCTGGGTAGCTCAGTTGGTCGAGCATCCGACCCTTGATTTTGGTTCAGGTCATGATCTCAGGGTCATGAGACTGATCCCTGTGTGGGAGTTGGGCATAGAGCCTACTTAAGATTCTCTCTCTCTCCTCTCTCTCTCTCTCTCTCTCTCTCCCTATCCCTGTCCCACTCCCCCACTCCTGGCTCACAGGCTCTCTCTCTCAAAAAAAAAAAAAAAAAGAATGAAATCTTGCCATTTGTAACAACATGGAGGTAGAGAGTATAATGCTAAGTGAAATAAGTCAAGGAAAGACAAATATATGATTTAACTCATGTGGAATTTAAGACACAAAACAAGTGAATAAAGGGAAAAAAAGATCGAGAGAATCCAAGAAACAGAGTCATAGATCAATGGAACAGAATAGAGAGCTTAGAGATAAACTCACATATATGCAATCAAATAATTTACAACTAAGAAACCAAGAATATACAGTAAGGAAAGAACAGCTTCTTCAATAAATGTTTTTTTTTTTTAGTCTAACCATTAAGATAACATTGCACTTATTGAAGGTTTCTTGCATGGTAAGACATGGTAAGTCCCCCTTTCACCCTTTTGATTGTGTCCTTGGATCAAATATCTCTTACAGATGGTGTACAGTTGGATCTTATTTTTTAATCCAAATTGATAATCAACCTTCCATTGGATATTTTAATTCATTCACATATCGTGTTGTGTTTCTATGGCTGAATTTACAGCTGACATTTTGCATTTTGCTTTCTATATATCTCCTTTTTGTTGATTCATTCTTCCTTTACTGGTATTTTCTGTGTACAACATTATGTACATAATGTTTTATGCATTTGCTTTGTATCCGCTAAAAGAAAAAGAGAAGGCATGTGAAATTATGCTATATTTCATAATCACCCACATAATTATCTTTCCTGGATCTCTGCTCTTTCCTGTGCATTCAAATTTCTATTTGGGGATGTCTGGGTGGTGCAGCCATTTAAGCGTCTGACTCAACTCAAATCATGATGTCACAGTTCATGGGTTCGAGACCCATATCCGGCTCTGTGTTGACAGCTCTGTCCCTCTCTGTCTCTCAAAAATGAATAAAAGTTAAAAACAAAACAAAACAAAACATTACTATCTGGAATCACTTGCATTTGACCTGAAGAATTTTATTTAGAATTTCTTGTAAGACAGATATGCTAGTAATAAATTTCAGCTGTTGTTTATCTGGGTCACACTTTCTCCATTCTTAACAGGTCTCTTAATATTTGTTGAAAATTAGACATTTTAGGTATAAATTGTTGCCATTCTAGATACACTTTTCTCCCTCCCCTCTCCCCTAGAGGTCGGTATCATTGCTATTGTTTATTTGGTCATTTGCTAATTTGTTTAGTGATTTGGCTTAATTTGTTTTGTGAAATACATTTATCCTTCAGAGTGCCACCTCTTACAAGCATGCTGATTTTTTTCCTTTGCTTTTAGCGTTAGAAAAGGCTAATTAATTATGTGTTTCCCATAGGTCAGCATAAGCCAGTTACTGGTCAAGTTTCCACCTATGTCCCTTTGCCAGTTATATATTTACCCTTGACCTGTGGATGTACGTGTGGCATGGAGGCTAATGCCACGGATCAGGGAGATTATACCTTTCTCTATGTTTAACCAAGGACTACTAGTGTAGACGTTTCCTCTGTGATCTCTGTGGAGAAGGTGCAGCCTTGGGTATGCACACACTCAGCCAGACTGTCAGGAATAGTGTAATTTATTTTTAAACTTGGCTTCCTAAGAATTGCCCTGGATCAGAATAGCTTATTGAACAGCCAATGTATGTGTGAGGTTATACTTTAGCATCTGGTGCCAGTGAATCTTGTGCGATTTGAGATGTATCTGTATGCGGTTAGAGAATGTTTTCAAGTCTGCCCAACCTCCTGTCCTGGGCATTGGTTCAGCCTAGCACATTGACTGTGATCCCAGCAGAGCTCTTCTTGACTGTCCCTTTCCCCAGTTGTCTTTGTTAAACTCCCCATTGCTCTCCTGTTTCACTTGTTACCACCAGTATCAGGGAACAACCAGCGCTATCTTAACTGCTATCCTCCTTCCACTTTTCCGAAATGTTCCAAGGAAACTTAATCTTCTGGATGGACACATGGCTATAAATACAAAGAACCATTTTTAGGCAACCTTGAACATTGATGTGGGAATGTGGCTAAGTTTAAACCAAGAAATGAGGAAAGGAAAGTAATGCGCGTAATTTCAGAAGTTGTCGTTTTCCTTCCTTTCTTCAGCCTTCTGCTGAGCTCATGGGTAATGGCCAGACCTTCATCGTATAACATGAAAAGAAGACTGTACTTCAGGAATGGTAAAACAAGAGGCTGCAAACATCCTGGTTCTCCTCCAAAAGCGAATTACACTGGGATGCCTTTATTTTACTTTTCATGTGATAGTTTAGTATGCTTGTGTTTTGCTTGATGCACTTTCATTTCACTACTCAGGTTAAATTCTCTATCGTCCCAATCGGATTTCTCTTTTTAAATAATCTGAACTGCTCATTTACTTGTTCTGTTAATTTATATATGTAGAGAGCTTAATGCACATTCTTATCCGGTAGCTCCCCATATATGTGATTTCAAACATCACAACCTGTAAGTCAACTCAGGTTCCTACAGATCTCACATATATATCGATTAGCCTCACCACACTTTTATTGAAATTATTTGCAAACATGCTTGTCACCCATATTTCCCCCCTTTGCTTCAGTTAACTTAAATAGCTTTTGATGTCATACTCACTTTTGGATGATCATTGTAACCAGCACTTAGCTAGGTTTTGAATAAATACTAATGAAGTTTGCCAATAAGTTAATTGCATCTTATTGAACTGATATAGGGAACAGCAGAGTACCGAGAATACAAAAAGAAAGTACAAAAAAAAGTTCTAAAGAAAACTAAATCTATTTGGACAAAAGAAAATATAAGAGATTAATAGTAACAGAAGATTTAAAATGCTTGGTTAACATAAAGGCAAAGGGATAACTCTGGATGTTCTTATAGAAGAGAGTGAAGAGGGGCGCCTGGGTGGCTCAGTCGGTTAAGGGTCCGACTTCAGCTCAGGTCACGATCTCGCGGTCCGTGAGTTCGAGCCCCGCCTCAGGCTCTGGGCTGGTGGCTCAGAGCCTGGAGCCTGCTTCCGATTCTGTGTCTCCCTCTCTCTCTGTCCCTGCCCCATCCATGCTCTGTCTCTCTCTGTCTCAAAAATAAATAAAGGTTAAAAAAATTAAAAAAAGAAAAAAAAGAAGAGAGTGAAGAAAATCTTGGAAGGTAGTTTAAAGCTAGACAATAAAATAGTAGAAAGACATTAAAAAGGAGACAATGTTGTTTTTTAAATACTTATTATTTAATTGTGATCAGTAAAATTAATATGCATTTTTCATTATGCAAGCTCTCTAACCCCATTTATGACTTTCTCCATTTGAAAAGTCGAATATAAATTTCAGGTCATCTATTTTCTACCTCTGGCAGAGGGATATATATTTTTTAGTTGATGTTATTACTGAAAGTTGAATCTTCAACCAGAAAGAATATTAAGCAGCACTGATCAACACCAGGTGTAAAATTGGGCTTTTCTGCTGGTACCAGCACAGAAGGTGCAGAATTTACGTATTTAGTGTTCCTACTATGGCCTCTATGTGGCTGTTTATATTCTCAGGTAGGTTTCATAGTGATTGTTATAGAAATTTTCTGTGAATGCACAAAAATTCTCATATTTAACATATAATCTTTTATAAACCTATTTACTCCTCTACAACTCAATTTCATTTTCGTATGACTAGATAATGGATAGCCTTAAAGTTCTATAATAAAAGTTGATCTCTACCTAAGATTAGGAAATAATATTCTCATAGCTAAGAGATAAAATCTCAAGATAGCTTGTCTCTAAATGGTACAGTATAGAGATTAATGTTCTCTTCATTGACTTCTTACTTTGTCATTTTAAAAAATTTAAAATTCACAAGGTTGGTCTTAATTCAGTAGCGAAATCATATACTTTTTAGTCACATAATTAGTCAAACCAATTTCTACTCAGTTGCACCAATGTATCCTTCTAAACCAGGCCAGCAATTTATATATTTTCATTCGAGATACATATAGTCAAAGAACTAAGATTTTTCCTTTTTGGCAAATGTATTTTCATAGGTACTAAAAGTTTATTTATACTGCGTACATGTGACTTAGAAGCAGAGGTTAGTTAGACAGCTTATCTGCTCTAGTCTAGTTTTAACATTATAATTCTTTGTAGTAAGAATAAAATCCAGCATACTGCAGGAACCGCCATTTATTGCCCTGATGCTATTAGTGGTCTGGAAACAACAGGCCATTTTTTTCATCAGATACAAAATAATTATTTTTTAATATGGTTTATTCACTCTAAAATTCCAGAAATGTGTAAGAAGCTTTAAAAATAAGGCCACCTCACATCATCTATATTTTCTCTGTAGCAGACTTTTTTTTTTTTTTTTCAAAGCATCAAGAAGTGCAGGGAAGTGTAAAGGTGAAGCTTTCAGATACCTTATTCCAAGTCTCTTTTCTAAATAATTCTTAGTTATCATTATATATTTTATCCTAAAATAGAAATATCCTATCAGCACACTATCATATTTTTACATCATATATATTATACATATATACACATATATAATATATATTTGTGTGTGTGTGCATGTGTATGCACACTAATATATACACATTATATGGATAAATGTAAAATATATTATACATGCATATAATTTACACAGAAAAGCACAAAACAGTTCTGCAGTGATTACAAAAATTCTAAGAGTACTTACTGAGGGACTAATAAGCTATTCTTGATTTTTATAGATTTTTTTAAGCTTTTTGGGACCCCTGCGTGGCTCAGGGGGTTGTGTTTGACTCTTGATTTTTGTTCAGGGTCATAGGATCAAGCCCCATGTGGGGCTCCATGCTGAGCATGGAGCCTGCTTGGGATTCTCTCTCCCTCTCTCTCTGTCAAAAAAATAAATGAATTAATTAAAAAAAACTTTTTACTAGTCCATGAGTTTGGTTTGGTTTTACCACTAAATGAGTGATGAAGAAATTCAGACAGAGAAAATTTAAGTGACTTTTTTAGGGGTCACATACCTAGGAAATACTGAAGTCCACATTCAAAGGTAGAGGCCAAGCCCAGATTTATTTTGCATTTTAATTTTCTTTTGTAAGCTCATTACTTTTACTAATGTAATGATATCAATTTATCATAGTTTGTTGATATATTGACATGGCTGCTCCTTGAGAAAATATAAAAATGGGTACGATGCAAGGGAAGGGCTGGGTTTAGAACTATAGTTATGTTAGAGGTAATGGCCTCATTGAATTTCCAATTAAAATAACATAGGACATTAGAAAATGCCCAAAGAAAGCACAGAAAAAGTTATGTATCCACATAATATTCAGCTGAGTTTTGAGAGGTGGTACTCTGGGCCCAGGGCAGGGAGTTTGAGGTATTTGACTGCCTTCTAGTGTCAATCTAATGAACTCTTTATTTGTTTCTTTTTAAAAATATTTTTAGTGTTTATTTTTGAGAGAGAAAGAGAGAGAGTGTGAGCAGAGGAGGGACAAAAAGAGAGGGAGCCAGACTCCAAAGCAGGCTCTAGGCTCTGAGTGGTCAGCACAGAGCCCGACACAGGCTTGAACTCACAAACCGTGAGATCACGATCTAGGACGAAGTTGGACCCCTTAACCAACTGAACCACCCAGGTTCCCCTGAGCTCTTTATTTTAATCAATTCCCAATGCTAGTCTGATATTCAGGGACACCATCTATAAAATATAAGGGCTGGGCTGTGAAATATAAGGATTATAGAGGTGCCAAAATTTTTTTCTTTTTAAGGATAAATTGCTTTATGAACAGATTTTAGGTGGAACTGCAAATGATAAAAGATATAAAAAATAAAATAAGCAAACGGACTTTCACTGAAAAAGCAGAGAGAGAACTTTTGTCTGGAAGACCTATTTGATTAGCTTCTGGTTCACCAATGATTTGGTCCTGGTGTTTTGTTCATGGACTCCAAGATTAATGAAGACACAATTTAACAAATAACCTGGATAAAATAATTCTTTTTTTAAATTTTTTAATTTTTATTTATTTTTGAGAGAGAGAGACAGAGACAGAGTGTGAGCAGGGGAAGGGCAGAGAGAGAGGGAGACACAGACTCCTTGGTTTTGAAGGAATGTTTCTAGAAAATAGTACCTTAAATATATGTTGATTTCTTAGTTATAGCTTCTCAATTGAAAATAAATTCCATTAATTTGGATACCCTTAAACCAACAATTCTGATATTTACAAAGCAGTGAAAAGAAAACATGTTGCAAAGGAAATTAATACAATAAATAAGTAAACACTAAACTAAACTGAAATAGAAACCTAAGCAATTTTTCTTAATACTAATCATTTTATTTCATTTTTTATTTCATTTATTTATTTAATTAATTAATTTGTTTGTTTGTTTATCTATTTATTTATTCAGCAAAGAACCTGACATGGGGCCCAATCCTGCAAAACTTGAAATCATGACCTGAGTTGAAATCAAGAACTGTAAACTTAACAACTGAGCCACCCAGGGGCCCCTTAATATTATTTAATCATTTAACTCATATTAAAATCTTAAATACTTTGAAAGATGAGTTTTATTATTAAAAAGAATGAATACTTGTGATAACCTTTGAAATATCTGATATGGTTTTTTTTGTTTGGTTTTTTTTGATGCATACATTTAAACCCCAAACTCTAGCTGAAATTTGAAATATGTAGAATTCTGAAACTTCTCATATTGCAGCTCTTTAATCAACTAGACCCCGCACTTTTGTGCATCTGGTTAGACTGAAATGTTTGGGATGGAATGAAGTGTTGAATGTGCTCTTTTTCAAACATAATTATTTCCATATCATGAGATAATATCAATTCTGGCTGGATTAAAAATTGTAGCCATTTGTAGGGCATGTGATGATGACCTCTAGGTTCAAAGTCAGAGTGTAATGTCCTTTCTACTTTGCTACTTCCTGGAAAGTTTAGCTACATTTCCAAAAGGAGAGTCAATAATGCACATATGAAGACTGGAGAGGAAAGACTTCGCACTTCAGCAAAAGAGGAATTGATACCTTGGCTGGTTTATGTGTGTGCCCATGAATAGATGTGAGACCACAGATGGTATATTTTATATAGAAATAGATATATAGAACATTATACATCCAAAGGTAATATTATGCACCCATATGTGAAAAATATGTAACTCAAAGGCGTAAAAGTATTCTAATTGCTTGCAAAGAGAAATAGACAGTGAGATTAATGAATTAGAAA
This sequence comes from Panthera leo, assembly GCF_018350215.1. NCBI lineage: Eukaryota > Metazoa > Chordata > Mammalia > Carnivora > Felidae > Panthera > Panthera leo. The sequence goes on along the minus strand of NC_056687.1, from coordinate 21,504,682 downwards.
ATTGAGGGTCTTATTGTCAGATATTGAATGAACTGTAACCACATCTCTTGCATAATTTTCACATTTGAATTTTTAATTAACTAAATCTGGACTTAAATTATCATTTCATAATATCTAAAAATGCATCTGTAAAGATGTCAGAAGTTTTCTATAATAAAAATTAAATATGTAAAGTCATCTATGAGTAGATTCTGAGGTTTGTGTGCATATTATGTATGCTTTTTCTGATCTAGGTTGCCATTGCAATGCTTTTTTAGTTCTTTTGTATTCTCTGCACAAATATTAAGAATGAACTACATTTTGAAAATCACAGGGGAAATTATATATTATATATATACATATATGTGTGTATATATATGTGTGTATATGTATATACACATATGTGTGTATATATATATATGCTCAGGTTTTGATACAAGATGCTAAGAAATATAACGTTTAGATATTGGTATTTATTACAAAATCTCAAATAGTTGCATGGCTATGTAATTTTTCCTCCTTTTATAGTAGTGGAAATGAATAAAAACAGATTCTGCCTGTATGAAGTCATTGTTACTGCTTATTTATGCTTTTAAAATTATTATATTTCTTCAAAAATTTCTTGTAACTTCTTAAATAAGGTTAAAAAATGATATTCACTTTATGTCTATTTTTTTATAATGATTTTGAATGGAACAAATGGTAGTTTATTTGTACTGTATCAGAAATAGCACTTAGAGTTATGAAATTTAGTTCGATTTTCATATTTAAGATAGGAAAAGGTAAATTATTGACATACATTGCTTACTTTTGTCTTAAGACAATACAATTGGTATAAATTTGGTATTTGAAATACAAACATGATATAATATTAGAAAAGTCATGTATATGCAAATATTTAAAACAAGTTTAAGATATTTTATATCTTAAATTCCACTTTTATAACCTATCATTTTCACAAGAAAAAACATAAGAACCTTTAGGATATCAGATTTTGCCAATCAAACCTATATAAATGTTAAATATTCAAAATGAGTTCTATAAGTGAAACACTTTCAGGTTGCAATTCAGATCAACAAATAAATGCTAAACATTCCTTAATAGGGTGCTCTTTTGTGCCAATGAATCAATCCCCAAACTATTATTCATGTTACTTATCTACAGAGATGGAATTTTCTCAGAGATTGACAAAGGTAGTTTAAATTTTGTTTTAATGTTTATTTTTGAGAGAGAGAGAGAGAGAGAGAGTCAGAGCACAAGCAGGGGACGGGCAGAGACAGAGGGATACACACAGTCCAAAGCAGGCTCCAGGCTCTGAGGTGTCAGCATAGAGTTCAATGTGGGGTTCAAACCCATGAAGCATGAGATCATGACCCCAGCAGAAGTAGGACGCTTAACGACTGAGCCCCTCGAGCATCCAGACAGATGTAATTTTTGAATAAGTTAGCTGATGACCTGACAAATCATAATTTATCAATAATTTGATAAATTGTGTTACTTATAAGAAGACCCAAATAGGGAATAAAGTAGCTTACCTATTGGCATGATTAATATTAATTTAATATACAATAGTGGGCAGAGACGATTGGTGGGCATCCTACACATATTTTCCACCATGATTCCTTGTGATATTCCAAGGTGGGTATACCTCTAAAAGTACATATAGCATCAGATCTTTCTGAATATGACTGAGGGACAGGAAATTCCGTTTGGATTGCCTTAAATATACAGCCACATTCAACTACTTTTTACTACCTCAGTTGCTACCATTCTTAGATGAGCCTCCAAATTATTTCACCTAGATTACTGTAAAACCCTCATTAAATGTGTTTTCTGCCCCAACAACTGCTCATTTAAAGTTTATTCTCAGCAAAGAAATCAGAGTAGTTTTGTTTTGTTTTGGTTTTGGTTTTAATATCACTCCCCCCTCAAAATCCTGCAAGGCTCCTCTTTTCCATGATGTCATACAAGAGAATACATCACTCCCCAACCCCAATTATTCTAGGATATCTTCTCTCACTTCTCTCACCCTCATAGACTATCACAGAAAAACTACCTTACGGTTTCTTGCATACATCTAATATATTCTCACCTTGGAGAGTTTTCACTGGCTCTTCCCTCTTTTTACATTTTTGTCCTCCGATTCTTGTACTTTTTAAATAAAAATCTGAACGTGAGTAACATTGTAAAGATGTATTATTTTGGACTACTCTGGAGAGTGTTTCTGTAAGATTCTCACAATCATTTCTCACACACTTCACTGATGCCAAGCAATGAATTTCACTTGGGTTATCCTGAATTGGTTTCAGCATGTAGTAGCTTTTAATTAATCTCTTCTTTGCTAGTTTTTCTCTATTTTACAATCCCCACTGACTTTAAATAACGTATCCCAGGCCATCAACTTTTATGCTTTTGTTTTCTTTAAGGGTTTGAATACATTTAATCACTGAATGCTTTCCCAGGGATCTACAGCTTTGGTAGTCACTTATTTTTCTCCTCCTCCTCCTCCTCCTCCTCCTCCTCCTCCTCCTCCTTCTCCTCCGCCTCCTTCCTCCTCCTTCTTCTTCCTCCTCCTCCTCCTCCTGTTCTTCTTCTTTTTTTTTTTTTTTGTCTTCACAGATCATATTGAAGAGTGCAATTTCTAGGATATTAGCCATATTCTTACGTTCCTCTCCACAGGATGTGCAAAAACAGATGTCAATCTTTTCAGCTCGTAGCAGTGGTATATACATGAGAATATTAACATGGCAAGTATTCACAACAACAGATAGGATCTGATTCATTTTGCTTATTTATAAGCTTATTTATATGCAACTGTTCTGCCAATATTCTGATTCTCCATAAATAATGAATGCTTCATTATTTTTCTTTACTATGTAAACAGATAAATGTTTTTCATTAGTTTTCTTAAATATGTAATAAAATAAAATAAAACAAGAGAGAGGGGAAAAGGGCACAAAGAGATCAGTAGGTGTGACTATTCACCACAGTAGTTTCCAATTATTTGCAAAGCCAAAATCGGAATTTACCACATTTCAAAAGCAGCTGCTACAAGAACGGCTCTTTAATTTTCACACTCTCATGAGAGTCTGCCCACCAGAAAATTCATGCCTTTGAAATAGAAATTAAACGTGGGTGAAAGAAAAGTTCACTCGCGTTTGGAGCATCTAAAAAGAAAGCCAACATCTGCTCTTGTTCGGCCAAGGGAAAAGGAGGAAAAAGGCGGCCCCCTCTTGAATGGCCACTGTCCCATGTCGGGGCACAAAGCTGTGAAGGCACAAAGTGGGCTTCCTTTAATCTTCTCTCGTGTCCTTTCATCTGGCTGTTTTGCCAGCCACACAGGTGCCTTTGGAGAATAGCAGAGCAACAAGTGGGGAGGAAACTGGATCTCTCTTGCAATGGCACCACCATTTCTTTCCAGGACTGCTGAATATTAGATCGCTATGAAATAGAGAACCTAGTTTTTTGTTTTTAATTTTTTTTATGTTTATTTATTTTTGACAGGGAGAGAGACAGACCATGAGCGGGGGACGGGCAGAGAGAGGGGGAGACTGAATCTGCAGCAGGCTCCAGGCTCTGAGCTGTCAGCACAGAACCTGATGCAGGGCTCGAACTCACAGACCGCGAGATCACGCCCTGAGCCGAAGTCGGACGCTTAACCGACTGAGCCACCCAGATGCCCCTAGAGAACCTAGTTTTTAAATCACATCATTTGCGATTATAGTTTTTGTTTGTTTTTTAGTTTTTATCTAAATTCCAATTGACGTACAGTGTAAAATTAGTTTCGGGTATAAAATTTAGTGATTCAACACTTTCATACAACACCTGGTGCTCATCACAAGTGCCCCCATAATCTCCTTCACCAATTTAAGCCATCCCCCTACCCACCTCCCCTCTGGTAACCATCAATTTATTGTCTATAGTTAGGAGTTTGTTCTTTAGTTTGCCTCTCTCTCTCTCTCTCTCTCTGTCTCTCTCTCTCTCTCTCTCTCTCTTTTTTCTCCCTATGTTTGTTTTTGTTTCTTAAATTCCACATATGACTGAAATCGTATGATATTTGCCTTTCTCTGACTGACTTATTTCACTTAGCCAAATTGTGGAAAGAGTCCAAATGTCCATCGACTGATTAATGGTTAAAGAAGATGTGATATATATACATATGATATTTAATATATATTCATACACACACATATGCAATGGAATATTATTCAGCCATAAAGAAAGAATGAAATCTTGCCATTTGCAATGATGTGGATGGAGCTAGAGAGTATTATGCTATTTGATTATTTGGTATTACATCCAGGCCTGTATCTTTAAAAGCACAATTGTTTCTTTACAAGTAAAGCAGGTATACCCAGAAGCAAACACAAATGATTCCTATAGGAAAGTAAATATACAAAAAGCAGCTGAAGGTAAATTCCCCATGAAAATTACAAAATAGAAGGAAATAAACACTAGGGCGTTTATGTTCAGTGCAGCCCATGGGATTAGTCCTGTTTTGAGAGTCCTGTTTTGAGAGAATGTTTCTGCAGATGTTCTCACTGGTTAGGATCAGTGAGTGTAGCATCTCCTTGGCCAACCCAAGGCAAACAATCATTGTATTTGAAGGTATCAGAAGAGAACAGGCCGAACTTTGATGATGACCAGTTTGACCTATAATGATATGGTGACATTTTGTTTTCAGAGATTAAAAATCAACATGACTATTTTTCAAAAGGGTGGATAATCTGTCTTCATAGAGGTCATAAAAATTGTTGTGCAATATAAGACTATATAAAGGAAAGAATCTTCATAAAAACAGCATCAACTGTAGGTGGAGACTAATGGGTTAAGTAGAATACCAGAAAGTCAGTGTCTATATTTTGATTACTTTTCTCACACTGGGGAATACATCAACTTCCGTCAGAGCTATTTGTTTTTGTACACATATTGGTTAGGAGACTGCCACGTTATCCTCCAAGGTCATGACAAAGCCTTGCCAGATGCCTTATCAGCACTTCTGGAACAAGCTGAAAATTCACTAATGGTAGCATTATTGTCTAATCTTATTGTTAAAGTGAGTCACCAAGTTACTATTTGCCAAAAGGTGAGCTCTTTAGAGGAGAAGATTCTTTAGCGATCAAAGAATGACCTTTAGAAGGGAGTGTGGAATTAAAAATAGTAGAGCAGAAAAAGGAAAAAAAAGCTGAGAAAAATGGGAAAAAAATCCATCAACCACAGTAGATGATTTACTTAAAATGTTAGTTTAAGGCACTAACTTTCATTTACAAAGATTTAGCTAGTTTGAATCACAGCTTCTTGAGTTTTCTAATTACTCTCTCCTCCCCTTTTACTTCGTTGAAAGACTAGAGATCCCTCATTACTGCCTCCGGCTTAATTATGCATCACCAACACCTAGGTATCCATTTGTAAACTTCAGGTGCCAGAAGATTTGTGCCTGCACACAAATCACTTCCTGTTGAAACAGCAAATTTTGTGTATTTTTAATATATGTAATAAATTTGTTGTAATTTCTTAAGTCCCTTTTATCCCACAGCACCTTGTGTCTCTTATTTATATGTATGGTATGTGCATATCCCACAGACCAAGACCTCTAAGTTGCTTAAAACAAACTCAGGATAAGAAAAAAAAAAATTAATAGACAAATGTTTTTCCTAAATTTTCAGTGATTCTCATCTGAAAATGATCTCATCTAAGTTTCAAATGAAGAATTGTTGCTGCCTCATAAAGAAGGTCAGATGTAGTCTGTTTCGCTCTATCTGATGGCTAAAAAAAAAAAGAAAAACTTGCTAATTAGGCTTAGTGGGCAAGAAATGGGTCTCTACAGAGACTGATGAAGCTACAGGAATGAGGGAGAATGCCAGGAGCATGGCAATGCAGGAAAATGAGTTTTTGAAACGGTGCCCTGCTTGATTTGCTGATTCTGTAACAGAATCCAAGGTTGCAGCAAAAGAGAGGGACAGATGGCAGGAAACAAAGGTGGCAAATAAGAGTGCTGGTAAATTTCAGAGTTACCCCTTGGTATGATCTGAACTATGTTCACTCAAAATTCATATGGGGAACCCTTAACTCCCAGTACCTCTGAAAGTGACCTTATTTGGAGATAGGGTCTTTATAGAGCTAATTAATTTAAAATGGAATCATTAGGGAGGGCCTTAAGCCAATACATCCTATGTCTTATTTTATCTTATTTTATTATTTTATTTTATTTTATTTTAATTTTTTAAAAATAGTTTAAATGTTTATTTATTTATTTTGAGAGAGAGAGACAGAGCAAGAGGATGGGGGTGGGCAGAAAGCGAGACACAGAATCTGAAGCAGGCTCTGAGCTGTCAGCACAGAGCCGGAAATGGGGCTTGAACTCACAAGAAGTGAGAACATGACCTGAGCCGAAGTCCGAAACTTAACCAACCGAGCCACCCAGGGGCCCCATGTCATCTCTTTATAAGAGGACATTAAGATAGAGAGAGATCCCCCAGACATACGCATGCCCAGGGAGATGACCACAGGAAGACATAGTGAGAAGGTAGCCATCTGTAAGCCAAGGAGAGAGACCTTAGAAAAAACAAACCTACTGACACTTTGCTCTTGGATGTCTGTCTTCCAGAATATGAGAAATAAAGTTTTATTTATTTAATATTATTATTAACGTATAAAAGTTTTAAATATTGGCGCACCTGGGTGGCTCAGTCGGTTAAGCAACTGACTCTTGGTTTTGGCTAGGGTCATGATCTTCACGGTCCATGGGTTCTAGCTCCACATAAGGCTCTGTGCTGACAGATGGATTCTCTTGGACTTGGGATTCTCTCTGTCTCCCTCTCTCTCTGCCCCTCCCCTGCTCACTCTCTCTATCTCTCTCTCAAAATAAATAAATAAACTTAATTTTTTAAATACTAAATATTAATTGTATTTAGTAAATGAATAGAATAAATGTTGGTTGTTTATGCCACTTAGTGCATAGTATTTGTTACTGCAGCTCTAAACCACAAACCCCTAGGTTTCCATAGAAGATTTAGTAATTCAGGAATCCACTCACCCTGCTTAGAATAGGTAAATAGTAGAACAGAAGGTAGTGAATTGGGTCAAGGAAGTGGCCTAACCATCTCTCTCCCTGACCCACAACAACCCAAAAGATAAATAACATCTTACGTTCTTTTTCGATACTCTGCTATGCTGCCCATGGCCGGCCTTGTTTTCATTTTGTTCAAGTGAGTTCTAAATTTATTTTTATTCCACCTGGTAATTTTCATCTGATGTTAGTTTTTATTAAAATAAAAAATAATACCACTTAAGGAATTTCAGGTATGTTAGCACTGAATGTGAATCTGGGAATGCTAAGAACCATTCCTGCACTCATAAAAAACACCGTGGACAGCCAGGCTTAATACGGTAATAGTCCACTAGCAAATATGGGCAAGAATCAGATTTACCATTCAAGATTGATTCTGCTCAGCCACGGAATTCGTGTAAATACGTCTTAAAATTCGGGTTGAGCAGGTTCTACAACCATAACCCCAGGGATCATTCAGGTATGAAGGGCTTATACGAAGTTTTATAAGTTTGCTCTGTTCCACTTTTATGTTTCTCATATGTGATGATTGTTTAATATAGATGAAGGCCACTCATTCTTTAGCTAAAAGTGGAAATAACTGTTAGTGAATTGATTTGAAACACATGAAGTATTTAAAATCTTACCTTGGAGATCCAAATTCTATATTTTATAAATCTGCATCATAATCAGGTTAAAACTATTGAATATCAGCTCACAAGTAAAAGAATAACCAATTTCCTCCAAAAATGTATGGAGAAACTAGAGGATATAAATATCAAAAGAGCAAAAGAATCAAGTACTCTACCTGTGCATGAAGAAAAATGCTAGTTTACATAACATAATTTGAAAATGTTAGGTAGAGGAATTTTAGAAAAAGCTAAGATGAATGAACCACTCATACAGTAGATTAAATAGTGGGAGGATTTTTTGAGTGAATTTTAGTTTATAATAGATGAATTTGCTATTCAAATGCTTATTTTATTTTAGCTGCATTAAAAAAAAAAAACAGAAATATGGGTGACTCAGTCAGTTAAGCATCTGACTTCGGCTCAGGTCATGATCTTGCTGTTTATGGGTTCGAGTCTCATTGGGCTGTCTGCTCTCAGCACAGATCCCACTTTGGATCCTCTATCCCTCCCTTTCTCTCTGTCTCTCCCCCCACAATCTCTCTCAAATATAAATAAGTATTTAAGAAAAGAAATAAACATATGTAAGCGTTCAATAGTACAGAACTACAAAAACAAGTTATTGTAAGAATAATAACCATTTTATTACCCTGAGGTATGTTGAAATATATATGAGAAAATATAGTGTATTGGGCCCATGGGTGGCTCAGTTGGTTAAACCTCTGACTCTCAGTTTCGGTTCAGGTCATAATCTCCTGTTTCATGAGTGAGAGTCCCACATCTGCCCCTCCCCTGCTCGTGCTCTCTCTCTCTCTCTCTCTCTCTCTCTCAGAATAAATAAACTTTGAAAAATACATATTTAGTGTCAAATAAATACATGCAAATTATGATTTCCCTAATATCACATTGTCTTGATTATTGTAACTTTTTAGTATGTCTTTGAGTAGGTAGTGATAGTCATTTATCTTTATTCTCGTCAGTATTCTGTTGACTATTTTGATTATTTTGCTTTTTCATGTAAACAAATAGAATAAGTTTTTTGAAATGCACAAAATACATTGCTGAGATTTTTATAGGGGTTGTGTTGAACTGTACAACAAGTTGAGAAGGGCTGACATTTTGACAATATTGAATCTATCAATGAACATGACATACTTTTCCATTTATTTAGATCTTTGATTTGTTTCATCAGGCTTTGTAGTTTTCCTCATATAAATCTTGTACATACTTTGTTAAATTTATATTTAAGTATTTCAAATTTTAGTACTAATGTAAATGATACTATCTTCTAGTTGTGAACTCCAATTGTTCATTATATGGGAAAGCAATTGACTTCAGTATATTAAACTTATATTCTGTAACCTTACTATAACTGCCTGTTGATTCCCATGACTATTTTTTATTGCTGGTTCTCTGTGATTTTTTGTGTGTAGACAATCACAATCATGTTATCTACAAACAAAGATATTTTCTTCTTTCCCATTCTGTATAAATTTTATTACTTTTCTTGTCTTACTGCATTTGTTAGTACAATGTTGGAAAGGATGGTGAGAGAGGATGTCCTTGCCTTGTTCCTAATCTTAGTAGGAAATTATCTAGTTTCTTTCATTAAGTATAATGTTAGTCATAAATTTTTGTAGAAGTTCTTTATTAAGTTGAGAATGTTTCCTTCTATTAAAATAAGTTTTAGAAGTCTAGCTTTTTAATTTAGGCCTATCAAGCAATGGAATGCAGAACTTATACTCATCACAATGGAGATAGCTTCAAGGGTACAGTTTTTGGTTATGCTATTTTTAGTTGTTTTTTCTGCTTTGTTAGTAGCATATAGCATCAAATCATCCAAGATAACTCCGTATAGTAATGCATTTTCAAGAAAGATAAAGGAGACTTTAGTGTCACCCACAACACTGATAGATACTGGTTGTTTATCTGCCCCTGAATCAAGATATCCTTACTGTGATTTGGATTATTTTCTCATCCTGTGAGTCTTGGTCAGTGAGAGACCACATCTACCAGAGAAATTTTAAAAATCTAAGCCTTTACTTTATTGAGTTGTCTTGGAACTGGGACGTGGGAGCTGGATTAAGGCTCAGACAGCCAAAGAACACAACTTTTACTTCTGATTCAGAGCTGTTATAAGAAAGTAGCATGCATAATGGAAACTTTACTCAGGTGGGGGGCAGTGGTGACAGTAATTGCAGCAGCAACATCCAATTTATAAGAGAGGCAGTGGCTGTGGTATCAGTGTTGCTATCCTATGCCCGGTGCTATTAACATGCCTACTTGATAAAATTACAACCCCTAGAGCTTTCCTTCAGTTTCCCCCAAACTGTGGCTGTATAATAAATGCCACATTTATTGGCATCCGATATCCATTTACCTAAGTGTTGGTCTGGTTGTATTGCCTGGTGCTCATACTGGTTTCTCAGATGAGTTTTACCTTCAGTTCTTTATCATTTTAAAAACTATCTTCTAAGTTTTAATTTCAAACTACCTACCAAAGTATTAACCCATGCAATGTTCTTTTAAAGAAATCATTTTATGCTTTAATAAGAAAGAATCTTATTCTATTGTTTGAAAATAAGATTCCTTTGTCATAGACTAGCATTGATAATCTTCTATGGGCAAAGATACCAGCACATAGTTGCTTTTAGATCGCAAGGAGTTATAATATATAATTCTTGATCTCAATAACTTTGTGATTTAGATCGGAAGATCAAACAAATAGACACGGACATCTAATTAAAATCTTACCAAAACACAACTATAAAATGCATGTTATGTGATTTATTCCTAATACATGGAAAATGTAAATTGTACATGCAACAAACTTAGAAGTGAGGTATTTAAGTTGTGACTGGGTATGAGTGCTTTATAAAACATAAAGTGAGTCATCGGGAAATCTAGTTTTCAGTACAGAGGATGTGAGAAGGCATAGTTCTGCGAGGAGTTCTGGGGTCTTACTTATATTTTTGTGACAAAGATACGGTATATGGCAAATTCATATTTAGTAAATGTATAAATAGATGAATGGATGGTTCAGTGTATCGATGGATGACTGGATGGATGGTTAGGGGCAATTTAACAATTATGAAAATATGGAACCATTAAAATGCAAGTTATTCTTTCAGTAGATAGTATTCTGTTTGATGTAAAAATGTTATGTAGGGAACATCGAATATGAGCACTAACAGTGTAAGATACAGCCTCAATTTGGAGAGGACAGAAAGAGAGCTCTGGGGGTCTTACTGTTATCAAGTAGATATTAGAGAGTAATGAAGGTTGTCAATCTTATAATTCATTTAACACAACCCAGACTTGAATGTGCAGGTAATGAAAGCAAATTGATGCATTTTGCATCACTTGTTTATGGGACATGTCAAATGATTAATTCCCTTGATTACAAACCAAGATTCCAAAATTCCTGTAGGACTTTATTTTGACATATTGATAGAGTCCAGATAATCTTCCTGGAGAAATTATTCTTTAAAAAATAGTTATTAAATTTGGTTTGATGTTTATTTATTCACTTTGAGAGAGAGTGGGTGTGCTTGAATGGGGTAGGGGCAGAGAGAGAGGGAGAGCTCTTTAGTACTGTCAGCGCGGAGCCCAACACCAGGCTTGAACTCACTAACCATGAGATCACGACCTGAGCGGAAACCAAGAGTCGAACGTTTAACCGACTGAACCACCCAGGCACTCCAGTTATTAAAAATTTAAATATAAATTTATATGAAGAATTTTCAACATTGGAGAGATAATTAACTTTTAAAGACATTGATAGCTGTTAATAATTTACACTGAAACGCCAAAATGACCCCAAATGACTAATTAACAACTACTCCCACCTTTGCCTGCCATAACCAATCCATGTAAATATAGATATTGAATATACAGTTGAAATACATAAAAACAACACAATAATCCCCTTGGTTAATTGCAAACAAAACCACATACATATTCTTTTCTCTTTCTTTTATGGGTTTGTATTTTTCTAATTTGTCCTTCATCTTTTTATCCTTTAATTTCCTTAAAAAATATTTGATATAGGGGCACCTGGGTAAGTCAGTCAGTTGAGCTTCCGACTTCGGCTCAAGTCATGATCTCAGGGTTCCTGGGTTCAAACCCGGCGTGGGGCTTGTGCTGACTGCTCAGAGACTGGAGCCTGCTTCAGAATCTGTGCCTCCCTCTCGCTGCCCCTCCTCCGCTCATGCATGCTCTCTATCTCTCTCAAAAATAAACAGTAAAAAAAAACAAAAAACAAAAAAACACATAACTAAAGCCTATCACTATAATCTATAATTTTTCTATGTAGATGTTATCCCTTTATTTTAGTCATCTCTTCAAAACAATATTTTTCATATCTAATTATAAATCGTTAGAAAATGCTGGTCATTAATGAGTGCACATTTAATATAACTTACTACATAAATCAATAGGATTTATTTTCAAAAGGTAGAAATATTTCATAGTTGCTCATTAAAAGGATCATAGTCTTTAGGGATTGAATTTATATGGTCTTTAATTTTATGTAAGTTTTGCTCTTATCGTCAGGCAATTATCTTACTTATTTTGAGTTTTATGCTTTTGTGTTTGGCAGTCACACCCTCGCAGTACATAGAAATGGATAGGGAGTGCTAAAGAACACACATAAATCAATGTATGAAAGTGACAACATAGTGAACATACATGCCCTACTTCACTAGATGAGAATGAAAGCTCATCAAATACCTGATGCCAAGTTAAATTAATACGATCTACTTCTCAATAAAAAGGGATTAACTTTCCTTTCCGAAGAAGTACACAGTGACAACTAATCTGACCCTGGGGTCAAAACAAACTGAGTGAAAGGCTCACGAGATGAAACATGCACACATTTAGCGTTTTCAAAATTTTAAAGTTCATACAAGAAAATTTTGGCCACAATTTATGTCGAAAGGAAACCAAGGTGGTTTAAAGATGTTTCACGTTTTGAATTACACTAGTAGTGATATTATTCAAAAAAATATCTGTTCCTTTTTTCCAGAATAACACTTGTATCCCTATGTCTATTCAAAATCTGTTGTAACTGAAAGAAACCCTATGGGGATGCTATCATTCCTTGAGGGATACCGGAGAGACCGTCACTGGTATTTATAGACACCAATGTCAAATAGAGGCATGGAGGGCCACACTCAGACTGACCGGAACGAGGAGAACAAAAAACTAATTTTAGAATATTCTCTTTATCTTCAAAATTTAGATGAAGGTCTTTTGTTGGGTTATTGCTTGGAGCATGATAGGATTACTTCTACTCTAGTTTGTCCCTTTTGGTACTCATAAGACTGAGATTTACTTTCTGATGCAGTAATATTATTACCAATTTAAAAGTTTCCAAAACACAACAGCAGATATTTGCCAAAATAACCTGACGCTTTATTTCACTAAATTTTATATATAACAAATACATATAAATAGAAGATCTGAATAAAGTTGCTTCTGAGATAATAAATATAAAAGTAACTATAAATCCACTTCATCAAAGTGATCCTTAATAGTGACTATGTGGCTTATTACATTTATATATTAATCACTTTAAAAATCATTAACCCTCTACTTATAAAAAACAATGAATAAAGATCAGCGCTTGTATTTTACACATAGTTTAACAAACTTCGATAAACATTACATTTTAAGGAAAATTTTGAAGATTATATTTCGACACATATTGAAATAATTTTTCAAGATATACATTTTTCAGGGTGCTTGGGTGGCTCAGTCGGTAAGCATCCAACTTTAGCTCAGGTCATGATGTCACATGAGTTCGAGCCCCGCATTGGGCTATGTGCTGACATCTCAGAGCCTGGAGCCCGCTTCAGATTCTGTGTCTCCCTCTCTCTCTGCTCCTCCCCCACTCACACTCTGTCTCTCTCAAAAATAAATAAACATTAAAAAAATTTTTTTAAAAGATATAAATTTTTCATTTAAAGCATGGATGCCTTCTACCGACTTCATGTCAGTATCTTTTAAGCATTACCTGAGTTTATTTACATCTTAACACAAATCCATTCTCAACCATAAATAATACTTGTATAAAATTTTTACAACACCTTACTTCAAAATGCTTTTGTTGTTTTTGTTATCACAATGAATGATTTACTGGAAATCTCATCAGACGCACATTGAATCTAAGATAGCAGAAAAGTGATCATATGTGAATAGGAAATAGTTATTATCAGATATTTTAAATGCATAGAACTAGACAAATTTCTTCTTATAAATAATACTATAATAATGGTAAAATGGTTTAAAGTATAAAAAGATAAAGGTAATAGGAGTTTTGAAGGACGTATATTATGTGAGAGTTTACAATGATAGAGTCTTATTTTTGTATTGATTTACAAAAATGTTACCACACAAATTTGGAAAACCTTAAGATGTTCTGTGCACATGATATGTACTTAGTATATATGAAAGGAATAAAAAATGAATAAATAAATGAATGAATAAATGGTGAAAATTATTAACTGGAATATTAATATTTTGCCACAAATTCTAAACCCCACATATTATTTTTTAAACAAATTACTTTGTTAAATTATGAAATGAAATTTATCAAACTTGTTGATATTTGGCTTTATTTTTAGTATTCAATTCAATCCATCCTATTCATTCAATGCTATGCTTCTTGAAGAGAGTGAAAACTCATCACATTGAGTAACTGGGAATTCTCTGGTTTAATCCATGCTGCAAGTTACACGTGTACTTAAAAGTTAAATAAAAGTGCAGCTCGCTGAGATGTAGAGATTAAAATATCTCACATAGCTTTCTACATTTATAATAAAACACATATGATTGATTTCTGGAAAGGAAGACACTAGATCAATCTAATAAATAAATCAATACACGTTCCCTTATTTGGGGAACAAGAAGATAATGTGTTTAAACAACTCTAATCATTTTACAAACCTTTTTCATATCATTTATGAAACAATATAGTGTCAAACTATTTTTTTAATAATTAGTGTCTGTTTTTTATCAAGTGCTAGTTTTCCCTAAATGTATAGGAGTAATAGCTCATTTAAAAATTCACATTATTAGAGACGCAGGAATATGTTATTAACCATCAATATCTGTAATGTAAACTGGGATATCGAGCCTTAGGAGCAAAAGAATCCAGGGCTCATGTTTTCTTGTTAGTTTATGTAACAAATAAGCTAGATATATATTTCTGTTAGTAAGGTGTGTCTAAGTGTATCATAATTACTTCTTTGATTGAGTTTGTCCGCATATCAAAGCACATTCATAATATGAACAAACTAAAGCAAGCATCTAAAATGCTTGCAAGCATCTAAAAATTCCATAATACATTCTATTAAGAAAATATATGGAAGAGAGATTTTAAAGAATAGAAATATCTAAGGTTGCGTTAATTAATTGAGTTACAAAATTACATTGTGAGATGAATTTTTTAAGAGATCATTGATTGGTGTCCAATGAGAATGTATGCAGATGGGATGGGGACGCTGAAACTGGAGAATGTCATTAATCTTTCCCTGAAACAATATTTCCTGGGCACTTATTATAGGCTAAATATTGTGTTAGATCCTATATGGGCACTAAATAATGAATTTTCTGTTCTTAAAAGAGGAAACTAATTATTTTAGGACATAAATGTGCATTTTGAAAGGGCCACCTTATATAATAAAAATTAAAAATCACAAATGATTTTGTTGTCGAATTATGAAAGCAATGCTAATTTGAAAAAATAACCTAATACTTAATATCCAAGTTTGATTAGTAAACGTAAAATAAAAAGACAATGTTTATTGTCCAGAATCATACGAAAATTTTTTCAGAATAATTTAAGCATTTTTTTCAATTTTCATTTTGTTGAAAGATAATTTACATTGCATAAATCAATCAGACAAATTGGAAGAAAAATTAAACAGAGCATTTTCTTTTTTCACCATACTATGGAAAACAAAGTTGTAGTTTATATTTCTAATATACTTGTTTAAGCATACTCGTTTAGGCACTGAATACACTAAATAAGAAAATGGTGTACAATCGAATACTCTCAACATTTATACCCAAATTATCAAAATAGTTTAAATGTGTACACATTTCATATATTTTGCACTTAACTGAAAGAATTGTTCACTGTCCTCTCCAGTGGGGTTTATTGCAAGTTGCATGTTTCTGCTTAAGAAAAGATAATCACTTAATCATTGAAAAACTGATCCCGATTCTAAATCTGGATAAGATGGAGTAGCTTTCAAGACATCAAAAACAACTAGAAAGCCCAGATCCAAATGCAAAAATAAGTCTGTTTAAAAAAAATAAGATAGCTGCCTAGGTAACCGGGAACTCGGAAGGCAAGTTGCTGAAGGGTAAGGACCTTCAAAGTAGGGAGTTGACATTGTGTTGGCCTCCTTTTCCCTTAGGTCATTTCCAAACTTTGTAGGAAAACACTGAAAATCTACATGGATGATTGCAAATCAGAGGCAGAGAAACCAGCACAGCTTTTAGCAATATTACAGAGGTGGAGAGACAACGTCGAAAGGAGAACTAGTAAAACAACCGAGACTGGAGCAGCCAAGACAGTGGGGAGAAGCAAGGAGCTAAGGATTTAAGAGACTGGGACAATCCAAGAGGATGAGAAGGCCAGCTTCTTTAACGCCAGTGCAAATCGTTACTGAAGCTGACAAAAATCTCTATCTGGAGCAGATGACTTGAAATAAGAAGGGTATTCATTCCACCATATAAAATTAAGTCAGTGTATAAGTGCCAACACTGCTTTGTCAGTTTTTTCTTAAATACATTCACAATTGCTTATGAATTTAAAATTCCTGTCTATAAAATCAGAAGCAATAATGATTTAAAGACATAATGTGTGTGTCTTTTAATAATGTAATAGGGTTTGAGATCAACATTTTCTTCTTGAAATTATTTTAAAAAATTCCTAAAAGAACATCATGCCCTACTGTTTGTATAAAGAACAATGAGTTCTATCTTGATTATTATTATTTACTATTTTATAAGCAAACATATATGATGTTTCAGACATTGGTGAACATTTGCTTTAAAACTCCTGGCTTGGAATTTGGACCAGGAAAAAAAAAATCTGAAATGAACAAGCACACGAAGTGAAAAAGTACACGTTAAAGCCCCTTGTATATGGGATGATCATATAATTTATCATCCAAAATAGGGTGTGAGTGGGAAGATGGTTATTTATCATCATGTCAGGAAATAAGGTATATACTGGACTATCAAAGAAAACCCAGATGTGTGATAATCCAATGCATAAACCTCTGTGACCTAACAGAGCACAGAGTTCACAATTTTTGGTCCATAAATATTGACTGCGCTGATTCTAAAATAACCAAACAAATCGAAGGGGAATTAAGAGTTTTGGCTTGACACCTGAAGAAAAATAAGTATCTTTATGATCTGTAGGGAGATTGTTTCCCATATATCACCTCGATTGTGAAATTAATCACTAAAAATGATTTTTAAATAGAGTAATTAATACTAGATGGTTTATACAAATAGACCCAAATAATATCTTAGAATAAATGCTATTAAATATTCTCTTTATCATTCCTCTTATTTATTGTCTAGACCTTATATAAATTAGTAACACATCACAAATTGTTAGTGGGCTTTAAACACAAATTATTTCTCCTTGTTTATCATAATTTACATATGAACCAGAATACTTTCCATAATTAGAATCTAGATTATACCTAATAGCACAAAATATGATTATCGTGAATATTAAATACACAACGTAGTCAGTACTACACAACATTACGAAAAGACTTTGGGAAATTTGTTGAAAGTAGACAAAATTCTAAAAGTCTCTTTAAGGAAATCATGGTCAATTAAAATGCAAGTTCACTTTTTACATCTGAGAGGCTTGAATTACAATGGGTCAAGCAAAACTTTTTAGTCTCCACCTGCCTCAACCTCTGTCCAGTCCAGATGAGGGTATACCAGATGCCTGACAACTGTAGACTCAGTTGCCATTCTCTCTCCTGAGTCAGTGGATGTACCACGTGGCAGCAACAATGTCTGAACCTCTCATTCTGGTGCTTCTGATGGAATTTTAGCATTAAATACTATGATGGTTATAACATTTCAGGGTTCATATCTACCCCTCATGTTTGGACTGGCAACAAAGAATATTGTAGACTTATTGAAGGCACCTCTAATTACTTCACATTCGATTACATTTCATTAAATTTACATAGATCATTTAAATAAACTTTCTCAGTTGCTTAAGGATTGAGAGTTAAGGAAAAAAATGATCAATTCCAGCCTCAATTTAAGACTATTGAAATCGTATTCTTTGACTTGTCCTCATGAATATGTTATGAATATTTAACAATTAGCCCTCTTGGGATGCAGAGGAGAATCTGACTTTTAGGATTTGTTGATTCTTGTGATATAAAAACTCTCATCATAGCTGATTATATGCTACCTAAAAATTTAATCATCAACTCCCATAAGACCACATGACCTCGGGGTGCCTGGGTGGCTCAAGTCAGTTAAACGTCCGACTTTGTCTCAGGTCATGATCTCACGGTCCGTGAGTTCGAGCCCCGCGTCGGGCTCTGTGCTGACAGCTCAGAGCCTGGAACCTGCTTCGGATTCTGTGTCTCCCTCTCTCTCTGACCCTCCCCCGTTCATGCTCTGTCTCTCTCTGTCTCAAAAATAAAAATAAACATTAAAAACAATGAAATAGTTAAGACCACATGAGCTGACATTAGGACACCACTGTTTTTACTCTTCCTGTAGAGAAAAGAGATTAAAGTAATTGATATTGATTGATTTGTATACTCCTCTAACCACTACACATAACCTTAGAGATGATCACATTTTCTTTCTCTATTGTTTATTCCCTCAAATGTTCTAATTGTCCATGGAAAATTGTTTTCTATGTATTGCATTTCTATACAATATTAAATGTCCCCTGAAAGAAATGACCGTATGCTTGTTTTTTTTTTGTTGTTGTTGTTGTTTTTTTTTTTTGCATTTCTTCATTATCATTACTACTATACATGCAGAGAGGCAGAGAGTTGCAACACACAAATGCTGTTGGTGATAATGACCATATGAGAGTAAGGGTTTCCTTGCCCAAGACTGAAAATCTATAAATTGAAATTCCATCAGATGAATGGCCCTGCAAAGCTTCGGAGAAGCTGACCACAGCCCAAGTGTTCACAATAATCAATTCTAGTCCAAAACCAGGATGAGGTATCAGTACACTGATTATACTAGGAGGGGAGCTGATACTTTCCCACCCCCAGGTATTAAACTGAAAAAACAAGGTTAGTATGTAGCTTCTACCATATCATATTGTCTTTACAACCTAGACCCTAATCCTAGCAGGAGAGACACTACTGTTTTGATAATAATTCAGCTTAAATATTCCATAGACTCATGGTTGTGTTCTTTTTCCCTGATTCAGAGGTCCTGCCTTGCCATATATCACTGTATATGTTCTCCCATGTAATGGGGCAAAAGGAATTCTGAACACATGCTGACGATTCTCTCTATATGACTTTCCCTTATGTGTGCTACGCCAGATGGCTTGAAGTAACCTTGTTTGGGCATTTGCCCTTGTTTGTAAGACCCTACATTAGAGTGCTCTATGAGTATTTTGTATCACTTTATATGTGGGAGAAATGTGAATGTGAGTTATTTTGAGGCTCTAATTTAAAAAAAAAATTGACTCATAAAATTTTATTAAAGCACAGAATATAAATTTTTCTAGGAAATCCACAGTAGAGTATGCATGTGGTTTAAATAGCAAGTTTTTAAATAATCAAAAGTATTCTCATAATTGCCCATACCCTTCAGAATTCTACACAAAGCTAAAGACATTTGGAAAAACAAGAGGTCTAATTGTCCATTGACTCTGCCACCTTAACATTAACTTTGCAGAAATAGCTTACTAATTGCCAGATAGTATGTTGTAGTGTTCCTAAAAATGAGATGCTCCTCTTTATTGTTTCTAAAATTTATTTCCATCAGTCTGCTTGAGAGGTTCATAGCTATGTCTCAAAGAAATTAAAGGAAATATACAATTATTGAATACATTGTTATTTGTTCATAAAGAAGACATTCTTAGAATAGAGCACTATATAACTTTCCACTTTAAATAATCAGCTATGCCCAACTTGGCTTTAGTTTACACGTGGCTTTGAAATATGGGTAAGAAGTTGTTATTCAAATGAGCACATTACCCTTGATTTTGTCCTGCGAGCAACTGAGTCTTTTGTTTAGAATGTGTTCTGCTATTTAACCTAAAGGCATATTTTCTTAATTGTGCCATGTCTATTATACCTATTTATGTCTCTTTGGACCACAGGATATATGTACATGTTCTGAATTATTGTAATTACTCAGCCACGACCCAGCTTATCTTTTTGCAAGCACACTTTGCACCTGGATAGTTTATTTGCATATTAGGGACATCTTTCCCTCCCCTGCTGCTATGAATTGGGACAAATAGGACTTGCTATCACAAGACAGAAGAATCATCACTTCTTTCTCCCATTAAGGCCTGTTCTGTTAGGCACTTATGCAGACCCCAATTCTGTGCAAAAATGGGATTTTTCACAATAATTTGAAAAAAAAAAGTTCTTCTGTGGTTGGCACCATAATTTTTCTCCTTTATCCGACTAAACAAGAGAAAGAGAGAGAATTTTTAACCCCCAATGCATACATATAGATATCTATTGCAAAAATTATCCTGAGCATGAGGATGAGAAATATAGATATAATATATATATATATATATATATATATATATATATATATATTTATAAAAATAAATATGGTGTGGTTGGCACCATAATTTTTCTCCTCTATCCGACTAAACAAGAGAAAGAGAGAGAATTTTTAACCCCCAATGCATACATATAGATATCCATTGCAAAAATTATCCTAAGCATGAGGATGAGAAAAAAAAAAAGAAAGATTAATTTTGTTAGATTGAGTATTTATGTGTGTTTTTGTGCACAGGAGGTGGGAATATATTTTAACTGTATTCGTTTAGATAGGTTCTCCTGAGACTTTGTCTTCAAACTAATTTGTACAAATTTCAATTTCAATATATTCCTATTGTTGAGAAAGTTGTGGAGATACAAACTAATTAAGAAACTTTTATAGTTTTTTTTTAATGTTTATTTATTTTTGCCAGAGAGAGAGAGAGAGAGAGAGAGAGAGACTGAGCATGAGCAGGGGAGGGGCAGAGAGAGAGGGAGACACAGAATCTGAAGCAGGCTCCAGGCTCTGAGCTGTCAGCACAGAGTCTGACGCGGGGCTCAAACCCACGAACTGTGAGATCATGACCCGAGCTGAAGTCGGACGCTCAACCGACTGAACCACCCAGGTGCCCCAATTAAGAAACTTTTATCACATTTTTTATTATTCAATTAAATGTTGACACTTTTGTTCTTTTGAGTTGACATTTACTTTAAATGTATTTTCCTTTTATATACTGGATGAATGAAGGAAGTAACACAAGGAACTGGTTGTTATCCTCCCTTTTAGAATTCTGTCTATATCCTTAACTAAATTATATACAAACTTGAAAAATTCTTTCCCAATCATACTTCCTCTATCAAATTATACCTCATTGTCATATTCTTTTCTAATATTTCCTTCATCTGGGATCCTGTGACATGTAAGGCCTCTGGTTGCTTAACATGTCTCATGACTTCCTTCTTACGTGCTTTACTGGGAAGGTATTGGGACGAAAAAATAACTAAGGAATTTGAAACCAGAAGACTCTGATTTTAAAGTCTGAATTTGAATACTGTTTTTGATATTCAGTAGTTAGATAGCCTGAGTCACAATTACATTATGTCTCCATTTTTGAACTTCCTCATTCAACAATAATAGCGAAAACAAAACAAACTTATTGAGCATCAAATAACACTGGGGATATAAAGCTGAAAAGCACACAGTCTCTGTTGTCAGAGAAAAAAATGGGATGGCCCACTGTCTTTAGAACAAGGCAAGATAAGTTTGAGCCTACTCACGCTGGCTCTCCTCCAGCAGTATCCCAACCCCATGGCTAGGGACCTCCTGGGCCAACAAGGTGTGTCCTTCCAGCATCTTCCTTTCTAACCCATTCTCTGGGTATCCTTGAGTCCACAACTTTTTGCCCAGCAGGACAGAGGACGCATGCAAAGTGTGCATAATCCTCTGTTTGCATCAATTTTTCTAAGAGCGAAATACACCAGTAATGTGAACCCATAAGGCCTGGGGAGAAGCTAAGAGACAATTACTTGTAAAAGGCATAGACAGAGCTGCATTTTCACGCTGACTGCCCACCCACATGTTTGCACACTAGGGCGCTACAGTATGGAGTGAGAAAATGGGTACGGTACAAGCCATAGGCTGGACCTCTGAGACATCAAAAATTCAAAATTTGAACTTACCATTGCATTCCTTAAGAAGACTTGACATATTTATCAAGGTAACAGGGCAGAATATGATTTGTTATATTAGTTGGTAGCTTGATTTATAACTTTTCTATATTCAAATATATGAAACACAGATCTGTAATGAACTTTTGTCCCTTGTTAACCTCTAAACCCCAATTGAACTCTTGCAGATACTACCTAAGGGTCTGATAAGACAGGATATCTAACTCTATTTAACCTGTAGTGGTGAGATAGGTCACTTTCTTTGGGGTGGAACAAATGATTAACCTTAATTTACCAGGATAAATGGAAAGTATGTAGCCAAAGTGTACATGCTAGGTCAATCTAAATGGATCCAGCTGCTACCATAATGCTCTTTAAGAAGAGAGTCAAGTTGACATGGGGAGCAGTCCCAGGTTGGACAAAGCCAGGCTGTTAGACGAGTTGGCATTTTTATTTGCTGGACCAAAGATTCTTAAGCATAACAGAAAACACTATGTTCTATGGTGTTTATTTCCTCTTGTTTGACCTCACAGCTTTCCTTTCTTGCCCTTCAAGGAGGAGAAAGAAGAGAATCAGCTGTGTTGCAAGCATATATTGAATTTTAATCATTGTATAATTCTCTCCAGCAAGATTATCTAAAGCTTACATATCCCTTGAAGTAACACTTTTAAAGGTCTATCAGATCACAAGGCCAAAGGGCCATACAAACAAATGTTTTTATTAATTCAATTTTTCAGTATGGTTGAAATGTGATATCACAATTTCCGTGCAAGCAGATTAAAGTCATAAATCTGAGTTTATCATACCACCTTGAAATTAAACAAGAGAGCAAGAACTCCCCTTTCAATCTGAGGACAAGAAATGGGAAAGTGAAACATGTCAGAGTCTAGATAGAGATTTCAGAGAGCAAACTTTCAATCACTGAATCTATGCAATAGTGTGGGAAGAAGAAATAGACAGCCATGGTTAAATATTCTCCAACCTGAGAGGTCAAGTCAAAGACAAATTGCTTACTAGCCAGGGTACTTGACCACACACTTAAATTCGTTATATTCCACATTCTGCCACAGAGGTCAGAGTCAATAAAGATATGAAAGATAAAGTACATTTTTTATTATTACAAGTTTAATGTAAAAAATATTTGAGTGTATGTGAAATGTGTAAGTTTTTAGTTCTATTCTCCTTTTATCTCATTTTCTCAGACGACCATCCAGTCCCATCTGTAGACTCATGAACATTTTAGTTACTTTGGGCTGAATATAGCTGAAAATATTAGACTATACATAACACTTTAACATTTATCACAAAGTTTACATTCAAAATGAAGGAAACAAGCAAAGCAAATGTTCCCACTCAGCCCTTAACAACTGAGAGTAAGAAGGATAAAACCTGCAATCTTATGCTTGTTCTTCACTTGCTAATAAGGAATTTTTCTTAAAGTCCCAAGTAGATCTCTGAACTTCAAATCATTCTGCAACAAGTTTCAGAACTTTGTTGTTTTCTTCTGCGTGATTCTTATTTTCATCGTGTTCGTTTTAGTTAACGTTCGCTGAAAAGCCTTTACTTTAAAGTCACCTCATACTCAACTCCAAGCTGATGATACACACAATACATGGCACAAACATTAGAAACAGAAGCAAGGAAGTATCCACCATAAAAATTAGGATAGTTGTTAACTTTAAAAAAGAGGCAGTTGTGATAAGAAACAGGCATCCAACAGTCCTTCAGGATTCTGGCAATTTTCTTTTGCCTTAGTTACATAACTACTTGTTTTATAATGACTACAGAAAGTGTGCATTTGTGTGCAATCAATTTTTAAAGATTCATTTTGTCTATTACATTACAAAGTTTTTGCAACAGGATTATATCTTAACTCTATAATATAAACTGTAGACAGACAGATATGTTTAACCTACATCTTGAATTCAAGTGAATTGTGAATTTGATTTATTTTCTCTCTCCATGGAGTTCCTGGGGATGTTTATTCTATCAAGGATAACTGACAATCAGCTAAAGTTTAAAATAAGAGCTGCCATACAGCATTCAAGAAATCTTTCAGAAATATCTAGTCTCCGAATGCAGATGGAATACATCCAACTACCATGTGAAAATATTTTCTGATTATGAAAAAAGAAGCATCATATATTAACTGAACAGAACCTAACATTAAAATACAATCTTTTTTATAAGAATAAAATATTCCAGGGGTGCCTGGGTGGCTCAGTGTGTGGAGCGTCAGACTCCTGGTTTTGTCTCAGGTCATGATCTCACGGTTCATATGTTCCAGTCCTTCTTAGGGCTCTTTGCTGATGGTGCAGAGCTTGCTTGGAATTCTCTCTCTCTCCCTCTCTCTCTGCCCTTCCCCTACTCTCTCTTTCAAAAGAAATACATTTTTTAAAAACTTAAAAAAACCCAAAATATTCCATTATAGTTAATCTCATTTCCATAATTAATCTGATTTTATACTGGTACAAATTCAAATGTCCGTGTAGTCAATTTGATAAACACTTAGTAAAATAAAGAACGATGACCCAAGTGTCTTAGAGGATTAATTTTATAGCAAAAGTTCAATAAATGGTTAAATTAACTTATTGATTGATCAAATACATGGAAAAGTATTTTGTCTTGAAATAAATTGGTATATTCAAAAGAATGAAAGAATTTCCGGTGCAGCCTCTCCAGGACATTTGCATTGGGACTGGTTTCAGCAACACTTTCTCTAACTGTATTTGTGGTGGAAAATGTGCATGCATTTCTTGAGCAGCCAAAGTGGTGGATTCTAGTGATAATCAGAAATATCCGGTCGAACAACCTCTAAACACCTTTATTGTTGGGGGAAAGTCTTCTAACTATATATGTTAAATGAAAATGTATATGTATTCTCCTTCTCTAGTCACGTAACCTGTGGGCACGGGTCTGAGGCTCG
This sequence comes from Panthera leo, assembly GCF_018350215.1. Lineage (NCBI taxonomy): Eukaryota > Metazoa > Chordata > Mammalia > Carnivora > Felidae > Panthera > Panthera leo. The sequence continues at coordinate 21,479,671 of NC_056687.1, read as the reverse complement.
GGCAATGGGCACTCCATCTGATAGTTGGTTGTTCAGAAAGTAACACAAAAATTCAGAGTCAGTCGGAGGTTAGTAGTTCATAGTTTTGTTGGTTAACCTGAGAGGTCAGAAGCAGAGGAAGAAATGCTCACGGTAGCAAGAAGTCTCCAGCGACAACAGTGGTGATGACAGCAATAACATCCCAAGCAGAGAGATCTTGATGTTTATGACTTGAGGAACGCTAGAGCTCACTGAGCTCCTGGACATTTTGTGAGTACTCCTCCTATGCTTCTGAAAATTTTGCTTATGCTTAAGTTACATAGATTGGCTCTCTTCTTTGGTTTCAACCAAAGGCTGGTTTTTAGCATTCTCTAGCTTGGTGTTTTACTGTGTTGTAATACATCCTATCACAAATATTGTATGTGACCATACAAACTCAAATATAATTTTACTGCTATAGGTACTTAAATGTCATACATTTTTTTTTATTGTTAGAGGTACTTCTACTTTGTACACAATACTTTAGCTTGCATTGTAACCCCTTTTTTAGAGAGCTTATGGGTTTGTGTGTGTGTGTGTGTGTGTGTGTGTGTGTGTGCTCATCTTTCTGTGTGCATGTGTGTGCTCATCTTTCAAGAAAGACTTACATTCTCTAGGGTAAAGAAGTGTGGTGTGTTTGACCTTGCATAATTTTAGTAATCAGAATTGAAAGCAGCTATTGAACCAAGAAGACCTGGAAAAGCCCTTACAAGAGTCTCTGTTAGACACCCACAGTGTAGACACTACAAAGTGTAGATTTCTCTGGTCTTTCATCCACAAGGATGCAAGACACGGCATTTGTCTCCTCTTTAGCACACAAAATGATAATCACGCTTTTTGCAGAGTAGCGCTAAAGCAGAACAAATTAGAATGGAATTGGACAACAACCAAATTAATCACCAGGCAACCTGAAATGATTTAATGAAGTCATTGAAAATATTTTTTTTCATAGGAAAGTGATTTGCCAGAGATGTTTGGAAGTAGCCCTTGCATTTTTTGGGACTTTTCTCTCCCAATCTATAATTATCGGCAGAGAAATTAAATTGGAAAACCTATTTACCATATCAAAGTTCTTAGAGAATTATTAACAGAATATCACAGAGCTGAGTGAAGACCCTCTATGAATCCACACTAAATCTGAGATTGTAGCGTCAACATCCCTCAATGTATTCATCGCTGGGTTCATGAGTTCTATGAGACATTTTACTTAAAGCACAAATACATGTGGTAACAGACAGAAAGGAGTAAAATATTTTTTCTCTTATGAACAAAATGAATCCAAAAATTCTACACTGTTTTAGAGGTTTTATAGAACTATTAACAAAACATTGTGAAAACTTCAAGAGATTTTAGACATTCAGCAGGGAAGATGAACTTTGGCTAATAAATACATTTTGAACTTTGTCAGTGGGAAATTTAGAGCTGTGATGCTATTACCAGATGCGAGGTTTTAAGGTTGTTTCTAAAATTGCCACAAGTAATGGGTCTAGCAAATAAGAGGCAATTCTGAGCCATCCACATGAAAGAGAATCTGATAACATCTTCAGGCACGCTAATTAGTATTAGTCGATGTACTGCCAACATTTAAGAATACCCATTAAAACACGAAGGAAAAATCAAAGGTGAGAAAATTAAATTATAATAATTTCGATATTTTATTTTGTTTAGTTTTAACATATATGGTTTCCCAAATAACATTGAATATGATCTGTCAAGCATAATTATGATTCAGATTAATTCTTATGGTTGTTAAAAAAAAAGGGTCTTGTTTCTGACATTGCTACCCACATGCATACTTTCAGTAAGAATACAATCAGTATGTTGCAGCTGCCTTTACTTATTACAATTACCATTATGTAATTAGTTCTCTAATTGTGGCATATAACAGTTTGCCTGTGCTTGGTTTACCATGCACCATTTTATTTTTGTCATTACTTTGTGCGGCTTAAACCCTCTGTTAAAAACGTATGGTGGTGCTGGTTGGCTCAGTAGGTAGAGCGTCCAATTCTTGGTTTCAGCTCAGGCCATAATCCCAGGGTCATGGGATCTAACCCCGTGTAGAGCTCCATGCTGAGCTTAAGATCCTCTCTTTCCCGAGGCGCCCGGATGGCTCAATTGGCTGAGCCTCCAACTTCGTCTCAGGTCATGATCTCTCAATTCGTGAATTTGAGCCCCACATCGGGCTCTGTGCTGACAGCTCAGAGCCTGGAGCCTGCTTCGGATTCTGTGTCTCCCTCTCTCTGCCCCTTCCCAGCTCATGCTCTGTCTCTCTCTGTTTCTCAAAGATGAATAAATGTTAAAAAATAAAAATTAAAAAAAAATTCTCTTTCCCTTTGCCCCTCCCCCCCAATAAATAAAATGAAAAAAGTGCAGACAAAAGGTATTACATGAGGAAAAGTGGATCCAAACCTTGAAACAGTTATATAAATATTCTGGTATATATTGAAACTTGCACATTACAAAATTTTAAATCGGTAATGGCTTTGATTTTTACTTCATAAATCTTATTATGGATCTACAGTGAATTAAACATGTAAATTACAGTTCCTTGGACACATGCAATATCATACTTTCTAACAAAATCTATAGAACTTTTGATTTTATAAATGAATCGCCACAAAAGATTTTGTATTTTCCCGTGAAGGCTTTAAGTAGCTCTTTTTTGTGTTAAAATTAATTTGGGATAGCCGGTTTTAGAATACAAAAGAGTATGACTCATAATTGTCCTCTTCCAATAAGAAAATTCAATGTAGTCACCTGACTTGCTAAAATTTATACCATAATGCTGTGGTAATGGATCTTGTAACTTTTCAAAAAAATTAAAAAAAAACGACAAGGGTGCCTGGGTGGCTCAGGTCATGATCTCCTGGCTCACGAGTTCCAGCCCCGCATTGGGCTCAGAGCCTGGAGCCTGTTTCAGATTCTGTGTCTCCCTCTCTCTCTGCCCCTTCCCTGCTCGTGCTCTGTCTCTTTCTCTCAAAAATAAATATCAACATTAAAAAAATTTTAAAAATAAATAAAAATGACTGTAGTTATGATGCAGCCTCGTGATTTCCTTCTATTGCAACAGTTTCTCTTAATTACATATTAATCAATAATACATAAAAGTCCATATCAGAGTATGACAAAATAAAAAGACTGTGCAACATAAACACTTTTATTCTATTTCCAAATGCTTCTTGGAAATATTTTCCCTTTTTACATTTGTTGATACCTTCTTTAGATTCAGCTTCTAAAATTTTTGTTAATTTAAAAAATTATTAAGAAAAGTCTATGCATGTTCATATTTATTCAGTTTTTACGTAATTTTATAAGTTTATTTATTTTGAGAGAGAGAGTGAGCATAAGTGAGTGGGAGGAGGGATCGAGAGAGGGAGAGAGAGAATCCCAAGCAGTCTTTCCACTCTGCTCAGCGCAGATCCCAACGTGGGGCTCTATCTCACGAACCATTAGATCATACCTGAGCCAAAACTAAGAGTCAGATGCTTAATCGACTGAGCCTCCCAGTGCCCCATGTAGTGCTTTTTTTTTTCTATTCCAGGCTTCTACCCAAAAAACGATAGTACATTTAGTAGTCATGTCAACCTAGACTCCTCCTCTTGTTTGTGGCAGTTTCACACGTTTTCCTTGTTTTTAATGACCTTGATGATTTTAAGTCCTACTGGTCACATATTTTGAAATATGTCCCTCAGAGGGATTGGTATGATGTGTTTCTCCTGATCATGCTGGTTTATCTGTTTTGGGGAGGGAGACCTCAAAAGAAAAATGTCTTTTAATCCTACCATCACGAGGCTATATAATATTAGCCTGACTTATGACTGTTAATGTTAATCGCAATCATCTGGCTGAGGTAGTGTTTCTTGGGATTCTTACGTTGAAATTACCCCTTTTCCTTTGTAGAAAATCACCATGCCTGTGTCCTTTTAGATGGATAAATATATAAATCTATCAATTATTTATATACGTAGATCTCTCTATGCATAGATCTATACCTCTCTATAAGCCAGTTTTTATCTATATTAAGCAAAATATAAATTCACACTGATGTCTCCAAATTTATTCTGACATAAGTCATTCTAGCTTTTTCCCCTGGTTTATCTGTAATCGCCTATGCCAACACTGAGAATCCTGGATCCTTCCATTCACCTTCCTTTTACTTAACCTTTTAGTCCCAGTGTTAACAACTGTTCACTTGTGCTGCCATGGAAATGTTATCAATTATAGTACAGCACTATGTACAGCTCCTTTTAACATCAGTTTGTCAGATTGGACTCATTTCCACAGGTTCTTAGGCTAGTGCCTTTTTCACTCAACACTTTCCATCATTAATTTATTAGTAATATGGTTTGATTACTTTGTCAGTCTGTATTCCTTCCTGGGAACAACCAACAATATATTTGTGTGTGTGTGTGTGTGTATACAACACACTTGCATATTTATATTATATATTAATATATATATAGACACACACATATATACATATAGTTATAACTTATGTATATATTACATATATAATGTATACTTACATATATAATTAAGTGTATCCATGTTTAATTTTAATACATTAAGACTCATTTTCATGCTGTAAATTTCTATGGTTTCAACACATACATAGTATCTATCATGTACCCATAGCTACAGAATCATACAAAATATTTTATCACTTTAAAGAGATACCCTGTGATTGATCTATTTGACATCACTTCAACCCGAATCCCTGGGAACTTTTCATTGTTTCTCTTATGTTACGTTTTCTAGAAGTTCATATAAATGGAATCTTAGAGTATGCAATCTTTTTATAGTGGCTTTATTGACTTAAAAATATGTATTCAAGAATCATCCATATCTTTGTATAGAAAGCTAATTTTTATTTATAGTAAAATAGTATCACATTCTATCTCTGTACCAGAGTTGTTTTTTTCCATTCACCTATCAAAGGTCATCTTGGCTATTTCCAGTTTGGGACCATTATGAATAGAGATGCTATATACATCTGTGCGCTGTGCGTGTGTGTGTGTGTGTGTGTGTGTCTGAGTGTATACATGAATTTTCAAATCAGTTGAGTAAATATCTAGCAGCAAAGTTTATGAATTATATTGTAAGGCTAGCTTTTTAAAAACCTGCCAAATTGTTTTATAAAATGGGTATACTATTTAAGTTCCCATCAGCAATGAATGAGTACTCTTGCTGTTTCACATCCACACCAACAATTGGTACTGTTGCTTTTTTTTTTATTCAAGTCATTTCAATTGGCGTGCAATGATATCTCAATTGTTTTCTGAATTTCCTTGATGATAAATGGTGATTTATGTCATATGTGTATTTCATTTGTAGCCTTTTTAAATTTAAAAAAAAATTTCTTTTAACATTTATTTATTTTTGAGACAGAGAGAGACAGAGCATGAACGGGGGAGGGTCAGAGAGAGAGGGAGACACAGAATCTGAAACAGGCTCCAGGCTCTGAGCAGTCAGCACAGAGCCCCACGCGGGGCTCGAACTCACGGACCGCGAGATCGTGACCTGAGCCGAAGTCGGATGCTTAACCGACTGAGCCACCCAGGCGCCCCTCATTTGTAGCCTTTTAATCATAATTTTTGAAAATTTTAAAGAACAAAAATTAAAGATAAAACATACCACCCTACTTTTTTTTAAGTTTATTTATCTTGAGAGAGAGAGAGAGACAGCGAGCAGGATTTGGGCAGAGAGACAGAGACAATCCCAAGCAGGCTCTGCACTGCCAGCATAGATCCCAATGTGGAGTTCGAACTCAAAAATCACAAGATCATGACCTGAGCTGAAACCAAGAGTCGGATGCTTAACCAATTGAACCACCCAGGCACACCAACACCACCCAACTTTAATTAGATGCAATACCACAAGTGAACTATAAAATATCATAAAGAAATGATCTTTGTATAAAATCAGATAAATATTGTATTAAGAATGACAAAATGTGATTAATAGTTTTAAATACATGGGACAAGTTAAACAGTCAACACGATAATTTGTGCCACTTTTTTTTAGTATATTCAGAATACTTTAATGTGAGTAGATATCACAGACGGTCTGGAGTTATTTTTTAAGGTCAAATTATCATTAAGTTACTTTCCTAAGAAATGTCAAGTATACTATGATAAAGGACTTACTTCAGTTTGAGCAGAGCCTTTATCTGCCTTACTGATCTCTTTTTAACAAGAACTATTAAAAGCTACTGGGCCCATATTAAGTATATACTTGTACAAGGCCAAAGGCAAGAAGAAAGAACTTTTAAAAGAGTCAAGCTTACATAAACATTTGAAGAAAGATTTCTTATGGCTTTAAGTTGCTCATCCATTTATATTTCATGCAACAAAAATATTTTAAGTTTCTATTTGATTTCAGATATCTAAAACTCATTTTTCTTGAGTAGGTTACCTAATTCAGACTTTTTAAATATTTTTATATCACAATTTTATTTCTCAAATAATAGTGTTATCCAAATTATATATTCATTTATGCATATTTAAAAATATATTTAATAATACATTGAATGATTGCTGTCTATTTGGTCCTGTTCTAGGTGCTAGAATACATCAGTAAGCAAAAGAGACAAATCCTTGCTTTTGGAGGCTTACATTTTGGAGGGAGGGTCACAAATAAATAATATTAATATGTAAAAGAAATATTATGCTGGATAGTAATATATGCTTTAGAGTGTGGTGTTTTACATGACATTTTTACCATGTAAATATTAAACATTTTTACATGGGGCTGTGGGAAGAGTTAATACAAGGGGTGAATTTTTGGTAAATACCTAAAAGATAATGTCAATGGTATCCTGCATGTATCTGGAGAGAGAGTAAGTGCAAATGCTCTGAGGCAGCAGTGTTTCTGGTCAAATGACGGTGATGAGGCCAGTGTAACTGAAGTGTTGCTCTATGATCAGGAGACTAGTAGAAAATGTCAAAAGGATAAGAACGTTACTTCTCAAAGTGGGATGAGAAGCAGCGGTTTTAGCAGAGGTGTGTGGTACTCAGATATGTTTTAACATTGATCGCGAAGACTGCTTTGTTGGGGACAGACTGAGGTGCGCTAGAAGGAAAGACTAGGAGACCAGATAAGATGTTAGTACTTTCATGAAAGCGAAGGAATTAAAAAGGACTCGGATTGTGGGGTGGGGCTAAAGAGCCTAAATGCCAGATATCTTCTGAAGTCAATTTGATAAAATTTTCCAGCAGAACTCATAAGATCTGAGAAAGAGCAATTTAAAGAAATGAGCAAGGACTTTGGACTGAGTAATTTAAAGAATGGATCTGCCTTCAACAGAGGTGAGGAAAACAGTTGAAGAAGGCTTGGGAGAAGATCACCCTTGGCGATGTTAACTTTAAGATGCTGTGTGTTATACTACTCAAGATGTTGAATCAGATGCACATTTCTGCAGTTCAGGGACATTGCCTGCACTTGAGAAAAAAAAATTCTGAATGGTCAACATATCAATGTCATTTAAAATCAAATACTTGCATGGCAATATAAAACAATGAATACAATCAATGAATTAGAGATATTTTGTCTGGTTGTCCACTAATGTCACAAGCCAGTTACAAAGGTAAGACAAGGGGCGAAATGTAGTGTAAGTACACGAAATAATGCTATAATACCAAATTGTTATTAATAATAATTATTTCTTCTCTATCGATAAGAGAAACAGAGTGACTCCAAGTATTTTGTGAATGAGGAGCTTAATATGCATATTGGTGTTTGGGAAGTAAACATTTGGAACGGTTAGAATATCAGAAAAAAACAACCAGGTAAGTCTGAAACCCTGGAACAGATGGGCAATGAAGAATTCATGGAAAACTTCAAGAGACATTAAGTGCGTCATGACATAGCACTACAAAGGGGGGGCTCGCAGAGAATTCTGGAAGCCACTGCCTCTGCTGAGCTGCTGCTTCTGGAACCCAAACATAGGCCAGAAGGAGAGCAAGGATATGAGTGTCTCTACATCCTCATCATTTCTAATCAGGATAAATGTCTCAAGATATTGGCCACTTCTGCCTTTCAAATCTCTCGAAAGTACCAACTGATTGATAAAAATCTAACCTGGATTATATAGAAATGGGATTTAGGAATGAACCCAGTTTATGACCTGAGCAATGGTGGCAAGGTAAGAGCTCAGTATTCATATTCAGTCCTTTTACATATTTAACTTCTTTTTTGTGTGTGTTAGATTGAAGGTATATATACATATATATATGTGTGTGTGTGTATATATATATATATATATATATATATATATATTCATATGTATGTATGTACATATACATTTATGTTGACTACATAGAGTATATACAGTGTGATCTTGATTTTGGGACTAGATTCCCGTAATTTATCATTTACATACAACACCCCAGTGCTCATCCCAACAAGTGCCTTCCTCAATGTCCATCACCCATTTTCCGCTCTCGCCCACCCCACAAATACATCAGCAATGTCATGTTTTCATCGAACACAATACCACTAGTGCTTAGACCAAAAGGACAAACATCCCACTTAATTCATCTTTCAATAACGTTCATTCTTTTCACTGATATATAACTTCCTTTTATATTAAATAGTAATATTAAATATTTTGAAATTAAATATTGAGATATAGGGTTAACCACTCTTAACATACATTGTTTTGATAATAAAAGAGAAAGGCAGTACAAAAGATTTGGTTAATATTTATATCAAATCAACTAAGATATACTCATAAATCCTTATTTCTTAAACTCTTCAAATGGTCATAGCAGGTATTTACAAATTCGTTTGTCCAGAGAATCTTCCATATCTGCTTTGCTCTCAGCAAGCACACCAAATACTTGTGATCCACGCTTGGTGAGGGGACAACAAATTTTATTCCTGCAGAGCTTGTGTTATTAGCAGTCATCTCTTTAATATATTAATAAATTTTATTTTAATTTTACCACAAACTTTATAGTAGTAAGAGGTTTCCTTAAAAACATTGTGTTTCTAAGTATTTTTTCTATGCCCACATTGTGTAGTAGCAATTCGAGTTTTCATTGATAGTAAGAATTCCTCACCTATGCCAGTACAGTAAGCTTTCTGTGTCTGCTGGCTCAGTAAAGAGCCCAAAGTAGTTAAGTGGCATCTTAGCTTCCAGTTAAATGTAATCCTGACCCTTCTTGGTGACTGTCCTCTAACCAGCAGAAGCTAGAGAGCAGGGGTGGGAAGCAAAAATGTGGCTAGTATAATAAAGAATAGTAAAAGGAATAAGCACTACTATTTCTCCCATTCGAGTTCAACCTGTGTATCCTGCAAATGGGAAGAACTCAATACATTGATCACTGTTCTCATATAAACGTGTACACTTAGAACCCATATATACATGTGTACCACACTCAATTGAACATTTCTCTAGTCTGAAAGAATTTTGTCAGCCAGATGCCATCATAAATTGATCTTTGAAAGATCATTTCACTATTCTACCAAGGTATTTTCTTTTTCAGAGCTATAGGAACCACACACAGTAAGACCAGTAAACTCCATAGACACAGGCCTCAATTCATTTGTTGTACAATGAGGTCCTTTGTCGAAAGTAATGATATGTGGAAGACATGATAGTGAATAAGACATTTGAAGTCTATGAATGATGATTTTCACAGAAGTATTAAAGTCAGAGAACAGAAATTAATATCCAGAGTAAAAGTTCATTCCAACAAGAAAAAAATACTGTCCCTCTATGGTGGAAGAGATCCTATGTAACAATCTCCCACCAAGCAGATACTCTGGGGGAATGGTGACTTACTGGGAGCCCATGTTGGTTTCTGATATTTGCAAGTTGGCAACTCAATACTGGGTAGAGCCATGTGAGCTTGATAAATGAAAATATCAATTGCTACCTCATGCATAACATGCATTCCTGTTTCTATGGCCAAGTTGGCCAATATGTCTATTAGGCAAGGACAGGGATGCAGAAAAGAACCTGACTGACATCTTTATAATGGATTAGTTCATCCAGCTGATAATTGAGATTTTCCGCCATGGTTATAATTGGTAAGCATTTCACTGAAGCAGAAATATCCTCAATTTTGTGCCTCTTTGAAGAAGTCATTTCTTCAATTGCCCAAGTGTGTTTCTTCCATGTCCTTGACCAACTAGCCAAACTATTAGTTACACCCTATAAATCAATATAGATGTGAATTCTTTACCCTCTCTTTATTCTGTCCCTGGAAGGATTTTCTTTCAATATCATACTTCAGGGCCTCTTCTGGGTAGGGTTATAAAGATGCAGCAATTTACTTTCTAGTAAGTCAGAATCTTATACAAAACACCTGAAAATCTGCCTTTATTTTATTATTATTTTTATTATTATTATTGTTATTTTGGCTGGCAAAATTAACTTGTAATGGAGAACTCTTCTCAAAACTGTAGACTAGGGTTGGGGAAGAGGTGTATTCAGTAGTAGTTTAAGCATAAGAGGCAGAACCACTTTCCCAACAAACATATTTAGGCCATGGGACCAGATAGTTTGATAATAAATTACTACTGCTTCATATGGGCAACCTTATTAATGCCAGGTGATGATCGGTGGCTTATGTTCAAGGAACCAGTCTCTCTCTCCTATGGCTCATAGAAAGTCAGATGCTTTTCTTGCAAGAAAAATAGTTTTCTTCGCATGATGGCATAGCTTTGTTCCCAGATTCTATAACTCTTCATTGTAATTCATAAATAAGAGCTTGCCAAAGTCTCCATGAGCATGTTTACCTGTCATGGATCCTTCAGGAACTATTGGGTAATGTGGAGCAGGGAAGTCTGGATGTGTGTCTTTGAGACCTAGTTATGAACCTCTCAAGCAGACTTGATGGAAATAAATTTTAGAAACAATAAAGAAGAGCATCTCATTTTTAGGAACACTACAACATACTATCTGGCAATTAGTAAGCTCTTTCTGCAAAGTTAATGTTAAGGTGGCAGAGTCAATGGACAATTAGACCTCTTGTTTTTCCAAATGTCTTTAGCTTTCTGTCTTTGGTCTTAATACGACGACCTCTGTTTGCTTAGCAAATGGGTAAGTATATGTTGCCTCCAAAATCAAAAGATGTCTACTAGTGTTATATTTCTTTCCCAGTGCTGGCAGGGGAGGCCCCATGTGCAACAGCTTACAAAAGATGTCTGTGTTACTTGCTACTTACTTTTCTCTAAGTCTTATCAGCATGGTATCATCCATCTAGTAGGCCAGCACGTTGTCACCACTGTGCATGCCATTACTTCTTACAAAGGAACGCATTGCATGCCATGACTCATATAGTGGGCGAGAATGGTAAAATGAGCAAAAAGATTCTGTGAAAGAGGTCATAGCAGAGAGAGTTTATATACCCATGGAACTGAACTGAAAACTGTCCTGTGTAAGTGGAAGCAAATGACTTTTGCTCCTCTTTATTAACAGGAATAGTGGAGGAAGAAAATGTTCAACAGTTTAATGAGTGCATTTCAGGTATCAGGACCTGTCATTGATTTGTTTCAGAAAATAACAATAACAAAAAAATCCCCAGAACATCAGTTTCAATTGGAATTGCTACCTGACTATATTTATGACACTCCACTACCATTCTCCAAGGACATTCTATCTTCTGTAGAGACCAAGTAAGTAGCTTGATTTGAGATGTGTGGGAATAATCATCCATGCTCTTCAAGTCTTTTGATGACACTAATTTCTAAAATTTTTCACAAAATGCAATACTGAGAAAATGGCCTAGTAGAAAAGAAACTGGTAGGCCATTTTGTTTGGTTTTCCTTACTTTAATATACATCATTTTATAGGTCTGTGAAACCGAATAGAGACCCTGTTTTAAAAAATAGAGGTTCTTTGAGTAGCTATATATATATATATATATATATATATATATATATATATATATATTACAATTATACATTTTGGAACTGACTATGGGGTGTACATCTTAAGGACCACACTGAACTCTCTGCGAGATGGACCTGAGTTAAAATTCCATCAATAATCTCATCGCCACAAATCCTTATGTTGCCTATGTTGACGAGCTATAACATCAAGTATCTGCCAGGCTACCACCAGTGGCCATGAGCCCAACAATTGGGAGCATTTTCCTTTCCTCAATTCCCATAGAAAATGGGTCCCTGCCCCTTTCGGGAAAACCAGAAAGAATATTTACGGTGAACATTTTTGACATATAGTAGCGTTCTTCTTTAAGGGAGCCAGCCTCCCTTATCATTCAAGGGATTCTGAATCTGAAACTTCGTTCCTTTCTGGGGATGTGGTATGGGCTATGACTCTACTGTGGTCTACTATATTTCTCAGATCTGGATATTTTCCCTTATGCAAATCAAGGACAATTTTGTTAGCTAAACAGCTAGTGTATTTCTAGGGACACTATGATAAATTGGCTACCACAAAAGATCCATCTGCATAAATCCACTCTGATTAGTGTTTTGGTACTCTTGTCCATTCTACTAACTGTGTCCACCTTGTCTTTGGCAGTAAGATGTCATTAACGCTCCTCTGATACTCTGGGATTACCTCATTCCCACTGCATTCGAGGAGCGTACATAGACGCGCTTAACACACACAGTCATTTTTGGTCTGCAGAGAACAACTACCACGATGTTTCCCCAAAAACATCTATGAGGGGTGTCTTCTAGAACTTCATTCAAGGTGACTGAGCCAATCATGCAAATAAATCCACTCTAGCCATTGGATATTTTCCTTTATAATATACCAGGGCAGTTCTATCATTATACCCTCATTTATTTTTTTAATGTTTTTGTTTATTTTTGGGAGAGGAGAGACACACACACACACACACACACACACAGAGAGAGAGAGAGAGAGAGAGAGAGAGAGAGAATGAGCAGGGCAGGGGCAGAAGGAGAGGGGGCAGAGGATACAAGGTGAGCTCTGTCCTGACAGCAGAGGGCCCTATGTGGGGCTCACCTCAGAAACTGTGAGATCATGGCCTGAGCTGAAGTCAGAGGCTTAACTGAATGAGCCACCCAGGTGCCCCATATACCTTCATTTAATGAAGGCTACCAAGGAGTCCAGAATGGTAGTCAGGATAAATAAATAATATATTTGAAGTGATTCAATATTATAGTCCTTCTGTCCTACTTTAACATTCTGCTATATGCTACTTAATTTTCTGTCAGTAAAAGAATGAGGGTATTTTGCATTTCTTTCAGTAAGCATAGTACCATATCTTAGGTTACGCTTTGCAACTATCTCCTGGAACCTTCTAATATTTGCATCTGTTCATAGTTCTAGAAGTTATGAGAGTTGGAAGGGGGTGGATATTTAAGATAATCAGCATTTCTCATTAAATCATGAATCTAATAAGAAGTCACATTTTATGGCACTAATATGGACATTCTGTTAGTTGTTAAGTATTTGTCTTCTGATTGTACTCTCAGCAACTGGTTAACTACAGGAGGATTTACAGATACGATAACATCATTCTGTGAAAGGCTCAGACTGACACTGCATTTACCATAGGAGACTCATAAGATTCCACTCTAATTGGTGAAAAACAATTTTCTTCTGTGTCCTCAAGGGTTAGTATTAGCTCAGATCTGTGATCTAACCATTTACAAATGACCAGGAAACTTTCATTTCTCCAGTTCAGACTAAACCTGATAAGTAATCGGAGTACAATTTTGCCAAATAGGATGACGATTTATTTTAAGTATCTGTATTCGTAGCACAGGGAACATTCCTAAGAATAAACTACCTTCTGGGGCACCTGGGTGGCTCAGTCGGTTGAGCATCCAACTTCGGCTCAGGTCATGATCTCACAGTTTGTGGGTTCGAGCCCCGCATCGGGCTCTGTGCTGACAGCTCAGAGCCTGGAGGCTATCTCCCTCTCTCTCTGCCCCTCCCCTGTCACACTCTGTCTGTGTCTCTCTCAAAAATAAATAAACATTTTAAAAAGTTAAAAAAAAAGAATAAACTACCTTCTATTGATGGGGCATTGAGTCTGTCCAATGACTCAGGTCTGGAAATTGAGAACACAGACTCATGATTGGCTCTTTTAGGTCTTCATATTCCATAATATAAATGATCTTCAATTACAGTGATAAAGAGTTTTTGAGATAAGCCCCTTTATATATTTCCTAGGAACTCTGTGACTTGTGATTAAATGGCCATGGTTAGATGTCTCTGAATGTCCTTTTTCATCTTTGCTTTAATGTCGCTTCTTTGCTATTATAGTACAGATTCTATCATTCCAGTGATATCAGGAACTCATTTCAATACCAGGAACTCTTACCTTCCATCCAACAACTTACAGGAATGTATACTTCTGTCATATTTTTAACAGATTCTGTATGTTTCTCTTACCAATATACATTTGATGACTTAGGGATAAAAGTTTCCTGAGTCAAATTTACTCGTGAATAAGTCATTCACATGTGAAAAATCCCCTTTAGCAGTGTTACCTATGTATTTGTAAATCTATGTAATTGTTTCCTTCCTGTATGTTGTTGAAAGATTTTAGCAAATATACTTCATTGGATCTAAGCCACCACCAAATCTAGGTTTTAATTAACTAACTACAATTAAGTTCATCCATATCAATAATGACAATGCTTCATACATTTTTAAGGAAAAAATGCAAAGTTGGTGTAAAGTCGGTGAAAAGGAGCTAATAATGAAGACTTTGAAACAGGAAAGAAGGAGATAATAATGGCTACAGGAAATCAACAAGAACAACAAAAATTCTCCCTGTTAAAAGCTGCTAATATTCCATATGTGATATGTAGCTGTCCAAGAATATATGACAATTTTATGTAAATGAAATATAAATCCATTTAGATAGATTGTAGCTTCATATGTTCTCTGGTTCCCAGAAGGTCAGACATCCCAATACGGTAAATGATGGGCATGATGAGAATATGGTAAGTGTAGAAGTTTTGCGATTTCTTGACCTTCTTAAAGTTGGTTATTTTCACAATTCTCAAAATAATCATAATATCACTTAAATAGTTATAAACTGATCTGTATAATGAATATCTATTTTATTAACTTGTCTACAAAGGACAGACAATATTGTTTTTCTCCTATCTAGTAAAAATTTGTTAACAATGGGGATATATATAAAATAAACATGACTCCAGTACAATATTATGTTTCTGTCTACATACCACAAATTCTGAAGCTGGAAAGAGAAGTGTCCACAGCCATCGAATATCAGCAATTTGGTGTGATTTCTCTCTTCTACCTATTATCTTTCCTCTCATTCTTACTGTATGGAAAAAAAAAAAAACTTAAGTGGTGTGGTAGTGCAACAATATGTCAGGTATCTTTGATTCAAAGATTAAGAGTAGTTTCTTATGGCCAATATGGAGCAACAGAGACCAGATTTACTTATCCCCCTGAATTTTAAAAATGGACAAAAGATATGAATGAATATCTCTGATGTGATTAGATACTAGCAGTGAAAGACCTTGAACCAAGAGAGAAAGGAAATAGACAAAGTAAGCCTAATGATTATCCCAGTGTTGTGCCTACAGAATGTTTATAGGTCTTGGTATAGGAAGGTGGAATCTGGAAGTCTTTGGAAGTCTACTTGAGGTGAGAAGACAGAGTTGGAAGATCAAGAAAGACAATGCAGTGAGAGTCCATAAGGAAGAGTATGGGAAAGGAGAAAACTGCAAAGGAAAAAACTTCCAGCACTCTTAAGGGCTCCATCCAAACTATTCAGTTGAGTATAAATCAGCACATGTGGGTGAGGAAACTACCTAAATCCTGAAGAGAACCTTCTAGAAAGTTGAAAAGGAACACTGCCTGAGATCTACACAGGTCTGAGATTAAGTATGTTCCAGCCAGAGAGATTCTTTCAGTTCTTCCACATTAGAGAATTTCTGTCTCTTCTGACAAGTCAACAGGATCATTTATTTGGATCGGCCTTTAGTTTAGGTGGCTGCCTTTTGTCATTGAATGTAGCTGCAGAAAGTTAGAAGTAATTCCATTCTTTATCCTGTGGATGATAGGTATTTTCTATATGACATTTTCTAACTCTATCAATTATGTTTTATAATTAATAAAGGTATATATTTAATTTAAGGTTTCTATTTAAATTTTTAGGTGCCATGTGATATACTTTTGGTTTTATTTTATATTATTTTATTTTATTTTATTTTATTATTTTATTTTTAAGGCTTATTTATTTTGAGAGAGAGACAGAGGGAGTGAGCAGGGGAGGGGCAGAGAGAGAAAGGGAGAGAGAATTCCAAGCAGGCTCTGCACTGTCATCACAGAGCCCAATACAGGGCTTGAACTCACAAACCATGAGTTCATGACCTGAACGGAAACCAAGAGTCACATGCTTAGTTGACTGGACCACCCAGGTGCCTCACTTTTGTTTTTATTTTAGATGGTTTTCTACTATTATGCAGAGCTAACTATTTTCTATGCCATTTATTGTACTGGATATTGTTGGTCTCTCCCCTTCATTTTTCATTTCTCCAATTTTTTCATCTGTTTTCCAACATTTCCTCCACATTAACTGTAATAATATAAAGAATCCCTTCATACCTTTTATTCAGTTTTTATTAGTGACTCTTCTGGTTTCCTTTTGTTATCTTTTTCTTTTCTTTTTTTTTTTAACATTTATTTATTTTTTGAGAGACTTAGAGGCAGAGCATGAGTGGGGGAGGGGCATAGAGAGAGAGAGAGAGAGAGAGAGAGAGAGAGGGAGGGAGACACAGAATCCGAAGCAGGCTCCAGGCTCTGAGCTGTCAGCACAGAGCCTGATGCAGGGCTCGAACTCACGAGTCATGAGTTCATGACCTGAGCCAAAGTCTGATGCTTAACCAACTGAGCCACCCAGGCGTCCCTGTTTCTTTTTGTTTTCTTTAATTTTTTTTTAATGTTTATTTATTTTTGAGACAGGGAGAGACAGCATGAACGGGGGAGGGTCAGAGAGAGAGGGAGACACAGAATCTGAAACAGACTCCAGGCTCTGAGCTGTCAGCACAGAGCCTGACGCAGGGCTCGAACTCACGGACCGCGAGATCATGACCTGAGCCGAAGTCAGATGCCTAACTGACTGAGCCACCCAGGCGCCCCTGTTTCTTTTGTTTTCTAATTGCACTGACATCTCTTTTCATCTATTTTCATCTCACTCAGCTGCTTCATCATCAAATCTTTCAGATCTTGAACTCATGTTAGCATAAAGTTCTATTTGTTTTTTTATTTTAAGCTCTTATTTAAATACTAGGTTCTAATTTTTATCCCTGGATGCGTGTCAGAGAATTTTTCTGTTACTTGTCTCTTTAAAACATATATTCTTACTCCTTTTTCAAATTTATCTACTTTTTTTCTGTAAGAAGTGTCTACAGTTTACACATTATTTCTTTCCAGTCTATTCATATTAAAATCAAGAATTTTGGTAGAACATGGATAGGCAGATATGCTATTTACTTTAATGTAGTATAAATGCATTAACATTCCCCATGTATAACTACTTTCCTTACCCACCTTCAGAGCGACACACTTAAAAATTTATTTTTTAATTTTTATTTATTTTTGAGAGAGAGAGACAGAGTGCTAGTCGGGGAGGGACAGAGAGGAAGGGAAACACAGAATCCCAAGCAGGTTCCAGGCTCTGAGCTGTCAGCACAGAGCCTGACACGCGGCTCAAAGCCATGAACCACAAGATCATGACCTGAGCTGAAGTCAGATGTTTAACCAACTGAGCAACCCAGATGTCCCAAAAACTACACACCTTAAGGAATTGCATTGATTTTTAATTTTTGCATTGCCTGGAAATGAAATTGGGAAGAAATCACAGGGATGTACCTCCTTGTCTTATTTGCAAACAGGGCTCTATTTTCTCTTTAAAAAATATTATTAAATCTCCTATACCAGAGTGATCGACAGGGAAATTTATGTTATTTCCTTAGTTTTTCATTTGCTTTCATAACTCAATGCAGTGCTTTATAAAGGGAAAAAACCACCTTATACCTTTATAAGGTATTAAGGTCTTTCTGCTTTTGTTGACTTTACGTATAAATTTAGTTGATACAACAAAAGGAAGAATTGAAGTCTCAACGCTTAAATTTATAAATAAATACATATCATTTCTAACATTTGGCAATATGGAAAAGTTTAAAATATCTGAAGCCCAATAATGTAGTACAGATTGGAAACACTTACCTTAAAAAAAACCTTAGTAAAAGTGGATAGGTACATATGATAGTTTATGTGTGAAAATAGAAAGGAATAAATGATATGTTTTTCATTATCTGGAGCCCATGTAAATATAATTAAGCACTTATTTAGACATGAACGTCAAAGCATTTGTGTCTTCCCTTTGGGTTTTAACAGGGAGCTGATGCTGTGAACCATATGTACATATTTATAAATAGCAAACATTAACTCCCTTGCTTTGCAGAAAGTATCACCATAATGTTAAGTATAATTTTTATTAGTTCAGGCTCATTATCTTAACAATTTCAAAGAACAATATTCTCCATTAGATTCTGTAGTCCTCCACACTGTTCAGAACAAACCCTTAATACACTGGATGAACAATACTACTCCAGATACTTCTGTTTATTTTTCCTATTGAAAATCATACCCTCAGAAATTCCATATGTAATGGAACATTGTTGAGATTTTCGCTAACCTACTCTATGGTTTT
This sequence comes from Panthera leo, assembly GCF_018350215.1. Taxonomy (NCBI): domain Eukaryota; kingdom Metazoa; phylum Chordata; class Mammalia; order Carnivora; family Felidae; genus Panthera; species Panthera leo. Next base: position 21,461,000 of record NC_056687.1, on the reverse strand, counting down.
GTTGCCCCAGCATCCTCTTTGTTTGGCACGTTGCTTAAACTTACATTGGCTTCCTCATGCAAGTACAGGCCCTTGGTAACAGCTTGCATAGTTGCAAGAGAATGTTGGCTCCTGATATAACATCCGCAACAGCCCTTGCGATCAACAGTCTTCTCTGCTTCCCAACAACCTTCCCCATGTGTGTTCCTAGTGACAAGAACCTTGTATGACTTCCCAAAGCTGCTCTTTTGATTTTGATTGATCAGTCAGGTCTTCGCCAGGAATCCCAAACACTCCACCCACATATCCTAATAAAGGCATGTTCCCAAGGGCTTACTTCTCTCTCTCTCTCTACACTGATCTGACCTCCCCTGTGGACCCTCAAGGTATGCTGGGTATCTCCTTCAGGAACAGTGAGTAGTAAATTCTCTATTTCAGTTTCACTTGTGCTCACCATCCTTCACTCTGTGCTCCTCTTAACAAGGGGTTATTTGAGAGATTCAAAACAAACATGCAGTAGTCAAGGAAAAAAAACATTTTTTATTCTCTAGATTTACTAGTAAATTTAGTATATGAGAAACACACACACATATGTGTGTGTGATACATGTTGTAAAAATATGTACATCACTGCAGATCAGTGTTTCTTCATTTTGAAGCCATCCATAACCATTTTTTGTTTGTTTGTTTGTTTGTTTGTTTGAAATCACCATTCACTTAAAAAGCATTTATTAACCATACAGTGAAATCTTCCAAGATTGAATCTGGAAGAAACGGAAAATTAAAACAGACTGATTACTAGTAACAAAATTGCATAATTTTTCAAAACCTCCCAACAAAAAAAAGTTTAGGACCAGATGGTTTCACAAGTGAATTCTACCAAACATTTAAAGAAGACTTAATACCTATGCATCTCAAACTATTTTCAAAAAATTGAAGAATGATTGATTCCCAACTCATTCTATGAGGCCAGCATTACCTTGATACTAAAAAAAACAGATAAAGACACCACAAAAAAAGAAAGAAAGAAAGAAAGAAAGAAGAAAAGAAAGAAAGAAAGAAAGAAAAGAAAGAAAGAAAGAAAGAAAGAAAGAAAATTACAGTCCAATATCTGTGATGAACATAGATACAAAATCCTCAAGAAAATATTAACAAGTCGAATTCAACTCTTTATTTTGGCTCAGGTCATGATCTCATGGTTTGTAGGATCAAGCCCTTCATCAGTCTCTGTAATGACAGTTTCAAGCTTCCTTGAGATCCAACTCGCTCTCTCTCTTCCTGCCCCTTCCCTGCTCCCTCTCTCTCTCTCAAAATAAATAAATAAATAAGCTTAAAAAAAATTCACCATGATCAAGTGAGATTTATTCCAGGTACGTAAGGATGGCTCAGTATGTGTAAATCAATCAACATGATATACCACATGAACAACAACAAAGAAAGCATAAAAATCATGTGATAATCTCAATACAATAGATGCAGAAAAATAATTGGAAAAATTGAATAATCATTTACGATAAAAAATCTCAAGAAAGTGGGTACAGAGGGACGTAATAAAATCGTATATGACAAACCTACAGCTAACATCATACTCACTGGTGAAAAGCTGAGAACTTGTCCTCCAAGATTAGGAACAAGATAAGGAAGCCTGTTATCACCACTCTTATTCAACATTGTATTATAAGTCTTAGCAACAGCAGTTAGGTAAGAAAAAGAAATAAAAATCATTCAAATTAGAAAGGAAGAAGTAAACCTGTCACTATTTGCAGATGACACAGTACTATACATAAAAAACTCTAAAACTTCCACACAAAAAAAGTAAACAAAAGCTATTAGAACTGAAAATTGATTCAGTATAGTTGCAGGACACAAATAAAAATACAAAAATTTGTTGCATTTCCATATGCTAATAGCAAACTGTCAGAAAGAGAATTTAAGAAAACAATCGCATTCACAACATCAAAAACAATAAAATAACTAGTAATAAATTTAAACAAGGAGGTGAAAGCCCTGTACTCTGAAAACTAGAAATTCATGCAAGAAATTGAAGATGACATAAATAAATGGAAAGATATATGATGTTTTTGTATTGGAAAAATTGATATTGGTAAAATTCCATACTACTTAAAGCAATCTACGGGTTCAATGCAATATCAATCAAAGTACCAGTGGTATTTTCTGAAAAACTAGAACATATAATCCTAAAATTTGTATGGAATCCCAAAAGACCCCAAATAGCCAAAGCAGTCTTGAGAAAGAAATATGAAGTTGAATGTATCACACTTCTTGATTTCAAACTATACTACAAAGCTAGTTATCAAAACAGTGTGATACTGGCACAAAAATAGACACATAGATTGATGGAACAGAATACGGAGCCCAGAAATAACCCCACAATTATGGTCAATTAATCTATGAAAGAAGGCAAGATATACAACAGGGAAAACTGGACAGCTACATGCAAAATAATGAAAGTGGACCAGTTTCTCATGCCATATAAAAAAAATAAACTCAGTGGATTAAAAACTTAGATGTAACATCTGAAGCCATAAAACTTCTAGAAGAAAACATGGCTGGTGAGCTCCTTGCAAAGGTCTTAATGATTTTTTATGGATCTTCTTCCCAGACAAGTACAATAAAAGTGAAAATAAACAAATGAGACTACATCAAACTAAAAAAAACTTCTGCACAGTGAAGGAACCCATCAAAAATATAAAAAGGGAACCTGCTAAATGGAGGAAGATGGCCAGAAATTCTGTATCCAACAAGGGGTTAATATCCAAAATATATAATGAACTGAAACAATTCAATATCAAAACAAATAATTACATGGACAAAGATTCTGAGTAGACATTTTCCAAAGAAGAGATACTGTGGCCAACAGGCACTTTAGAAGACACACAACATCACAATCTGGAAATGCAAATCAAAACCACAGTGAGATGTCACCTCACACTATTAGGAATGTCTACTATCAAAAAGACAAAAAATAACAAGTGTTGGCAAGTATATGGAGAAAAGAGACTCCTCATGTACTGCTGGTGGGAATGTAAATAGGTACAGCCACTATGGAAAACAGTACAGAGTTTCCTCAGAAAATTAAAACTAGAACTACCATACAATCTAGAAATTTAATTTCTGGGTATTTATCTGAAGAAAATGAAAACGCCAATTTGAATAGACATATGAACCCTGATGGGCATCTCAGCATTATTTATAATAACCAAGATATGGAAACAACATAAATGTCCATGGATAAAGAATATACATGTGGCATATATATGCATATTCATATAATGGACCATTACTCAGCCATAAAAAATATTGAAATCTTGCATGCATGATCGCATGGATGGACCTAGAGTACATTATGCTAAATGAAATAAGTCAGACAGACTAAGACAAATACCACATGACTTCACTTATTGGTGGAGTCTTAAAGATAATACAAACAAAACAAAAAGCTTTATAGATACAGAGAACAAATAAGTAATTGCCAGAGGGGAGAAGGATGGGGACAGGACAAAATATCTGAAGGGGATTAAGAGGTACAATTTTCTAGTTATAAAATAAATAAGGCATGTGGATATAATATACAGTATAGAAAATATAGTCAATAATATTGTAACAACTTTGTGTGGTAACTAGACTCATTGGAGTGACCATTTTGCAGTGTGTGTGTGTGTGTGTGTGTGTGTGTGTGTGTGTGTAATCACTATGTTGTATAAACAAAACTAATACAATAGTGTATGTCAATTATTCCTCACCAAAAAGAGTTGAAGGTAATAAATATAGTATAATAAAATTAATATAAGTTAATTTAGGGTATAAGCAGTTATGTGGGTAAGAAAAGAAATGTGTCTGGGGAAAAAGTAATAATTTGTTTTAGAAGCTTACTTATTTAGTTTTGAGAGATAGAGACAGAGAGCATGAACGTGAGCAGGGTGGTGGGGGAGAGGTAGAGAGAGAGGGAGAGAGAGAGAAAATCTCAAGCAGGCTCCATACCATCAGCATGGGGCTCAAACTCATGAACTGTGAGATCATGACCTGAGCAGAGACCAAGAGTCAGAGGCTTAACCTACTGAACCAACCAGTCTCAAGAGTAATAATCAACCTTAAATGCCAGTCCTAATAGATTTGGCATTGTTTGGGTTGTACACAAAAATATAAATAAGATGTGATTAAGTAAGGGGTGAAAACAAAATCAACTCCTGATAACATGTCAACTGACTTGATGCTAATCCTTAGACTTTGGTGTTGTTGGGAGGTAATTGACACTCACAGCTAGGCTTTGGTGTCCACTTATTGAATATAGATAATCTCGCAGAACACTACCATAAGACAAGTTCACAGTGTGCACCATGATGAAGTAAGAACAAACCTAAGGCCAGAGATCAAGCAAAGTCACTGTTCAAACACCACAGGTAGCAAACATTTCCCTCTCCTAGATGACTACTGCATCTTTTAAATTAAAACCTCAACCTCACGGGCTCAGTTGGTTAAGCATCTGACCCTGGATTTCGGCTCAGGTCATTATCTCATAGTTTGTGGGGTTGTGAGCCCCCTGTTAAACCCTGCACTGGCAGTGCGGAGCCTGCTTGGAACTCTTTCTCTCTCTCTCTCTTTCAAAATAAATAAATAAACTTAAAAGCAACAACACAAACCTTAACCTCATTTTATTTTTGTTCTTTTTGTATTAAACGGCTTAAGGCACACAATCTTATCCTTACCCCAAATTATTTTTTATTTTGCACTAGGTAGGCCTCCAAAATTTTATAGCCAGCCCTTTTTGCAACCATAAAAGCGTATGCTATCTGAACCAGCTTTCTGGTGAACTGCGGGGTCTCCACTCTCTCCCATGTTCATTATGTGTCTTAGAAGTTCCAAGAATATGTTCTCCTTCAGTGTTGTTAAAACACAGGAAAAGAACGATATCTTCTTCACATATGATTTCTCTTTTATCAGGAAAAAAGCCTCAATCTTAGAGCTCTCTCAGTTACTCACGCCCCTGCTCCCCGAAGGTGATTCCTGTTCTAGTGAAAAATAGGACAATAGTTTAAGGACTTGGCATTGTTCATTTCTATAGAGGGAGACCCTGAGAGCAAAAAAAGCAAGGACAATTTATTTCTAGAGACTATCAACAATGCATGCCACAGCTATGAATACCCATTAACTTACACAGACTAAAATAGCAAGTTGGTTGGCAAAGCTGTTTGCACTTTCTTTCAGTTAAGTTTTCCTTCTTTGCCAATTGTTAACCAGTATCCTTAGACTTAACTATTTATATATTTTTGAGTCATTGTTCAATGTCTTCCATAGCAGTAAATAAAAACCTTACACATCAAACTTAGAAATACATCCAATGCATAAAGAATACAACCATCCAAAAAGTGCAGGCTCCTGTAAGTCCACCTTTTAGTTTTTACTACATTCTAAATATTTTAATTATTCATTATCAAAATACAGCTCTTTTGATTTCATATAAATGAACAAAGGCAAATGAGATCTTTGTTTTTCTTTCTGGTGCCTTTGTCAAACTGAATATATAATGCTCTACTCTAAACTGCAAAATAATAGACGACATTGTGCACTTGGGTATGGCACATTTTGAGACTCAGTGCGGGATAAGTTCAATTGCCTTATGCCTTACATAATGGTGAGATACTGCCATCTCCTGTTTACTAAATAAACCGAAATCAGACAGACAGACAGACAGGCGCACACACACACACACACACACACACACACACACACACAGATTCAGAGATCAGGTATTTTCATAACAACTCTAGGTTTGTGACTATGTTGACTTCTTTTGAGCTTTTGGCTTTTCAGAACCAGAAATGTGACATTGATTTCAATTAGTAGCTTATTCCCAAGAAGCAGATTTCACTGAAAATGATACAAAAACAATGATTATGTGATTTGAGTATTAAGAATTTACTTTTTTGTGTGACGGGAAATGTAAAGATATGAATGTGGCCTTCAAAAATGTTGTGTCTATTTTTGTGTCTTACACAGATATGGGAGCAATTATTCTCAGTGACATCGTTAACATCACTCTAATGTGATCACCCTTGAGTTTCTGTCACAATTGTTTGAAGTTCTGTCTAGCCTTCCCCGGTTTACAGGATTGCATTACTTGCATCTTCTAGAATGTCATAGACCTTGGACCCAGTAGAGCTTTCGTTGTTTAATACGAATTCTTTGGTGTTTCTTTTCTTCCGAACTCCATAAATTTCCCTACTCTGACAGTTTGTTAGACTACTTATTAATTTTCTTCTCATTCCCAGTCTTTTGTATAGCTCAAAAATGCTTATTTATTAATTTTGAGCGAGAGGGAGAGAGCGAGAGAGAACGTGAGTGGGGGGGAAGAGCAGAGGGAGTGGGAGATAGAGAATCCCAAGCAGGCTCCACCTTGTCAGCACAGAGCCCCACACAGAGCTGGATCTCACGGATATGAGATCATGACCTGAGCCAAAATCAAGAGTCAGACGCTTAACGGACTGAGCCACCCAGGTGCCCTCATTTTCCCAGTCTTTGATATCGCCATATATATTAAGTTGGAAACAAAATCAAAGCCATCTCTCTACTTTATTGGCTGACTCGAATTTCTCCTCCAACTATTTTATATTTTCTGTTGCTCACATTTATTGAAAAATAGGGCAAATATTCTTTCCAGACGATAAAGGAAATAACTTTAAGATAACTAGACAGAATTATTTCTGATAATGAGTTAGTGGAAGAAAGTAGTCATTCAAAAAGCCAGAACTAACCAAATAAGACAACTCTTTAAAAGTTAACCTAACGGGGGGTTTGGTTAGCAAAAAGAAGAATTTCTAAGATGTCACAGACAACGTCTATTAGAACATGTTAAATGGCAAAAAGTTCTAACACAAGTCCATTTTTTTCCTTAAGCCCTAATTGGGGGAAAAAAAAAAAGGCCTAAAGGTCTTGGATAGATCTAGAATACAAAGAAGCAGCTAGTTTTTGGAAGCCTCAAATATGGATAAAAGGCCTTACGACCTTGCGATTAATCCCCAACACTGTTTTATTAAAGTTGACGTGTCCTTATGGAATTGAAGATCTAGGCGACGGGTAAATTCTCCATCTGAAACACACCTCATGTGTGGTAGGGACTTTCTGCACGGCTGTGAGAAAAACCCCTCCCTTTTACACACAATCTCCTGTTCTCAAGATTTCAAAGGATTTGTCTGTATGGAACCATTAGGGCTTGACTCAAAAACACTTCAAAATTGCTCCTTGTGCCATTATAGGACACATAATTCATGAGTTTTCTCATGAGTTAACAATACAGTAATAAAAATGAACCTAATTTGATCATTAGCCATACAAAGCCTCATGTTTTCCGTATTGTCACTTGTGCTACTGTGTCAGCCATTATAGATATGGAAGAAGAGCCTTTGAACATACTCCTCTTCTTAAAAATATTTGTTATTCTATCACTAGGATTAAATTTATACTGTTTTCCTTTCAAATTACCACAAATTATGAAATGTAATATTTTATTTTATTGATTTAACCTACCTACATACAAATTTTTGCAGTTTTTACTGCGATTCAATTCATTTATGTAAACTTTTCTTCTTTTTGTTTAGGTCTTTGCTAATTGTTAAAGAAGTATCCGTGGGTAAGAGTCATGAAGACTTGGCTTGAATCAACCTTCCTCATTTTCCTTCTTAAAACATACTCACTGTTTTATTTTTCTTGCTCTAATTTTATTCCTTTGTTTATTCACCCAATTTTATTCACTCGATCATTTTTATTTTGTTATTTTGGCTTATCTGCCTACATTTCTCCTTTGGCGATTATATTTATTCTTTAATCTTCAACAAACATATCTATGTATGAAGTTGCAGACTCTACCTGTCATGACATTTAATTTCACGGTTATAAGTATTGTTACCATTACGACTATCACCAGCAACAAGCAAAACCAACCAAGCAACAAACCCAACAACATCAACATCATCAGAATAAGATAAAGATATATTGTGTCCAAGTTATGGTCCCAACCCGAACATCGTTATTACATATTTCTGTGCCCTCTGCTCCTGCCAATCTGGATTTCCAGGTACTATTTATATTCCAGGTTTTTCACACTTGTCCCTGTACTTAGATGTCACTTTGAATACATTTATCTTCTTGAATCCCAAACCTAATATTCTCTACTTTTCTTTCTTTCTCCTTCTATTCCTTTTGCTTCTTTCTCTTTTTACTCTCATGTCTTTCTTTCTTTTCTTTCCATTTTTCTTTCGTGTGTCAGTGAAAATGAGTGATCATTTTACTAGCTATTCTAAGTTTAGAAGGTACAGCAATGATGAAATCAGAGAATGTTTCTACCAGCATGAGTGTGGGGAAGACATAATTTGAAATATACTAATAAATATCACATTTTGATAAATACTATTTGGAAAATAAAGCAGGGTAAGATCTATAAGCTTTAAGGAGCAAGGAAGTGTTTGCATTTTGTAAAGAGTGATCAAGGGAAAGCAAACTGAGTATGTAGAATGCAGACGTAGGCTTAAAAGAAGTGAGTCACATATGACTTAGATATCAGAGCAAGAGAATTTCAGAAAAAGGAAATCTTCAGGGAAGAAAAATCCCTGAAATTTAAAAAAAAATCCAAGTATCTTAAGATACCTTAATTCTTCATTATGTCTATGTTTTTCTCTTATTTGCCCATGACCATATTATTTCAATTCCATTTGATTTCATTGTTTTTGAAATTTATATGACTCATTTATTATTCATTAATTTTAAAATCGTTGCTGGTGAAATAATTTTTCAATTACCTTATTAATTTTAAATGTTGAAATTTTTGTTGTTATTGCTTTAAAGGTTTTTTTTTTTTTAATGTTTGTTTATATTTGAGAGACAGAGAGAGACAGAGTATGAGTGGGGGAGAGGCAGAGAGAGAAGCAGACACAGAATCTGAAGCAGGCTCCAAGCTATAAGCTGTCAGCATAGGGTCCAGTGTGGGGCTCAAATTCACAAACTGCGAGATCATGACCTGAGTCGAAGATGGGCGCTTAAACGACTGAGCCACCCAGACACCTTTGTTGTCATTCTTCTAAATGCATGTAATCATGTGGCAAAGATGAAGATTCATTGGAGGTTTTGTGGGGTTTTTTAACATTTGCAAATACAATTTCCCTGCATCCTCACCTGTAAGTAAGCATTGATATTTTATTTTGTTTTGATTAATTTAATTATTTTTTACATTTTAAATATTTATTTATTTATTTATTTATTTATTTATTTATTTATTGAGAGAGACAGAGAGAGTCAGAGGGTGAGCAGGGGAGGGGCAGAGAGAGAAGGAAACAGAATCCAAAGCAGGCTCCAGGCTCTGAGCTGTTAGCACAGCCCGATGCAGGACTTGAACCCCCAACCCGCAAGATCATGACCTGAGCCAAAGTCAGCTGCTAACCAACTGAGCCACCCAAGCACCCTAGCACTGATATTTTAATATATTAGTCTTGTATAAGAGGATACAATGAAATCTACAAAAACCTACTGAAACTAGTAACTGAATTTATCAAGGTTGTAAAATATAAGATCAATATACAAAAATCAACTGTATTTTACATTAGCAATAAACAAATTTAAAACATATAAATTATAATAGCATAAAAGGCAGATTCATTGGAGTTTTGATGGGTTCTATTCTGTCTTCTGCATTTGGGGTGAGAAAAAAATGGGACTGTGAGCCACTATTATTAATCTGAAATAATTATATTGCTCAGGTGTGGCAGACATAAAAAGTAAAGATACATTATTTGGAATATACGTCGGTGAGTTGTAAAGAAATACTGAAATATACAATGGCTTAAACACATAGTTTTTTCTCCCTTAGGTATGTGTCCAGGAGGCTTGTCCAACGTTGACAAGAGAACCTCCCAGGATCATTCAACCATGATTTTGCTCTCTTGTTGCTCTGCCATATTGAACTGACAGTCCCAATGGTTATCAACTTTTCTCTCACTTTTATAATGACATTGTAGTCACTGAAGGGAATGGCACCATTTGTCCATTTGAGGCCATGCTTTGAGCTGTGCACATTGCGTCTACTCTAATCCACACGAAATTAGAATCTAGACCTAAGGCAATACCTACATGGGAGGCTGAGAAAGGTCACTTTAGCTAATCACCCTATGGGCCCATTGGAAACTTACATAAGTGTAGAAAATGGGGTTACCATATACTGGGGTTACCAGCTCCTGTCACAATATAGAACTAGTATGATTTTCTAATAATAATTATTTTCTAATTAATTATAATTATGTTCTAAATCTATATTTAAGATAAGATATTTGTTTAGGACTTTGATTTGAATATCAGAGTTTATGTATTCATAGTTAGAGAATTTAAGCTATAGTAATCTCATAATAATGGTGTTCATTTCTTCTTTGCTGATGGAAATTTACTTGGTTTTATTTATGTCCTAATATATACCAAATGTCTGTGTATCATGGGGTTTTGAATGAAACGTATAGTGTTTCTCTATAGAAAATATAATTCATAGGCAATTATTAAGTACAATATTCAATCCAAATTATTGAATATACTAAATATTAATGTTTATGTTTAGAACATATATGGTACTGTATTGGTTGCATATTTTATTCTTTTGAAAATCATTGTATCTTTAAGCTATTAACATGAAAAATTTAATCTTATCTCTATCATTATAAACTAAAAACAAATGAATTGTCATATTTTACTTCATCAACTAATTTGCACAGATATTTGACAAATGTTTTTCAATAAACATTGTTACAACTTTAGCAGTTAAATGAATTTAGATTTAGATTCTGATGTCCAAAAGTTAATATTTTTGCTCAGATCCTTCAAGACATATTTCAGTGTCATAACATGACAGAAAAAAATCCTATTACTCTCTTTGTTTTGCATGGTGAGAATTCAAACAGAAATTTAAATCTTATATATTATCACATACGCATCTGAAAATAATGAAGGCTAAAGAAGATACAGCACAGAGTATTTACAAAATAGTTCAAAATTATTTATGTAAACACAGTAGTGAGCTTTTTAACAGGAAACCTTCTACATATAATTAAAGTAACTAATTGTATAATTTGAGTTGCTCAGCTTGTTTTCTGAGTTCTTTATTTCCAGTTAAATACTTCTGAAGTAGGTCATGTGATTTAGTGACCTTTGAAGTAAAATTTTAATATTTGATTTTACAACTTTTCTTTACTTCTCTTTCCTGCACAGCATGTAGTCCTAAAACCCCAGCAGAATTAATTGCCTAATTACAAGGAATAAAAGAATGCCTTTTGAAAGATGTAAAATTTGTATTTCCTACAGTGGAGATTTGACCTGACTGCCTGAACTACACAGTCTGCACCCATTAAAGAAGGAAAATAAGCATCTATTTGGGAACACAATTTTAACCTGATAATAACTGTAACACAAATGCTCCGTAATTTTAGGTCATTTTATATTCTATGAGCTAAGACTGGAACCATTACAGTGGCTAATCCTTACCAGTAACCATTTGTCCTCTTGGAAATAAGCTTCACCTTTAATGTTTTAATTGTTTTCTATGTACAACTTAAATATGTATCAGAAATCAGGCATTAAGAAATTATTAACAGCATCTATAGCACCCCGGAGAAAATTTTCCAGCCACAGAATTTGATAAATTTTATGAACAAGACTTACAAATAAAGTCTATGTAATTTATAATTGGGGGAGATACACATTCCCTCTGATGAACACATATATTTTAATATAGGCTTCATATCTGCTTTATCTGTGGGCTAATCCTATTATCTTCTGATGCCTGTGGGCCCTGGGGATATGCGGTACACTCACGTTAGTTTTATACAGGCACACGCACAAACGACACCAGAAGGTGAGGTGGAAAGGCAAATGTGTGAGACTATTTAAACGAACTCATGTGATACGATAGGAAACCTGAATAAAGGTGGTCACTTTCATCTGGAGCATGCATAGAAGACTTTACAGCAGAAATAAAATGTGAATGATAGTTTAAAAGGGAAAGAAATATTCATGAGTGCAAGTGAATATTCAGTCAAGTTCAAAGAAGATACCAATAAAGCCTGATACGGTAAGAAAAAAAAAAAAATTCTTCATGTGAAACAGATCAAGGTAAATAAAATGAGACAGAATTTTGAGTTTTAATATCGCTCTGAAAGCAGTGTTTAAAGTTAATTTTCCTAAAAATGGTATGAATCTAGAAGGTATACGTAGGAGAGGGAAATAAAATTTGAAAAGTAGCGGTTATAGGGACACCTGGGTGGCTCAGTCGGTTAAGCACCCAACTCTTAATTTTGGCTCAGGACATGATCTGAGGGTCATGGGATTGAGACCTGTTGGATCCGCACTGGACGTAGAGCCTTTTTAAAATTCTTTCCCTCTCTCTCTGCCTCTCCTCTGCTCTCTCTCTCTCTCTCAAAGATTAAAAATAAATAAAGAAATAAAATCATAAATTAACTTTTTCCCCTATAATTGCCTTAAGTAATCTCCCAGTTTTTGTGAAAGAGTAGGGAGTTAATTTAAGCACCTTAAGTTGCAAGAATACTTCTTGTCATAAAGATATAAGAAGTTTATTTTTCCTTTGAATAAAAAAAATAATCTGAATGGTAACCCCAATTACCTAGTGAATTTTGGGTAAACTGCATGTGCTGTCGAGACCTCTTATTTGAGGACTTGTTACTGTTTATCTTGAAAACAATATGGAATACACTGCACCTGCTTAGCTATGTATAAAACAGTTACATTTCTTTCTGATTTTGCAATCCCTTAATTTGTCTGTGATGAACATCACATTCGGATTAATACTTATTCAGTAACAAAATAGTTTTCTTTCTGTTCTAACTTTGTGAAGAGGTTTTCTAGGTTCTGGTGGAAGAGGATATTTCTAATTATATTTTTCAAATTATGTATATAATTTCAGATAGTCAAGTGTCAGACCCAACCATTTCTGTAGGCTGACTGCAAAGTTTGCACCTTTAACCATTTTTAATAATATGTAAATACTTTTGAATAAATGGCAATGATTCAGGTAAAATAAAATCCTTTGGCATTGCTATGGTCTCAGTGTTTATGGCCCCACCAAATTCATATGTTTTATTTATTTTTTTAATTTTTTTAAGTTTATTTTTATTTTTGAGAGAGAGACAGAGAGAGCAAGTAAGGGAGGGGCAGAGAGAGAGAGAATCTCAAGCAGGCTCCACACTGTCAGCACAGGCCCAATGCGGGGCTTGAACTCACAAACCTTGAGATGAACCAAGAGTTGGATGCCCAACTGACTGAGCCACCCAGGCACCTCTCATAAGTCTTAGATTTTAAACCCCAAAGGTGATGGTATTGGTAGGTGGGGTCTTTGGGAGGTGCTTATGCCATGAGAGTGGAGCCCTCATAAATAGGATTAGTGTCCTTATAAAAGAAACCCCAGAGAGATCCCTAGCTCTTTCTGTCATGTGAGCATACCAGGAGAAGTCTACAACCCAGTAGCAAGCCCTCACCTGACATGCCTGAATCCTGTGAAAAAAAGTTTGTTATTTATAAGCCCCTCAGTGTGGTACTTTGTTATAGCAGCTTGAATGGGCTGAGACAGTAATGATATAACACAAATCAGGAGTGAATGATATTTTTGTCCTTCAGTTAGGTAGGTCGAACATAAGCATGGGAGGAATTGAACACAAGGTCCAGTGACATTACAAAAAGTGATAGTGGCAAAGAAGAAGGAATCCAAGCACGTTAATTTCATGAGTGCATGAGAGATATTTTAATAAGTAAATGCAGGGAAGAAGGACGGAGGGATCTGAGCTTTAAATTTTGTGTTTGAGGTACTGAGACAAAAATAAATCTTTTCCCTTCTATTGGCATTTAAATAATCACCTAGATTTCTTTTTTTTTTTTTAATTTTTTTTTCAACGTTTTTTATTTATTTTTGGGACAGAGAGAGACAGAGCATGAACGGGGGAGGGGCAGAGAGAGAGAGGGAGACACAGAATCGGAAACAGGCTCCAGGCTCCGAGCCATCAGCCCAGAGCCTGACGCGGGGCTCGAACTCAGGGACCGCGAGATCGTGACCTGGCTGAAGTCGGACGCTTAACCGGCTGCGCCACCCAGGCGCCCCTTTAATCACCTAGATTTCAACTGGTATACATATGTCATGTAGACTACCACACCACATGTTACCTATTAAAATATTTGCCCAAACTCTGTTCCTGTATGTGTGCTTTATTCCTAACTCAAAATTATAATCCTCCCACACACAGAACCAATAGCTACCAGCAAATTACTTGTCAAATTTGCATTAGAGTTAGGTAGTCTTGAATATACTGACACTTCTAGCAGTGGTTAGAGAAGGTAATAGCTAGGTGATACTATTCACAAATTTCAACAGTGAAAATTCCATTTAAGCTGTTTTGTCAGATGAGCAGGATTTTTTCTAGGGAAATGATAGGAAAGGGACCATTGGCCACGGACACCCCTCCATGAGCCAACGTTGAGTTTTGGAGAAAAGCATTGCGTTTGTAGGAGCTAATGGTAGTATGGAAATGTGGGAGGTCAAACAGCACATGGAAATTTGTAAGAAATTTGCTTACTCAGATAAATATAGCCTTATCCAGTACCTTAAAATCGCATGCGACTTTGTGAATATTTCTGTAATGGGAAAGAATCAAAGGAGCACTAAAACATAACAGTATATAAGAAATCGTTTAATTAAAAACATTAATGGCGTTGGGCGCCTGGGTGATTCAGTACACCAAGCGTCTGACTCTTGGTTTCCGCTCATGTCATGATCTCAGGTTTGTATGTTGGAGCCCTGCATTGAGCTCTTCAGCATGGAGCCTGCTTGAAATTCTCCCTCTCCCTCTGCCCCTCCCACATTCATCTCTCTCAAAAATAAATACAACAACCTTAAAAAAAAAAAAAAAAAAAACAATAATGGTGTAACCATATAATAGTAACCAAAGTAAAATTATGTGATTTTGTATCAATTGAATAGAGATCATAAAATTTTTCTTATAATGAATTTCTTCCTGTTATAATTTCCTGTACAACATAATTTTGTCCAGTAATCTCATTTACCATGTAACAGTTACTCTGATGCCATTGGGAATCTTTGACCATTTCACAAGTTCTGTGGGGAAAAACAAGTCAGAGTAATTGCCCATTTACTTAATTTTTATCTGACCATTCACCCCTGAGTAACTCCTTTATGCTACACTAGAGCATGGGTAATAATAAAGAAGATCACTCCAGGAAGATGTCAGGAAACCCCAGTTCTAATGAGGTTGACTAAACCTCTTCAATGTGGATGAAAATAATAATGAAATAGTGATCCAACCATCACATTCTCATTTTCTTATTTCCCTGTTTTCTTCTCCTTTGTTGATAAGTGCTTCATACATTATAATCAAGATACTAAATTATGTATGACATTTTACAAAATGATTAATAAGTAATAATAATCTCTTGAACTTTTGCTATGTAAACAAACCATACCTGGGGGTGAGTGAGAGGGAGCATCCTTCCTAGGGTGAATTAGAGCAATTGCACTTGAACCATCTTTGGGGATCTAACATGATATATTCCACCTTGTGTATTTAAGTCTAGTTTATTTCGTATCCTCATTAGGGAATATGTCACATTAATACTAACCATCTAATCTCTCCCTCAGTTTACTCATCTGAATAATAATGAACTGCCGGAGCATTGGGTTACTTTAAGTAAAATTAACCTGCGAATTTAAACACTTACCAGATTAAAATATGTGGTGATGTAAACCTCAGGTACTTTCTTTACATGGTGACGCTGATCAGCACCCCAGGCACAGTAGTTGAGGGGGACATTCTGAATATCTTTAGAATTCGGTCTGGTTAACCCAACCTGTGAAGTTTAGCATCCTTCTTCTCTCACACACGCAATTATAGTTCCTCAGCGATTCCATGAGGAATCCTCAGTCCTTCCTCACTCTCCACATTCCACCACTCCCACCATCATCAAGTGCTACTCCCACAAGGCACGAAACAGGAACAATTGTAAAGCTTAATTCATTTGTGTTGGGGACCACTATTATTTTTGCCTGATGCCCACTATCAATCATCTAGACCATTGGTTCATGTATGTTATTTGATTGTTTTGGTATTAGCTTTTGTCCTCAGTGCTGTCAGGGAAGTAAATCTGATCTCTGTCATTCCATCTTGGCTGGGGGCTAGAGTCATTTGCCATGATTTTCATTGGAACTGTGATGGAAAAATAGATCAGTGTGGGGAAAAGGGAAGTATCAATTAGAATGTGTCTTTCAGTGCATGAACATGGTATATTTCTCTATTCTTTAATTCTTTTTTAATTTACCACAGAAATGTTTTGTGTTTTTCAAGGTAGAATTAAGGTACATCATCCCTTAGATTTATTCATGAGTATTTTATATCTTTGATGCTACATTAAACTGGTTTTATAAAATAATGTCTTATTATTTATTGCTATAAAAATGCTATTTTTTAATCTTCTTAACTTGCTAAATTCTCTTGTTAATTCTACTTGTTTTTCTTAGGATTCCTTATACAAAGTCATTCCTTATTTAAAAATATATAGCTGTGAATGAATGATGATATTTTAGCTCCTTCTTTTCCAATGATTATGACATTTTTTTTCTTGCTTTGCTTTACTGGCCAGGATTTACAGTATACTACTGGCTAGAAATGGTGATAATGTCTTGCTTTGCCTTTATCCACTTTGTAAGAACAGGGTGTTTAATGATTCAGCATTAACTATAATATAAATAAACTTTTTTTCATTAGCACTTTAAAAAATTTTAATGTGTTTATTTTGAGAGAAAGCAAGAGTGAGAGAGAGAGAGGGAGAGAGAGAGAGAGAGAGAGAGAGAGAGAGAGAGATGGGGGGAGGGGCAGAGAAAGAGGGGACAAAGAATCCAAAGGGGTTCTGTGCTGACAGCAGAGAGCCTGATATGGAGCCCAAACTCACAAACCATGAGATCATGACTGAAGTCAGATGCTTAACCAATTGAACCACCCAGGTACCCCCAGAAGTTTTTATTTTTTTCTATTTTGATGATGTCCCAAAAGTTCTCAAAAAGTTAAAAATAGAACTACCCTACAATCCAGCAACTGCACACTATTAGGTATTTACCCACAGAATACAAAAATACTCCTTTAAAAAGATACGTGCACTCCAACGTTTGCAGCAACATCATCTACAATAGCCAACTTATGGGAACAGCCACATGTCGATTGACTGATAAAATGGATAAAGAAGATGTGGTGTGTATATATAATGGAATATTACTCAGCCATAAAAAGAATAAAATCTTGCCGTTTGCAGTGTCATGGTTGGAACTAGAGAGTATTATGCTAAGTAAAATAAGTCAGTTAAAAAAAGACAAATACCATATGATTTCACTCATATGTGGAATTTAAGAAACAAAACAAACAAGCAAAGGGGAAAACAAAATAAAGAGAGGCAGCAAACCAAGAAATAGATGCTTAACTATAGAGAATAAACTGAGAGTTACCAGAGGGGAGGTGGGGGGGGGGGGGAGCAGGTTAAATAGATAATGGGGATTAAAGAATACACTTGTGATAAACACCCGGTGTTGTATACAAGTGTTGAATCACTATACTATACACCTGAAACTAATACTACATTGTCTGTTAACTTATTGTAACTTGAATAAAAACTTTTAAAATAGTTGTGAATGTCCTTTTAACGTGCTTTTCACAATTTTTCTGCTTCTCTTGAGTTTTCTCCTTTATGCTTTTAATGTGGTGAATCCTACTGTTTGCCTTTCTAATTTCAAACCAATGATGCAAGGCTTAAATGAGAATCATTTACTCATCAAATATTATTGGTATTGTTCCCTTTTCATTAAAATGTCCTAATATTTACATGAAGATATTTTCACTTATGTTCAAAAATACGTAGAGCAATTTTTTTCTGTGTGCTTGGTAATATTTTTGTCAGGTTTTATTATAAGGGTTTATCTGGCTTCATAAAATGAATTGGAACTTATTTTCCTTATTGATCTCCTGATATTATATACTCTTTTATTATTTCTTCCTATATTGTTTGATAAACTTTATCAGTAAAGCAAGCAAGGCCTGAGGATTTCTTTGAAGAGAAGTTGTTTTGAATTCAAACTCAGTTTTTAATAAGTAGAGAACTATTCAAATTTTCTACTTCTTCCTGTGTTAATAGAAGTAAGTAGGAAATTATATAAAGTTTTTCTAAGTCCCATCAATTTTGTTTAAATAATTGCCATTAAGTAGTTTATAGTATTCTGTTATTACTATTTCTATGCCTTTTCACATACTGATATTGTTTTAGTATTTTGTTTTTTTTCCTTATATCTCTGTTCTGAAGTGTGATCAGTTTTGTTAATCTTTTCCAAAAATTATTTGTTTCTTTTCTGTGTGCTTTCTCTTCCATTGATTTCTACTTTACCTTCTCACTGTGTGATTTTTTTCTTTACTTTTATTAGTTTCTAAATGTGAAAGCTTAGATTGTTGATAAAAATTTCTTCTGTATTTTAGTTATTTAAAAATCTAAATTTACATGTAAACATTGCTATAGCTGTCTTCAAATTTTGATATGTCATTTTGTCATTTTCAATCATAATATTTTCCAAGTTCTTTACATTTTCTTCTTTATTATCTAAATATGTATTAACAGTGTGTTGCTTAATTTCTAAATTTTGGGAATTTTCAGAAAACTGAAATTGATTTCTATGTTAATACACTAAGATAAACCACATGATTTAATCCTGTGAACTTAATTGTGGCATTTTATGGCTCAAAATGTGGCCTATGCTTGTAATACTGGTGAATATTTGGTGTATATCTGAAAAGAACATCCACTAGGCCAGGCTGAGCTGCAGTGTTATTCAAATATGCTAATTTTAATCTTCTTGTTCTATCAATTATTGAGGGTCTAGTGTTTATCCAACTATGATTGTGGATTTATCCAAATTTCTCCCCGTAGTTATGTCCATATTTCTTTTATGTTTTAAGACTTTTGTGACTATGTGCAAGTGGGGTATCACCTAGTTTTCTATCTTTATTACATGAAAGCACTCTTAAAATTTTTGCTATTTTCTTAATAAATTGGTCCTTTTTTTTTTTTAATTTTTTCTTTTTAACGTTTATTTATTTTTGAGACCGAGAGAGACAAAGCATGAACAGGGGAGGGTCAGAGAGAGGGAGATACAGAATCTGAAACAGGCTCCAGGCTCTGAGCTGTCAGCACAGAGCCGACACGGGGCTTGAACTCACGGACCGCGAGATCATGACCTGAGCCGAAGTCGGCTGCCCAACCAACTGAGCCACCCAGGCGCCCCAATAAATTGGTCCTCTTAAAATGACTTGATAGTAACTCTGTTTTGTCTGATATTAACATGACTTTCTTAAGCTCTTTTTATTTTGTATTTCATTCCAACTTTTTACTTTTCATTTTCAACCTATCTCTCTTTGAAACTTTATATATGTAGTATGTTTTTGCAGTCAATACGTATGTAGAATTAATTCCTATGAAACTCCTACCACGTAAGTGAAAATTTCTACTCAAGTAAAATTTGTAATTTCTTCCCCTTTAATATAATATTTGACATGGTACAATTTAAATCAACCACCTTTTTATTGGTTTTCTATTTACTATATTTTCTTTTCTCTCTTTTCCCCTTTTTATGTCTTTTTTCAGTGTACACCATCCACTATTTAGTATTCCATTTTATCTAGCTGTTTGTTGTTGTTGTTGTTGTTGTTGTTATTTATCCCAAGCTTTGGGTGTTGTTCAATGTCTTTTCAGAGATATGTGTGTTATTGTCTCTTATTAAATTTCACAATTGTTAATTATTATTTCTTCAAATAACTATTCTGCTACATTCTCTATGTTCACTTCTTATAGGAGTTGAATTTTACACATGTTATACTGTTTAAATTGTCCTAAATGTCTTGAGCATTCCTTTTAGTGTAGGTCAGTGTCTATTAACCATTATCTTTTGATATAACACAGCTTTATTTAGGTTCAGTGTATCATTGGCTTCAAATATTTTCAAATAAGGTTAAGGTTTTCTTTTTAGCAAGGCTTGGTGTTTGAGCATTAATTAATTTTGTAGATGTCTGTATGTTTTACAGCCCAGATATCAGCTTTTTAATCTTTAGGAAATACTTTGTTCGTTCACAGAAACCCATGAGATTGTTTTTACTGTGGTGTTCGTTTGGCTTTCGGTCTTCACCTCCTACTTTCCCAACTCCAAATTATCTCTCCATCCTGCTGCCCTATGCCTTGTCATCTGTGGGGTACCATAATATACTAACAAATGACCATGCACCAAACGGTGGTGTTCCTGAGGTCTTTTTCCCTGCAACAGTCTTGTCATTAGTGAAGTGTACTCTTGTCTTCTTCATATGCTAAGAGCCTTCAATGTGATGCTAATATGCACCTAGTTGAGGACTCATGGGATAGGAATGGCACCACTGATGGAGGGACATTGAAACTATATTCTTTCACGGCGAAATATGCTTGGAGATTAAGATTCATCAACAAGTCCAATGTTTTCTTATTCTCTTCTGTGGCAGTTTGTTTCTTCATCATGGCCTTGGAGTTGAAAGAAACCATTGATCTCATTTCTGTTTGGAAGGATCTTACCTGGTATGTCCCACTTCTTATGAGGAAACAGTCATCTCTTAAATCTTTCTATATCCTAACAAAATGTGGAACTGCCTGAATTTAATTGTATATGTAGGAAACGCTTTTGTGCCAGAAAAAAATATAGAAAAATGATTCAGCTACATAATATGTTCAGTATATTATTAAACACTCTTCTAAATACTATCAATGATCTCTTCACATATGTGTTATCTTCTATACTTGTTGATATAGCAAAAGACTTAAGTGATCTTTTTAGTAACAAGACAAACAAAATAATCTTTCATCATCAATGTCTCTAATACTTCAGTGAGATAGAATGATATAGGAGAGTCTTCTCTATTTTCCTACTTATGAATTTATCTTTGTATTTGGATTATATATATTTCCTGACATTTTTGTAAAAATGGAATAGCTTCCTATAATGGACCTGTAATATGGACCACTTAAAAAAATTGGGGGCTATGGTTTTAAGTTCTAAATTCTAGTCTACTAAATAGGTAGAAATATTTTACCCACATATGCATATGTCTCACGCCCTATACTTTGCTCCTTTTTAACTTCTGCTAGACACTTGTCACCACTTTCTTTGTTTACAATGGTTAAACTTTTGCCTAAAAAGCAGTATATCCATTTTTCCTTTTGTGTTCTGTTAGGACAAGTATTTGGATAGAGTAGATATTTTATCTAATATTATATGACCAATTGCAAGAACAATATATTGTATGCATTCATTTCATGGGCAATAAGATTAGTCATAAAATACAGGCTAATTGGAAGGCCTGGGTGTTTCAGTTGGTTAAGCGTCCAACTCTTGATTTGGCTCAGTTCATGATCTCACGGTTGGGGGTTGGAGTCCTGCATTGGGCTCTTTGTCGGGCTCCACACCAGGCCTGGAGCCTGCTTCAGATTCTCTCCTGCGTGCTTTCTACCCCCCCCCCCACATCCTCTCTTTGTCAAAAAAAAAAGTGTATATATATACATATATATATATATATATATATATATATATACACACACACACACACACACAGACTAATTGTACCTTTGGCAATTACAGTCAATAGATATAATAAGATATATATCTAAATATTCAAAATAATTCCTTTGTTATTTTATTTTGTATGGAAAATATGCTGTATGGTGGTAGGATTTAACAAACTGGAACAAAAATTATTAGTTCACGAAGCAATAAATCAGGTTTTTTTCAGTGCTGATTGAACAAGTAGAGTAACCTGATCTATTGCCAAGTTAGTAGAAGTTGTTTTGAGAAAAAAAGATGATGGGTGAAGAAATTATAAACCGTTTTTATTTAAATTTTCAAAACTCTCATAAAAATACATAAATTACGTTTGAAGAACAACCTATATTATTCAATGGAAATTTATTATAAATACTCCTACTTTACTATAGAAAGCCCAAGGCTGGCTAAAATTTAATTACTTGTTTGCTGAACTTACATAAAATAAGCCAAGAATAATTAAATAAATATCTTAGTTTCAAGCTTACTCCATTATTAAATTCTATGATAATTTAGGCTTTTTTTTCCCCTTTAAACTTTTGTGGGATATAGTATCTAGTGAATTCACATAAGAACAAGTTCTCAACATCATCAAATGATATATCCCATATATGCTCATCTTGTTTTCCTGTATATTTGACCATGAGTTACTAACAACCTCAGCACTTTTAGCAATAAGACGAAACGTGACAGAAGAAGAATGAAGTCTTGAAGGGGGTGATCAGATGCCTTTGAAAAACAGACACTTAAGAGCTTGAGGAAGCCTAAAATGAATGAAGGCTATAAGAAAACTGTCAGTGACAGAAGGCAGACTATTAGATAATGAAAGCTTAGGTTGCTCAGGAAAGAGAATTGGTGAGGCTGCAGGTGACATTCATTCCTGAAAATCGGTGATGTCCTTGAAGACACATTGTGAATGTTTTACCCATGGAGATAGGATGCCTGGCCATGACCATTCTGGTAATTCATCATTATTGCAAGGGCTCTAATCTCAGGGTAACATCAGTGTGGACAACTCAAGCACAAATTAAAAAATGGTTACATGTTCTGGTGTTAGATACCTAGAAAATCCCAGGCTCACTTCTCATTAAATAAATAGACGAATTATAATCATTTATTGGGTATGTCCTATGTGCAAAATTTCTGTGAGAGGCAGAATGGTAATGTTTCAAGGTGCACCTGCCCCCCCCCCCCACACAATTTTGCATTTGACAGTGATACAGGGTATGTAGAGCTATCTCTATGGTTTAAATTTGGCACAGACATAACAGATTATTTGAATTTTAAACTTACTTCCAGAATGTAAATATACTACTAAGGCAGAAATATACAAATGATCTTACATTCCAAATAATCAGATTTTAAACATTACTTCTATTTTTTTGTGCTCTTTTTTTTAATCTTTATCTTTGAGAGAGAGACAGCACGTGAGCAGGGGGAAGAGCAGAGAGAGAGGAAGATACAGAATCTGAAGCAGGCTTCAGGCTCTGAGATGTCAGCACAGAGCCCGACATGGGGCTTGAACTCACAAACTGTGAAATCATGACCTGAGCCAAAGTCAGACGCTTAACTGACTGAGCCACCCAGGTGCCCCTACTTTTTTGTGCTCTTAAGAAAAAATGATTTTCTTTAGAGATATCATATCATGAATTCTTTTTTAAAATATTTGTGGTGTTAAAACATCAGAGAACAAAGCTCTCGTTTATGTAAGAAGAGACAACTAATTAACCAGAGCCCTTAACAATACATGAGAATCTGCACATAAAATCAACATTGGACAAATATAAGAAGCAGCTTTCAGCAACTTCATTAATTACACCTGCTAAGACTCAATGCCATCTCTAGAGCACTGTTTCTGGAAAATATTTCTTAAAAGCATTATCATTCTAAAGCCTTGAAATGTGTATAATTCATGCTACATGTTATATTCAAAATATCTTTCCCAGGAACGGGAAAGGAAGGAAGACAAAGAACAACAAAGGGATGAAGAGAAACTTTGGAGGTAATGAACATGTTTATTACCTGGATTACGGTGATGATGCCATGAGTATACCTTATTTCCCAAACCGCCAAATTGTGTATGTTAATTGTATGCAGGTTTCTGTATTCCATCTATGCTTCAATAAATACTTCCTGAGGCATTAATGCCTATTAAAAATAACAATACATCATTTAAAAAATTTAAGCATGCTTTCACGTATGTTGCAAATAGTAATTTAAGCAATGAAGTTTATTTGGAAAATAAATTTAAAAACTCTAATCTTTAGGGGCGTTTGAGTGGCTCAGTCAGGTAAGCATCCAACTCTTGATTTTGGCTCAGGTCGTGATCTTGGTCATGAGATCAAGGCTCGCATTGGGCTCAGTGATGACAGAGTGGAGCCTGCTTGGGATTCTCTTTTCCCCTCTCTCTGCCCCTCTTCCCATTCTCAAAATAAATAAATAAACTTAAAAGATAATAAAAATAAAATAAAAAGATAAAACCTCTACTTTTACCTTTGCTAAAGACTACATTCTGTTTATATATGGTCTATGATCACAAAATTTATTTAATAATTAAAATAGAGCTATAAAGGTTTACAACAATTTTACTTAAAAAAAAGGCACACAGAACCTGAAAGTAAAGAAACAAATCAATAATTGCCATGAAATAAAGATACTACCATGGACTCTAAATTATAGCCACTGTCATCTTGAAATACATTATAAAATCTTTGGTAGTGTAACTGACCTGCACCTGTGCAACTTGTCCTTTTTAAAGTTTCTTTATTTATTTTGAGAGAAAGAGAGCATGAGACAGGGAGGGGCGGAGACAGAGGGAGAGAGAGAGAATCCCACGCAGGTCCCATGCTGTCAGCGAGGAGTCCAAAGTGGAGCTTGATCCCAAGAAGCGAGAGATCATGACCTGAGCTCAAATCAAGAGTGAGATGCTTAACCACAGACAAGTGGCCCCATGCAACTTGTCTTTTAAATATGGCTAACTATATTTCCTTAGCTATATTACCTTTATCAAAAGTGTGGCTAGAAGATGAGGGCATCACTTAATAAAACATTATTGTGACATTTGCTTGATATTTTAAATATTTATTTGTTTTAACTTGACAGTAAATATGCGGTTTCTGGGTCAAAGGCAGACTGATTATTTACTTTCACAAGATCTAAGTTACAGTTCTCCATGCCCTGGTTTCCCCACAAGAGTACCCAGTAAGATTCAGATGTCTTCTGTACGTACATACAAAATGTGGATTTCCCTCACAGTAGAGAAACTATGAAATTATGAATCTCAAAGCTTATAAAGGGCAGCCTGTATAACTCCTCTCTTCCCCTCAGGAGACCTTACCTTACTAAGATAAGCAAATCCTTCTTGTGGATCAGAGGGAAAGATCTCCAAATTCATTACCATTTGGAATGTAAACATTGGCTCCAGGGAAGATAAAACTATAAACCACCACAGAGAAATACATAATCTCTAACTTCCAAGTTACTTACTCATCTCTTAACTCTGATTGCTAGTGATTTTTTCTCAGAAAGTATAGACCATGAAGAACCATAAAAATATTCCTGTCACATTTCTCCCTGAGACTGCTTTTACTCAAAAGAGAGTAACACTGTTCTAAGTTACCCGCTCCAAATGAATAGCTAGAAACATAAAATACACAAAACCTCAGTTTTTGACATTGTACAACAGGCGACAGGTAGAGAAGGGAGAAAACATCAGGTGACTCTTACCCAACATCACCCCAGGCTTCTGGAGGTATACAATGTAGGGACTGCAGTTTGGGAAGGGTGAAAGCCAAACAGGACCCAATGATCTCACTCAACTGATGAAACAGTGATCACAGTTGGCCAGTTTAAGGTAACTATAATTTGTGGAGTAGCATTTTTTTTGATGAGGCAACTCCCAGGAAGCAATGATAGGTATGTGAGTAAGAGTCCTTTTTGAGTTTTTTAGCTGACCACCTTTTGAGCATGCATTAGATGAAGTCCTGTGAGGCCCAGAAAGAGACTTTCTAGGGAAAGAATAACTGAGGAGCTTAAGTCAAAAAATTCTAAGAAGTCACGCAAAGGCAGCCGTATTCAAACACCATTTTAAATATATATAGAACATTTATCAGATCCCCAAATGGCTATACCTAAGAAGTGGGGTTAACTAGGTTTAGAGTAACAGTTGCTCCAAACCTACTCTTAGAGAGCTTAAAAATATGCATTAAAAATATATGCATTTAAAAGTATCAACTGATCTTCAACTAATTTAAATATCAAAATAAATTTCAGCGTTCTTACAAGAATATGACAAAATACAATACTCCACACTGTATAATTTGCAAATCTGATACCCCAAACAAATAACCAAGAAATAAAAATGACATATAACTAAGAGGAAAAAAAATCAGTAGAAGTAGAAACACATGATAATTAAAGAAATCAGCAGACAAATTTGTTAAACTGGCTACAACATGTATGCTACATATACCGACATGTTATTTACTCAACATGGAAAATGAAACATAAATATAAATATAATGAGAGAGCATCTTTTCATGTGTCTGTTGGCCATCTGTATGTCTTTTTTGGAAAAATGTCTATTCATGTCTTCTGCCCATTTTTTAGCTGGATTATTTTGGGGTTTTGGGGAGGTTGAGTTTGATAAATTCTTTATATATTTTGAGTACGTACTAACCTTTCATTTGATATATCATTTGCAAATATTCTCTCTCATTCCGTAGGTTGACTTTTAGTTTTGTAGATTGTTTCCTTCATTGTACAGAAACTTTTTGTTATAATGAAGTCCCACTTGTTTATTTTTCCTTATATTTCCCTTGCTTCAGGAGGCATATCTAGTAAAAAGTTGCAACAGTTGTTGTAAAAGAGATTACTGCTTGTGTTCTCCTCTAGGATTTTGATTTCCTATCCCACATTTAGGTATTTTATCCATTTTGAATTTATTTTTGTGTGTGGTGTAAGTGGACCAGTTTCATTCTTTTGCGTGTTGCTGTCCGCTTTTCCCAACACCATTTGTTGAAGAGACTTTTTTCCATTGGATATTCTTTCCTGCTTTGTGGAGGAATAATTGACCATAGTTGTGGGTTCATTTCTGGGTTTTCTATTCTATTCCATTGATCTATGTGTCCATTTTTGTGCCAGTACATCACTCATTATCAGGGCAATACAAATCAAAACTACAATGAGATATCGCCTCACACCTGTCAGAATGGATAGAATGAACAACGCACAAACAATAGGTGTTGGCACATACGTGGAGGAAGGGGAACCCTCTTCCACTATTTGTAGGAATGCAAACTGGTGCAGCTACTCTGGAAAACAACACTGATGTTCCTCAAAAAGGCAAAAATAGAACTACCCTATGAGCCAGCAATTGCACCATTCGGTATTCATCCAAAGGGTACAAAAATACTCATTTGAAAGGATAAATGGACCCCGATGTTTATAGCAGCATTATCAACAATAGCCAAATAATGGAAGGAGCCCAAATGTCCATCAACTGGTAAATGGATACAGAAGAGGTGGTTTCTATGTACAATGGAATATTACTTGGGTATAATAAAGAATGAAATGTCGTCATTTGCGATGACCTGGGTGGAGCTAGAGAGTACTATGCTAAGTGAAATAAGTCAGCCAGAAAAATACAAATATCATATGATTTCACTCATGTGTGGAATTTAAGAAACAAAACAAGTGAACATAAGGGGAGAAAAAAGAGTGAGGGCGGAGAGGACAAGGATGGTCGTTCTATTCAACATTGTACTGGAAGTTGAAGGTAGGACAATGGAGCAAGAACAAAATGTAAAAGACAAAGAGATTGACGAGAGAGAAACTAAACTGCCTTCCCTAGCAGACAGAATTATTTACGTTAAAAAAATCCAATAAACTACAAAAATAGTACTAGAACTGGTAAGCTTAATATTTTGCAGAACACAGCAAGGTCAACAATCCATATCAATTATATTTCTATATTGTAGCAGCAAAGGATTAAAATTTTTTAAAAATGCCAAGTATATTCCATTTAATAGCAACCAAACCCATGAGATAAATTTAATGAGATGTTCCAACTAAAATATGATCAATTAATAAAACATTGAGGAGATAAATGAAAACACACAAAGCAGAACGGCAGTTGTCAGGGGCTGGGTGGAGGGGAAATGTGGAGTTGCTGGTCAACACGTATAAAGTTTCAGTTGCAAAGGAATCAAGTCTTAGTCAGTTCTGGCTGCTAGAACAAAATACCATAGACTAGGTAGCTTACACAACAGAACTTTATTCCTTACTGTTCTGGAGGCTGGTTAAGTCAAAAATAAAGGTGCCCTCGGATTCAGTGCCTGGTGAAAACCCTTCTCCTGGTTTGCAGACAGCTGCCTTCTTGTTATGTCCTCACATGTCAGAGAGAGATCATCCCTCTCCTAACTCTTCTTATAAGGGCACTAATCCTCCCAAAGACCCTGTCTACAAATACCATCACGTGGGGGATTAGGGCTTCAACATATGAAGTTTAAGGGACACAAACATTCAATCCGTAGAAAATAAGTTCTAGAAATCTACTGTGCATCAGGTACCTATAGTTTCCATTAGTTTCTTGTACGCTTAAATTCTGTTAAAGAAGGAAGGAAGGAAGGGAGAGAAAAAGGCTCCTTTGCTACTAAATTATGTCAATGATGGTTTACTTACACTGAAATCGAAGTTATTAATATTACATATTAGTACAGAATTAAAAAAAAACTTATATTCACACATTTTAGTATTTTTGGAGTAACTTGAGTTCGTGGCCTTTATTCAACTGCACATTTTATGAAACCTAAATACCAATCTAGTATTTCTAATGAAAATTTAGCATCAAAATTGAGATGTGCTGCAAACGTAATTAACATATCAGATTTTGAAGACTGTATGAAAAAAACTGAAATACCTTAAGAATTACTTTTCATGTTGAAATAATGTTTTGTATATATTGTTACACAAAATTTAAACACACACCTATGCACACACATATCCAGAGAAATGCAGATGTCTACTATGTTCATGAATTGGAATACTCACTATTAAGGTTTTGATTCTCTTTAAATTAGTCTCTTGATTCAATATGTACATATATGTATATTTATTTATTATACATGTATATCTTATTAAACAAGATTTGTGTTACTAAGGAAATAACTGAATATACATATAGAATATACATGTTAACTAATGTATCAGATTTAATAAGAAGTAAAAAATTTCTAATGTAAGTATTTATGGGAATGATTATTTTTGCTATTCCCTTCTGCTTTTATTTCTTCCTGCATCCACAAAAATTCAAAGCATTTTGTGTGCCCCACTCCCCTACTCCCAAAGCTATAGTCCTTTCCATGAATTCTTTAGGGGGACTATCGAGAACTTCATAAATTGAGAACCTTGTATTGCAAAAATAGTAAATAGATGATAAATTAGATTTTTTCCATGATTTAAAGCCAACATAAGCTCAACAAGAACTCTTTAACGAAATGATTAAAAGGAAGACAATTGATGGATGCCTGGGGTGCTCTGGTGATTAGGCATCTGACTTGATTTCCACTCAGGTTATGATCTCAGGATTCACAAGATGGAGCCTGCAACAGGCTCTAAACTGACAGTGTAGAGCCTACTTCAGATTTTCTCTCTCCCTCTCTGTCTATCTCTCCCCCACCCCTGTCTAAATAAATAAATAAGCATTTATAAATAAATAAATAAATAAATAAATAAATAAATAAATAAATAAATGGAAGACCATTGAAACACAATAATACACATCTAAACAACTGCTTCTACACGGAATGGATTTTATAGATTCAGATTAATTCGGTACATTTTGAATTTCTGATTTGCTATGTGCTAGATTAATATTTCCAGATGATTTAAAATGCAAATTAGCATTGATAATGATCTTAAGAAATGCTTTTTTCTCTATACAACATTAATTAATATGTATGGACATTTCAGTTCCTATAAGAGAACTTTTGGTATTATCTATTTATTTAAATAAGGTTCTTGTTCAATAATTTATCATTTCAAATATATGGAGGAAAATTCCCGTATGTAGTTCTCCGGGTAGCCTATTTCCACTCACTAGGTCCATGAGGCTGTCAGTGACTAGACAAGTTATTACAATTATCACATAAGTCATGCCTCACACATCTGTATAATTAAATTCAAGTGAAAAGATTTTGAGAACTGTTCTACAACTTGTATTTGATGGATATATATTATTTATATAGTTAAAATTACTCTCTACTAAAGAAATGGCAAGAAACATTTGAAACTTACATTTTTTCATCCAGTTTTACAATGAATGATATGTATTTTTAGACATTCTCATCAAAGTGCTTTTTGAATATGTTATTAATCTCTCTTATAGAAGTTTACATGTTTAATGTAAAGAAATTAGTAAATACAGAATTATAAATGTGGATCTATTCTCTATTGCAACTCTGCAGAAATATACATTATTTTGCTTATATATATGTTTCTATTTTAATATTATTATTATTATTATTATTATTATTATTATTATTTTAAGGTTTATTCAGGTTTCAGAGATGGAAAGAGATAGAGCGTGAGTGGGGGAGGGACAGAGAGAAAGAGTGACACAGATCCAAAGCAGGCTCCAGGCTCTAAGCTGTCAGCACAGAACCCGATGTGGGGCTCGAACTCACAGACAGCGAAATCATGACCTGAGCCAAAGTCGGATGCTTAACTGACTGAGACGCCATTGTATATGTTTTTATTTTTAAGATAAAAATATAATTGAAATGGGCAATAAAATATACAAACATAAATATAGAAATCTACATAAAGATAGATTATAAATTTAGCTTACATATATTAGCTCAAAATCTAATATTTTTATATGTCTTTAGACTAAAGAACATATTATTTGTTTTTTTCTATGCAGATCAATATTGCATAAATTTCTGTGTCTATTAAAATAGAAACATTTTTTATGGTTATTTAGTTTTCTATTACATGAGTTTTCATTAATTTCTAAAATTCCATACTGTTTATATATACACATATACAATACTGTTTATATATACATACACACAAATTCTTCATTACTATAAATATAGTAATTAATATCTCTGTAGGTAAATTGGTGCACATACTCATAAATATGTTTTAGAATATGTATCCAGAAATTTGGTTTCCATTCTAATGATTATCTTAACTACAAGGCATTTTACTATAGCTTTCCAAATATGTTATCCTAACTTCAACCCCCAACAACAGAATTTGAAAAGCTCCAATACCCTATTTCTTTGCAACACTTCATAATCAAGTAACAAATTTGATGGATAAATCTAGCAATTGCAAAAAGTAATACTTTCAAGCACATGCCTATGTGAAGTTCGTATTATTTCCACAAATATTGAAATCAACATGCACATAAGTTGGCCTTCCTTATTAAACACATTACAGCAGTTTATTTGGAGAAAAGGGCCAATAAGAATTTATTACTCAGTGATATTACCCTTAAAACAATGTATCATTTTAACTGACTTTTCTACTTTCCTGAGGGTACTGAAGTGTTAAAAACCTTTTTAAAAGAATAGTTTATAGTAAAACAATTTTATTCATATTTAATTGGATATAGAGATATTTTCCTTAAAATAAAATCCAAATATCTAAAATTGGACTAAAATAAAGTAAAAAAATATTTCAATGTGCAATGTTAAAAGTGCCTACATTTCTGAGTATAAGTTAAGAAGCATGTGTGTGTGTGTGTATAAATATATATAATCTGAAAAATATAATTTTATGTTATAAATAGTTTCTTATACTCTACATAGGCAGGAAACATAAAAGTGAAAATTGGAAAAATATTACAGAAAAAGTCAAAATTTTAAAAAATGGAATATCAATGCCAACATAAGACAATACTAAACTTGTTTTTGCAAATAATTTTTTTCTTTACAACTAAAATTTTGAAATAATTGAAATTGTGAATCTTTTTTATAAAATAGGAAAGGATATACTACCACCTAGTGGATAATGCGTTTGCTTAAGGGTAATATTTCACCTACAAGAATTCTTACAAACCATAGATCAAGGGACACTGATGGCTAAACATTGTACAATCAAAAAACTTAGTAAATGATCGTCAAAAATCACTTGATTTAAAAAAAAATATTGCCCATTTTTCACTTTATTTCTTTCACCTTCTAAGTTTTAGCCATTTTTTAACAGGAATACAGACAGTAATAGGTAGATATAGTTATACAAAATAAAATATATCAATATCTGAATATCTTAAGAATCCAGTGAAGATGAAAACTATAGTGACCAGTTTTTAGAGACCATTAAATATACAAATGCTACATTTAGACTACATATCACTTTGAGTCAGGAAATACATTGACATTTTTCACAATTTAGTGGAAATTGGTAACAGCTATATTGCAATAATAAATACTCAAAATGAACACTTAAGATTCAGTTAATCCTTTAAGTGAGAATATTTTGAAGATCATTAAGGAGAACATGTATGGGAAAGAAAGAAACTAATAGGAATGTGTTTTCAGGGAATTTATAACTATATTGTGTTCAATAAATTATGGGTCCTTTTCACCTCTTCTCTTTTGCCCTTGAATATGTACACTTGTTTGTGTGTACATGTTCACCTTGTTTGAATTATATGACAATGAATTTAATTTTGCATAGTTTTCTTATTATAGAATATCTTCAACTTAAAATTTCTAAGCCATATACATAAGTACTGTGTAGAGTGATTGTCCTTTCTGAAATTGAATTCATGATCAAATCATTTAATTAAATTATTAATTTAACTAAATAATTAAAATACATGCTATTATTTAATCATGGGTTCCATTCAGTTATTTATGATTATTAAATTTGAATCATAGGGGTGCTGGGTGGCTCAGTTGGTTAAGCGTCCGGCTTCAGTTTGTGAGTTCCAGCCCCGCATCGGACTCTGTGCTGATGGCCTCAGAGCCTGGAGCCTGCTTCGGATTCTGTGTCTCCTTCTCTCTCTGCCCCTCCCCCAACCTGTGCTCCGTCTCTCTCTGTCTCTCAAAAATAAATAAAATTTAAAAAAATTTTTAAATAAATAAATTTGAATCATATCATACTGCAGGCAAGAAATAAGGTGTTTTGATATAGATCCTTTATACAAAAATTATCAAAAATCAATATCCTGCTACAAAACCCCTGGAAAACAGAATTCTTTGTTCTTTAGAAAATTATGGCTTTAAATTAGTTATAGGGTATTAGTATAAGAAAACAAGAAGTCAAAGATACATCTATTCATTTATTCATTAATTTACCAGATACATAATTCTAAGGCCATTCTACAGGCCATCCAGTAAGCTAGGAGCTGGAGACACAGAAATGAAGAATTAAATTCAACTGGCATAGTCTCTGCTTTTACGGAATTATTTCTTTTTGGAACACCTAGTCACACAGAAGAAAAATGTAACATAAAAATGGAAAGACTTGGACTTTGGAAAAGAAACAATCATGAAATTGCCAGGCAACATGGATTCCAGCTACAGAGAAAGCAGGCAAGTTCAAAAAACAGGCTTTGTCATGCTTCAAATGGCAGAGAAGAGAAAACTGTAAAGAGAGAAGGGGGGCATAGGTGAGTGAGGAAATGTCAGGAGGTAGGAACTTAATGAGGAGGAAGAAGCAAGGGCCAGATTATGCAGGGCCATGCAGGGCAGACAGAAAAAGTTTAAATGTATTTGAAGGTTTAAAAAAAAATCTCTGCATTCATAAATGGTGGCGAAATAAAATTTAAAAAGAATAGACATACAGAAAGAGGAACATATTTTCTTGAGAAGAAGGAAAAAAAAAAAACAAATTCAGTTTACCTTCAGGATGAAGGTACCTCTAGGCATCACGTTAAGTGAAAGGAAAATGAGTGGAAAGAATAACAGATGATTTCACTTCAGCAGCTGTAGTAGCCAAATAAAAAGACCTTTTTATCTGTTACAATGTCACTCTAACAGGAGTTAGGAAGTTATCTACAACATGGAAACACCATCTGTAATAATCTCAAAGCATCATTTTACAGACTACTTACTGTGTTATCTTCCAGGATAAATCTTAATCCCATTCGTGTATTTCCAAATTGTACTCAAATTTAGAAACAGAATATTTAAATAATAGACATCCTTTTCTACTCACTACCTCCTCAAATTGTAACCACTATTAGGACTTCTAATATCATACATTAGTTTTTCCCGGTAAATGGAATCATTATAACACTTTTACTTTTGTGCCAGGCTTCTTTTGTTCTATGATTTTACTCGTGACTTAGTAGCTCTCATCAGAATGTTACTGTATGGATATATAAAAATTGGCTATTCGATGATAGAATGTTGTGTTATTTTCAGATTTTTATTATTATGAATGTTGTTGCGAAGAACCATTATTGCTGATGTCTTCTGGTGGTGATATGTTGGTGTTCTGGCATATACACAAGTAGGAAAGGAATTGTAAGGTAAAATAGTGTTCCGTATCAGCAGACATGGCCAGTTTTCCAGTCATTCAGCAACATATACACCTGAAACAATACAGGACAAATCCAGTTGTTCAAAATCCCATCCAACTCGTGACTTTTCTTTTCAGTTTTTAAAATGGCCTTATTCACGTAATTAATACACCTAAAACCACAAATATCCAGTTTATGCAGCTTGATGAGCTTGGGCATAAACAAACACCCATGAAACCATCAAAATAATCAAGATAATAGACCCATTTATTACCGAAAAAAGTTTTCTTGTGTCTTTGTTTGTTTTTGCTCTGTTTTGTTTTGTTTTCTCATGTGTGTGTATGTGCATGTGTGTGTGTTGGTGGGGGGTTAAGAACACAACATAAGATCCACCCTCTCAATCACTATTTAAGCGCGTGATATAGTAACAATGACTATAGGTATTCTGCTGTACAGCAGACGTTTAGAACTAATTCATGTTGCACATCTGAAACTTTATACTGATTGAAAAATAACTCCACATTTCCTCCTCCCTTCCAGCTTCTGGTAACCACCGTTTTATTCTT
This sequence comes from Panthera leo, assembly GCF_018350215.1. Classification (NCBI taxonomy): domain Eukaryota; kingdom Metazoa; phylum Chordata; class Mammalia; order Carnivora; family Felidae; genus Panthera; species Panthera leo. Next base: position 21,426,263 of record NC_056687.1, on the reverse strand, counting down.
TTCTATGAGTCTGACTATTTTAGGTGCCACATGTAATTGGAAGCATGCAGTACTTATTCTGTGCCTGGCTTATTTCACTTCATGTAGTTGCTCTGGTGGGTGTGCAGTGGCATCTTATCGTGGTCCTCATTTGCATCAGCTGTGACAGTCTTATTTGCTATTTCATTATACACTTTGGTGAAGTGACTGGTAAAGGCTTTTGCCACTTTCTTTTTAATTTTTTTTTTTTTTTTTTTTTACTGTTTATTTATTTTTGAGAAACAGAGAAACATAGTGCGAGCAGCAGAGGGGTAGAGAGAAGAGACACGGAATCTGAAGCAGGCTCCAGACTCTGAACTGTCAGCGCCAAGACTTATGGGGGTTCAAACTCACAAACAGTGAGATCATGACCTGAGCGGAAGTTGGATGCTTAACCGGCTGAGCCACCCCGGTGCCCCAGGTTTTGTCACTTTCTTATTAGATTGCATGCCTTCCTTATTGATCTTTCATACTTTCATATATAAATATATATCTAAACATCTGGAAAGATTATATATATATATATATATATATATATATATATATATATTATTGTTATATTATTATTTATATTGTTTTTATTTAAATTGTCACAAGTGTTTTGTTTTATATGCATTGATAATATCTTGACCAACTTTTTACATTTTCTTTTTACCTTCTTGTTGGCAATTTTTTTTTTTTTTGACCAAGAGTTTTATTGTTTGACTTTCAGGTTAAGATCTGAAATTCATCCAGAATTGATTCTGGTATATAATTGTAGAATGGGGTTGTGATTAATATTTTTCAATATTATATAATATTGAAATATTATCAATATTATATAATATGGAAATATTGTATTATTATTTGGAAATATGAAATATTATATCATATGGAAATATTATCAATATTTCCAATATGGCAATAGTACTTTTGCCATAAATTGGGTAAGCACAATTTTTTGGGTTCCTTCTTATATCTCTATTAGTTCTCTTATGAACTTTTTCTCTTGTCTTTCCTTGTCAGTGCTAGACAATAGAAATGTGATAGCACTAATGTAATTATTCTGGATTTTCAACAGATTATACTATTTGTTACTCTATATTCTCCAATTTTGTTTTCTTTATTATATAAAATTCACTTTCTATTATTGATTCTTCATTTCCATATAAAATTTATTATTTCTTCTTTAAATTTTATAATTAGAATTTGTTGATATGTTCACTGGGACCACATCGAATAGATAAAATTATGTATAATGTATATATTTTTTTACAGTATTTGATCAATCCATAAACAAAGTATGTTTGAATTTTGTTCATAATTTATATAATGATTCTCAGTATTGTATTTAAATATACTATATAAAGTTCTTAGATATTTACATTTATATTTGATAAAAAATTAAAGGTTAATGCTATTGCAAATTATATTGTTTTAGTCACTTCATTTTCTAATTGTTATTGCTAATATGTGGAAATCAGTTTTTTGTTTTTAATTCAGTTTTAGCCAACCAACGTTGTAGATTCCCTTATTAATTCTAATAGTATATCTGTAGTTTCTTTGTTCTTTTTTTTTTTTTTTTTTTAAGTACGCTTCACACCCAGCATGGAGCACAATGCCAGGCTTGAACTCAGGACCCTGAGTTCTGAGCTGGGATCAAGAGTTGGATGCTTAATAAACTGAGCCACCCAGGTGTCCCCAGTTTCTTTGTTCTATATGCAGTTATGTCATCTGGAAATAATGTTAGTTTCATTGCTTATTTTCTGATCCTTTTAACTTTTATTTCATTTGTATTTTCTTTATTGTACTGAAAGAAGTTCTAATTTGTATATAGAAGTATATACAAAAACATAGTAGTTACCGAAGTCAAGAGAAATGTAGACAACCATGTAAACATAAATCAAGCAGTATATAATAGTAGAGTATTCAATCAGAAATATATTGATTTAAGGGGTCATTTCTCAGAAATGAGAAATTTTGTATCAGTTGCACAAAATAAACTTCTCATCGTTTTCCTTCGTCTATACCTCAGTGATATACATGTCAGCATTCTGCTTTTCACTAGCTTTATTAATATGGCAATTGTAGAAAATAAGTATTCTGATAAATGCTTTGTCACTACCAACGTAGGTAATCCCCAAGACCACCATTAGGATCAATAATTTGCTAGAAAGACTCGGAGAACTCAGAAGCTGCTATCCTCATGGTGACTGTGTATTACAGCGAGAGGATACATTTGAAAGCAGAAAAGGGAAAAGGTGAAGTGCATGAAGAATGTCTGGGAGAAACCAGGTGTAAGATCCAGGTGTCTGCTCTCTGTGGAGTCTCATAGAATATGCTTGCTTCTTCCAAGAATGAAGGGCTGCTAACCATCGAGGCTCACCTGGACCTTATCAAGGATGTTTATTTAAAGTCACGTAAACGTGTAGTATGTGCAAGACTAACCTCAGATATTCGGATTCCAGACCCCCAGAGGAAAGCAGGTGTTCACGATAAATAATACCATTAGCATAAACTGTCTGGTCACGTCAGTACAGTGTGACCCAAGGCTTCCGCTGTATAAAAACACTCTTATGAGATTATTTCCAACTTTATACTTATTTCCTAAGAGTTGCCAAAACATCAGTCCTGAAAATAAGGCTTTCTTATAAAAGTATAGCTTTTGACAAGCCAGCCTGGTTATTTATTGCATGAGATACTGAATAATAAGGACAAGAAATGATATACAGCAGTATACAATAACACGGATGAATCTTAAAAGCATTATTGTTGAGCGAGAACAACTATGAGTGAATATACACACTTGTATCATAAATGAATTTCAAAAATAGCAATAAGGACCTATGTCAATAGAAATCTAGATTATGTAACAGTGACTCGAATAAGACACGGTGAGTACTTTTGAGGTTCTGATAATATTAATGTTTATCTCTTGATCTGAGTGTTTATCACATACTGTGTGTTTACTTTGTGATAATGCATCCAGCATATATAAATTATATGCGTACAATTTTCTATGTGTTTGACTTGAATGATCTTACTGTAAATGAATATAAATTATTTTATTTATTTTTTTCAATTTATTTTGAGAGAGAAAGAGAGAGAGAGCTAGAGAGAGAGCATGGTGGAGGGGCAGGGAGAGGGGGAGAAAGAGAATCCCAAGCAGGCTCCACACTGTCAGCACAGAGCGGGACATGGGGCTCAGTCTCACAAACCGTGAGATCATGACCTGAGCTGAAATCAAGAGTCCGATGTTCAACCGACTGAGCCACCCAGGTGCCCTGAAGAGAAATTATTTTGAAATAAAAACATCATTGTGATGTTTGCAATGTCACTTCTTAGTCATAAAATAATTTTAAATAAAATATATATTTTATATAATTATTGTGGATTAATACCCTAATATTTTCTTCATTTCTCTAATTCACTCTTCTATATTTTTGGATCATCCCTCAACATAATACTTTTTAGATCATTTTATAGCTAATACATTCCAGCTCAATTTTGCAGATATAAAATTTGGAAATATAACACCATATATTAAGACCCAAAGTATCATGGATCAAATGGAATGTATTAGAAATCAGATTTCAAATGAACAAAAAAAATTAAGTAGGATTCATAATTTTGGAGGTACTAAATTAGAAGAACAAAATTTGAAATCCTATATATACAATGGAATACTAACTGGCAATGAGAAAAAATGAAATATTGCCTTTTGTAGCAACATGGATGGGACTGGAGAGAGTTATGCTAAGTGAAATAAGTCATACAGAGAAAGACAGATACCATATGTTTTCACTCTTATGTGGATCCTGAGAAACTTAACTGAATACCATAGGTGAGGGAAAGGGAAAAAAAAAAGTTACAGAGAGGGAAGGAGGCAAACCATAAGATACTTAAAAACTGAGAATAAACTGAGGGTTGATAGGGGGTGGGAGGGAGAGGAAAGTGGGTGATGGGCATTGAGGAGGGCACCTGTCGGGATGAGCACTGGGTGTTGTATGGAAACCAATTTGACAATAAATTTCATATTAAAAAAAAAAGAATCGAAATCAAATGTATTTCTATACAGTTATTAGGAGCAGAAGTGGGATAGATGAACCCTGCCAGTAATTTAACGCCCGCAGGTATAGCACTCAGCCAAGGGTACTTTGGTTGGTGAATAAATACCTCAGCTTTCTCTATGCTCTGGGCTCCATGCTGTCTCCCAGAGGTTCTCGCTGGGATAAAGGCCCAGTTGGCCACAGCAATAATGCTCATCAATGCCTTTTTATTGGTCTTTTGCCTTTCTCTCTCTCACTTCCCCATTCTCCTATCATTCCCCTATATTATCCTGGATGCACCTCTCAATTAAGCTTCACACATGATAAATTTTCTATCAACTAATGTTTCTAAGCAGGACCTAAAAATATACTAAAGCTGAAAACAGAACTGTGCTCATATAACAAATCTTCCTAGCATATTAACAAGATTGTTGAAGTTTGGATATAATTCTAAAGGAGATTTCTGAGACACATTCTGGCTCTATCCACAGTTAAAGCTTTAGCCTAATCTCCTTGTAAATATACAAGACCATCAATTAGGGTAAAAAAAAAAAGGCAAACTCTACAATTTTTATTTTTCAATATAAAATCATATTTTTATGAGATATATAGAATACGTGTGTCTTCTTTTAGTTATAATAGAAAATACTTAATTTTTATTAAACTATCATTTTTCTTTGTGGTGTTTTTATAATATATATATTTTTCTTCCCTTTTTTCCTTTTCTCTTTGATTATTTGTGTCTTTAACTGTGAGAAAGTCTGTAGTTTTTACAAAAATTGTGCTGTTTTTATAAGGCTCCCCAAATGATTTCAGAATGAGTTGGAACATAAATAAAAAAAATAGTAACACTAGAAATAGGAACATAAACAGTATTACACTACATGATTTTGCTAGCAATTATTTCCTGTCAAGGACCCAAGATATCATCTAGTTTGTAACTCTGTCAGTGTATAAAATGTTCTGCAACCAATTTCTCCAAACAATATTTATTCCTCTTGTGGAGGAAAAAAATGGGTAGAAGTTGGCCATCAGCAACTCCAAAGCACCTAGAGAATGACTAGAGCAGAGATGGGAACAACATTTCAAATAAAGCATCCATACTGAACAACTAACTTTTATATATACATATCAATGATTTCTAAGTTACATTGAATAACTTAGAGGTAACTTACTTCAGTTCTTCTTAATTCAACTACATGGTCAACTAGAGAAAGAACTCCTAACATTAGCCAATGAAAGTAAAAAACAAACAAACAAACAAACAAACAAACAATAGTCTCAAAAATGCATAAAGACCCAGGCATTTTAATATCTGCAAAAAAATATTAGAATCACTGCTGATCACTTAGTTTTTCTTTCCCCTCTACCTTCACTTCCTGCCTTCACATACAATCATTTTTTAAAAAATGCATAAGCAAGGAGCATTCAAGACTATTGCTTCAGAGCAGGACTTAATTCAGAGGTCTGAACATATTTTTCTTGGTTTATTTTTTTCTTATGTCCTAGTTGGAGTTGTTAATTACAGTATACCATTACTATAGACTGACTACTATATGTGATTTAGAAATTCACATTTCTACATTAGTTGAGGGGCAGTTGAAACAAAATTGATATTATGGAGAAATATAGGAACAACTCTAGAAAAAGCAGAAAAAAGTTGTCCAATTTAGAATTTCTCTTTTTCAGTACAATTACAGAATCATTCACTTCCAGTTAGTGCAAATATATTACTCAGAACCATCTGTCATTCAGGTTGGTTTTGTTTTTCCTTTCATTTCTAGTCAATGGAGGAAACCTTGAGAGAATAAGCTTTGAACTGAGAGATAACTTACAGTGGTAGAGAAGAAGCAACATAAGGAGTTCAGGGACATGTTCATAGAACTTTAGTACATTCTCAGAGTTTGCTACATCCAAACTATACCCAATTCATAGCACAATACTGATGGGGGTAAGTCCTACTTTGTGATGAGGAAGTTTAGAAAGCGTCAGCCTCCTTAGGAATGAATACCATGCATGCCAAATCATCCAAAGTCTCGAAACAAGATGTTCAGTCTCAACTGAAGCCCTATGGCATTAAACAACTTTCTCTCAAGTTATTATCTGAGGTTACTTTGGCTTTGATCCAAAATATCCTACTGGCAATTGCTTAACCTCCATAGAAGACCTGGATATGTCACATATGCTTAAGTTACTCTATTAAGTGAAAGGTAAAAAATGGCAGAGAAGGTAAATAACAAAGGATCTTTATGAAATGCACCAATACTTTTTCAATTTGTCCAATCAAAAGAAACTTCTGGGAAAAATATATATTCTCAGGTTCACAGTGAAATATTCTGATTTAGCATTTCTGTGGTAAAAATAAGATAATAGAAATATTTTCAAAGAGCCATATGTAATGATTGTGATCACTTTGGGAAGACCAAAAGACCATTTGCAAATAATTGCTTATTAAGTTTGTCTTACTATTGAGTATATTAATCATAATTGTGCCAATCCAGGTTCAGGTGATTAAATGCTCCCAGTTAGGTGTACCACAGCAGGATGTTGCTAGCCCCACTGAATTCTGGGAGCTCATTTCAATTGCTTCTTTTCCAAACTATACTCCCACAGATTCTCTTTCCTACAAAACCTGACCCAAAGGGCATACTAGACATGAAAACACATGATTCTTCCACATTGAATATGGCATGTGTATGTGTATATGTGTGTGTGTATGCATGTGTGTGTGTTTAAATATGCTAAGGTTCTCTATAGTGTACTTCTGTTTCCAAATTCAGTGAACTTTCTTGTGGATTAACTTGATGTTTCAGCAGTATTTGATACATTTATGTAGAGCAATAAACACTAAATAATTTTTCATTGTTTTAATGCTAACATCTAAACCCACTGTAGTAGTTATATCTCCAAGTATATATGTAATCTGGCTATGTCTATCAATCTACTATCACTCTAACCAAAGTTATTATCATCTCTTCCTTCCAAAGTGATGCATTTGCTTCCCTCTTGCCCATCTGTGAGATACATAGATGTAGCCAGAATCTTCCTTTACAAATCAATAATGAGAACATTAGGGGTGTCTGAGTGGCTCAGTAGGTTAAGTGGCTGCCTCTTGGTTTCGGCTCAAATCAAGATCTCACGGTTCATGGGTTCGAGCTCCGTGATGGGCTCTGAGCTAACACCTCTGAGTCTGGAGCCTTCTTCGCATTCTGTGTCTCACTTTTTTTCTGCCCGTCCTTGGTTTCTCTCTTTCTCTCTTTCAAAAAATAAATATGTAAACATAATAAAAATTTTAACAACTAATGATAATATTTTTTGTTTTTGTACAAACCTCCCATGGATGCCCATCGCCCCTGGAATAATCTCCAAACTCTTTAGCAAAAGCTTGAAGTGGACTTCCAGTTTAGCCCCTGTCTCTCTTTCAGCCTGTCACTCATCACTCTCCCTCTTGTTCAGTCATTGTATATAGCATGCTGTCCCTTAAACAAGGATACAGACATGTTGCTCCAACTGGTTAGATTAGTCTCTTTGTGTTTTCCTCCCACTACATTTATTTGAACGACTTTCTACTTGAGATCCTCTAAAATACATGTGTCAAGAAGAAGACTATGCTATAATACCAATCACACTTGAAAAGACTTATTCAGTGTCAGAAGCTCCATGAGATAAGAGAACTCGCTTGCTCACCAGCACCTGGATAATTAGCTGCACAAATTAGGTGCCAATATGTTTGTGTCGAATATCTTTTTTCCCTAATATCTTATTTCATTCTTTTTCATCCAGTTATTACAGCTCTGCATCTAAATGCATTATAAATGTGTTAACACATAAACATTCAGGTATTTCCTCACTGGCCAACTCACTTTAGAATTTTAAGACTTGAATTCTGATCTGTCTATCATGAGTTAATTGGAGAGTTTTCCTTCTTATTCTCTATTTAATGTTTGAGAAATATTTTTTTACTAAATTTTTTTAATGTTTATTTATTTTTGAGACAGAGAGAGACAGAGCATGAATGGGGGAGGGTCAGAGAGAGAGGGGGTCACAGAATCTGAAACAGGCTCCAGGCTCTGAGCTGTCAACACAGAGCCCGACGCGGGGCTCGAACTCACGGACCGTGAGGTCATGACCTGAGCCGAAGTCGGATGCTTAACTGACTGAGCCACCCAGGCGCCCCTAATGTTTGAGAAATATTGATGTGTTCCCTACATGATTTAATATGCTGGTTGGTATTAAACAATTACTTAAACTACAGATACAATCAATGTCAGGGAACTTAACAGCAGTTCGGTTACACATTTTCCCAAGTACAACTGAGAGCTATTAAAATTCTCTAATAAACATTCAGAAAACCAGCCTATGCACACAAATAAGAGACAGCTCAAAATAAGACTAATACCATAAGCCCAGTGAGTCTCATTTCTTTTGCTCTAATGAGGATTGTGTGGTGAAGATACAAAATACTCATTCCCATGTGAAACTAAGATTATGTCAGAAAAACAAATCGCTGTAGAATTTCATAGAACAAGAAACTATTCGCTATATTTTTGAACTGTCACTCTGTATAGTTTTAATATCCAAAAGGTAGATGTTGGTTGTCATCAAATTCGCAGTGAGCTCCCCTTCCTCAGTTTAATAAAACACATCAGAAAGCAATTAAGAATAACATTATTTGAAACACCTTAATATGTTTTGTTTTATTAATAAGTTTTGTACAAATTGCATTATTCTGCTTGTCGTTAGAAATAAATTACTTGCTGTAATTTCACAAGTGACGATGACAAAGTAGGGTTCCAAGAAACCTTTGCTTCTTAGCCATGCTGCCATAGATTAATTGGTAATTTAAGGGTATATTGTGCTTACACATTCCTTTCCTTGAACATTTTCCAAATAAGACATTTTTTCACACTGGAATTTGGTATGCAAACATGTAGTCGATGATACTAATCTCTACATAATGGTATACAATGCTTAAAGAAAATTTTGATGGCCATTTGGTCACGACAAGGGATGGGAAATAGAGAGCAAAAAAAGTACACCCACATTATAGTTAAACTGAATGATAAGTTCCAATAAAGTTAAGTCAGTGAAATGTACCCTGTTAGTTCCCGGGTTGAGTGAGAACTTACCTATGCATGAATGCAGTACATCTAGTGTTTTCCAGCTTATGTATCAATAATAAAATATATTAACAGGAGAAAGGTACTGAAGTACATTTGATAAATTTTAAATACAGATATAGATATAGATGATATAGATATATATACAGATATAAATACAGATACAGGTATATAGATAGAGAGAGAGAGAGAGGGAAACAGAGAGTAACAGAGAGAGAAAGATCTAATTATGAAAGAATGATAGAGTAATTATATATCTTATATATACATATATATACATATATCTTTGTGGAATAATTATTATGTGCAGCAAAACAAATTATGTAAAACAAGCATTATGTAAAACAATAGTTAAAGAGCTTAGTGTGCAAATCCATGAAGATAAATGCACTATTATGTTTATTGCAGTTTTATTTATAATAGACAAATATGGAAACAACCCATGTGTCCATCAATAGATGAATGAAAAAGTAAGATGTGGGTATATATATATATATATATATATATATATATATATATATATAATGAGATATTACTCAGCCATAAAAAAGAGTAAAATGTTGCCATTTGCCACAGCATAGATGGACCTAGAGAGTTTAATGCTAAGTGAAATAAGTCTATCAGAGAAAGAGAAATACCATACCATTTCACTCCTATGTAGAATTTAAGAAACAAAACAAGCAAACAAAGTAAAAAAAGGAGACGAACAAATCTGACTCAGATACAGAGAACAAACTCGTGGTTACCAGAAGTGGAGGTGAGTGGAGGGATGCGTGAAATAGGTGACGGAGATTACGAGTAGACTTTTCACGATGAGCACTTGAGTAATGTATAGAATTGTTGAAACTCTCTATTGTACACCTGAAACTAACATCACACTGTACATTAAGTATATTAAAACTAAAACAAAACAAAACAAAAGCAAACAAACAAACAAACAAACAAAAAAAAAACATGGACACCGGGCTGGCTCAGGAGGTAGAGCATGCGACTGTTGATCTCAAGTTTCTAAGTTCAAGCCCCACAGGGGATGTAGAGATTACATAAAAATAAAACATGAAAAAAAAGAGCCTCTGTGCAAGGGAATGGTGACTGGAAATGTGACCAAACAGTTCTCACCATTTATTATTTAATGTATGTTGAATGACATTGATATGAATTATCTTGCACATCACAGTGGGATCACAATTTAGGAGGTTTACTAAGAGAATGTATGTGCTACTTAATTGGTTATTCATTAAGATTAGCCCAAATATCTTTATAGCCAATATCTCTTTCTGTCACTTAAAGCTATCTTGACAGAGTTTTTTTCCTACAAAAACAATCTTCTGTTGGATTCTGTTTTAATTTTCAAACTGAGAATCCAAACTTTGCTGGCACATGAGTTCAAGCCAGAGTTTCCTCGAAGATATTTTTCCCCCATTAAAATAAGAAAAAACGGTAAAGTATGTGAAATTTCTCCTAGGTTTTCTGCTGTATGCCCTAAGTTCTTTTTGATCCTGGGAAGGTGCATATGCTAATTTTCATAGCTGGTTCAAATTTTTACACTCCTTATTCAGAAATAATAAAAAAGAACCTTATTGAAAATGCATAAATTACTTTAAAATAGACTACGTTTTTTACCATACATATGTCTATAAAAAGTAATTGAAATTTATTGCCATTATTGCAATAAAAGGGTTACTATCAGGGGGTGATGGCTATGCAATGATTTTCTGAATAATTATTTTTAAGGAATAAGCATGTTACTATTTTTATTATTTTTGTTAATGTTTATTTATTTTTGAGAGACAGGAAGAGACAGAGCATGAGTTGGAGGAGGGGCAGAGGGAGACACAGAATATGAAGCAAGATCCAGGCTCTGAGCTGCCAGCAGAGTCTGATGCGGGTCTCAAACCCATGAACCTTGAGATCATGGCATGAGCCAAAGTCAGATCCTTAGCCGACTGAGTCATCCAGACGCCTCAGGAAATATGCATTTTACAATTCAGTTTGTGTGATATAATTTTTACGTTTACTGAGCTGTTTATATGGTAGAGATTTGTTTTCTTCTTGGAATCACTATTTTATAACCACTCCGTATATATTATATTGTTTTTCTAATCATGCCACGAAGAACTATTACCACTACTGTCAGTTTCTCAAGATTTTCTCAGTTTAGGTCTTATTTCTACTGTAACACGTAACCTTTCACTTAAAATATCATTGTGTTTTCCTCAAAATATCATGTTTCTTTAATAAGCTCTGAACATCATAGGCTAAAACTTTTGTTTGGCCTAAGTTAGTTAGGTGAACAATTATGGTGTCATTAAAATGCAAAGCCTTCATCCTCCTGACGATTTTCTAGTTGTTTATGTGGGCGCGATGTCTTTCCTCATTGCAGAATCGAAGCCCAATACTTTTTTCAATCTATGTAAAATATACGACATTTTAAGGTAGCTCACATTCTGTGCCATTTCATGGTCACAGAAAGAATTGCCTGGCACTTTCCTCTTAGGATTCTTCTATATAAAATTGCATAGATTTATGGTTATCCAATCTAAAGAACTCTGGGGTATAAAGGTTTTGACTTACTGCCTTCTGAACAGCCACAGATTCATATCTGTAAATGGCAAAATCTAGTTACATAGATCATTAATTTGACTATGCTTGAGAAGTAGTGATACCAGTAGGCCTAAATCACTTCACTGAGTCCTTGATCCAGCATAGAATCTTCACTGAAAGCGTTTTCTGTGATGTATTTTCAATTTTAACAATTTCAGTTCACTTGAATATGCTCGCAAAATACGTAATACCCTTCTGTTGGAACAAATGGCTGAAGTATGACTCCCACTCTTCTTTTAAATATATATCTGCCGGACGTCTGGGTGGCTCAGTTGCTCAAGTGGCCGACTCTTGGTTTCTGCTCAGGTCATGATCTCTCAGTTTGTGAGTTTGAGCCCCACATCGAGCTCCACGGTGACAGTGAGGAGCCTGCTTGGATTATCTATCTCTCCCTCTGTCTCTGCCCCTCCTGCACTCTCTCTCTCTCTCTCTCTCTCTCTCTCAAAATAAGTAAATAAACTTAAAAATAAAATACACATCTGTAAATTATAGTCTGAACTGCATAGCATGTTGCAACATGTTGCAATAAACAGCCACAAACATCTCTGACCTCACCATGACAGCACAAAACACTTTCCATCCTGGCCCTTTAGCGGTCTGGAAAATTCAAGAGTCTTAGAAATTTGCTTCTTTTATTTTTTTCTTTGCACCACAATCACAGACAAATGGGACCAGAGATGAGGCCATTCACTCAGATTCACACCTTTTCTTCTGGAATAGTACTAACACAATCTTCTGGAAACAAAACCACTCTGAATTATGTCATTTTATGACATAAGCGTTTTATTTTTGTTTTTAGATTCAGAATATATTAATTATTTGGGGAAAAACCCAATTATTTCTGTGCTTTAGTTCTTCATTGATTTTTTTCCCTCCAACACATTTTTATTGAGCCACAGAAGTTCTTAAGTGCGAAAAAACAAATTACTGAATTCCCTCAAAAACGTGATTGCTATGGAATCAGGAGGCATTGTATTAATGTGCAATGTCATATGTCAAAATAATGTCAAGTCAAATCAATTTTCTTGATAGGCTTCGTTGTTTTGTCTTTAATACAACATAGATCATTTACTTGATTTCATTTGTTATATTGTTACAATGCTTAATGTAAATCATTTTTGATCAACCTTTATTACAATTTGTGAGACTTCTTTACACTATCTACTTTAATTCAATTGGGGGTTATATTTTATGTGCATCTGCTGCTACTCTGTCATAATGTTGTGGGATAACTGAATTGTTATCAAACATTTATTAAATTAACATAGAGGAACAGAAACGCATATGTGCCTTAAACTCGGATGTTGGACTAGTGAAAACATACAGCCAACTTTGGTAAATAATAAAATATTCACTGTGAACTTTATTTTCTAAATTACAATTTAAAGGGGCACCTGGGTGGCTCAGTGGGTCAAGCGCCCGACTTGGGCTCAGGTCATGATCTCGCGGTTTGTGAGTTCGAGCCTCGCGTCGGGCTCTGTGCTGACAGCTCAGAGCCTGGAGCCTGTTTCAGATTCTGTGTCTCCCCCTCTCTCTGCTCCTCCCCCGCTCATGCTCTATCTCTCTCTCTCTCTGTCAAAAATAAAAATAAAACATTAAAAAAATTAAAAAAAATAAATTACAATTTAAAAATATTTCCTTAATATCTTATGTGTAAAATGCTATATTTGTCAAAGCACATCTACACATAGGGTATGGTGACATGTGCTTCATTTTCATAACTGGAGTTGACTTGATAAGCTGCCAATGATTCGGATGGTAATGAGCAGGCAATTTCAGATCAAGTGCAATCAGCCAACAATTCATATAACGTTTCAAACCTTTCCTTCTCAGAATATTAAGCTAGACAATATGGTGGAGTTACTGAACATGTTCAAATATGAGGTAAATTTCTCTAATGACATAATTGTGGAACTTGAGAAGAATTTGAAGTGAGATCAGTAACTTTGTTGTTACTTCAAAGGCACTTGTATGAGAAAGTAATGCATTGAAAACCAAGGGAGAGACCCACCAACGTGATTACTTTAAAGCGACCCAGTGTTATTTATAGTTTCAACAAATTCTCTTTATGATAATATACAAAAACACAGACTTGTATATCAAATATTGTATCATGATACTGAAGGGAAACATACCTGAAAACCTTGTAAGTTTTTAATATACTCAATTCTAGAATCCTCTAATAGATAGCATTTTGTTATTTAGAAGAGATAGCTTTTGAAGTTATACATAAATTTGAGGAAAACTTTTTTTTTTTCTGTCTGGATAGACAAAGGTATCACTTTTGTGTTTTTTCCAATCATGATTTACCATTCTTCCATAAAGCAGTTAATTATTTCCTAGGTATGAGTAAATTGCTATTCTCCTGAAAGTAAGTTATTCTTGTTAGGAAAGTAATAGTACAAATGTTAAAATGTATTTATGTCCAAAAGTTGATAAAATATGAATTTTAATACTGTTTTATAACGAAGAATTTCCAATAAAGCATTTGTCAGTACACTACAAGTTCATAGAGACAGAAGTGTGTATTAAATAGTATTAAGTAACCTCTCGTTTTAACAGATTAACTTGATATAAGTAAAGCAAGGCCATTTATATTAATTCATTCATTCTTTCCACAAATATGACCACAATTATATTCCAGACATCATGCTTTTAGCTGGAGACTCGAAGAGGAATACAGTGAAGTACTTATCCTCAATTAGCTTATTATCTAGGGCAGAAGACATTTATAAATAAATCATTATTGAAACAAGTGCATATTCAGAGACCAATAAAATTTAGGAATCCTCTCCATTGTCTGCACTAGAAGACAATGCAATGCTGTGAAAAAGAGTGACACTGTGAAGTAGGAAGAAGTTAAACTGAAGAAATTTTGAGCAATTCACATAATTATACCCAGCCAGTCGGCGGAAACACAAGTGCAAAGTTCTAGGGCCATGTTTGAACTGAAACACGGCTTTGGAAGAAAAAGAAGTTCATAAGTGACAAACCCAGCTCGCAATTTGTGAGTTTTGTGAATTTATGCAGAACAGTTACCGAGCTAAAACTCAATGCCTCAAGCTAAAAATAGTGATGGCAATAGTAGGCCAAAAATACATCACGTCCTCCCTTTGGCAGGAGGGGACTGTTTCTGTCACCGTGTAGCTCGGTTGGCTGTGACAAACAGTGCAGCTGAACTGATGCCATGTCAGTTTGGGGTCCAGTATTTAAGGTGGATGGCAACAACAGTTTGCTCCTTGGAAGCCCTGAGCCACTATGTATAAACTGTGACCACCCTGCTGAGTCACCTTACAGCAAGTTCAACTGTCTAGTCTGAGAAGTTCTGCAAATACATGGAGAGGGATAGCGGTCTGGATGACACTAGCTTTCCTACCATCATGTTGCTAATCATACATGTGAATAAAGTCTCTTGGACTCTCTATATATGAGAGTCACCAGTTGGATACCACCAAGTTAATGTCACGTGAAGCAAAAGCATTGCTCAGTACAAAGTTCTAACCCGCCACATTATGATAGTTTAAAAAATAAAATTTGTTTACTATGTTTTAGCTATATTCCCACACGAATCGGTAATTGAGACAAGGACACCTAAGAGGATCTTGGGGATCTTGGGTTATGTTGAAGGTTATATAAGACGATATGTGTAAAATTTTTAGCATCACATTCAAATCCCTAGAAAATGTAGCTCCTAATTGATAAGTTGGCCAGTACTATCATGAATTTAAGAGTAGGAAGACCACAAGGTCCTGAATGGAACTCTAATCAGCACTGACATTATTAGGTTGTTGGCAAAAGGAGAACCAAGAAAAGACATACAGACAGATGGAGATAGAGAGCTCCAGAGAATGAGAGGGAGGGAGAGAATGAGGAGAGGGAGAGAGAGAGAATGAACAGGGAACGAACAGATTCAGAGAAGTCTGATGTCTCAAGAGCAAAGGAAGATTACAATTAAGTGGGAAAGACTAAGGTATTTCCTAATACTACTGAAGAGCTTAGGCTGCAAATGAAAAATAAGTGGGAGTGGAGGAAGTTGAGATTTTGAACATACGGAGTTCAGGCATCTCTTTTAAGAGTGACTAAGAGGTGTGACTGGGTGGCTCAGTAGGTTAAGTGTCTGATTCTTGATTTTGGCTCAGGTCACGATCTCACTGGTCACGCATCTGGCTCCATGATGACAGTGTGGAGCCTGCTTTAGATTCTCTCTCTCAGCTCCTCCCCTGCCATGCTCTCTCTCTCTCTCTCTCTCTCCCCATCAAAATAAATAAACTTAAAAAAAAAAAAACAGTGAATAAGAAGGATAAATGTATCTTTTTTAAAGGTAATACCAAATTGGTCCTCCTTGAAAGGTGACAACAGAACCTGAAAGTAATAGACCTACATTAATCAAGACAGTGTGGTATTGGCAAAAGAATAGACAAATAGATCAAAGGAACAGAATAGATGGCCAAGAAGTAGTCCGCATAAATACAGTCAACTGACCTTTGACAAAGCAGCACAGGCAATAATCCAATACAGCAAAGACTGTCAAAAATGGTGTTAGAACAACCGCACAACAACATGAAAAACAGCGAATCTAGATAGACATCTTACAGTCTTCACAAAAGTTAAGTTAAATTGGATCGCAGACTGGGGTGCCTGGGCGGCTCAGTTGGTTAAGTGGCTGACTTCGGCTCAGGTCATGATCTCACGGTTCATAGGTTCGAGCCCGTGTCAGGCTCTGTGATGACAGCTCAGATCCTGGAGACTACTTGAGATTCTTTGTCTCCTCCCTCTCTCTCTGCAACCCCCCTCCCCCCCGCTCACATTCTCTCTCTCTCTTTCTCACTCTCTCTCTCATAAAAAAAAATAAACACTAACGAAAATTAAAAATAAATAAAATAAATCACAAACTTAAATGTGAAATGCAAAAGTATAAAACTCCTAGAAGATAACATAAGAGAAAATCTAATGCTTGGGGTTTGGCAATAACTCTATAGATGTAACACCAAAGGCATGATTCATAAAAGAAAGAATTGATAAGCTGAACTTCATTACAATTAAAAACTTTTTTCTGAAAGACAATTTCAAGAGAATGAAAAGATAAGCCACAAACTGGAAGAAAATATTTTCAAAAGATGCATCTGACAAAGGACTATTATTCAAGACATACAAAGAATTCTTAAAACTCAACAATAAGAACAAAAAAAATTAAAAATGGGCCAAAGACCTCAACAGACATCTCACCAAAGAAAACATACAGAAGGCAAACAAAAATATGAAAAGATATTCCACATCCTAAGTCCTCAGAGAAATGTAAATAAAATATAGTCCTTATAATTTGAGGCAATCAGAAATATGAATTTTTTTCAAATATGTTCATCAAATAGAGTTGAAGTGATTTCACTATAATTTATTATACTATCATAACGTAAGAATTGGCCAATTTTTTTCCACACATATATCTGATCTTCATGGAATATTTTTTTCTTTTAGATTTGTGTTGTTAAAATAAATGTTTTTAAATCGGCTGTACAAATATCTGTAGGAAAGTGAAACTAAATTAAAAAATATAATCAGGTGTCACAATTACAGAAAAACTGATTTAGTTTTTTTTTTCTTGTAGGGGAATATAAAATATATCATTAATTCACTCAAAGTAAATGAGGTCATAGAGAATAAAACTAATAAAATGCCAAAATAAAAATTATTCTTCAATTTTGTGTTGTAGTGAGCGATGAAGGAGCCTGGGGCAAGCTGAGGGCAAAGTACAGGCTAACAGCACCCCCCCCCCCCCACCCCTGCCAGCCCAGGTGGGATATGGGCGATACTCTTCAGACACTCCTGGCTACCCAAGAACAAAAGAAAGGGGTTAAATACTTGCCATGGTGATAAGGTAACCTAAGGCAAATGAAAATTTAAATTCCCTTACTGCCTATAGTCCACTGATAAGTCCTTGAAACAGGTAGAGTGGCCTCCTTCTAGGAACTCAGCTGCCTCGATGATGACACTTTGCTAGGGGTAAAGGAAACTTGACTTAACATTATCCTGACCCCCCAGGATCCTATAAGTCTACTTTAACATATACAAATTTCTTTGGAAACTTCCTTTATCTCATCTCCCCTGAGATATATGCTGGCATTCATAGTTAGGCTTATGACACCCTGATTTGCATCTGAAGGGTCTCATGAGTGAGGTTTTACCAAAAGGTAACAAATGGTGGTTTCCTCAAAGCTAGCCCCTCAAGGTCCTGGAATCCTTGCTTCCAAAATCTTAGGGACTTACTCTATCTTAACCCTCTCACAGCCTGAAGGTCTATTATCAGTTACCCCCCTCACAATCCCAGTGCAGGTCTTTGTGCCCATGAGTCCTGTCCTAATGTTTAATAAAATCACCTTTTTGCACTTAAAAGACGTCTTCAAAAATTATTTCTTGGCCGTCAGCTCCAAACCCTCCACCATCACCCCAAAACCCCATCAGTCAGTAAGCAAGAGAAAAAAAGCTAGAGAAAGAGGCAAAGTATTTCAGCTTACCAAAAAATCACTTTTACCTGAGAGATAAGAGTCCCAACTCATTTACAAAATTACATTCATGTAATTCGAAAAAATAATGACATTCTTTTCAGAAATGTAAAGATGCAATTTGAGACTGCATTTATTTAATGTACTCTAATTCCTGTTTAATTGGTGAGCATTTGGGAGTTTCCACTTATATTTCTAATATGAAATGTCTTAAATTAACTTTCTCCTAAATTAAATTAGTAATCTCTCCTAGATTATAAACTGCATGACAAGTACGGCTTTTGAAAATACTCTGTTCACTCATAAAATCCTAGAAGCTAGGACATTTCCACATATGTAGTACACATTCAATAAATATTTGCTAAGCACATTATATCCTTTTCACAATTTCCACCACATATGATTACATCTTATTAAATAAAAGTTGATTGCAACCAAAGGTCTAGAAATTTTTCACTTCTGGTTTATAAAATGGGTGGAGGCATTTCAAACTACACGATTTTCCAGAATGTTTTTGTTATATTTTGCCATTTCTAATTCTTGCACCTGTATCAAAGGAACAATAGAAACAATACTGTTTATAATAAATAGCACTCTACATTTGGGAAAGGAATTTGTACTGTTTATTTTAACGAGAAGGAACATTTCAATGTCCGTTCTGATCAAATAGGAAAAAAACCCTTAAAATTCATTACAAGTCAGTAAGAAAATTCATTACAAGTCAGCAAAATACAAAAACAAAGATCCATAATGCTCTTTTAGAGTAGCAATAAGCACTTATAAAATACAATTAAGAAAAATTTCACTCAAAAGTGTTAAGAAGTTCAGAAACAGTGATGGAAAATACATGATTGATATACGAAGGAAGGTACATTTATTTAAAGAAAATCCATATTTGTGACATGCTGGGAAAGACAAAGTTGTGCTACGCCTCGACAGTATTCATGGAACCATGCCTTGTTAGTACCTCCTTAGACAGATAGACACAGCTTGACCAGCACAGGCTGATACAGATTTCCTCTGCTATCCCAAAGCAGAGTGTTTCTATGAAACCTTTTATAAGGTGAAATGGGTAAAGGGAAGAAGGAAGAAATGATTACCATTGATTTACATGAAAAAACATTTTGAGCATTCCCAGACCCTAAAAATAACCTTGCTCAGGATTTTTTTAGGCTTTTCTCCATCTTGCATGGGATGCCTAGAATAAATCGAGATAAAGCACAGGTGCTTACAGTCCCAGTTCAAAGCTGGGCTTACTGCTGAGGTGCTAAGCATAGTTGGAGGGAAGGAGAAGGGTGGCATCACTCTTGCTGCTGAGGGTGCACCCTGCGTCTATAATGGCCGGATGCAAAATAAATGCTAAATACTATTTTGCCTTTTGCTTTCTTTTTGTAAGAAGAAAAATCCTCTATTTCTTTCAGTTACAGAACACAGGTGCTAATGTAGATCTTTCATAAAAGCAAGGAGGCATAACAAACTTTTGAAAAGTGGGGGATACTCATACCCCTGAACTGATCAACTCAGAGTAATTAGCTTCCCAAGTGGTCTTTCTTTCCTTCTGTCCTCCTTTCTTTTTTAAAGATAAATAATCAAAGGCTTAAGCCTTAAGTACACAAAAGAGGAAATGTGCATAACAGCAGGTAATTTTTAAGAAGTTTTTTCTAATGTTTATTTTTGAGAGAGAGAGAGAGAGAGCAGGGAGGGGCAGAGAGAGAGGGAGACACAGAACCTGCAGGCTGCAGGATCCAAGCTGTCAGTGCAGAGCCCCACGCGGGGCTCGAAATCAGGAACCGCGAGATCATAACCTGAGCCGAAGTTGGGTCGGTTAAGCTCCCGACTTCGGCTCAGGTCATGACCTCACGGTTGGTGGGTTCGAACCCCAGGTGGGGCTCTGCGCTGACAGCGCAGAGCCTGGAGCCTGCTTCGGGTTCTGTGTCTCCCTCTCTCTCTGCCCCTCCTCCGCTCACTCTCTGTCTCTCAAAAATGAATAAACGTTAAAAAAATTAAAAAAATAAAAGAAATTCATGAATATAGTTCCATAACATGGACAGGTGTTAATGGTACAGTAATGGTGCTCCAACACCAGAAACACATGCTACTTGAGGGTCATTTTTAATGAGTTTTGGGAATTGTAATTGACCCTCATCACAGGATGTTTTCCTCGAGAATTTTCACGAGAAATTCCAGTAGATAAATAATAAAGTAAGACATTTTCTTCCTGTGGGAAGGTAATTGTCCAAGTCTCCCTAATAAGTTCAGGTTTCTTTGTCATTTACCACTCACAGTATCTACTACCTGGACTTTCAAATAATTGACAGTCACCAGGTCATGAACAGAGATTGGAAGACGATGGACTCGGATAAGCAAATCCTGCTTATTTACTTCTGTCCTGGTGGAAATAACCAGTAAAAATACCCACTGTGGCTCAACATATGGTATAGCCAATGGCAAGTCTTTATTGTGATCCATATTTGTCCCCTTCAGCCCGTTGATAAGAAATGCAGCCGATGAACATCAAGTTCTCACGACCCTCCTGTTAAATCACTCAACTTTTCTTAGGGGAGAAAGAGAAAAAGGTGCAGAAGAAAGTTAACATTCACTAGTAAGCACTTCCTCCAAAAGTGCGGAAGTTTTGGCAAGTAATTCTTCTCATGACATAATCAGAGATGTCGCTAAATCATTGCTGCTATTTTTCCTAGAAATGAATTTCATTTATAAATAAATTGGAAAATAGAATTGTATGTACACAAATAACAAATAATCTTTTCATTGAGCAGACTTTGGAATAATGAGTGGTTATAAATAAGCTGCTTCTTTACGCTGTATTACACATTTCACATTTTACATGCTGAGCATATATAGGTATCATAGTGAAATATCATAGGAAAAAAAAGGATGCGGGAAAAAAAGCTGGTTTTATAGCCAATAAACGTATTAACACTATAGGAAAGGCAGATTTTACTTGAAGGATTCTTTAATTGATAGTTATTTGCATTCTCCAATGACCTTAAAATCATTAAAAAATTTTTTTTTTATTATTTATTTTTTGAGAGACAGAGAGAGACAGAGTGTGAGCAGGGGAGGACAGCACCATTACTGGACTAAAGTGAAATGCAACTGACTGAGCCACCCAGGCACCACTAAAATCACTTTGAAACATAAAGCTTCTGGGAAACAGAGAATATTACTATTTCATTTGCATAGAAATAAATGCCTATAAAATGGATATATAATCATTGATAAGGTTTTCTTTTCCATTTATCTGTAACATCAAAAGTTTGGAATGGAAATGTACATATATATGGACCTTGAACCCTAACATATTTTTATGCCTTTTTAAATGTATGATAAGGAAACAGGAAAGAAGTTAATTATTTTCACTGGAGCTCTTTAAAATGGCTGGTGGAAAAATCTTGTGTGTTTGTTTGTTTTACTTGTTTGCGTGTGTGCACATATATGCTCTAGTCTGCTTTACTATTTAAAAGATTAAAAGAAATTGGAGGGGCACCTAGGTGGCTCAGTTGGTTGAGCGCCATGATCTCATGGTCCATGACTTTGAGCCCACCTCGGGCTCTCTGTGCTGACAGCTCAGAGCCTGAACCTCCTTTGGATTCTCTCTCTCTCTCTCTCTCTCTCTCCCTCTGTCTCCCTCTCTGCCTCTCCCCTGTTTTCTGTCTTTCTCTCTCTCAAAACCAAACATTAAAAAAATTTTTAAAAATATTAAAAGAAATTGGAAATAAAACTTTGAATGTCCATATCTCAATTTTGGTAGAATAGCAAACTCAAGCAGGAAGTGGAAGAACACTTTTTTGATTGAACATTTCAAAATAATGTTTGGAAAATAAACAGGATTTCTTCAGTCAATGTAATTTTCAGCACCGAGGGAATATGTAGAGTGAGAAAGAAAGATTCCCAAGGGTAAATTTTCTGACATCAAGAATAATCTCCCTTTGGGAATTTAAGAGGAGAATTAGGCTCAATTAAATTATGTATAGGTTATGCAAAGAGGATAATTACGTTGCTCATTACCGTTGCAGTTTGGAATTGTAGCCGCCTCTCTTTCTACCGACACTGGAGATGAATTGGAAGGATGCCTTAATCATTTTCACATTTGAAAGTCCTCATTTTCTCTCCATGCTGGCAGCCCTACCTTCGATGGGTAATGCCTCTGCCTGTCCAGATGCACAATATGATCAGGACAGTCACATGCATTTGGTTGATCAACACAGAGTAATTGGCAGGCCAGTGGTCTTTCTTTCTGGCCCTCAGCTGTGTTATTCACTAACATTCTGCCTGTTATTTTTAGTATTTCATATCAATGCCAGAAACTGTTCGTTTTTTTTTTTCTTTAGTTAGTAGGATAATTGTAGGTAAAAGCTGAAACAGACAGCAAATATTAAAATAATTTTAACCCCCAGATAATATTCATTTTATCCTAGGCTGACAACTGTTAAGACTTCTAACACGATGATTTAAAAAATCCACTTCAGGATATAAAACGTGTCAATAAGTACCGGCCACGTGAACTCTGTCAAGAGGGCACATTGGCGACATGGCAGGAACCTCATACAAATGCGATCAGTCATGTATATGCTCCGTCTCTTCAAAGTAGGATGATGTGGTAGAAATAAGTACAGGATTTGTCTACAGATAACGCCGTCCTGGTTTTTGTTCTAAATATCGGTCACCTAGAGAAAATTAGGATATGGAGGGGGAAAATGTACCGATGGCCAGGGGTGCCTGGGTGGCTCAGTCAGTTAAGTGTCTGACTTTGGCTCAGGTCATGATCTCATTGTTTGTGAATTTGAGCCCCGTGTAGAGCTCTGTGCTGACAGCTAAGATCCTGGAGCCTGCTCTGGATTCTGTGTCTCCCTCTCTCTCTGCCCCTCCCCTGACTCATGCTCTGACTCTCTCTCTCTCTCAAAAATAAATAAACATTAAAAAATAAATTAAAAAAAGAAAGAAAATACAAATCCCCAGAAGTGGGAATGAGGTTGGCATCTTCTTGGAAGCATGATACCAACCTTGCTCCAAGGCAGCTCCCGGAGAAGTGGCAAGACTGGGGGCTACATGGTATTTCTATTGACCTCAGACTTGAATGTAAACCCCAGACCTTGGTTTAATGCTGAAAGAATCTTGTCCACTGGGGTGGTGCGATGCACTGTGGCAAGTAATTGAACCTGATAACTGGAGGAGTTCTATAAACTTTTTAAAATGTATTTTTCATATGTTTATTTATTTATTTTGAGAAAGAGAGAGAGAGCGGGGAAGGTAGAGAGAAAGAGAGAGAGAGAGGTAAAATCCCAAGCAGGCTCCATGCTATAAGCACAGAGCCTGACATTGGGATCAATCTCATGAATTGTGAGATCATGAACTGAGTCGAAAACAAAGAGTTGGAAGCTTAACCAATAACCACCAAGGTGCCCATGATAACTGGAGGTGTTCTATGAGTGAAATTTGAAAGTAAAATTCAACTAATTCAAAGAAAAAGAAAGTGACTGACATTTCCTATCACTTCTATTTATTTATTTATTTATTTATTTATTTATTTATTTATTTTTACCATTTATTTAGTTTTGAGAGAGACACAGAGAATGAGCAGGGGTAGGGGCAGAGAGGGAGAGAGAGGGAGACAGAGAATCGGAAGCAGGCTCCAGGCTGTGAGCTGTCAGCACAGAGCCCAATGCGGGGCTGGAACTCACAAACCGTGAGATCATGACCTGAGCTGAAGTCGGACTCTTAACCGACTGAGCCACCCAGGCACCCCTCCTATCATTTCTTGATAAATGTCCAAGAAATTCTCATTTGCTGGAAAATAACTGAAAAGCATTCTCCTTCCTAGGTTCACACATTTGATTTACAGAAGCCTTTTTAGACTTTAATATGTATCTATAATACATGAACATATGTATGCATGTATGTATGTGTGCATTTGTTGTGCTAGAAAGTGTATGAATTGATACACTAGTACTATTTCATTATGTTACTTTTAATATTTAAAAAAAAATAGCTGTGTGGGTGTATTTCTAGGTTCTCTATTCTGACCCATTGATCTATTTGTATATCCCTCTGCCAGTACCATGTTGTCTTGATTATCACAGTTATATAATAAGACCTAATATCAAATAGAGTGATCCCTGACACTGGATTCTTTGTCGCAGTCTTTGAGTCTGGAGTTCTCTCTTGTCCATCAAGAGAGAGGATGCAGAATTCAATACAAGAGAGGCTAATGTCCAGGACGAGACAAGAGCCCTGAGTAAGTGTCCTTGCTAATGTATTTATTAGGATCAGAAGGCTTACAAACGTGATGGGCATCCAGAGACAATGAAATAGTGATCATGAACTCAAGTGTGTGAGAGAAAGGGGGTTTTGAAGATATCCGGTGTTAGGGGTTTGGGTCAATACAAAACAAAATCCCAGTGCTGAACAGATGGTCAATTCCAGCAAACACCAGGAGCCATGTCTGTTTACTTGAACTTGCCTAGGGTATAAGACAGATAGAGCATGCTACCTCAGTGTCAACAAGGCACTTATTTTTGCTAATTACCTCAGGGCAATTTCACCCTGTGGTGGTGGTTTTTCGCCCTGTTTACCTGTTCTGGACACTTTTGTCCTGTGGAAGTGTCTTCCTGCTCTATGCTTTTGTCCTATGCTGGGGGCGCTCTCACCCTGTGGCTACTTTCTGTTCTAAGCCTTGTTAACCCATTGGTGCAAGCTCAGGGAATTCCTAAACTTATTCCCCACAATTCTTCTTTGTCAAGATTTGTTGTTGTTGTTATTGTAAGGCCCATGACTTTGTATATCAATTATAAGTAAATTTTTTTGATGTCAACCAAAATCTTTACTAAACTTTTGATAGGAATAGCATTAAAATTGGGAGGGGCACCTAGCTGACATCCAACTCTTTTTTTATTTTTTTTAATTTTTTTTTAACATTTATTCATTTTTTGAGAGACAGAGAGAGACAGAGAAAGAGTGTGGGAGGGATAGAGAGCAAGGGAGACACAGAACCTAAAGCATGTTCCAGACTGACCTGATATCACAGAGACCGACTCAGGGCTCAAACTCAAAAACCGTGAGGTCATGACCTGAGACGAAGTTGGATGCTTAACTGACTGAGCCACCCAGGCGCCCCTGATGTCCAACTCTTGATTTCAGCTCAGGTCATGATCTCACATTTTGTGAATTTGAGCCCCACATCTGGCTGCATGCTTAAAGTGTGGAGCTTGCTTGGGATATCTCTCTCTCCCCGTCTGTCCCTCCCTGGTTTGCTCTCTCTCCCTCTCTTTCTCAAAATAAATAAATAAATACATATTTTAAAAAATTAAATAAAAACTGGGAATCAATTTGGAGAGCATTGACATATTTCCTTTTAATATCCGATTATATCAAACTGTAAATATCATCTACATCAAAACTTCAATGGTCCTGGAAACATTGCTTTCAGCCTTTCCTTTTGAACACCACTTCTTCTTCAATGTTAATTAATTTATTCTCCATCCTAAAATAACTTAGATTTCTGTAAAACTACCCATTTATTATACTGATTAACTACTAGCCATCTTTCAGTCCACTCTTTGGCTGATTTACATGTTTTCCTACTCTATTTTTACATACCTTTTAGTAATTTACATCAAATGAAATTAGCTAATGTTCCTGAAGACTCATCCAAGGAAAGATGTTTAAATTCTATGACCAATTTTGTGGCTTTTAACTGAACGCTAATTGATTTTGGCATGTTTGTTTATTTTGTTGTACTTTGTGTTCATGTCTAAAGGTTTTAATTTTATTCTTTTTGGTAAAAATAAAGTGTTCAAGAGCTAACTTTTTCTTTGATTATGTCTTTAGCTGGATTTAATATGCCACGTTAAATTCTTTACTGTAATTTTTAATAAAATTTTTACAATTCGTTCTGAATTACTCTGAGTAAATAACTCTTAGAATTTTAAAATTTAATTGAAGTATCTGTAATAATTTTGCTTTTACTTTCACTGTTTTTCTTTTCTTTTATAATGCTTATTTATGGGGGGGGGGGGGTAGCAGAGAGAGAGTGAGAGAGAGGATCCCAAACAGTCTCTGCACTGTTAGCATGGAGCTTGATGCGGGACTTGAACTCACAAACTAGGAGATCATGACCTGAGTGGAAATCAAGAATCAGATGCTTAACAGACAGAGCCACGCAGATGCTCCTGGGTTTTGTTGTTGTTTTTGTTGCTGTTTGTTTGTTTGTCTTTGTTTTGTTGTTGTTGTTTTGTTTTTAATTTTATGGAGTTTGTACAAAATCTGTGGTTTCTGTTCCATGGAATATGAGGTTTGCTTTGTGATATAACATACATGGAATTTTGTATATGCATCTGATTTTGAGATGATTGCATATTCTCCTTTTCTTATTTTAAAATGCTGTGAATATATGTTGTTAAATACACTTCATAATGCAATACTCAACACTACATATGTTATTTAAATATTATCTATATTTAATATCTACTCTTTTACTTGTACCCACCCCTGAATATATTAAGCACCTTAATATTTCAAGGAGTAAGCCTAATCAATTATAAAAAAAAGGATTTATTTGACCAGTATTTAATTCTAGATGCAAGTATCTTTAATGGATTATGCACTTTTTATTCAAAATGGTAAAAAGTTTTTTTGTCATAAATTCAAATGCATTTGGTAATATATTCAATCTCTGCATGTCTTTTCTTCTTCATCATTTACAGGTATCTGTAAATGTATCTGTAAAATCTTTATTTGGTCAGGACCAGAGAGCAAATCCTGTCATTCTCATGGGCCATAAGATTCCTTTTGCGGCTTCTCAACTTTAACACGGTGGCATAAAAGCAGCCAGAGACAATATGTACAGGGATAGACCTAATCATTTTTCAGTAATACTTTACTTACAAAAGAAACAGTGAGATGGATTTGGGTGAAGGGACACAGTTTGCAGATCCTTGATCTATGTATCTACTTAATCATTCGCATAATACAGGGGATTACACGTGAATTTACATGCCCACTTCTTTTCATGAAAGTGAGAATTGAGTGGGATTACATAAACACATGAGAAGATTTTTAATACCCTCCAATTCTAGTATTTATATAAGTTTTAGAAATACGAGAATAACAGCTTACAGGCTAAAGTTTTTTGTTTGGAGCCTGTCTTTTTGATTAAGAAAGGATGCTGAATTTTGTCAAATGCTTTTTCTGCGTCGATTGACAGGATCATATGGTTCTTATCTTTTCTTTTATTAATGTGATGTATCACATTGATTGATTTGAGAATGTTGAACCAGCCCTGCAGCCCAGGAATGAATCCCACTTGATCATGAATAATTCTTTTTATATGCTGTTGAATTCGATTTGCTAGTATCTTATTGAGAATTTTTGCATCCATATTCATCAGGGATATTGGCCTGTAGTCTTCTTTTTTTTTGCTGGGTCTCTGTCTGGTTTAGGAATCAAAGTAATGCTGGGTTCATAGAATGAGTCTGGAAGTTTTCTTTCCCTTTCTATTTTTTGGAACAGCTTGAGAGGGATAGGTATTATCTCTGCTTTAAATGTCTGGTAGAATTCCCCTGGGAAGTCATCTGGTCCTGGACTCTTATTTGTTGGGAGATTTTTGATAACTGATTCAATTTCTTTGCTGGTTATGGGTCTGTTCAAGTTTTCTTTGTCTTCCTGTTTGAGTTTTGGACGTGTGTGGGTGCTTATGAATTTGTCCATTTCTTCCAGGTTGTCCAGTTTGTTGCCATATAATTTTTCACAGTATTCCCTGATAATTGCTTGTATTTCTGAGGGATTGGTTGTAATAATTCCATTTTCATTCATGATTTTATCTATTTGGGTCCTCTCCCTTTTCTTTTTGAGAAGCCTGGCTAGAGGTTTATCAATTTTGTTTATTTAAAAAAAAAAAAAAAAAAAAACAACTCTTGGTTTCATTGATCTGCTCTACAGTTTTTTTAGATTCTGTATTGTTTATTTCTGCTCTGATCTTTATTATTTCTCTTCTTCTGCTGGGTTTGGGGTGTCTTTGTCGTTCTGCTTCTATTTCCTTTAGGTGTGCTGTTAGATTTTGTATTTGGGATTTTTCTTGTTTCTTGAGACAGGCCTGGATTGCAATGTATTTTCCTCTCAGGACTGCCTTCGCTGCATCCCAAAGCGTTTGGATTGTTGTATTTTCATCTTCATTTATTTCCATATTTTTTTTTTAAAATTTCTTCTCTAATTGCCTGGTTGACCCATTCATTCTTTAGTAGGGTGTTCCTTAACCTCCATGCTATTGGAGGTTTTTGGAGCCTGTCTTTTTGAGATGCACATTTATTTTTAAACCATTTATTCCAGTTTATCTTTGCTTGCTTGTTTAAAGCTTAATATTTCTAATAGCAAATAATTTTATGATGATTGTTAGAGACAAGTCACTATTTTAAGTACTATACATATAGTAATTCATATATTACTTATGAAGCCTTTTGGGTATTTACAATTAGAATAAGCCATTTTATAGATCAAGAAATTAAGACTGATGTTCAAGCCCATACTGCCTATCTGCTTGTACTTAATGGCCAAACTGTACAATAGTTTCACTTAATCACTCATCTGCTAAACTGACATTTATTGATAATGTACTATTTAAATTAAATGACATTTTATGCACATGACCAGACTGGCCATGATCAGACTCTGATCTTTTTATTGTTTTCTATTTCCAGAATAGCTTTGTAATAGATTCAAGAAAAGCCAGAAGGATTATTAAAGTACAAATCAAATCAAAACAGCTAGAAGGGAATTTTAAGGTGATTAGAATTATTCTTAGGGGAAAAAAAAGTGAATTCTGAAATTTTATTTAAATATACAGTGTCATTATGACAGGGAGTTACCAAACCCCTCTCCATTTCCCTGAAATAAAGAAAGAATTTAAAATGGCTAAGATGGAATTTTATTGAAAGCTATTTAAAAAGATACTCTGTTAAAATTGGATATGAGATATCATAGGCAAGTTGGCAATTTTTCCCCCATGAATCAAAGGAAGGAAAATATGTTTTACTTAAAAGAACATAATCAAATGACATCCAAAGATGTCCTTCCAATCTTTTGTCACTTTGTAGCATAACTGATAAATGTAATAAAAACTTTTGTATTATATTTTTGTTTCTAATAGTCTTTAAAATTATAATTGATAAGTTGAAAAGTTGCTTAGAATCCTTCACCTATTTTAGGACATGAAGGCATCATTTAACTAATGCTTCAGTGCACTAAATGGTCCAAAAGTGGTCTCAAAACTAAACTGGGTTCCAGTTTCATTCATTTGCATTCCACCACCATTTGTTGAAAAGACTGTCTTCTTTCCATTGGATAGTCTTTCCTGCTTTGTTGATGATTAATTGGCCATATAGCTGTGGGTTCATTTCTGGGTTTTCTATTTTGTTCTATTGATCTATGTTCCTATTTTTTGCCAGTTTACCATACTGTCCTGACCACTTCAGCTTTGTAAAATAACTTGAAATCCAGAATTGTGATGCCTCCACTTTGCTTTTCTTTTTCAAGATTACTTGGACTATTTGGAATCTTTTGTGGTTCCATACAAATTTTAGGATTGTTTGTTTTAGCTGTGTAAAACATGCTGGTGGTATTTTGATAAGGGTTGCATTAAATATATAGATTGTTTTGGGTAAATTTGAAAACATGGTTAAAAAACAAAGGAGTAGTGTTAAAATGATGTTTTTTTTTTAATGAGTAAGATATTCTAGCACAATGTAGAATCCTTCCAGGAAGTAGCATTTCAGCTAGATAATAAATTTTTACATTGCACAGTAAAAAAATATATATATATAAACACAGTAAAAAATCATATTTGGAAAAAACACCTTTGTAACATATAAGCAAAGCACTAATTTCCTTAATCTATTTTGGATTTATATTATGGACATATGGAAATATTAAATAATTAACATTTTAGAAATTAAAAATGTGTTACACATATATGATGATTTCATGACTAGACATTATTAAACTAAATCTTGAGAAATTCAGAGTTCATTTAGTCCTGGACCTTTGTCCATTTTTCTTTAAATATTTAATATGTAAAGTATATATTATAATAAATAAATATTTAATATGTATTTTAGGTAGAAAGGAAAAGATAATTTGGTGGCAAAGGTGGTTGGTTTTAACTTTAGATGCTTGTTTTGTTGAGAAATTTAAATTTTTCCATTAATTAGCATTAAGGAATAAGAAATGCTAAATTATTTACATCCTTTCCCTTGATTTATATTCTCTTACTTGTAAATCAATGAATTGTAAGTTGGATAAGTTTTCCCTTGACTACTTTGATGATCACATTTCTGCTGAAGAAAATAACGGTGATTAATAAAAAGTTTTACCAAAACAAATATCTTATTCCCTACGGAGGACTTGATTGAATATTTTATCAGAGGAGAAAAATGTTACTAAATATATATTAGAATCTATACTTCTATATATGCATATAAATATATATATATATATATATATACACACACACTGTACACATACACACACACACACACTATATATATATATATATATATATATACACACACACACACACACATATATATATACATTAGAATCTATGAATGTATATATATATACATATATACGTATATATATGTACACATATATGTACACATATATATACGTATATATACACATACATACATATACACAGTATATATATATATATATATATATATATATATATATATGCAAAACAACACATAGAGGGGTAAATTGCATATATCTAAAGAGTCATGAAAAATAAATTTGGCTGCATTTACTTTATTCTTGTTGTTTCAAGCACTGTTTTAAATATGTCATATGTGCAAATTGATTTAGTCTTCACAAAAGCTTATGATGCCAATACTCTTGTTATCCTTCTTGCATGCAAAGTTGGCCAAAGTCATAGAGGTTGTAGGATCTGGAGCAAGACTCCAACCTATACACATTGGCTCAGGATGAACTGGTTTTCACTAAGCTCTATTTATTCCAAACAATAAACTCTCCAAAGAAATTTAGCAGCTGTTTTATTTTTTCCTTGCCTCTTAATTAGTTTGTGTGAGAAATAATGTTCATAGGCTATTTCAAAGTTTATATTCTTTAAGCTGCATGGCCTTAAATAATGGAAGTAATATACGTGGGGATATAAAAGAATACTGGGATCATGTGGGGTGAGAGGTGTATTCAGAAAACAAAATACCCTTTCTCTACCAATTCATGCATTTGGGAAAAATGTCCAATAGCCTACTCCTCTCAGGATCTTGCTAAAATTACTTTTGCTATGCTTATTAACCTTTAAAAGTATCTTTCTGTGTATAAAGTATAAAAAGAAGTGTTCTATGATACATATTCAAACACTTTAATTTTTCCAGAGATAAGATTGCATACTATCTAATTAAGGATCACTATTCATATGAAGAAAACAAATTTACACATGAAATTCTGCAGGTGATATTTGGTGGGACCGTATTTCATGCATGAATGTACAAGTAATGTTCCATCACTGAAGTTGGAATATGCTACTTCTCTTTGAAATATGAAATACATTTTAAAATAAATAACACAGATGAAGAAGTATAATATTGAGATGGCATTATCTGTAGGTTTTTACACAAAGGCTATAAATCATGTTTCACCTAAATGTATTTAACATATTCCAGTGCTCATATTAAGTTTGAATAATGGAGCAAAATTACATATATCCCCTGATTCATTACTCTTTTGGAAGGTGACAAATTTGAAAGATTAATGTGTAATGCATAGAATTTTATGCAAATATATAATTTAGTCTTATAGGATATACTATCAGCTGAAACAAAAACTGTTCAATAGGAAACATCGGTGATGATGCGATGTTGGTGAGGTGTTCAAAGGAGAGTAACGAGTAAAAATTTTGTACCTTGTTAATTCATTATGCTTATGAATTCAGACATGCTTAAATTTGCTTTTCACAGACATTTAACCAAAACTGTTACCTTTCAGATCATAAGACAATCAAATTAAATCAGATTATAAGCAATTTCGTGTTAATAATAAGTGATTTTCTTTCTAAATACCTAGTTTGCTTGTCCTAATCTATGACCATGTAAAGTGGATTGGTGAAATCTAGATAATTGAGACAAAATACTTGTATCTAAATCATTAAAATAGGAGTTAACAAAAATTATCAGTTTTAATTATATTGAATTTTTCCAATCCTTGTATACTTCCTTGTTAAAAAATTTGTAGCATTATTCCTACTAAATATCCCAGGGTGTGACAATTTTCAAAAATATCTGAATTTATTCTTCTATTTTCTCCAAATTGAATTTTTAAACTTTTGGATGGATTTCTATTTATTCAAATATGAAATATAATTATATACATTAATATATGTATATATGTCAGAAATTTTCTCATAAAACCACATTCAGTAAAAGAAGAGAAAATAGAATGTATGGATGTGTATGGATACTAAGATATATAGAAAAGTAGAAAATTCTGTGGAATTATAGAATTTAGAATGAAGGAAAGCTCTAGAAATGATTTCTGAATTTAACAGCCTAATATTGAAATAGCACCAAAATCATTTGATGCTCTTAGTGAAAGATAAATATGAGTTATCTGGATCAGAATTCTTCTAGGTTCTATCTTAAGATGCAAGTAATACAACTGGGTCATAGTGAAGTGGGATCAGCAAAAGAGGTAAGGATACATAATTATCTACCTGACATTAACCAGAGCATTTGTTTTATGTATTGGGCGTCTGTATGCTTTAAGACCTAAAAATCAAGTTCAGTGCAATTTCCGATACTCTACCAGTTGTGTGGGAATACAAAGATGAACTAGAAGTGCTCCTTACTTGGAGGAAAATTTGTCTCTTATAACCAAAGAGACAGAGAATAATAAGTACAATTCTAAAATTAGATGCAAATTTCTCAGGGGGCAAAGATGGATGAGATACGGACTAAATTTGGGGAGAATTTGGCATTTGACCAATCCTTGGTGAGGTGTATCAATAAAGATCACTAAAATAATTAAACATATGTTCAACACCAACTGTATACAAGTGCTTTACTTGACAAATAAATGCGACAATAAACACAGCTTACTGCGTGAGTCAGTTCAAGACTGTGTTACACAGCTCAGGCTCTTGCAAATATCATCAACCGCATGGCTTAAACAATAGATATTTATTTCTCACAGATCTGGTAGGTTGGAAGTCCCAGGTAAAGGTGCCATCAGATCTAGTGTCTGATTAGGGCCATTTTCCTGTTCATACATTATAGTTTTCTCATTGCATTGTCATGTAGCAGAAAAAGAAAAGTTGGTCTTTGTATCCCTTTACAAGGTCAATAGATAAGCGTTCCACCCTCATAACCTAATTACCTCTCAAAAACCCTACCTCCGAATGTCATCACATTGAAGGTCAAGAGAATTCAGTATGTGAATTTGGGGAGGACACAAATATTTAACCCATAATAGTGACATATCAGTAACACATATTTATTAAAATTCCAGATCTTCCTCCTGTGAGATCTCAGATATCTGAGTTCAAATCCTGATTCCATCCTAAGAATGAGAACTTTATATTTATATACATATATATGTATGTATGTGTGTATATATATATATATATATATATATATATGATATATATAGTATAGTGTATATATGTGTATATATATACTAGAAAATTTTGGCAGAATTAGTACTCTATAATAAATGAGTGTTAATAATATTGTCATAATAGAAAAATTATTTCCATCTATTTCATCTATACTATGGTTCCAGTACTAATGATTTTTTCCTTAGCCACAAATGTCAAGAATAGTATTCAACGTTACTGAGTAGTGATTGTCACCTGGCTGACAGCGGTTATAAGCACAATCAGTTGTAAGACTAAGATTCTTTCCTATTTCAGCAGTGTTAAAATGTGCAAAACTACCAGAATGCATTCAACTGAGTAAATTTCACAGTAATATTAATAATGACTCTGTGTTTCTTTAAGAATCTTTAAAGGGGATAATGTAACATAAAGTATGAGTCAAGATAGGCTTGGAATAGCCATAGGTTTAAATCTGTCCAGGCTATTTAGTAGTTATGTGAACTCTAGAAAATCTTTTATTTTACAGGTTGTCAGGAGAATTAAATAAGACAATATGTGGAAGTACTCAGCACACTATCTAATACATAGTTAATGGTTTAAATGCTACTTTACAAAGTTATAAAAGGGACTTCTGGCAAATATGGTGGAATAAGAGAATCCTAAATTCTCCTGGTCTCATGGATACACCTAGATAATACTTACACCAATAGAAATAATACAGAAAATGACCCAAAGATTAGCAGAATAGACTTTCCACAGCTAAACATAGGGAAAAGTCTGCATCAAAAATGGTGGGAAGGGCAGACTTATGGTCAGAAACCAAGCTGACCTGCAAGACTGTTCACTCAAGGGAGAGCCACCATAAACAAGGAGAAGGGAGAGGAACATACCCCACCCCAGGCACCCCAGGCATGGGGGACTTTCACTGAGAAGACCAATTTCCATAACATTTGGCTTTGAAAAACAGAGGGGCATAACTCCTAGAGTTCTTACTATCAGTAGGACTTCATGCCTGGAACTTTAAAAAATCAATGGGCTTGGCTCTAGAGAGATAGAGGAAATTGAGTCCCCATCCTTGAGATAGTACAACACAGCCCACAGAGATAGACTATAGAAGCATCAGTTTGAAAAACACCTTGGGTATACTGGAGGGAGACTTGTTTATTAATATCAGAGTGTGTGCTGGAGGGATAGGGGTCTTTGGGACACTTCTCCAAGAACAAAAGAGTTGGCAGGCACCATTTCCTTCTCCCACCTCCCAGCCTAAACAGAGGAACACCTGCAGGAAACAGTGCAGCATGAAAACTCCCCACCTTGATAACAGTGCTCCCCACTCCTGGGCTCTTCTACTGGCTTGTCCCCTCCAACTGACCCTTGTCAGCTCTCTAAATTGGTTCCAGGTCTCCTCCCACAGCAGACCTGGGCAATCTTTGCTAACACCACATGCTCTGTACCCAGGCTTTTCTTCGACTCCTCCCCTTCAACAAGCCCTTGGCAGGAATCCATCCAAATCAGTACCACAAACATGGCTTTGAGCAAACAGTCCCAACAGGGGCCAGCGTCACTATAAAGTGATTCCCACCCCAGACAGAGGGAAAGATAACCACACATGCCAGTTCAACTGAGACCTCAGCAGTGGGAATGGGGCAGACATCTGGTCTGATGGCAGACCTTTTCCACCAATGAAAGCCTTCCAGGAAACAATACAGGGAGGGTGTCGTGTAGTACTACCACACCTCTGGCAAATGACTGCTCTGACTCAACTCAAGCTTAGATAGCTCACTAACATGGCGGGGAGCAAACTGTACCCACAGCAGACAAAGAGAGCCATTGCATATAACTGGACTGAAGGCAAAAGTAGCTCAGGCCCAACTGTAGGGTGCATGCAACACACATAGGAGACACCCCTGAAGGGCCAGGTTCTGGTGAACATGATATATTGCACTACAGGGCACCAAAGGACCTCTTCTTCATAAGTCCACTACCTGCAAGATCAGGAGACATATCTGACTTTCCTAAGTTATAAAAACAGGCATAGAGTTAGGCAAAATGAGGAGACAGAGGAACAGAGGAATATACCCCAAATTAAAGAATATGGCAAAATCACAGCAAAAGAGATACATGAAACAGGGATAAGTCATGCCTAATAGAGAAGGAATGGTCTAAAGGAATGGTCATAAAGAGACTCACTGGAATTAAGAAAAAAGTGGAGGACTTCAGTGAGACCCTCAAAAGTGATAGAACACCTATAAAAGAACCAATCAGAGATGAAGAACTCAATAACTAAAATTAAAAATATACTAGAGAGAGTAAGAATAGACTAGAAGAAGCAGAAGAATGGATCAGTGATCTGGAGGATAAAGTAATGGGAAGCAAAGTGATAGAACACATATAAAAGAACCAATCAGAGATGAAGAACTCAATAGCTAAAATTAAAAATATACTAGAGAGAGTAAGAATAGACTAGAAGAAGCAGAAAAATGGATCAGTGATCTGGAGGATAAAGTAATGGGAAGCAATCAAGTGTAACAGGAGAAGTAAAAAGATTAATAAAAAAAATGAAAACAGATTAAGGGAATCCAGTGACGCCATCAAGTGTAACAATGTTCATATTATAAGGATCCCAGGAGAAGAGAGAGAAAAGGGTGAAGAAACATATTTGAAGAAATAATAGCTGAAAATTTCCCTAATGTAGGGAAGCAAACAGAGATCCACATCTACGAGGCAAAGAAAGCTGCCGACAAAATCAGCTCAAGGATGTTCACACCAGGATACATAGTTACTAAAATAGCAAAAAATAGTGATAAAGAGATAATTTTAAAAGCAGCAAGAGGAAAGAAAATAGTTACACACAAATGAAACCCCATAAAGCTATGAGGTGATTTTTCAGCAGACATTTTGTAGGCCCAAAGGGAGGGACAGGATATAGTCAAAGTGCTGAAAGAAAAAAAAAAGCAGCAACCAATAATACTCTATCCAACAAAGCTATATCATTCAGAATTGAAGGAGAGATAGAGTTTCATAGATAACAAAAGTTAAAGTACAACTCAACCAGACTTATAAGAAATGTTAAATAGGATTCTTTAAATGGAAATGAAAGACAATAAACAGGTGTAAGAAAGGTAGGAAGCACAAAAGCAGTAAAATTAAGCATACCTATAAAAATCAGTCAAAGATTCACAAAATAAAAGGATATACAGTATGACACTATATACCTAAAACCTGGGTGTGGAAGGAGAGGAGTAAAAATTTAGCATTTTTAGAATGGGCTCAAACTTACGCAACCACCCACTTAATATAGACTATTATATGCATGAGAAGTTATATATAAACCTGATGGTACCCACAAATCAAGAATCCAATAATAGATATGCAAAAAGGAGGGAGAAGGGAATCAAAGTATGCCACTAAAGAAAGCCAGTAAACTGTGAGAGAAAAGAAAAAGGGAAAAAAATAAGAGAGAGAACTACAAAAACAACTTTGAAACAAATAAGAAAATGACAAGTCCATATTTATAAATAATTATTTGAATATAAATGGATTAAATGCTCCTATTAAAAGACATCAGGTGATGAATGGATAAAAATTAAGATTATTCTACAAGTTGCCTATAAGACATTCATTTCAGACCTAAAGATGTATGCAGATTGAAAGTGAAGGGATGGATAAACATGAATCCTACAAATGGGAGTGAAAAGAAAACTAGAGCAGCAATACTTACATTGAAAAAATATACTTTAAAACAAAGAGTATAACAAGAGACAAAGATGATACCTACTCCGAAAGGAAACAATCCAGCATGAATATGTAACAATTATAAATATTTTTGCACCACAAATGGGAGCATCCAAATACATAAAGCACCTATTAATAAACATAAAGGAACCAATGGATAGTAATACTATCAATTAATAAGTAGTTAATTAATAATTAAGTAATAGGGGTGTTAACACCACTTACACTATTGGATAGATTAGTCAAATAGAAAATCAACAAGGAAACTGTGGCTTTGAATGACTCATTGGAGCAGATGGAGCTACCAGATTTATCCAGAACATTCCATCCTAACACAACAGAATATACATTCTTTTCAAGAGTACATGGACATTCTCCAAAATAGATTGTATGTTAGGCCACAAAAGAAATCTCAAGAAATTCAAAAATATTGAAGTCATACCATGCACCTTTTCCAACCACAATGCTATGAAACTAGAAACCAACCACAAGACAGAAATTTGGAAAGCACACAAATACATAAATAACATGGTACTAACCAATGAAAGGGCAACCATGAAATCAAAAAGGAAATTTAAAAATACATGGAGACAAAAGAAAATGAAACACAATAGTTCAAAATCTTTGGGATGTAGCAAAAGCTGTTCTAAGTGGAAAGTTTATAGCAATACATATCTACCTCAAGAAGCAAAAAATCTGAAATAAATAACTGATCTTAGGCCTAAAGGAGCTATGAAAAGAACAATAAACAAAATCCAAACCAATGAAAGAAAGGAAATAAAGATTAGAGCACAAGTAAATGAAATAGAAACTAAGAAAACCAATTGAACAGATCAATGAAACCAGGAGCTAGTTCTTTGAAAAGATCAACAAAACTGATAAACCTATTGCCAGAGTTATTAAAGAAAAAAAAAAAAAAGGAGAGAGACAAACACAGAGAAACTCAAATAAACAAAATCAGAAATGGAAGAGGAGAAATAGAATTGACACCTCAGAAATCATAGGATTAGAAGAGAATATTAAGAAAAATGATATGCCAACAAATTGGGCAAGCTGGGACAAATGGATAAAATCCTAGACACATGTAACCTCTCAAAACTGAATCAGGACAATAATAAAAAAATTTAGCAAACTGATTATCAACAATGAAATTGAATTAATAATCAAAAAACTCCCAGCAAACTAAAATCCAGGACCAGATGGCTTCAGATCCATCTGTATTTGATGAACACAACCAGAAATTTAAAGAAGAGTTAATATCTATTTTTCTCAAACTATTCCAAAAACAGAAGAAGAAAAACTTCCAAATACATGAGGCTAGCATTACCCTGATACCAAAACCAGATAAAAACACCACAAAAAAGGAGAACTATAGGCCAATGTCTCTGATGAACATAGATGCAAAAATCCTCAACATATTAGCAAGCAGAATCCAACATACATTAAAAAAGCATTCATCGCAATCAACTGAGATTTATTTCTGGGATGCAAGTGTGATTCAATATTTGCAAATCAATCGGTGTGATACAACACATCAACAAGAAAAATGATACAAAATATGATCATTTCAATAGATGCAGAAAAACCATGTGACAAAGTGCAGCATTCATGATATGATATGATATGATATGATATGATAGGATGATATGATATGATATGTCAAGAAAGTAGATTTAGAGGGACCATGCCTCCACATAATATAGGCCATGTATGAAAATCCCACAGCTAACATCATACTCAATGGTGATAAACTGAAAGTTTTCCCCTAACGATCAGGAACAAGATGAGAACATCTCCTCTCACCAATTTTATTGAACATAGTATTAAAAGTCCTAGCCACAGCAATCAGATGATAAAAAGAAATAAAAGGCATTCAAATCAGTAGGAAGTGAAACTTTCACTATTTTCAGATGACATGATATTCTATATAGAAAACCTGAAAGACTCCATCAAAAAAAATGCTAGAGTGCTCGCTTCGGCAGCACATATACTAAAATTGGAACGATACAGAGGAGATTAGCGTGGCCCCTGTGCAAGGATGACACGCAAATTCGTGAAGCATTCCATATTTTTTGCATGTATGATGACAATATCTATAATCATGTTAAAATAGAAGTCAGCTTTTAATACAGAGATCGTGTGGACATGGACTTTATATGTGGAAAAAATAAATATTTTTTGCACATTTAAAAAAAATGCTAGAACTGATATATGAATTCAGTAAAGTCACCATACAAAATCAACATACAGAAATATATTGCATTTCTATACATCAGTAATGAAATAGCAGAAAGACAAATTAAGAAGTAAATCCCATTTACAGGTGCACCCAAAACAATAAAATACCTAGGAATAAATGTAACCAACGTAGCGTAAGACTTCTACCCTGAAAATTATAAAACACTGATGAAAGAAATTGAAGATGATACAAATAAATAGAAATTCTCATGGGTTAGAAGAACAAATATCATTAAAATGCCAATACTACCCAAAGCAATCTACACATTTAATGCAATCCCTATAAGAATACCAACAGTATTTTTCACAGAGCTAGAAAAAATAATCCTAAACTTTGTATTAAACTGCAAAAGACCCTGAATAGCCAAAGCAATCATTAAAAAGAAGAATAAAACCGGAGGTATCACAATTCCAGTTTTCAAGATACTCTACAAACTGTAGTAATCAAAACAGTATGGTACTAGCACAAAACAAACAAACAAACAAACAAACAAACAAACAAACAAAAAAAACAGAATAGAAAGCTCAGAATAGAAAGTCCAGAAATAAACCCATGATTATATGGTCAATTAATCTTTGACAAAGCAGGAAATATTATGCAATGGAATGAATATTATGAAAAGATAGTCTCTTCATCAAATGGCATTGGGAAAACTGGATAGGTACATGCAAAAGAATGAAAGTGGACCACTTTCTTACATATACACAAAAATAAACCCAAAATGGATTAAGGACCTAAATTTGAGACCATAAACCATAAAAATCCTAGAAGAGAGAATAGGCAGTGATTTCTCTGACATCAGCCATAGCAGTGTTTTCTAGATATGTCTCCTAAAGCAAGTTAAACAAAAGCAAAAATAAACTATTGGGACTATGTAAAAATAAAAATCTCCTGAACAGCAAAGGAAACAATCAACAAAACTAAAAGACAACATACTGAATTGGAAAAGATATTTGCAGATGACACATCTGGTAAAGTATCCAAAATATATAAGGAACGTAGACAACTCAACACCAAAAAAACAAATAATCCAATAATGGGTGGCTCGGTTGGTTAAGCATCTGACTCTTGATTTCAGCTCAGATCACGATCTCATGATTCATGAGATTGAGCCCTCCATTGGGCTCTGTGCTGACAGCCCAGACCCTGCCTGGGATTCCCTTTCTCCCTTTCTCTCTGCCCCTCCACCACCCATGCACACACACTCTCTCTCTCTGTCTCAAAATAAATAAATAAACTTTAAATTAAAAAGCAAAACAATCCAATTTGGATTGGGCAAAAGACAGGAAGAGATATTCTTCAGAATAGACATACAGATAGGCAACGGACACATCAAAAGATGCTCACTATCACTCACCATCAGGGAGATTCAAGTCAAAACCACAATGAGATATCACCTCCCACATGTCAGAATAGCTAAAATCAAAAATAGAGGAAACATGTTATGAGGATATTGAGAAAAAGGAACCCTGGTGCAATATTAGTAGGAATGCACACTGGTACAGCCACTATGGAAAACAGTATGGAGGCTTCTCAAAAAATTAAAAATAGAATTATCATATGACCCAGTAATTGCCATACTGGGCATTTACCCAAATAATATGAAAACGCTAAAACAAAAAGGTACATACAACCCTATGTTTATAACAGCATTATTTACAAAAGATAAATTATGGAAGTAACCCAAGTGTTCTTCAATAGATGAATGGATAAAGAAGAATGATACATATATACAGTGGAATATTACTCAATCGTAAAAAAAGAATGAAACCTTGTCATTTGACACAACATGGTTGGATCTAGAAGGTATAATGTTAAATGAATATTTCAGTTAGAGAAAGACAAATACCATATGACTTCACTCATATGTGGAAGAATCAAAACAAAGAAAAAAGAGACAAACAAATGACACTTAACTATAGAATAAATAGATGGTTACCAGAGGGGAGATGGGTGAACATTTGCTTGAAATAGATGAAGGAGATTACGAATACACTTTTCATGACGAGCACTGAGTAATGTATAGAATTGTTGAATCACTATATTGTACATGTGAAACTAATATTACACTGTATATTAATTACACTGGAATTGAGAAAACAAATTCATTAAATAAGAAGTTATAAAAGGCAAGTAAATACATGAAAAGATGCCCTAATTCATATGTCACAGGCAAATGCAAATCAACACAAAGTAAGATACCACTGCTCACCTATTAGAGTGGCCCAGATCCAGAATACTGACAACACCATGTACTTGTGAGGATGTGAAGCAGAAGAAACTAATCTATTGCTGCTGGGAATGCAAAATGATACAGCCTTTTTTGGAAGACAGTTTTGTGCTTTCTTGCAAAACTAAACATGCTTTTACCCTATAATCCAGCAAATGCACTTCTTGGTGTTTACCCAAAAAACTGGAAATTTATGTACACCCAAAAATCTGCACGTGGATGTTTATAGCAGCTTTATTCATGATTGCTAAAACTTAGAAGGGACCAAGAAGGCCTTCAGCAAGGAATTGGATAAATAATAAATTCCAAACAATGGAATGTCAGTGCTAAAGAGAAATAAGCCATGAAGCCATGAAAAGATATGGAGAAATCTTAAATTTATAACACTAAGTGAAAGAAGACTACATATTGTACGATTTCAACTATTTGACATCCTGATAGAGGTAAAGCTGTGAAGATTATAAAAATATTGGTGGTTGTTAGGGGTGGAAGAGAGGAGAGATGAATTGGCAGATCACAGATTTTTAGGTGAAAATGCTCTTTACAATATTATAATGATGGATATATGTCATTATACATTTGTCCAAACCCACAGAATGCACAACACCAAAAATGAACGCTAAGATAAACTACAGACTTTGGGTGATTATGATGCATCAATGTAGGATTTATCCTTGGTAAAAAATGTATTTTGCCTGGTGAGTGATATGATAATGTGGAAGGCTATGTACGTGTGGAGGCAGGGAGCACATGGGAAATCTCTGTATTTTCCTCTCAATTTTAATGTCAACCAAAAACTGCTCTAAAAAAATAAAGCCATAAAAATTATTTTGAGTTACAGAAGTGTAAAAATACTTGCAGGCTACCATGAGCATGTGTTACTTTAGTGAGTAAAAAATCAAGTAAAACATTTAAATAAAATTATGAAAAATAAATATTATGAAACACACACTTGTGAATTGGTCTAGATTTTTTTCTTCTATATATCACTATACTTATACCTAGAAAATCATTTTTTGAATACAAACACCATGCGTTCATGGAAAATGGTATGAAAGTTCCTCAAAAAATTAAAAATAAAACTACCATAGAGTCCAGTAATTCTCCTTTTTGGTATATATCTAAAAGAATTGAAATCAGAATCTTAAAGAGAGATCTGAACAATCACGTTCACTGCAGCAGTAGTCACGATCACAATGGCCAAGATGGGGAAACAACCTACATATGTATCCGTGGTATACAGCCATTTGCAACAACATAGATGACACGACAACAGGGCCAGGGGATATTATGCAAAATAAATAAGCCATATTGACCTAAACGAATAACT
The DNA here is from genome assembly GCF_018350215.1 of Panthera leo. NCBI lineage: Eukaryota > Metazoa > Chordata > Mammalia > Carnivora > Felidae > Panthera > Panthera leo. The sequence continues at coordinate 21,382,834 of NC_056687.1, read as the reverse complement.
ATATGATCCCAGTTACACAAAGTATCTGAAACAGTCAAAGTTACACGAGCAGAGGGTAGAAAGGTAGTTACTAAGGATTGGAGACAAGGGGAAATATGGAGGTGTGTCAAAAGGTGCAAAGTTTTAGCCAGGCAAGATGAATAAGTCCTAGAGATCTACCATATGACATAGTGACTATAATTAACAATATTGTATTATACACTTATAATTTGCTAAGAAAGTAGATTTTCTGGTGTGTTCTTATCATAAAAGAAAAACAATAAAGAGAGTGAAAGGAAATGTTTAAAGGTGATGAATGTGTTTATGGCATCAATTATGGTGAATTTTATGAGTGAATCTTTCTCTCCAAACTAATCAAGTTGCATACATTAAATAAGTACAGCTTTTTGAATGTACAAAAAAATGTTTTGTTTTGTGTTATTTTTCTGCGGAAAATCATGAAATATCTTGATGTAATGACTTGTGATTCAAATAAATGGGTGCAGAACTGTTAATGGTAACTTACATTATTTCCCAAGCCAATTGCCCTACTCTTCTCGTTATAATTACACTATTTGTTGATTGTGCATGTTTACAGTAGAAAAAAATAACTCATTATTTTATTAATTTATTCAACAGATTAATAAATTTTATTAATTTATTCAACAGATTTATACAACAAATAAAACAGATTTATTCAACCCAGATATTTACTGGGTGCCTAATATTTGCCCAGCATGTTCCATTTTTGATATGCAGAAAAAAAGCATTGCTGATATGAAACTAATTTTTAATGGATATAGACAGACATTAAAAATAATTAATATGGCAGAAGGTGCCAAGTGCTATTATGATAAATAAAAAAGGGCAAATGGACTAAGTAGCAAAGTAGAAGAGTATTTGCAATTTTTTTTTGAGTTTATTTATTTATTCATTTTGAGAGAGACAGAGACAGCTCCAGTGGAGGAGGGGCAGAGAGAGAATCTCAAACAGGCTCGGTGCTGTCAGTGCAGAGCCTGATGTGGGGCTTGAACCTATGAAACCACGAGATCATAACCTGAGCCGAACCCAAGAGTCAGATGTTCAACCAACTGAGCCACCCAGTCGCCCCAAGTATTTGCAATTTTAAATAATAATTATAAGTGAAAATTTTCTGAGAAGCTGACGTGATCAAAGACTGGAAGAAAATGGTGGACTGAGCCACATGATCATCTGGAAAGAGAATGTCTGGCGCAAGGGGAAAACGCTCAAAATGCCTCATGAGGTGGGGTCTTGTCCAGGTGTTGCAGGAAGAGCTTCAGAGGGATGAGTCAAGTGGAGAGTGGGAGATGAGATCATACAAGTAGTATGAGTCCAAACAGTATGGGGCAATGTCAGCCTTATTAAGACTCTTTGCTAGCACTGATTAAGATAGAAAGAAATGGAGAATTTTCAACATGGTCAGACTTATATTACTAGTATCATGCTGGCTGCTGTTTTGAGAATAGATATGGGAGAATGAGAGTGGAAGCAGACAGACTAGCCAGCTATGAGGTTATTCCAATAGTCAAGGAAGGCAGATAGGGTGTATCAATGACCACCATTGTTGCTTTTTAGCCCTTACCTTACTTAACCTCTTTGACATAGTGGATCGCTCGTTCTTCCATGGAACTTAAAAATTTCATTTAACCTCTAGGCCACCACGTTTACCTGGTTTCCTTCTTAGAAGTCCAGTAAAGTGGTTTTCAGTTTAGGGTTGTTTGATGTCCCGCTCCCTTCCCCTATCTCTTTATCTGATTCCTACTCACTTCCTGGACATCTAAAAGATTGTCTCTGGGTACAGTCATGGGACCTCTTTTCCTCCAAAGCCTCCCACTCCCCAGGTGATCTCATTCAATCTCAGAGGTTTAAATAACATTGATAAGAAGATACCTAAATTTGCATCTTAATCTGTGACTTCTACTCTAACCAATGCTCCCTCTAACCAACTGCTTATTCACCCTATGTGACACATGGGTGTTTCTTAGATCTCAGCAAATTAACACATTGCAAACCAAACTCCAGACTTTTTTCCCCAGAAACCCTTCTCCCATATTCTCACATATTTTGATGACTAACATTTCGTGTTTGTTAGTTACTTAAGCCAGATTTACTGGACTCACCCTTGATTCTTTTCTTTCCTCCCTCTACTTTGGGTCCTTCAGTAAATTCTGTCTGCTCTGCTTTCAAAATATAGCAGAAATTCAATCACTTCATCCCATGCCTACTATCTTAACAGTGGTTCAGTCTCGAACATCTTGTACTTGTAATAGTTTCCTAATTGATCTCCTCTATCTTCATCCCTGGCCTCAATGGTCAATTATTTACTTACACAGCACTCAGACAAATCATTTGAGATCTTAAGTTGGATCTTTCAAAATCCTTCAATGTCTTCCTTTATTAATAGTAAGAAAAGCAACTCTCAAAAAAAAAAAAAAATTAGCGGCTCTTGTTGCAAATTAATTGATTCCAAGGCCTGAGATATAGATGTCCATCCCCTAGGATTGATTAGCCATGACAGTGATCCCCAATAGTCCCCAGCAGTTTTGTGGAGTTCTTAATAAGAGTGAAGAGACTTATAAATAAAAAGAGTATACATCTGTAGGTCTGTAAGGTCTTGCCATAATAAGAGAGAAAAAGAGACAGGCCAGGTTTTTAGCACTTCTGCCGTGACTCTGTCTCTACTTTCAAGGCAGAATGTATAAATATAATGAAATAGACTCAGTACCTCTCACATTTCTAATGGAATCTCCCTCTACAGTTTTCTCCATCGTATCTCCCTGCCTCTCAAAGACATACTCTCGTATTCTGTATTCTCAACTATTAACAGGTTACTTTTTATTTAGAACACAATCCTATTCTCTCAAATGACAAAAACAATAGTCAAATGTTTATTGTGTTAATAAACTTTTGACAAGTTATTGAAAGATGAACTATGTTTTGACCCTACTGCAGAAACTGCTTATATTTGTTAGCAAATATATTGTTAAAATATGTTTCCTTTCATAATACAAAGTTATACTGCAAGCAAAAATATTTTAAAATAGTCCTTTTAATCCTAGATGAAATAAACTTCTCATGATTAGCTGCATAATTACATATCTGTGAGCAGTGTGAAGTCATGAGTCACAACACAAATATAACCTAAATAAGCACATCCAGCATCTAATAAACTTTCCTCAGCAATGTATCTTATTTGTTGTACATTTTTTCAAATATACACATTTATTATGCATCTAAGAATTTCAATACAGAGACATGTATTCCACAAGAATAACATGTAAAATTAATTGTAGTTTTCAGTAACTTTGATTGTGAATTAATTCATAATAAAAGAAGTCAAAGTAAGCACATTATCTTTCTCTTTCATTGCACAATGGATTAATTACCTTTGTACTGCACCCTATTTATTATGGTGTTAGAAGAGATGAAACATTTTGAGAGAAATTAAAAGTGTACTAATGAAGGCAATCACGTTGGTATTTAATTTCTCTAGGGAGTAAAAAGTAGAACCCAAATAAAACAATGATCCATCTTCCTAAATATCTTTAATATAGTGTATCCTTGATTACTGAGGCTTGTAAACTTGTTCGTGTTTAATTAAGGCCGACTGGGCAGAAACATCTTTTTTTAACAGGGTGGCCTTTCTCTTTCTTTCTCTTTCTTTCTCTTTCTTTCTTTCTCTTTCTTTCTTTCTCTTTCTTTCTTTCTTTCTTTCTTTCTTTCTTTCTTTCTTCTAATCTGCTCCACATTATTTTTTTTTTAAAAACTGGTATAATTAACACCAACGTGTTTTGGGGTCCTTAAGTACTTTATTATTTTTAATGTTTATCACTTACTTTTGAGACAGGGAGAGAGAGAGAGAAAGAGAGAGAGAGAAAGAGAGAGAGAGAGAAACAGTGTCAGCAGGGGTGGGGGAGGGACAGAGAGAGGGGGAGACACAGAATCTAAAGCTGACTCCAGGTCTGAGCTGTCAGCAGAGAGCCCGATGTGGGGCTTGAACCCACATCTTGGTCTTGAGACCAAGACCTGAGCTGAAATCAAGAGTAGATGCTTAACCGACTGAACCACCCAGGGGCCGCATTACGTCCTTTAATATAAAATATTGCATCAGCCCTAAAAACAAGGCTATGTCTCCACCAGTTGTCAGGTTAACTTCTTTCATAAATACTCCAAATGGGAAGTTTCTTTATGAAATTAGATTGAGGAATATGTTGGCATACAGTTTAAAACACCCTGAAGGATTATATTTTTCCAAGTGATAATAACATTTATATATATGTATATAAAATTAAAATTTATTTATAACTATCTTTAAGTTTTTACATTTAAAATTTTATGTTTAATTTAGTTATTTATATTATTCAAAACATAAATAATATAAATATAATTTAGCTTATAATTTTAAAATCTATATTTAATTTATTCATACTATTTAAAATATAAATAATATAATTGTAATATGTAAATTTATGCATCTTTAAATATGCAGTTATATACAAATTTATATATATGTATATTTTTATTAAATGAGGAAGTGAGGCTTTCTTCATTGAATGCTATGTCGAAGGGTATAATTTCTGGGCTCATTTTATTTTCATTTAGTACCCTGAATTCTTTTGTTATAAGCTCTCATATTCTTTTGTATAAAGATTGTAACCAGAATAGCATTCTTACAAACACTCTCACATTATTTTGGGTCAACTTCGGAATAACCAATTAATTATTTCCTATTATATAGAATAATGACATAGTTATTTATCAGTGTAAAATAATAACAATTCATTTAAAGTAGTTATAAACTTAGGTATTATCAGGACACTTAATAAGTATTAAAATGTGTAAAATTGTACTCAAGATAATGTCAGCTTACTCTGTATTTTAATATTGCCATTTTAATCATAGATGATAAACGTTCATGACAATTCATATTTTAAATATTGCTAATTTGTGTCATTCATTTATAGTGGTTTATTGCAAGAGAAACAGCTAGCCACTATGTATTTTTTTTCAGAGTTATTTTTATATCAGTTTGTTTGCTGAAAATATGATATCCAACTGAAGTGACTTATACAGTTAAGGCATTTACTAACTCTCTTATTTGGGCCAGCACATACACCTACCAAAAACACATGTTGCACCTTGCACAGTACCAGGAACACATTCCCATCATGCTGGACAGTAGTCACATATAGACTTACCAAGAGCATACCTCCCTAGGTTTGGTCAGTGCCAAGCTGCACAAACAAACGCAGAAAATCACCCAGCAATTTGGAAGGAGGCAGGTGCAAGTTTCAACTGCTCAATAACAATAGGGAAAGCTCAAGCCATTCTCATCTTCCTGGTCTACTACTGTCCTCACTATATACCCTCTCTGGGTAGCTGACGCAAATTTAAGAATCTCATTACTCACACCACAATAGACAAAAGAGAAAAAGCAGAGGTTGATGAAGGTTATTTTACTTCATGCACTTAGCTTTTTAGATTGCAGAACAAAGTTTGCTAAAGCATAACTACAAAGTTCCACTTACATCTCACTGGCCAGAAGGGTTGATACACCTGCTCTAGATCATTGATTAACCAAAGGGAATGTGGGGCACCTGCCTGGGTGGCTCAGTCAGTTGAGCGATCAACTCTTGTTTTATGCTCAAGTCATGATCCCAAAGTGGTGGGATTGAGCCCCGAATGGGACTCTGGGCTGAACATGGATCCTGCTTGGGATTCTTTCTCTTCCTCTGCCCCTCTCCCTGACTTGTGCTATCCCTCTCTAAAAATAAATAAATCTTAGAAAAATTATATCATCCCAATGTTGTACTGACTTAAAGTTTTTGTAAGATGTTAGACTCGTTTCTAGCAAATATCATCTTAAAGAAAAGCTAAAAAATAACTGTCAATTTAGCTTATTTAGGAACTTATTAAACTTTCTAGGAGAAAATAAATATATCCATTATATTCAAATCACACTAATATTTGAAAATATGAAGGCAAAAATATATAGTGAACAATTTTAAAGGGGAAAAAACAAAAACAAAAACAAAAGCACCTGCTTTTGCTCATGTTAAGACCAATAGGAGACTTTATTCCCTAGAAAGTTATTATTATTTTTTTTAATTTTTTTTAGCGTTTATTTATTTGACAGAGACAGAGCATGAACAGGGGAGGGTCAGAGAGAGAGGGAGACACAGAATCTGAAACAGGCTCCAGGCTCTGAGCTGTCAGCACAGAGCCCGACACGGGGCTCGAACTCACGGACCGCGAGATCATGACCTGAGCTGAAGTCAGATGCTTAGCCGACTGAGCCACCCAGGCGCCCCGAAAGTTATTATTTTTTATGAATTTGTTGTCTTAAGAAACAAGTGTGAGCATAATGAGCACTGAGGGAAAGAAACCACAAATGTTTCCTCATTTCTTTGGCTTCACAAACTACAAAGTTTCTCTGAATAATGAAAGTAAGAAAGAAAATTATTTGAAGCTTAGGGAGTCATAGCTTAACAGGGTGAAAGGAAAGGGCCTTGGCCAAGACAGGTCAAGGAATCTGGAAGACAAAAGCAAATAGACCTTTTCTTCCCAAGACAGCACCACAGTGGGACAACTCTTAACATTTTTAACCCTTGTGCTGTGTCCTACAGAGGCAACAAGAGGACATTTGTCAGGCCTGAGTTGGGTCATGTGCCTGTGTACATGAGTGACACTCCTATTAATATTATCTATTGTGCAAAGAGATTGTTCTCACAGAAAAATTGGGCTTCTCTTACTAAAAAAAAAAAAAAAAAAAAAAAAAGAGAAAGAAGTCATGAAGGATAGGAAAAATATAATATTCATTATATTCCATCCTTTGGTGGTCCAACATCCACACACCATTGTCTACATTCATTTATTTTAAAATTCCACAAGAAAAACAACAGTGTGTGCTTAACTGAATCCACGTGCAACTCCTACCCACAGAGATAGAATCCCATATGTCCTATTTCGTGCATTCTGGGATATGTGAAGAGTGTTTTTCCCCTCTTAGACAAAGTCTTGTTCTTATTGAGGTAAACCGCATGGAAAATGTATTCATATGGGCCCCAATAGAAAATGGCAGAGGGTGAAAATACAGAGTAGAAAATTTACGCACATGCTGAGACATACACATACACCGACGACAAAGAAGGTAAAAGTAGGGACTGTGGTCTTGTACTTATGTAACTGATAACCAGTTGAGACTGATTTTCATGACTTCCACTCTGATAACGCACTCCACGTTCCCCGTGGTTTTAGCTAGCATTATGAGATGCTTTTGCAGGATCTTAGTTAATACCAGGGATAGATGCAGCTCAGCTTTCATTTCAAGGACTTTTTGTTCTTCTATCACATAGATAGTCCAGAGCAAGGGCTAATGTAGGCAGATGCACCTCCACACCAATGGTTAAAGCATGATGCTCTTTGGATTTCCTAGTCAGAAAATGGCATTTTCATGGGTGTACATAATTTCTAGACAAATAGAAGTTCTATTTATGAATTTTTTTGTGCATTTGTATTTGTTTACAGAACTTTTATCAGTACCCCACTATGAGTTTTTATTTCAAGTATCCATTTAACTTTTGTCAAGTCTTAAAAGTGGTTCATTGTTGCTTTGCTCTTAAGGATTGCCTCCACTAATTTGGCATAGGACCTTCAAGAATGATAATCTCTTCAAATGGAAAAGTCTTAAAGACAAAGTCTCCATAGCCTAAAATAGCAATTTAAATCTGAGTTGAAAACACTAAATATTGTTTATTCACATCTGGACCAGTGAACAACCAACTGATATAAGTGAGAAAGGCTAAAATGGTGTCTCTTGTTAACAACCGTACCTTCTGGAACCAAATTTCCTGAGTCAGAATCTTCCCTGGCATTACCGCTCTCAAGCTGTGTAACCTTAGGTTGATTAGTTAATATCATTTAAGCCGCGGGGTGACTTATCTCTAAAATAGGGATGCACTGAAACCTATGTTATGGGTTAAGTTATTTCATTCATGTAATTTGTTTTCCTTTCTTTTTTTTTCGTGTTTATTTATTTTTGAGAGAGAGAAGGAGAGAGACAGTGAGAGTGGGAGAGGGGCAGAGAGAGAGATGCAGAATCTGAAGCAGGTCTGAGCTGTCAGCATAGAGCCTGACGCGGGGCTCCAACTCACCAACCCTGAGATCATAACCTGGACCGAAGTCGGACACTTCACTGTCTGACCCACCTAGGTGCCCCTCATGTAATGTTTTTAAATGTAATATAATTAAAATAATTCAGGCACTGAAAATTCTCAACAAATATTAGCTCTTTTATTATCTCTTAAGAGGGCTTATTTTGAGTATACCCAGTTCTAAAAATTTTGTTTCCTTGTTAAGGTACTAAGGAATACAATGATGACGATAACAATTACAAGGTATGTGCTCTGATGATAACAATTGCAAGGTATGTACCAGACTGCCTGGGATCTGCTACTTGCCCTCTGTACGATCTTACGTCAGTTCCTCAGTCTCTCGTTTTGGCTTATATATATATATTACACAAAATGGGGTAAATAATAGTAACCTCTTAACACAATTGTGTGAGGTGTTACCAATATTTTAAAGCACTTGGAAAGAAGGTTAGAGTATACATTTTATCAGCCTACTATATTTTAATGGAAAACATGCCTTTTAAAAAATTTTAAATAATTCATTGGCATTGTCAGAGAGTAATGTGTGTTTATGTGTATGTGTGTATATATAGAGATACATACTTTTCATGAATTTTAAATTAGTAAAGAAAAATATCATCTGAAAATGTTTGTTGTCTTCTTTCAAAAAAAAAAATGGAAAAGAAAAACATAGCTATTTATAAAACTTTGACCTAACCTTGACTTTGGGTTATGTTATACAGTAGAATAGCAAGATTGAAACAAGTCAATGAACCTTTAAAACCATGACAACTTCGGGGGAAAGTATCTTATCTCTAAACACAAAATTCTAAAAAACCCAGATTATCCAGTAGGAAAATACTTATTAAAAATTAACATCTTCCAGCACAAACTCTGGCAATATATAAAAGCATGTAAGTTCCCAGCACAAAACTAAAAATGAAGAATGTGGTTAAAATAAAAGTTATTAAAATTTCTTTCTCCTGAGACATGTAACAAAATAAAACACGGAAGCACGGAAGACGGGAAATCGCTGAAACAACAAATAATAGGCAGCCAGCAATTTACATGAAAGAGCTAGATGGAGAAGAGCCACAGTGGAAAAGATAAAAGAAATATTATAAAGGTGTGCATTTTAAATAGAGAACATATTTAAATGCCATCTTGAGGAATAATTCAAAATCATATTTAATGCTATCACAAATTTTGGAAAGGCAATAATAGTACAGTGCACACCTATTAGTATTTTCTTTATGCTGGCCATGTAAGTGGGCAGAAGTGCTTTTGAATAGTCTTTCACTTTCTTCATCCTGACGAGTTTCACTCTATTTAGCGGAGTGCTGATTATCACCTCTCAAGAAATAGGCTGCCCATTGCATGATTTCTTTTTTCTCCTTCTGTCTTTCATGTGCAAGCTAACTTGAGTTATTCTACAGAGAATAGTGCAAACGTAAGATAACACACATTTTCATCTCACTCTATGGCCCTGGGAATCGTCGAGCGCGATCGTAATTTCCATTTTGGTCCTGTTAGAATGTGAATAATTCCAGTCATTACTTATTGAAAAGAGATAGGCATTAGGGAATGGGCACGGGAAGCATACAAAGGTGTTTTCTGCAGTTCTTGGCAACCCAGATCCAGGTTCTGAGGATCTGACAAACTATTTTTTTTCTTTCTTATTCAGATTTTTTTTCTTTTCTTTTCTACCCAAGCCTAGGATGCAAAGATTGAGAGAGAAAACACACTGTGTTTATTACTGATAACTATACCGAATATTTCTAAGAGCATGAAGTGTGTAATTGTAGAAATGCAGATCTGGATAGTTATTTTATCATGTAATTCTCGATGTTTACAGAGAGCCTTATTGTAACTTCAATTTTTAATTCGTATTTATACGTTTTGGGTCACATTCATCAAACCAACAATAGCCAGAAGAGTGACTTTTTGAGAAATGGAAGATTTTCCATTTCTTCTTTGGCTCATATTCATAATTTCACTTCAGTTAGATTATATACTTACTAGATGTGCTTGGGTGGCTCGGTTGTTTGAGTGTCTAACATCTGCTCATGTTATGATCTCCTGGCTTGTGGGTTCAGGCCCTGCTTGGGGCTCTGTGCTGACAGCTCAGAGCCTGGAGCCTGCTTTGGATTCTGTGTCTCCCTCTCTCTCTGCCCCTCCCCTGTTCATCCTCTCTCTCTCTCTCTCTCTCTCTCTCTCTCTGTCTCTCAAAAATAAACATTAAAAAATAATAAAGATTACATATTACCATAAATTTACTTTTAAAGGAGAAAGATAATAAAAAATAGACACAATTCCACATCTTAGAGAAAACCATCTGCAATATTTTTGTTTTTCTGACATTAAAAATGTTTTAAAAGTGGTACCAAGCTGACTTGGTGGAGTGTGTGATCCTCAATCTCAGGGTTGTGAGTTCTAGCCCCAGGTCAGGGAAGACTTTACTTTAAAAAAGTTATAAAACACTGTATTTTGAACATTTAACTCAAAAATTAGAAATAATTTATTTTCTTTTTAATACAAAGACTTTTGTAACATCATTCTCATCAATAGAGATCATATATTAGGTGTTCAGAAGGAGTCAAAAACTGTCCTTGGCCATGACCGGTGTTATTACATTTAATCTTTATACCTACCTTATGAGATAGTTAGGAAGGATTATTATCACCATTTATTGCCTTTTACTGACAAAGACACAGCCACAGACACTTTAAGAACTTGGCCTTGGACTCACAATAAAGTGAAAGTGCGAATTTGAAGTAGACAGGCTGATGCCTGAGCTGTGCAGTTAAAGCCATGCCTGCTTAAAGCCACCAAATATGATTGTAGGCCTAAACTATAACTTAGGTAACCCAACTTTTTCATTTGTGCCATGGCCTTTCTTTAAGAACAAGATTGTTATTGTAAACAATTCTAAATATTTTTCCATCACAGAATATTACTATTTTCTTTATAGTTTCCAAATATAGTAAGGTAACTACAATATTTTAAATTTTAATAGTTTCCATCCTTGAATTGCACATGAGGTAAACTGTTAATGTAGCTTCATTGGTAAATTAAATTGTTGTTATTGTTCTTCTGTGAATACGTTCACAAGTTTTCAAATTTCTATGGGTAGGCTTGATTCTGTCTTTCTTGTACATCTGAGCTCTCCTTTCCATCTTAAAGTGCATGAACACAGCCATCCACTGATTTTGCTTTCTTTCCAGAGACAAGTGTGATTTAATTTGCTTAAAACAAATGAATAAATAAAGATTATATATGAATAGTATATCATGGACTATTAACATTAAAAAGGAAGGCAATTCTGCCATTTGTGACAACATGGGATGAACCTGGGGAACATTATGTTAAGTGAAATAAGTGAGATTTGGAAAGACAAATACTACATGATCTGGTTTATGTGTGGAATCTAAAATAATCAAACTCATAGAAGCAGACAGTAGAATGGTTGTTGTAAGAGACTAGGGGGAGAGAGAAAAAGGGATGTGTTGGCCAAAGGTACAAATTTTCAGTGATGTACAATGAACAAGTTCTCAAGATCTAATGTATAGCAGGAAGACTGTAATTAACAATATTGTATGGTCTACTTGAAATTTGTAAGAGGTCACAGATATTAAGCATCCTCACCACAACAAAAGGAAGAGAAGAGAGGAGAGGGAAGGAGAGGAGAGGAGAGAAGATAAAGACGAGAAGAGAAGAGAAGAGAAGAGAAGAGAAGAGAAGAGAAGAGAAGAGAAGAAAGAGAAGGAAAGGAAAGAAGAAAGAAATAGTAACTATGTAAGGTGATGGATAAGTTACTTAATTATAGTGATCATTTCACAATGTATGTTTATACAAAAACATCAAGTACTACCTCTAACTGCATACAACTTTAATTTTCATTTATACTTCAGTAAAGCTGAAAACATGAAAAAAATAGAAGTGTAAAAGGTGATCCGTAGCCCAGCTTTCTTTATTGTGTTTTGCAAATATTTATGCATATCTTAAGAAACAAAGAAACAAATATGAAGGAAATATATAAAAGAGATGAAAACATAAGTGACCTGAATAAATGGGTGGGGATCACATGTCTTTAGAGATAATAAGTCAGTGTTGTAAAATTATAAATTCTGATTATTTTGGAATTCAAAGCAATCAACATTTTTAAAACATCAATACATATTTTGAGAGAGAAAGCAGGTAACAAGATGGATCTAAAGTTCATCTAATAAACCTAAGTCAGTAATTAATACATGCAAATAACCGGGGCGACTGGGTAGCTCAGTCGGTTAAAAGTCCAACTCTTGGTTTCAGCTTAGGTCTTGATAACACAGTTTGTGAGTTTGAGCCCCATCTCGGGTTCTGCACTGACAGTGCAGAATCTGTTTGGGATTCTGTTGCCCTCTTTCTGTGTCCATCCCTCACTTGCTCTCTATCTCTCTCAAAATAAATAAAAATAAGAACTTAAGGAGTATTTTTTAAAAATGCAAATAACCATGAAAATTCAGAGAAAAAGGGATTGACAAGAAGGTATACTCTTACTACAAAATAAAACATCATATAGGACTGAATTAATCGAAACTTAAAGCACTAACTAAGGAATGATGGGTCTACAAAAAATAATTAAAATATCTAAAATAAATATACATGAGGTAATTTATTTTAAGAGAGAGATGAAATTGTTTCTAGCGGTGGTATGTCGTACAATTCGACAAATGATGCTGGGAAAAGTTATTAGTTATGTGGAAACAGTAATAATAATAACTTTTTATCACATTTTTATGATAATGTTAGGTTATGCTCACATGTACTCCAATTTAGGCAAAACTATCTTTATAAATTTGGTTTTAGAGCATATTTCTAAGCATTCCACAAAATATAGAAATATATGTGTATATAATAATCAAATACTTCTATGGTTAAAAAAAAAGTCAACATTAAATGGCATGTTCTAAAAAAGCATCACATTTGGCAGATAAAGGCTAATTAAATTAAAAAGATAAATAGAATCAACATAGTAAAAAGGAAGAAACATCTCCACAGTAAAAGGCCAACAATGAACCGATATTTTATACAAAAAAAATACAAGTATTCCATACCTGAACACTTTATTATGATGCAAATTAATCCATGAACAGACACCAGGATTCATTTATGACATGGCCACATTACAAAAATTTTATCAATATCCAGTATACACAAAGTACGCAGAAAGAAGCACTTTTTGTGTCTTGTAAGATAGTATAAATTGGTTTGAGAGGCTCTGATTTCCCAGAGAGAAAACATCCTGATGCTAGCCTTGGGTGTAAGAGCTCCAGTGAGGTGAGGAGAGTGTCCAAGCTGGAAAGAGAAGCTAGGTGTAGAAGGTAGGTGTGGCTGTCCCACCTAAGGTTTTCGACACCAACCAAGAGAAGAGTGAATGGGTTATTTCTTTAAACCTTGCGTCTTGGAAAGACGTAAGCACCAGTCTCTGTTTAAAACATTTTTCTCAAATTCAGGGATCACATATCAAGATCTCCCAAGAATAGTAGCCCTTCAGATTGTCAAGTTCTTTAGATGACCATCCAGGAAACAAGATATCGGCCTCACCATCTGAAGCATGTGTTGGATGTGGCACTCGTAAAACCAGCTTCCCTTTGGCTGAATCAGGAAAGGAGGCAGTGAACATCCCTCTATTTTATGGGTCTGAAGAACCACAGCAGTTTTCTCGAGAACAAAAAAAAACAAACAAACAAAAAAACTTGATTCGAAGAATTTTTCTCTCTTCTTCCTCTTAGGTCACTTTACATATTTTGGAAAGGAATGGAATATTGATGCAGAACAGGTGGATACTTCTTTCCATTGTTTGGTACGCCTGTAGTTAATGCCTGCCCCAGCGATTGATGGCTCTCTTTAGAGTGAACAGTATTTGACAACTGCTTTCTTCAGCTTTGGTCCCTAGTGAATAATTCTGTTTAAACTTTTTCAAATCCAGAGTAATAAGAAAAGGCTTAATTGATACCCCATTATTTACAGATGTATTTGGAGTCTGTGAGATAAATAACATGATATGAGATGTGTACTAAGGAAAGGAGGATTATACCCTTAATTTCATATATTTTATGTATATATTATAAATATGTATTATTTCTAAAGTATTAGAAGTATAACCAATGATAATATTCTCTATAGAAACATGAGGGCAGAAAAGAATAACATTTGAGTGAAATGCAGATTACACAGTAAAAGTAGGACCTTCCAGAATGAGAACTGTCAACTTTGCTTGTATCAAATAGGTTTGTTCACCAGCTTGCCTGTACGTAAGAGGGAATATTTGCTTTCCTAACCTCTCTGTGCTCCTCGATCCTTGCCTCATCTGTTCCTATGTTTGATATTGGCATGCCACTAGATTACCGTAAAACATTTTCTAACCAGACATTTGCTTGATGACCCCCTGCCATTTCACACTTTGTAGGAGTGGACCCTGACAGGAAACTGAAGGAACCAAATCTCAAGGGAGTAATTTAACTCCTGACTAGAGCCACTCTGCATATCAAAAATTCTGTTCCCACTGGGAGGAAACATTTTCTTCATCAGTTACATTTCCCAGTAATTGGTTACAATGATTTAAGAATAAAATACAGGAGTGTGAGAGTGGCTGAATAATTTTCTCCTCCTAACTCCATTGTGACTCTGGCAAGAGTACCTGTGATGTTCATCTCTGCTATATGTACATCACTTAAAAAAGTGTAAAGAATTGAAGATTATGTAGACATTAACAAAGTGTAGCAAAAGTGTTCCAGAATTGAAAGCATTTGTTGTTTTGCTTGTGGGGCACTGAAAGAGGGATACAGGATCTGTGTGAGTTTATAAGAAATAAGCAAAAACAGGCATAGATTTCAAATATCCTTTTGAAAATTAAGTCTATTTGTTTTTTTTTTTTTTTAAGTTTTTTCTTAAGGCTTTTTTTTGTTTTTGTTTTTTTTTGTTTTTTTTTTTTGTTTGTTTTTTTTTTTGAGAAAGAGAGACACATACAGCAGAAGTCAGGAAGAGACAGAGGAGAAGTGAGATAGATAGGATTCTAAGCAGGCCCCACACTGCCAGCGCAGAGCCTGACATGGGGCTCGAACTCCCGAAACCTCGAGATCATGACCTGAGCTGAAACCAGTAGTCCGACGCTAAACTGAATGAGCCACCCAGGCACTCCTTAAGTTTCTTTGTATCTGTTCTTTAAAATGCACATAGTAACACATTTGGGATGAACAGGATTAGAGAGATGCAGAAAAATATTAACTGTCCATAAAACCTCTTTTTGGTTCAATAGAGGATGTATGATATGCTTTGTTATTATTTGGGGGTCAGTTTTCAGTGTTCACAGAACACAAAGAAAATGTATATTCAAGTTTTTAAAATTGTTTGCATATGAAACAATGGATGGCTGTCTTTGCTTTGCCTGTTTATGATGTTCACAAATTCTACTTACCATTGTGAATTAAAATCAGCACCCCCCAAAATATGATTCGAGTTTCTAACCTAGGTGAGTTAACTGCTAGCAATTGCAATAAAGCACAAACATCACAGTCAGTTCTTCAGTTCACAAATCACCATATAAGTAACCTGTTCATCATAATCATTTACATTCATATACTTTGAAGTCCGATGGTAGGTGGTCACAGCCCATCTTTTGTTCAGTTCATACAGACAGCAAACATGGAGTTGTGTTGCCTTTTCATCTCCTAGTGATAAACCCAAGTGACATTTTACAAAACGGATCACAGAAAGAAGTCATTGGGCCACAAAAATATGAGTTCAAGACCCTAAGAAGCCAACACTGGAAGTTCAATTCAAATATAATATAAATGGAGTTCTAGAAGAAATAGGTGACCATGGAAATATTGATACCACCACGGTTTCAGAGACTTGAGATAAGCAGTCAAGGAATTTCATTAAAGGTGAACTTCCCAACAAACATGGGGAAACACATTGTTACAGAAAGGATGAAGATATTTCAGACAAAGTGATGTCAGTCAAATTTCACACGGCGGAACTTCTCAAAGATGTTTTATGACAATGAAAATTCACAGGATAACATATTAGAAGATGACCCAACCTTAGAAAGGATTATGGCAATTCACTGCGGCTTAGAAAAAAATGCTCAGTCTGCAGTGTAATTTTGTTTTTCTTTTTGCCTTCTTCTGAGAAAACTGTTAAACTACTCTTTTATATCTGGTGTTTAACATATAGGTATGTATTTAGCAAAGAAATAAAATGTTTCAATTCTCAATGTTTTTATAGAGTTTAATCTGTCCAGGACAACAGATTAGTAGTTGGGAAATTTTCACCCACAACTATAAAATAGAAACAAACTTGATCTTGCATTAATTCCTTGAATGCCTATGCAGGATGAGACACTGAGAATCAAGTAAAAACAGAATCAGACACTAAATCAGATTGAATACAACTACATGCATGACACAACCGAACATAGCTGTTCAGATATCTTCAAAATCATTAAATTATTAATTTTAAATTTTATGACTTTTTTAAAGTTCTCTGAAGTAATTCTGTTTAATCAAGAGTGTCAATGGTTGTTAACTTGTTTTTTCAAACTTTTGTAAATGTCGTCACTTTTATTTAAAGTGCATAGAGTTAACATAATACAGGATTGAAAATGAGTTATTTTCATTATACAGATGTTTTTCAATTACACTTTGGTTTATTTTATTTTTTTTTAATTTTTTAACGTTTTATTTATTTTTGACACAGAGCAGGAACGGGGGAGGGTCAGAGAGAGAGAGGGAGACACAGATTCTGAAACAGGCTCCAGGCTCTGAGCTGTCAGCACAGAGCCCGACGCGGGGCTTGAACTCACAGACCGTGAGATCATGACCTGAGCCGAAGTTGGCCGCTCAACCGACTGAGCCACCCAGGCGCCTCAATTACACTTTGGTTTAATAAATAACAGAATTAAAAAATATATCTGATGAAATTTTTTAATGGATAAACTTTATCAAATGTCTAGGCATCTGCCATTGAAACACACTTGGTTATTTTCAAATATACTTCTTATTATTCATTATTAGAGGAGAACTGACAAAATTAATAGTAACTGATGATAGGACTTTTAAAGCTCACAGATTTTCTTTGGCTTATTTTCTATAGTAGAGTCAGATAAGAATTTAAGAACTATTGACTAAGTAGAAGAATGAATAAAACATGGATAAATGAATGTTTTGTATTTCATCACCAAAGTCATTAATGGGGAAAAAAAGGAAAAAAGACAAAAGAAAATAGACGAGTTCTACTATAAACGGTATGGAGGCATGATGTGGCTGCTAAATAAGACCAAGAAAATAATTTTACACTATTTTTTCTTTTTTTCTGAGAGAGAGAGAGAGACAGAGAGAGGGAGAGAGAGGGAGAGAGAGGAAGAGGGTGCATGAGCAAGAGACAGAGGGAGAAAGAGAGAGAGTCTTAAGCAGGTTCCACACCCAGAGCAGAGCCAAGGCTTGATCTCAGGACCCTGAGATCATGACCTGAGCTGAAATCAAGAGTTGGAAGCTTAACTGACTGAGCTACCCAGGAGCCCCCCAAAAATAATTTTTAGTTTTGTATACTGTGAAACTTTCCATCTTTGGCAATCAGAAAAAATACAGTATTCCCCTACTTATCATACTATTACAAATGAAACAGTACATTTACTAAACCTACATATGCATCTATAAAAGGCAAGAAGACAGATTCATTCATGCTTGGTACAGTATGTGAAGAGTGATTAAAATAGTTAATTTAAAAAGACAAGCTTGTGAGGTGAAATGACTGCAGAAACTAAGTCCTGATTGAGGAGAAATATTTTTTTGTTAACTTATTAACAGATTAATTTTCCCTGTCCATAAAATGTACTCCTGTGTCAAGTCAGCCAGAGGTGAATAAATTATATCTAAGAAACAATATTAGTTTGACTTAAATGTTTCACTTAGAACCCCAGCATTGTTTTGGATCTTTGACAAACATTGTAAGGTTGAAGAACATTAGGTATGAAGGCCACTTAGGCGCCTAGATCCAATTACATAAAAAGTTACAATTACAAGTGGATTGTCCTGTATGAACCTAAGCCGCATTTCAGTTCTTATCCTCCTTGAGATTCTCAATGGGAAAAGTGGGGAAGTGGGGAAGCATTTAGTGTCATTGTACTTGGAAGAACCCCAGCTCCCTTCATTGCAGTGAAATGTCAGTCCTGGAGCTGTTTCCACCAGGGAAATGGCTTCATACTCATTTGTAATGGCAGCGGGGAACCCACGTGCGGCCATTGAGACACATGCCACTATTTCAGTGAGAAATAGAACACTACAATAAGATGTACCATCCGGATAAAACCTGGCTCCCTACTGAATTTTTAGAGAAGATGTTGATCTAATTTCCCAGCGGAAGAACATCCTCTTCCTAAAAAGTACCATTCTAAGCGGAAAAAATGCAGAAATTCATGGAAAGTGAAAATTTTAAATTTCAGACATGCTGTTTCATTGGGTTATACTGGAAAATCTAAATAGGTAGTTGCTATAAGCTGCATCTAGTTGGAGCTTGAATAAACTAATAAAGTTTTATAAAATATGAGAATTTTTTATAAAACCTTTGCCGTTTGCTAGCATTTTTATTTCCATGAGTTTGGAGCTCTCAATTTATGTTCAACTGAGCAAAGAAAAAAAAAATTTAAAAATCACCTTTGAATTTTACTAATTGATGTTGTTTATGGTCACTTTTTGTTTTGCAAAATTGTATAGTGGTTTTTAATGTCATATGGATTTTCTCAAGGGTTATGCACAGAGATCACTGTCTCCTTGCTGTGTTAGTGTATTTTGATCATTTATTTTCAATAGCAGCTATATATTTCTCCTGACAAATACATCCTATGTAACACGACAGAGTTAAATAGAAATTAAAAGTGTCTGTGGATGTTTAAGTAATTATTGATTGAAACAGTAGAAAAGCATGTTCTAATTTAACTTTGTTCTTTGATATCTATTTATCTAATCTATCATCCAAAAAAAAATAAAGACAGTAATTTATATAAATGTGTCAATTAGTTAGCATAGGCAAATTTTCAGGTGGGTTGGGTAGAGGGGAGCCGAACCCCAAGGCGGTAATGATCTAGAAAAACCGCATCCCTGCTACGGGGCTGGTGTGGGATCTTTGAGCCTGGAGCAGATAATCTGGGGGACCAGAAAGATAGTGTCCTCTTGAAGGCCTCTGCTTTGTCTCTATGTGATATAGTGACTTCTGTGACTAGAGTGAGTATTTGGAAAATTGCCACAACTCCCAGGGAGATATGTTCCTCACATTTGGAGTGGAGGGAACCTGAACCTCCACCCTCATTGGTACATTTGATCAAGGAAACTAGGAACAATAACTAGGACTGCAGTAGAGGAAATTGAATCTGCAATAAAGAGATATAAAATCCCGCAAGAGCAGGTCTTTAAAGAAGATTTTGGTTTATTTCAATTAGAAGGTCGAAGATGCAAGGTACATACACCAACTATTAGAAATCATTCAAAGTAAAATGAAAGTAATGACACTTTGCCCCTTTGAGACATTGAGGAAAAAGGGTTTAGCTCTGCTTCAGCTATATATTAACAAGTTGGATTTACAAGGAAAATACACATTACTGAGATGCTTATTGATTACAAGTAATCATTCAGGTATGGAAGCCTTTCATATTCAAAATATCAATATTAAATTGATATGTCATGAAAGAAAACACTTAATAGCAGGGCCACAGTTGACTTCCCTTCCAGATTTGATATTCTTTCTTCCAAAAGATGTTAAAAAAGACTGACTGCAAAACTCAGATAGGACTATGGCTTCATTAAATTTGTTGAGATATTTGCTTAGCAAAAATAATAAAAATGAAAATCAATCTGTATTATGGACAGAACTCAGGAAAGTTGGGCAATATTTTCTTAAAGTCCCTCCGTACAGGACTTAATATGTCCAAAGGACATTATGAAGCAGAAATTTAAATCAAGAAAATAGGCAAGAAGCCTAAAAGTAGAAAGATTTTGTTCTATAATCTTAAGTAGATAGAAAACCCCTAGTAACCCTCCTGAAATACAGGTTAGGTCCTCTGTTTAGCTCTTTACACATTTAATTTAACCACAAGTGTTCTGGCTTGAGTAGATGACCTTACTGAAATAAAAACAAAGTTTGGGGTGCCTGGGTGGCTCAGTCAGTTAAGTGCCTACTCTTGATTTTGGCTCGAGGGGTGATCTCTTGGTTTGTGAGTTCGAGCCCCATATCAGGTTCTGCACTGACAGTGCGGAGACTGGTAGTCTCAATCTCTCTCTCTCTCTCTCTCTCTCTCTCTCTCTCTCTGCCTGTCCCCTGCTTGCTCTCTATCTATCTCAAAAATAAATATTAAATAAATAAATAAATAAATAAACATTAAAACTTTTTTTAAAAAGAAATAAAAACAAAGTTTGCCTCTGAAGAAAATATTGGGATAAAGTGTCCACAACCAAAATAAAAACTAATAAAATACTACATATTCCATTTTGACTTATTCAATACATTTACATATATTTTTTTTTCTGTTAAGAAGTTACTGCTAGAAAAATAAGTACAGCTTTTCTCATTTAAAAAACAATGGAAAAAGGAAAACATTTCAGCTGAGTCTTGAATATTGAACGGTTACACATACCAAAAATATTAAGATTCTGTCATTGGAAACTGCCAGCCATAATACACAGATGAGTTTTTCAATCAGTAATTGATCATTAAGTACAAGTAAATAATTTTGGTTGTTTGGACATATTATATTCTTTGTGGGAACAAACCAATAACTTCACAAAACTGTCTAAGCTTATGATAAGTAGTTAACAAGAACATATGAACCTATTTTTTAAAAAAAGTATTACTTTAACAGGCTCGGCTCAAAAATAATCACTATTTTTCAAACACTTTGGGACATTAGCTAGTCCTAGAGAATGAGAGATTTACCTAAATGTTAATGTCAGGAAGGGTAGCAGAATGGGCCGCCCCAAAATATGCCTCTTTGTCAGAAAGATTATTTTGGACTCATTGAGAAACAGCAGACTCAGGAGAAACTCTGAAAACAGAGTAGAAGTATCCCTTTTATACAGAAAACTTACTTTTATAGAGGATTTGTCCATTTGTAAGCTTAGCTTCCTCTCTGTACCAGGAGGAGAAAGATGATTCTAAATCACAGGAGACCCTTATCCATAGAGAAGGCATAGATTCTTCTGTACAAGTCTACAAACAAACCCTACCTTACTTTTCTTGGTAACTTCCCAATACTGGTCTCCCCACACGTCTCTCTTTGGTCTTTAGCTGAATATGATATTTAAGCTGGTAGTTTAGAACACCTCAGGGAGTTTCCCATTTTCCCCTGGGTATTTCTCATGTATACATGAGGGAAACATGTTAACAAGCTTGTTAGTTTTTCTCTTGTTAATCTGTCTTTTATTGCAAGAGTCTCAGCTAAGAATTCTGAATGGTAGAAAGAAAATTACTTTTCTCCCCTACGATTATTAAATAACAAAGCAGGAACATGCTTAATTAATTTACAGTGTTCTTTTAAATATACTGTTAATGTTTGGTTTGCATCCTACTATTGTCCACTCATTTCCTGGTTAACAAAAACAGATTTCCTGAGTTTTAATTCACAATTATTATATAAAATCAGAATAGTTTTTCTGAATTTGCATTTAGTGAATAGTGCTTGTAATTTTTAATATGACTCATCACATTTTAGCTGATTTTATTAGTAAGAACTCACAGGACCTTAACAGAGGAAATTACATTCTTAGGTGTCCATTAGATGGTATAATTCTTTGCATTCATGTAACTTCGATCTACATGATATCTGGAAGGATTTTCACAGAGCACTGATAAATTTCCTAATAATATTCCAGAATAGAGGATAACCATCTCTCTTAGTGCATAATTTGGTTACTACAGGCCAACTCTTCCCTCTCTTTTACTTACGTTGATCTCTGATAGCTCTCCGTAATGTCTGTTCCTTCATTCATCTTTGTTCATTCTATGTATGGGAAAAGTTCATCTATTTATGATAGATTTCAAATATATATCATCATTTCCACTTCAATTTAACATCAAAGATATTCCTTTTTCTAAAAGAGTATTATTTGACAATCTAAATATTTGAGTTCTTACAAAGAAAGTACATAGCAAAAGAAAAAAAAATTAGTTTCCACAGTTCACAAGAACTCTCAAGATCCTGAGACAGTACACTTTGCAATTCCACCTTTTTGACTTTTAGAAAGTTAAGAATGGTTTATTGTTTCACCCCCTAAATAAACGTCTTCTGGAGAAATAAATAAATCATAACTTGCTTATAAAATGCTGAAATGCCTAAAAATAACTCTAATAAATTAACAAGAAAAGGTTATCAAAAATCAAAGAAAGGTGTTATAACACCAGGACTTTAAAGTACGTGTGGTTTTCCTACCAGTATTTTTGAGGCCTGGACAATTTCAGAATGAAATCAAATTCCTCAGGTCTACAAGTCTGTTCAAATGAGGTGCCATTCTCTAACTTGGCCAAGATGAATAGTGTGTACAATTGTTCTACTAAACTTTGTCAGTTATTGCTATTTGAGCAATATACAATGAAATAAAAACATAACTTGAAAAAAAAAAAAGCATCTCAGAGCAGCTTGTTAAAAATGAAACAACACGCCCAAAATAATCACCTGCCCCCACCTTGGGCAAACCAAGGCTTAGTTGCAAAATGTAACCTTTTAACCAGTCAATCTGGAATAAACTGACCAGAGCAAGTGAGGTTATGTGCCTGATAGACGTCCCTTTCTCCAAAAGAAGGTGACCTTATCAGAAATAATCTTGTCTTTATGACTCCTTTGTCTTACCCACTTTCTGACTTTATAAATCTTCTATTTTGTACAATTCCTTGGAGCCCCTTTCTACTTCCTAGACTGGATACTGCCCTGTCTGTGAATTGTTGAATGCAGCCAATTCAATCTTCAAATTTACTCAGTTGACTTTTGTTTTTTAACAATGAGAAAAAAAAAACATACTTTTTTCGGTGTAATTAGATGTTGTAAAACAAAAACAATTTTTTCTTTCTTTCTTTCTTTCTTTCTTTCTTTCTTTCTTTCTTTCTTTCTTTCTTTCACCTTAATCCTTCTAGGTCCTTGGCTAAGTCTCTGTTAGAAGAGAGAGATTGACAAGAGAAAACCAAACAGAGGAGTATTAATATGTATGTCTTGTATATACATGAGAAAAAATCAGAGATGATTGACTCTAGGGGTGCTTATTCACTAATGTCAACTCAAGAAAAGAGATTTGGGGTTTCTGGGTAGGTGAGGCAAATCGTGGGAAGGTGGTGGGGCAAAGTACTGTGTACAAGGGTAAGGTTTGATAGACAGATTTAAGTTTGATAGGCAGATTTAACTCTTGCAATTAGGAATCATCCTTCTCTACTGGATACAGAGAGAGAGGCACCTTTTACAAATGAGATTTCCTTTATAAATGTAAATTTCTCTTAAAAAGGGGAAACATGCTCTATCTTCAGAACTTCTCTTGTGTCTGCTGTTTCTTAAGATAATCAGTTCAGAAAAATCCTTATGCCAAACAGAGATATTTTTGAGTGACATACAGGCATACTTTGGTGATACTGTGGGTTTGGTTCCAGGCAACTGCAATGAAACAAATATAGTAATAAAGCAAGTCAAGTTAATTTTTTTTTGGTTTCCTTGTGCATTCAAAAGTTATGTTTACATAATACTGTAGTTTAATGAGTGTGCAATAGCATTATGGCTAAATACACAATGTACATAACTTCATTAAAAACAATTTCTTGTTAAAAATTCTAACCATCATTTGAGCTTTCAGTGAGTCAGAATCTTTTTGCTGGTGGTGGGTACTGCTTTCGTGTTATTTATTTAAATTTTCTCTCAAAAAGCAAGTGGAAGCTTGGAGCATAGCTTACATATACCAAGCAAGCAATTAGTAATTGTGTTAATATTTCAACTTTATCTATTTTGTAAGGGATCTCTCCATGTCTTGAATCCACTGTAGTTCAAAAACTACTGATCATTTTTCCATTTTTCTTTCTCAGGTTGGGATATTTCAAATAAAACTTGTAAGTGCAATATTTCCTTTCCCTCCATAAGTTTCAAATTATGTTTATTTTTAAATCTTTTTCATTCAAGGGGGTTCTATTCTAAAAATAAAGTTTTTGGACTTTCTAAATTTTTAATATTTGTTGTTTCCTTTTTTTTATTTAACCAGGGAATTCTTCTGTGTATACTTGAATAAAATGCACATTCTATTCTTCATGGATGGAGATATATATATATATATATATATATATATATATATATATATAACCATGTATACTGAAGTATGCTTCCAGTAAAAAAAATGTTCTTGTTGAAAAAAAAAATAAATTTAACTGAGGGTACTTGTTTAAAATAAAGCATGTCAGGGGAATCTGGTTAAGCATCCTATTCTTGATTTCATCTCAGGTCATGATCTCATGGTTCATGGGAGCTAGCCCCACATAGGGGTCCGTGCTGACAGCACAAAGCCTGCTTGAGATTCTCTCTCTCCTTCTCTCTCTGCCCCTCACTTCTTATGTGCAGTCTCTCTTCCTCTCTCTTTCTTTCTCTCTTAAAATAAATAAACAAACTTATAAAACAGTTGAAAAAATAAAATAAAGCATATCAGAGGGGAGGTGGATGGGGGCATGGGGGGAATACGAACAGGGATTAAGAATACACTTATAATGAGCACTGAGTAATGATCTATAGAAATGTTAAATCACTACATTGTACACCTAAAGCTAATATAACACTGTATGTTAATATACTGGAATTAAAATAAACAACTTAATAAAAAAGAATAAGGTTCTGTGGAGTGCAATTGTAATGTATGGTAATGGTGATTTGCGTTATTTGTAATGATAGCTTTATATCACATGAGTATGTCTGCTTTACTTGATTACTAAAGAGACACTCAGTGCAAATAATTGAATGGTAATATTTCCATTTAAAATTATGTGTTTTTCTATTGATACTTCCACTAATGTGTTTACAAATTCTATGTGAAAAAAATATAAACTGTTTAACCAATATCTAATAGCATTCTAAAAGATGAAAAAAAAGCTGTCTATAGTTACTTAACACATTTCTTTTCCATAATAGTGCTACACTAAAATTTAATGATGTAATTCTCTATAATTATGTGTAAATTTAAAAGCACTGTGTGGGCTTTTCTGCAAGAGTATATTAAAATGCTGACACTGAATACAACCTATGCATTATATATCTTTAATTTTTAGTGCAATGGCATTTGCATTTGAGCAATAAAAATAATCAACTTAATTTGCCCTCCTAGAGAGCATGGAAGTGGCTTTGATTAGCCTATTGAAAGCCTGTGTTGTTCCCCTTGAGTTTGGATGCAGGGGGTAGAATTGCCAACATGATGCAACTCAGTGGGGATCCAGGGTGTCATGGCAATGCTAAAGTTGACTACATTAAATGCAAAGGAGAAGGTCATTGACTGGGAACAAACAAGTTGTTTATGCTGCTGAGGGGTCTATCTTCTGGAAATAATTTATCCATGTTATTATGTTATAATCCTTAATACATACATTTTTTCTTCATTGTTCATTTGTCTATTTTTGTAAATGACCATCGAAAAGATTAAAGTAAACAATGCCTAGTGCTCGAGCAGTGTTGTGTTTGCTCTCACCAGCTATGCTGGAAAATCCCAAAATTCATGGGGTGTTGGGTAGAATACTTAAGTAGGTCTTATTTAGGTAGTAGGGACTAATAAACCCTAGAATGAGGACTGCATTGACTCTGCCTTAAAACATCAGCATCAACAACAACAAAAGAATACCAGGAAGGATCAACCTATTCCAAGTAAATTAATTGAATTATGCCCTCCATAAACTCAAAAGTGTTTTTTTTGAAACTCAAAAGTTTTTTAGATATATAAAAATAGCCAGCATCCATCAAGGTGAAATTCACACTGTCTTGCACCCAAAGATTATCATATAAACAAAAAATCAGGAAAATGAGAATATTCAATCAATGAAAATACACCTAGAATGGACATATGTTATAATTTGCAAAGACATTAGTTATTACAACTATATTCCACATATTCAAAAGTATGTATGAATGTTTATGCACAAATACATTATGTTTAAATATGCAACATATTTATATAACATATTTAAATACATTTAAATATACATATTTAATGTGTTTAAACATACAACATATTTAAATATACAACACATTTATCTATCTGTGTGTATGGTACACACAGAGAGATACATAACTAAGAATAGATATGTTAGTATACATGGTTTATTTTATAAACATGAATTTCCTGTCTTTTTCCACAGAATGGGGCTAGAAACAGTGATGACTCAGTACCAATGAACACACTCAAATCTTATAACTTGGTTTCTAAATATCATTCTACAATAAAAGCAACCAGGACTCTATTTGTAGAGATTGGGCAAGGAATATACAAGGTGAGTTTCAGTCATCTTATAGTACTAAAAACAAAACAAAAACAAAAACAAAAACAAACAAATAAAGAAAGTGCTCTTAAAATAAAATGAAAAAGGAGCACAGCAGAGAAGTATAAGGGTAAGACTGAAAGTGTTCCCAGTGGCCAAAATGAGAATAATTGGTGCAACAACTAGATTATAACCTAACGAATTTAATAACTAATATACATGAGTGCATATTGGAATAAATAAATGAATAAAAAATTGGGAAGGAAAGACATATCTTTACAGAAGAAATCTGTATTGGTTTGCTAGCTCTATGATTATAAAGCACCACAGACTGGGTGGCTTAAACAATAGACCTTATTTTCTCTCAGTTCAGGAAGCCAGAAGGCTGAGAACAATGTGTGTCTGTTGCTTCTCAAACCCCATAATTCCAGGATAATCATAAGAAAACAGCACATAAGGTTTGTGGGAGGGGCCAAGATGGTGGAACAGCATGGGAGTTTTTTTTGTTTTTTTTTTGTATCTCTTGTCCCTGAAATGCAGCCAGAGCAACACTAAACCATCCTGCACACCTAGAAAACTGGTTTGAGGATTAACACAACAATCTGCACAACCTGAACCACAGAACTCAACAGGTATGTGGCCTAGCGGTACTTTGGTAGGAAGGGTGAATCCCTGGGAGCAGAGAGCAAGGTCTGAAGAGCCCTAGGGCCACATGGGGAGATGAGGTTCACCTCCTGGGAGGACATTTGGTAAAGGTGGCACGCCCCCCCCCCCCCCCCAGGCAAAGGTCCCAGGGGATCCTGGAGAATGGCAACATTCACTGGTGCTGGAACAAGGACATTAAGGGTGAGCCTGGTACCAGATGTGTGTGGTGATTTTCCATAGTCCCTAAAAGGCTGCTTCTACACGATCCCACGAGCTTTTACTGGGGCAGGCTAACACCAGGCCACAGTCTCTGGGCAGCAGCAGTGGCATTGGCTGGTGAACATCCCTGGGGGCAGGCCGGCACCAGCCATTGCTCCACAAGACCCTCCCCCAGAGGATCAGAATGGGTCAAAGTCCCAGTTCCTCAAAAGGGAGGGCCTGGAAACACAGAGCCATCTGAGATAAAACTCAGGAGGGAGATGCCTCCCAGCAGCTTGACAGCTTGGTCACAGACAGTGTAGAAGCGGGAAGTGAACAAAAGCCAGAGACAAAGGAAGGGTGCTTGATTGTCAGTCAGGAGAGCACAGAATTCTGATCCTAGAGACTGGGTAGCTGGGTGATGCCATTTTCACCCCTCCGGTGCCTGTACAAACACACCTACAGGCAATAAGCTACTGCAATCAATTACAGTAAGCTAAGCAACGCCACCTAGTGGAGAGTACAGCTGTTACACCAAGCGCCACCCAATTGGGCCAACCAGGCTCTTAAGGAACACAAGTCTCTCCACCTGCTTAGTTTAGGGACTATAAAGTGCTTCATAATTTGACATCTATGGGAACCTGGATGTGATTTCAATCATATTTAATTCTGTTTGCTGGTCCATGTATTCAATTTCTTTTTCTTTTTCTTTTCTTTTCTTTTCTTATTCTTGAATACAGAAAGAGAATTTTTTTTTATTTTCAGTTTTTATTAAAAAGATTTTTCTTTAAATTTTTTCTACTATATTTTTTTGTAAATTTTTTATATTTTATTTTACTTCCATCATTTCATTTTATTCTATTTTATTGTATTCATTTTTTCAAATGTTCAAACATTTTCCTTCCACCCCCCCTTTTTTTCTTTATTTATTTTACTTTTTTTCTCTAATCTATCAAGTTTCTTTCAAATACCAGACCAAAACACACCTAGGATCTAGCCTTCTTTGTTTGATTTTTGTGTGTGTGTGTTGTTTTTACTTGTTTAGTTTTTTTGTTTTTACTTTATTAATTCCTTTTCTTCCTTCAAAATGATGAAATGGAGCAATTCACCCCAAAAGAAAGAATAGGAAGAAATGACATCCAGGAACTTAACACAGATACAAGCAAAATGTCTGAATCAGAGGCATGTGGGTGGCTCAGTTGGTGGAGCATCCAGCTTCGGCTCAGGTCATGATCTCACAGTTTGTGGGTTTGAGCCCTGCATCAGGCTCTGTGCTGACAGCTTAAAGCCTGAAGCCTGCTTCGAATTCTGTGTCTCCCTGTCTCTGCTCCTCTCTCACTCATGTTCTGTCTCTCTCTGTCTCCTTCAAAAATAAATAAAAACACTAAAAAATTTTTTAAATGTCTGATTCAGAAAGAACCAGCAAGTAGAAGTAAATATCAAAGTACTGTAAAGCAAGAAAAATAGGAATTAGGATTTGCTTATCTTTGAGGGATATAAAGGAAGGGGTAATATTTTGACAGTGATATCCTTGAGACTTTGGGACACAGGCAATGTTCTATTTTTGACTCAGGTATTTAAATGAATAAATAAATAATAATAATAATAAATAAATAAACCTCCTCAAACTTCTTTTGTCAAATTTCCTTTAAGCCCACTAATAATAGAGACAATTCTGTTCCAAGATCACAAAATTAGCATGCAATACCAAAGGCAGAACACTGAAAAATAAAGTAAAAATGCTAATTTTGATGGGGTAAATTTGATGACACCTATGCATAAATAACATGAAAAACCTTAATAAAGCGTTGAAACTGTCGTTTTAAATCAACTTTCTGTCTATTTAACATTTTGGGAAGCACAGAAGATATATCAAGCATGTGGTTTTCAGAAGTGAAGAACAGGAAGTCTTAAATACATAGTTTAAATTTTGGAGCCAATCATAAGCAGAGAACTTTATGACTAATACTGACTCACAGAAAGGAAGGGGGTTAAAAAGACGGCTGTTGTAAATGTAGCAATCATCACATTCTATGTAATATTCAAGAGTAAATTTTCAAATTGCGTTATTTATCGGCCTAACCATCTGGACTGGTGGTAGGAGGAGGGAGAGCTCCCTGATTCAGGTCATCTGGATTGCATGGGAGATTAAACAGAACATTTGGTGGGCAAATATTCATCTTTTCCCAGTACAAGTTTCCTGAATATTGAAGTGTTTTTTTTTATGGATTTTTGGGGGTTTTTTGTTTGTTTTTGTTTTTTGCAGCAATTGATTCAGGTAGACTTGAAAAGAAAAAAAAATGAATAAGATATGTCATGATTTATCACAGGTAGTAATTTGAATGGTCAATATGAGAAGCAGCAAGTCAGGGTAACCAGTAGCCTTCCAAAGCCCACAGGTCCAATGTGAGGATACTAGAAAATTAGTAAACTAGCCCAGGCAATGTGTTAATCCGATCTACAATCTAGATGCACATGACTTGCCTTATTCAGGCATTCATACTCTAAGGGGGAGTCAGCTAGCATTTAATTAAAAAGTCACTTTCTGGAAGGTAGCTACAGGAAAACTTCATCTATCTTTTTTATGATAAGCTCCATTGCCTGGCTGATTTGCAAAATGAGATTTGGATATAAGTTTTCATTAGTGAAATTGGTGGCAACAAAGACAGGTGAAGTGACTGAATTTTTTTGGGTAAGTTTAGTGTCCTTCCGTGAAAAAGGTGAGAACCTGGGAAGGCTTCATGTTTGCTACCTTCAGTTTGGTCCTTAGATGGTCTAATTTCTAAAAAATGGTAAATCAAGCCCTGTGCCTGTAATCACTATGGTTACATTCACTTCCAGTAAAATGGCTCAAAGTTTTTGTTTTTATTTCTTCTAGAATATTCTAAAAGACAGAGAGATGGGTATTCATCAAGCACATAGAAGAGATTGCAGGACAGTCTTGTGCCTATGTGGTTAATAAACATCTATAAATATGGCAGACGTGGGGTCATTTTAACCTAGTAGCATGGTGTAACAGAATAGCCAACCTTTGGTGTTGTCTAAATATTGGCCACTGCCAGAGAGCTCACAAAGAAATATAATACTTGTGGGGAATGAAAAAAGCTTGTTTCCATTCACAACAATCAACTGAATCCTTTTCTGTTTCATAGAAGTGTGTGTGTGTGCGTGTGTGTGTGTGTGTGTGTGTGTGTGTGTGTGTACACGTTCCCAACATGTTTGGAATATCTCTATGCTTTCATTACTGTTTACATCACTGGATATGGGATGTCCTCTATTTCATTAAATTGATGTCACCATAAAATGAGAATTATTCTTTTGATTGAAATAATGAAGCCATTCCACAGTGTCTTTAGTTTTTCTTCATTTGGCACTCTTTACTCCAAGATTGGACTCTCTCGACAATCTCTTATGAATCTCTCTCATTCCTCCTATGCCTCACACTAAACCCATTGATTTTCTCTCATCCTGCTTGCATCATCAATTTTCTTTGAAGCGACACTTCCCACTCAACATTCTCTTGCTTCCTATGTGTCTTTCCAAATGCTCAGGTCTTTGTGAAAAGAAGTCAATTTGTATTCTTCCCATAATGTTGCAAAAGAAATGATGACCCTTGTCATTTAGTTCTTTGTAATAAAGTCTACAAAATATCAATGGCACAATTTTTTCTTCTGGTGGACCATGGCAATTCTGAAGTAGGTGTTTGCATATTGGACTTACCCAAAGCAAAATAACTATTGTGAGTGTTCTCCAAGAGGCCAAGACTCCCTTGCTACATTTTAAATAATTGCCTATTGTGTTTCCTTTAAGTCATTCTAAAACCTCTAATTACAGAGCACTATTACAACTTCTCTAAAAATATTGGAGCAGTATCTTAGTCATGCATTCCTCAAAATTGCAATCAGAATATGATTACATCTGGCCATACCTCTACCTTGGCTTCTGTAATTTATCAGAGTGAGTTTTGCTGAGATACCAATACTGTGCACATTTAAAAGGGGATACCCCTCAGCACTCAAGCTCTGTCCAGTTGATTTTCCCAAATCTACTGACATAGTGTTCGTCCAGCTGGAACTATGCTAAGTCATACTGGCTTAGTTAGAGAAAGCATTATGAGGCCAAACACAACAACCAACAAAGTTCCCATACAACATATATATATATATATATATATATATATATATATATATATATATATATATATTGATTTATTTCAGAACATTCTTTTTTTTAAAGGTCATTCTTGAGATAGGTATGTTGTCACCCTTCTTTTAATTTTCTTCTTTTTTTTCAATTTTTCCATATACATGTGATTGAACTATTGTGATGCTATTTTGTCTTATGCATGCAAATTCTTGATTGTTATTTGTGAATGATGACGTTTACCATTGTCCTATTTTAAGACACCAAAAACTAAAATCTGATGCTGCTACTTTGAAGAGGTTAGTATTTACTTTTTGGTATTTAGTATTTGGCCTTCTTACCAACTTCTACTTTTGTGTTTTTATAATCAGGATATCTTGTTAAATTTTTTTTTTTTCTGTTTCACTTCTTTGTCAGTAAACAAGGTTAAATGGGTAAGTCAAACTGGTCAAATAATGATATCATACCGTCTTTAGCCAAACAGATTTATTTCATTCCTGAGGAAAATATGAATCTAGTTATTCCAATTGAAATTCTCTTCCTTTAAAATTTTTTAAAGGTTTTCATTTATTTTTGAGACAGAGAGAGACAGGACATGAACAGGGGAGGGGCAGAGAGAGAGCGAGACACAGAATGTGAAGCAGGCTCCAGGCTCTGAGCTGTCAGCACAGAGCCCAGAGCCCGACGCGGGGCTCGAACTCTCAGAGTGTGAGATCGTGACCTGAGCTGACACTTAACTGACTGAGCCACCCAGGAGCCTCTCAACTGAAATTCTTCAAGGGACACTTTTGACATTTTCTCTTTGAATATAGGTAGATACGAACACAAATACTAGATTTACAGTTTCCTATTTCTGGGAACAGCTAACCTTAGAAAATTAAAGTGTCCATTCAAAGAGAAACTGTCAGGAGTGTAAAGAAAGAAAACCTTTCAAGTGATTGTAGTCTTATTTGGATTCTATCACTATCCCCTTCCCCCACCTCTTCTTTTTCTTCTTCACTAGTTCTCAGCCTTGGCTGCATGTGGGTATCACCAGGCTCCCATTCCCAGAGATTCTGACTGAAATGATATGTGCTGTGGTCCAGATATAAGAATGTTTAACAGATTCACATGTAATCGTACACAACCATGACTTAGGTGCACAAATATTTAGCTGCAAAATAAGTGAATAAGTTTTTCCTCTTTCTACCATGCCATAAAAAAAATCATGGAGTGATATTTTCATTTTCACTCCTCTTCTCTACTGTGTTTGTTGAAACCATCTGAAGTATAAGATTCAGAC
Source organism: Panthera leo (assembly GCF_018350215.1). Taxonomy (NCBI): domain Eukaryota; kingdom Metazoa; phylum Chordata; class Mammalia; order Carnivora; family Felidae; genus Panthera; species Panthera leo. The sequence goes on along the minus strand of NC_056687.1, from coordinate 21,349,924 downwards.
ATTTATTATTATGGCTTTTCTTTCTTAGTTCTTATTCTTTTAAAAAAATGAGTTAATCCGATTAAATCGCTAAATTAATTAAATTCAACAGTTTTAGAGTTGTTTTTTTTTTTTTTTTAACTTTGGTTTTTCGTGTGTTTTGGTGATGACAACTATTTCTTCCATTGTGTGTGCCTTCTATTTTTAAATTAATTTGAGTTAGGGGCCCCTGGGTGGCTCAGTTGTTAAGCATCTGACTTTGGCTCAGGTCGTGATCTTGTGGTTTGTAAGTCGAGCCCTGCATCAGGCTGTGCTGACAGCTCAGAGCATGGAGCCTGCTTCGAATTCTGTGTCTCCCCCTCCCGCTGCTCACACTCTGTCTCTCCCTTTGTCTCAAAATAAATAAATATTAAAAAACACTTGGAGATTATCTGATCTTATTTCAGGGCCCTGAAAACATGACCTGAATAAGCTGTCTTAATTCTTACTCTTAACATACCTGGTTATTTACATGTTACTTTTTATCTTTCCATCAAATTAATTTTTTTGTTTTTTTGTTTAAATTAGCCAGATTCAGATTTGATATTTGAATTCAAAATACAAAATTAACAAGGAAATTTGTACTAGGAATTTTTTTTTAATTTTTTTTTTTTTTTTTAACGTTTATTTATTTTTGAGACAGAGAGAGAGACAGACCATGAACGGGGGAGGAGCAGAGAGAGAGGGAGACACAGAATCGGAAGCAGGCTCCAAGCTCTGAGCCATCAGCCCAGAGCCCGACGCGGGGCTCGAACTCATGGATCGTGAGATCGCGAGATCATGACCTGAGCTGAAGTCGGACGCTTAACCGACTGAGCCACCCAGGCGCCCCTGTACTAGGATTTTTTTTAAATGAACCTGCAGAAATAGAGCATTTTGATATTTTTTATAACTTTGAAATTGTCTGAAATGCAGGAAAATTCACATTCATGTTACAGATGGAAAACTTGCAATCCCTTGCAATCAAGAAACATCTAATCACATGTGTCCAACACAATGAACTATCTAAAAGTTCATGCGTACAAATGTAATTCACAGAAAGGAGAAGATGGAAATGATCCCTAACATTTATCAACTGGTAAATGGATTAAAAAATAGCTATATGATGGAATACTGCTCAGCAGTAGCAAGAAATAAAGTATTGGTACATGCAACAACACCATTGAATCCCAAATGCATTATTCTAAGAAAAAGAAGCTAAACACAAAGAGTACATATTGTAGGATCCCATTTTTATGAAATTCTAGAAAAGGCACAAATAAAGGATAAAATGTGGGCCAGGAGTTTCCAGAGTCCAGGGCTTGGGAAAGAGAGACTGCAGCAAAGGGACACATGGAGTGATGAAATGTCCTATATTATGATTGTGTTGTTATATCATTATATACTTTTTAAAACTAATCAAGTTGTACCCTTAAAACTGGTGGATTTTTATTATAAGTATATGTTAATGAAGTTGATAAAGAACATTAAGAAACAGCTTTATGAAGGGGCACATAGGTGGGTCAGTCAGATAAGTGTGTGACTCTTGATTTTGGCTCAGGTCATGATCCCAGGGTCATGGGTTCAATCGCTGCATTGGCCTCTGGGCTAAGCATGACACCTGCTTGCGACTCTCTCTCTCTCTCTCTCTGTGTCTCCCCCTGCCCCTCCCTCATTTGAACTCTCTTCCTCTCTCTAAAATTAAAAAAAAGAAAATTTTATAAATAAAAAGAATCATCTAATTAAGTTATAATGTGTGATTTCCTAGAACCTTGTGCTTCATTATGGCACAGATTTAGGAAAATAGCTGCAGCAGGAAAACATAGGGTAATAATATTTATAAGATCATGGTGAATAAATGCTTCTGAAGAAACTAAGTAAATTGAAATGAGTGTCAGGCTCAAAAAATTAAAATGCTTAGGGAATTTTATGTAATGAAGTGCCTTTCTATACCTGAAGTTAAATTGTTGCCTCGTGGCATATAGTAGTAAAGTGGAGATAATTAATAGTAATAATAATACTAATAGAAAATTAACTTTGCGTGTTGATGAACTTCAGCTGAATTTAGAACCTGACACATTCTTTTAAGTGAAAAGTACCTCCTTGAATGGGAAAGGGGGAGATCCAGACTATTGATTTGTCCATACTTCAGGAGTTATGGGTTGCATAGATCACAGCTACCAGGAGTTAATAAACTATCGCCCATGGCCAGATTAGATTCACATCTTGTTTTTATATAGCAAGTGAGCTAAGAATTGTACATTTTTTAGGAGTTGTGAAAGAAAACATGAAAGTTGCAACAGGGACTCTATGTGGCCCACACACTGTAAAATAGTTATTATCAGAAGTTTTATAGAAAAAATTTGCCTATCCATGACCTAATGGTCCTGGAAATACCTTCCAATGAGGCTTCTTGCCAGAATAAGATAAAAAATTCCCCTCATTCTAATACCCAGAGATATGGAATATCTGAAGTCTAACTGAAAAAGAATTCGAAACAGCTATTATGAAGAAATTCAACAGCTACAAGAAAACTCAAAATGACAATACAAGGATTTCAATAATAAAATTATTGAACAGAAAGAGTACTTTACCAAAGGTATTGAGATTCTAAAAAATAACCAAACAAATTTTAGAGCTGAAGAAGTCAATAAATGAGGTGAAAAATGCATTAAAAAGCATTCAAAATAGAGAAGATCCGATGGAAAAGAGGATGTTAGTTTAAAGATGGGAATAAGAGGGGCGCCTGGGTGGCGCAGTCGGTTAAGCGTCCGACTTCAGCCAGGTCACGATCTCGCGGTCCGTGAGTTCGAGCCCCGCGTCAGGCTCTGGGCTGATGGCTCGGAGCCTGGAGCCTGTTTCAGATTCTGTGTCTCCCTCTCTCTCTGCCCCTCCCCCGTTCATGCTCTGTCTCTCTCTGTCCCAAAAATAAATAAAAAAATGTTGAAAAAAAAAAATTAAAGATGGGAATAAGAAATGATTCAGGAGAGAAGAGAGAACTAAGATTTTAAAAAGTGAGACAGCCCTACAGGAAGTATCAGACTCCATTAGGAAAGCCACCATAAGAGTAATTGGTATTCCAGAAGGAAAAGAGAGAAGAGGACAGAGAGCATATTTAAAGAAATGATACTGAGAATGTTCCAAACCCAGGGAAGGAACTGAATATACAAGTCTATGAAGTTAACAGAACACCTTATTGTCTCAACACAAAAGATCTTCTCCAGGACACATTATATTAGAACTGCCAAAAGTCAGTGATAAAGAAAGAATTTTAATGAAACAAGAAAAAAAAATATGGTAAACTACAGGGAACTCCCGTTAAAGTATGAGCAGATTTCTCAGGGAAAACTCTATGGCCAGGAGAGAGTGGCATGACAATGGAAATATTGAACGATAAGAACTGCCAGCCAAGAATACTCTATTTGGCAAAGTTTTCCTTCAGGTTTGAAGGAGAAGTAAAAGCTTTTCTAGATGAACAAAAGCTGCGAGAGTTCACTATCACCGGACCTGCCTTATAGGATGTGGAGGCCCTTCAAGCTGAAACAAAAAGATGGAAGCACAAAGAACTCTGATTAAGGTGATAAGTAGTCAAAATTAGAAAACTGTAATTCAGGGGGGCCTGGGTGGCTCAGTCAGTTGAGCGTCCGACTTAGGCTCAGGTCATGATCTCACACCTGATGAGTTCGAGCCCCGCATTGGGCTCTGTACTGACAGCTAGAGCCCGGAGCCTGCTTCTGCTTCTGTGTCTCCCTCTCTCTCTCTGCCCCTAACCCACTCGCATTCTGTCTCTGTCTCTCTCAAAAATAAATAGACATTAAAAAAATTAAAAAAAGAAAACTGTAATTCACGTTTTTGAATAGTATATTAAACTCTTAATTATATCATAAAGGTGAAAGGAAGAAGAACATTAAAAAGAGCCACTACAACTTGGTAACAAAATCATAGCATAAAAAGATATTTTGTGACATCAAAAATATAAAAGGTGAAGAGTAAAAGTATGGAAACTTCATAGGGGAATGAAGGTAAATTGCTATCAGCATTAAAAAAAAACACAATTTTTTCTATAAAAATTTTTGTAAACTTCATGGAAATGCAAAGCAAAAGTCAAGAGCAGAGACACAAAACATAAAAAGGGGAAACTGAGAAAATCACCATGAAAAGACACCAGCTTACAAAGACAGAAACAGAAGGAAAAAGAAATTATGGAGAGGCAAAATAACCACAAGGTAAAACATGACAGTAGTAAATCCTTACATATCAATAATCACTCTAAATATAAATGGATTGAACTCAACAATCTAAAGGCACAGAGTGGTTGGATGGATAAATACAAAATAAGACCCAACTGCATGCCTACTGTCTACAGGACGCTCATTTCAGTTACAAAGACACATGTAGGTTCAAAGTGAAAAGATGGAAGATATTTCAAGCAAACAAGTATGGGTGTAGACATACTTACCTTAGACAAAACAGACCTCAAGCTAATAAAAGTAAAGAGATACTAAAAAAGGTTTTATATAATGAAAGTAATCAGTGTATCAAGAGGATATAACAATTGTAAATATGTGCACTCCCAACACCTGAGCCCCAAAATATATTAAGCAAATAACAGATATTAGAGGAGAAACAGACAACAATCCAATAATTGTAAAGGATTTCAATGCCTCCTTTTATCAATGGACAAATTGTCCAGGCAGAAAATCAACAAGGAAACATTGGACTTGAGAAATACTTTAAAACAAATGGATTTAATAGACATAAACAGAACATTCCATCTAACAGCATCAAGTGCATATGGAACATTCTCCAAGATATATCATATGTGATAGTTCACAAAACCAGTTTTAGTAAATTTAAGAAGATTAAAGTCATTTTAGCTATCTTCTCTGACCTCAATAATATGAAACTAGAAATCACTAAGGAGAAGAAGTGAGAAGCTCTACAAATATGTGGAAACTAAAAAACACATTTGTAAACAACCATTGGGTCAAAGAACAAATCAAGAAGAAAATTTTTAAAAAAATATTTGAAACAGGGGCGCCTGGGTGGCTCAGTCGGTTAAGCGGCCGACTTCGGCTCAGGTCATGATCTTGCGGTCCGTGAGTTCAAGCCCCGCGTCAGGCTCTGTGCTGACAGCTCAGAGCCTGGAGCCTGTTTCAGATTCTGTGTCTCCCTCTCTCTGACCCTCCCCCGTTCATGCTCTGTCTCTCTCTGTCTCAAAAATAAATAAACGTTAAAAAAAATAAAAAAAAATATTTGAAACAAATGAAAATAGAAATACAACATATCAGATAGTATGGAATTCAGCAAAAGCTGTTCTCAGAGAAATGTTTATATTTTTTAAAATGCACCTATTAATAAATTAGAAAGATCTTAAACAACCTAACTTTAAAATTTAAAGAACTGGAAAAAGAAGAACAAATTAAGCCCAAACTTAGCAGAAGGAAGGAAATAAAGCATCTGAATTTGGCTCAGGGCATGATCTCACAGTTCGTGGGTTCAAGCCCCACGTGGGGCTCTGTGCTGATGGCTCAGAGCCTAGAGCCTGCTTCGGATTCTGTGTCTCCCTCTCTCTTTGTCCCTCCCCAGCTCATGCTCTGTCTCTCTCTGTCTCAGAAATAAACATTAAAAAATTTAAAAAAGTGTTTTTATTTTTCAGAGAGAATTTTTTTTTTCAAGAGTACACATAAATAAATAATGAAACTATCATCTTCCGTTTTCTGTACAACTCCTCCACCTGTGCTAGCCAATCCACTAATGGACAAAAAGAAAGATAGTGTCACTGTCACAATGAGTTTTAGCCTTTTCAAATGACGAATAAGATAAATTATGCACAGACTACACATAATGTAGACTCATGTTAAACAAATGTGGCATTCATTGACAATACAACATCTTACACACTCTTTGTGACGCCTGGCCACATGGATGCTGGATTTAATAAACCTTTGACCTCGAGAAAGATTTAGGTCAGGGGTTATTTGCAGAAGTTGCAGCAGTTTGGAGGTGGAGGAAGGGGTGCCGATTTCAGATTTACTCTTTACTGCTGTGATGCTGCTTGTCTTAATTTTCTCCCTAACTTATGTTAAAAAAGCAGAGGGTATTATGCTAAGTGAAATAAGTCAATCAGAGAAAGACAGATATCATATGTTTTCACTTACATGTGGAAGTTGAGAAACTTAACAGAGCATTAAGGGGAAAGGGAACGAAAAAACATTAGTTACAGAGAGGGAGGTAAACCATAAGAGACTTTTAATACAGAGAACAAACAGAGAGGGTGTTGGGAAAAATTGGTGATGAACATTGAGGAGGGGACTTGGGATGAGCACTGGGTGTTTTAGGTAAGTGATGAATCATGGGAATCTACTCCCAAAGCCAAGAGCACACTGTATACACTGTATATTAGCTAATTTGACAATAAATTACATTTAAGAAAAAGTAGTACAATGTTATAAGTGCCCCAACTTCCAAATGGAAAATACTACTCCTTTGTGGTAAGAAAACAAAGAAAAGACAAAATGCATTTGTTTTAAAGTCTATTGACATCAGGTGCTTTTAATTTGTTTTTAAATCTCATTGGGATGCTTCAAAAACTTTCGGTCTTCCAAAAGTTTGGAAGATCTGTAACTGAAAGCAAATTCAAACAGATCCTCATTTTTATAATATTTAGTTCCACATTCTAAGCAAATTGCAGTTGCACAAAAGTACTCAGGCTAATCGTTGCTCCTTCATATCATAGTGACTCTTACTAGGATCAGAAAAGAAAATCAGTGGTCTATTTTCTGTTCACTGTATTTTATCTGCACAATCATACGCTATTTTCATTCTAGAAGACTGTGGAAGTGTGCAGTCTGTACTTTTAAGTACATCTATAGCTACATTTTTTTTTATTCCAAGACATCAGTTATATTCCTTTACAAGACCAGATGAATCAGGAGCTTGGGATCTATGCTAATCACATTATAAGATAGAAACACCCTGAAAGCTCAGTCCCTTATCACCTAATCAACTTCTGAGCCTGTCCCTGAGCCTTGTGCTGGGAAAGGAGAAAAATAGGTTGTAGTGAAGTTTTGTGAAGTGCGTTTAATCAACACACTCCCTGACTGGAGTATGAAAAATCATGGACTGTCACTGCCCCTTCAGCCCAGGAGAGTTTCTTGAGATCATAGGAAGAAGGAGAAAGAGCCTGTTGTCTCTCACCAAACAAGAGTGCGCCAAGCAAGGTACATTGATCAATCACCCTGGGTTCTTAAGGGGAAACAGGCAAAAGAAGAGAAAGCAAAAGCAAAAACAAAACCAGAACAAAACAAAACAACAACAAATAAAAGAACCAATTTAAAATCTTCAATTTCAAATGCAAGTGAAAAACAAGTAGTATGCTGTTAGCTACTATTGTTTTGGCTAAATAGTAAGCATTTAGATTTGAGGAAGTGGTGAGCTTAATCAAGGGCAGGAAGAAACCAATGTGCCTCAACAATTCTGCAAAAGTGTCAGACCGAAAAAGTGGCCAATTTTCAGAGGTGACTAATAGCGCAAACTGTTATTAATGACAATAGTAAGGAAAACCAACATCAAACAGGAGTCTTGTCTTCCAAATTACTTTGATTTAAAGTTGGGCTGGCATGATTTTAATCCTACTTTTCTTCAGACACTTGTGTGAATAGTTTGATAGCACTACAGAGTGCTTTTTCAAAAACTAAAAACAGTGTAATGCAACTGATATAGAATCTGTTTTATATTGACATAGATGAACAGATCTATCATATGCTTGTCTGTGTACATTCACGTTCATACGGACATTGAAGGCAAATGCTTATCACCAGGTTGTTGAAGGAGTGAAGAAAAGAATAGGAGTTGTATGTGTGTACAATATGAAATATACTAGCTAACTTTTACTCTGTTATATGATGTTTCACTTGACAAGGTATAGAATTTTTTGTTACCTTGGGTATAAATTCATTTGAATCATCACTAATGTAAGAAACCAAGACCAAAGTTAAAAGTGGCGCTGTATTTAGAAATTCTGTGCCTTTCATTAAAGAAAAACAGAACATTATTGGTAGATGATTTCAAGGTACGTGAGCGTCAGTGACAGAAATAATATAAAAATCTCTAAGTTGACGTTTAAAAGATTAGTAATAATTTTACCACAAATATTTTCATCTGAAGGCAAAAAAGTATTTGAAAGTTTTATCATAACGAGGACAGTAACATAATGATACCTGAGTTGGTGAAACACATCATACCACATTCTTTATCTGCCTGGAACATCATGGCAGAATTTGAACTGTTGGTTAAAGGGGATGGAGTGGATTATTACTGCATCACTGAAGTGTGAATGCAGTCTAATTAACAGAGTGGAGGCTGCTACACCCATGCTCTTATTTGTATTTATGTTATTTCACTTCCTTTCTGTAAGCTGTTGTAGTCACTGAAATATTGTCTCTTGCTGGCATGCTGTAATTCTTGCCCACCTGCTGCATTTTGACTGCTATCTCAGGATGCTGGGAGTGCAGTTCTCTTTTTTGCTTGGGAGTATTCCAATTACAATCTATTGTCTAGCTGAGATTCTGCCTCAAAAAGCAATTGAAAATGCTCAGTCCCCACCTTCCCCCAAAGAATAAGTGGAAATAATTATGAAAATGCATTTGTCAATTGCCTTGGAATCACACATTATATTCCGACAATGTTATATATGTAACATTCAGTAAATCTCTGGCTTAACTCTTTGCTGTCATTTTTTTTTTTATGGAGGAAATAAACTTATAGGAGGGAAAAATAAATGAAGATAAAGTACTTTCCTGCCTCCGTCGCAGGTAGTGTTATATTTCTTTATTAAAAAAAAACGTAAACATGTATTGTGTTACTTAATTTTTATTTGAGTTTAGTTAGTATGTGAGTTACATTAGTTCCAGCATCTCTTGAAATATATCAATTCGTTTTCTTCAGGATGTCAGCTTGCATTTGCTTATTTATTTCATCCCCTTTCCAAAGAACCAAGCAATTATTTTCTTGTATTTTGATAATATTTTTAATATATTATAGCAAGATTATTTGTTTGGCTTTGTGAAGGAAGGGGCATCAAATGGAACAGCAGCAATCCTGTATTTTAACCCTGGATGTCATTAAAAGTTTGACCAAAACAGGCCATTTATACTTCTAAGCGTTCATTTCTTTTTTTTTTTTTAATGTTTATTTTATTTTTGAGACAAAGAGAGACAGAGCATGAGTGGGAGAGGGGAAGAGAGAGAGAGGGAGACAGAGAATCTGTAGCAGGCTCCAGGCTCTGAGCCGTCAGCACAGAGCCCCACGTGGGGCTCGAACCCACAAACGGTGAGATCATGACCTGAGCCGAAGTCGGACGTTCAACCGACTGAGCCACCCAGGAACCCCAGCTAAGCATTCATTTCTTAAATGAATTAAGAAGCATGAATAAATGCCTTTTAGAGACTTGTTAATTCTGACATTTCTGTGATTCCTTTTGTGGTTTACTCCTTCACCAACTGCAATTGCATGGGTAGGTCCATAGTGAAAGGAAAAACACGTATGAGAAAGATACTCTAAGACACATACATAGTCTTTTCCTATGCCACTCATTTTGTATTCATGACTGTCCTTGAGATGGACGGAACTTACACAGTAATGCTAGCATTCTAGACGTTGTGAGTCGTATGTTGTGACTGTAATAAGAAAGGTCTTATACTCCACAGTATTTCCTTCAAATCTTAAAATGACAAGTAAAAGTAAACCTTATTACAATTATTTTTTTTCTGTTTGTAAATGTTGTGGGATAATATGTTTTATACAGAAAAAATATAAATATTTGACATAAAGTCACCTTTTGGTATGGGTAGATGAAGTCCAGCTCCATTATCCTCAGTCTTCTCTAAAGGCCAAGTGTGATTATTTCCCCCCGTCTCTGGTATTGGTCTTCTGACACCAACATTTTGCTCTTGGCCATCGCGTTACTTCACTACCTTCGTGTTCTTGACACCAGCTCACAAATATTTGAAGTGATTTTGAACTGTTGGACTTAATCAAACAAACTTGGACTCTGTGGCAACCACTAAGCTGGTTTATTTCTCCAATCTAAGAGGTGACCTTGAACTACTAATTTAAAGCAAATCTTTCACTTGCTCATCTCTCAAGGGGGTAATATTGCCTGCTTACTAGAACTATTATAATAATAAAATATTATTTGAGGTAGATGCAAGAAAAGATACCAAAACAATTCACTTGAATTTTATAAAATAGGTTTATAAATTTCACATGCTGGTAATAATTCAGTATGCTATACTTTTGAATACATTGTTTCTCATTAACTGTCAGAATACTGATTTAACGTAATAAAGCACCATTCTCAGTCCAAAGTTTTTAGTAAGTACCTCTTGATTATTCCCTTTTCTTAATTCCTACCTCCATTGACTTTTATCAGGTTGTCACTATCTCATACCATGACTATTTTAATAGACCTTTTAAAGGCATCTCTTTATTCCTCTCTGGTCTATTCTCTCTTTTACATTATTCCATTAGAACATGGATCTAGTCATACCTTTCTCAATTTTTGCTCTTTGTAACATAGTTGCTACTGATTGAAGGTAAAAGAGTGAACCTCTTTTTGCAGTCTGAAATGTCTCTGAAATCCCATTCTAATCCCACTTTTTGTTACAGTCATGACTCATGCTTTCTATGATCTAGTTGTATTAAATTTCTCCTATTTTCTCAAACATAAGATTATGTTACAAGTATCTGGGCTTTATATTTCATGTTATTTCGTATCACTCTAATAAAATACAATCCATCCTTATAGTCCCGAAGGAGCTAACTCAAATATTACTTCCCCAGTTTCTCAGGATGGATTTGTCATGCCTTCCTTTATTACTTCTAAGGCATTTTTTATAACATAATATAATTGTCATTATGTCTGTTTCCCACAACAGGGGCTACAATTCTTAACCTTGAAATTTCAGCATCCTGAGAATGTATGTAGAAAGAGAGAGAAATGAACCACATGATTGCTGAAAATAGAAATTGTAAGCATCAGTTTTTACGTTAGAATAATTTTAACTAGAATAATATAATTTTATATTACCCCCAAATTTATATATTGGACATAGTGATACACATGACCTAAACTTCTTTTTGAAGATTATTATAATATAATCTTTATTAATCTGATGCTCAGTAATATCGTAGTCCTAATTAATTCCCCCTTGCCTTCTCTTCCTTCTCTTATTTTCTCCATTCCTTCCTTCCCTCCCATTTCCTTCTCTTTTCCCTTTCCATTCTCTTTCCATTCATATTGCAAAGGCCAATGACAAAGAGAAAAAGTATGCATCTATGGATAGGATATTTGAGTTGAAAGAAACCTTAAGGGATAGGAAGATCCTGAAGATAAGCTCTTCTCCATCACATTTATGTTTATCCTGGTTTGATCAAAACATATTACCTAGATAGAGTCAAGTAATTGAAGGTGCTGAGATCATAGGGGAATATACACAAGTCTTTGTGCAGAAAAATGTAAATATATTTCTGTCGATCAGGAAATGAAGATGTGTATAAATCGATGTCCTAAAAGTTTAATGAGAAAAATGTGTCATTTCTGTTGCACATGGAAAAGAACATCTTCATTGTTAATAAGAATTAGAGATGAGATAGGAGGTAAGCTTGAGAATATGTGTGTATAAGGGTAATGTGATTTTAAGTACCAGTCTTTCTCTGTGGCATTTGTGTTAACAGACTTGAGGGTGAATGGTAGCAATTCTTGAGACTGCTCAAGTCTATGTAAGGTTGACATTTAATTCAACTGATGATCAAGCATGACTGCAAAGTAAGAGGATTACATTCCATGTCCAGATTGTGGAATTAGTATCATTATTTAAAAATGACAGTTCATATAATGACGCTAAAATGTGTTTATCTTTCAATCTATTTTTTTCTTTAGAATACATCACTTATTAATTATGGTGTCTAAATGTGGTGTCTCTCCCAATCAGATGGTGCCCCCAAATGTGGGGTGCCAATTGGATGGACGCCAATGGCATGGGCAGTGAAAAGAATTCACCTGAAGCAGAACAAAAGAGATAGAAATTTATGGAAAATATCACAAGGGGGCAATAGGCAGGACAGCAAATGAGAGGCTGTCTCCAAGAGGAAGTGGGTAGGGACCATTTTTAAAGGGGAAGGTGAGGAGGTATGGCGACTTATGAAATTTCCCCCTTTTTGGGAACTGGGCTTGGTTGTAAGTAGCCCATTGGCTAGTTAGGACCTTTGGATATGTTGAGGTGGGTTGCCTGTTGGACCTGTGTGTATTCAGTCGGCTAGTCACTGTGGGCCCTTTCTATATTCCATCACTCAAACCTGCGTGCCCAAAAGCAGCCTCTACATTAATGATTAAAAACATATTGATTCTTGCAGCCACACACCT